>NW_028244801.1:0-600000 GCF_964263255.1 Lissotriton vulgaris | reverse complement strand
GAGCAGTTTTGATATGTGAGGGGAGAGAGTTCCACAGTCTAGGAGTTGCTACCAAGAATCGTCTGTCTCCCCAGGTGGCGGTTCTTGTTCGGGGAACAGATAGTAGGCAGCTAGCTGCTGATCTTAAGTTCCTTGTAGGGGTGTATTAGAGATGGGGAGAATCTGACTTCTTCACGCAATGAGTTGACAGTTTTGAGGATGAGTAGAGCAATGCCTTGAGCACATACTGTATTGAGCGGACTGGAATGGGTTCATCAACGTATGATGAAGGTTTAGATTCTGAGATGATTCTCCGAGCATCGGAAGTAGTTTGTTGAAGGATGACCATTTGGTGGTTGGATCTTGGTGGAATTGTAGCAACCTGATCCGGTTGCGTTTCTTTGTTTTGTTATGTTCATAGATGCAAAATTTTCTGAAATAGATTTTCCTTGATACTTGACGTAATACCCATCTGGGAACCAAGAATGATAATACACAAGCATCAAGGCATTTGAGGTGATCCGAACGGGATTCGCCACCAGAGGTTTTATTGAACCCTGAAATTGGAATGCAGTAGTGTGACCATTGTAAACAAAACAGTTAATAAGATAGTGCTAGAACACATTGAACGTTTTTTATGACTATGCATGAATGCCTTAAAATCTTTGTGGCGGTACCCAATGAGAGCATTTTCTTCGTCGGGTATCCTTGATCTACCTTAAGCCATGAAGGCAAAAGGAAGCGAGGCTGCACCTCTGGTCTGTGCAGGGTAAGCATGATCTAAAGTTGCTTCAGAGAAAGTCTTTAAACAACCTGGGAGTTGCCAGAGTCACTAACTTAGCACTAAATTGGCTAAGCCTCAAATTGTCTAATGTGAGTGTGCTCCCAGCTTCCTAATGTTTTTTTAGTTAAGACCTCAGTAACACCAGGTCTTGTTTAATCATCTCAGCCAAGTATTGCTTAAATACCAATTAGTAACGAACACCAGCTAGTAGGTCCGATTTTAAGCTTTGGGTACATTGCATCTTCCTAAAATGTACCTCCCGTCATTGTACAGTCGCACGGTAGCAGGTTAAAAGTGCAGTCAGGTGCTTTCCCTAAAAAGTGTAGAATTGCTTCTCTGTTTAATGTCAGTGGGGTTCTACTGTTATGAGCTGCAATCATCCCTAGGACAAGTCAGCTGATGGGTCTCTTGTTGCCTTGTGAAAATAACTTTTGTTGGTAAAGTCTGACGGCAGTACACCTTCTTATACCTGACTTCAGAAAGAACTGCTCCGGTGTCCTTGTCCGATGCTTCTATTTGATCAAAAAGCTCGTTTATTTTATTGCCTCTGAGACGAGGTGTGGGACAGAGGGTATCTTTCTTTCCTTGAATGGCCACTGGCAATTTTCAGTGAAGTAAAAACAAAAAAGTGTTTGGTGTCTTGGAGTAGTGAGTTTGGTGAACGAGGCTGGTGAAGATGCAAACTAGGTCAATACACCTGTGGCAAACAATTAAAAAACACCCTTTACTCTGCAGTTCAAAGGTACACAAAAAAATCCATCAAGCAGACTTCAGCTTTAATCCTCCAGAAATTGATAACTTTTTTAACAGTAAAATTGTTTAAAAAAATAAATTAGTCTTGAATTTTTGTAACGCTTGAATCCCCAAGCTTTTAATGCTTTCAATCAGACTCGAGATGAATGTGCATGGGTATCAAGAAGGGTAAAAAATGTTTTCATTCCCTAGCGATGTTTAAGGCAATGCACTGCTAGCAAGACTCTGCAAACGAAGTGCTCCTTGCTGAGTTATATTCTGAACCGCGCGTTACAGGGTCGAATACTGGTGAGACCAATTTAGCCTTTCATCCGTCCGAGATACATTCACTGATCATGAATAAAAAAGAAATCATACAATCGTATACTAATTATTACAATATTAGGCATGGTAATTCTACCTTTTTAAGTACTAAAGGGAAACATAGTGATTAAAATGACTTGTAGGTATTCTATCTACGTGGAGTACATTCCTTCGAATACTTTGGCACCTTCTCTGTGATTCACATCAAGACCATCGTGTTCAGTATTTATTTTTACTACAGTGGGAACTACTAAAGCTGTGCGAAGCTCTGAGAAATATTATCAGACCTTTTTAATGCTGAACCTATCATACGGTTGCATTTTCAAACTTCTGCCTAATTTCAATTGTGTTTTGAGTCCAACATCGTAATGAAATATGTGATAGTGCACTTGCAAAATAAATTGCTCACTTGTGACGTCTTGTTTTGTGTTGATCAGGGTTTTGTCCGGTGCACCCCTTCTTGCCTTCAGACTGACTGTTTTGAGAGCCTAAACCCTTAAAAACAGAATTTTCCATCAGTTTTTAAGTCACAGCGGCACTGTCTGGTTTGCTAAAGACATCTTGGAAACCTTCAGAAAGCTGACCTAGAAATGCATTATGCCTGTTGCTTTTCATTGGCTTTGGGGTTTGTCACTCACTTTTTCTGACTTTCTATTTGCTGGCTTTATTTGCTTTAGTCTTTTCAGCTTGAGTTTATTCCTTTTGTTTCCCATACCCTGTTTACTGAATTCTTCCACAAACTTGCTTTCTGTAAACTTTAAATCTTGTTCTTATCTTGTCACATTTGCTGGGCATTGAAAGACTGATTTCAAATGTCAATTTGTGCCTTCCGAGGGAGCTTGGTGATTACTTTTCTGTCTTTGGCTTCAGAGTAAGAGTTTTTCTAGGAAAAATAATGCAGATTGCTCTCCCCATGGAGCCCGCTCTGCCCCTCCTATGCTCCAGTTTATGAGCCTGTAACATAACCCTTCAATAGCACATCATGTAACATGCGGATGGCAGATTTATCTTTTATGTATATAGGTAAGTAGGTTACTGCTTTTAACTCGGAAATATTTGTTACTTGCAGTTCATAAATTGTAATCCTTCCAATATAGCACAGTGAGCTATGAAGGACATGTAACTCCTATACCCTGTAACCCTCACTGTTTCTTTGCAACAAACCTCTTGTACATTGATTTATATACATGATTCAGAAGGCAGGTATGACTGGGGCAGAATCGTGCAGGGGCATGTCAGCCGAAGCCAGTGATGTCACTGAATCTCCCTACCGTACAGAGGCCCCAGCCTGTTTTTAAATATTTAGCTTGAATTGTATTGAATATGAAGCGTTATATCTCTAGTAGTGTTCTAAATCAATTAAGCATTGAAACGCACTATGCACATACCATAAAACTAAAACCCTCAAAAGAAGTGTAAACAAACGACCCTACCTGTCTCGCATAGGCACAGGCTACCCCAGTTCACGGAGTACGTTTATCTGAATGGCGGATTAACAAGAAGTTCCTGTGAGTAAAAATGGCTGATTTCATTATTTGTTGAACTTAAGGTAAAATGGGAGCTCTTGATTGATCTTTTAGTTTTACAAAAGTAGTTGAAGATGTAGTTCTAGATTGAGGGAAGTGGATGTTGGGAATGCAGGTGAGTGTTTAGAGGGAGTGAGAGTGGCTGTGGGTGTGTGTGTGTGTATGAGGTGATCACAGTGAGTAATCTGAATACGAGGTTAGAGGACTAAACCATCATGGGTGACGCGGAGTGAATTAGCATGGAGTAAGGCACTTGTGGAGACTTAAACAAGGATATTTGTGAGTTAGCCATTGTGATTCATCCTCGAAGACTTCACATAAGTGTGTAATTTAGTACACACATTTCTATTTCATTGTGTATATAATGCCTTTGTTTCAGTATTTGTTTTTTCATATCCATTTATGAAATTGGCTTCTAAGAATTTGGTTTCTAACCTACAGTCGTGAACTTTTAGTTTCTTTGGCTTGTGTAAAGAAATGTGATTTATAGCCCATTTCTGAAGCAGTTTCTGTGTATGATTTGTCTTGGAGCATCACCGACAGCAGTCTTACTTTAGTAACATGTTTTAATTGTTCCACTTGTATGACTTATTGGAGAAATCGCATGACAAACAGCTGAAAAACAAAGTTAACCTGTTCACTACAGGTAGTACATAGCTTCAAAGATTGTTATACCATGTACAATTGCGTGGAGTATCGAGAACAACTGTCAAAGTCTCCCTTTTAAATCCTCTGTTTCCCATGTTAGTGGAGAAGGTCTCTATTAGCAGACACAACCCAATGAATAATCAGTGGGGTATAAGGGGCACATGCACCAAGGAATTTTGCGATCGCGAACAGTGCAATTCGCAAAAATCAGCCTTTTGTGATCGCAAAATGGCCTTTTATGATGCATGAAAGTCTCTGGGGTGCGCAATTTCGGTAATTGCAATTTTTTGCGATTTACCGAATTGTGAGTGTACTTAAGGAATAGCAATTTGTGATTCCTTAAATGCAATGCAAGAAGCACTTTGAAATAGCGATTTCGCTATTTGGGGCCACAAATTACCAAAAATTAAACTGGTCGGTAATTTGCAAAAATTACAAGTTAGTTTGACCGTGCATTTTTCAAAGTTTCATATAACACACATGCCCATGGGGCATGTGTGTGCGCAACATGGGAGCACAGTACAATTTCAGGGGTGCAACAGGGTGTCCTTTTGACACCCTTGCACCCTTGAAATTGTATGGCCAATTTGCGAGTACCTATTTCACATTCATTCCTATGGGCCAGTGTTTCCCAAACTGTGGTCCGGGGACCCCCAGGGGTCCGTGACACATTCCCAGGGGGTCCTCCGGCAGTAATTTTAAAAGCAAAAAAAGTTCCTTGTAGAATTAGCAGTTTTCCAGCAACAATAAAAGTGTCAAGATAACGTCAGTGATTAATCTACCTGCTGGAGAGAGGTGAGAGTTTTGTCATGTAGCAGCTTTAACTTATCTAATGTAGCACAGAGGGTTAATATGCCTGCTGCAAAGAACGTGTACCATGCATTTAAAAAAAGTTATATATGTTCATAGGTTAGTGGGTTACTGTTTTTGTCACAGAGATTCTTTAGTTACTGTGCAGTTCATAAGTGATAATCGTAATCTAGCACAGTGACTTAGAAACTGCCATCAAAGAGCTGCTTGCAAACTGCATGGTACAAGTTAGAAACGTATGTTTTTTCTAAGTCTTTCATTATCCTGGTGCTGCTAAAAAGGTTTATTTGACAGGAAATATATTTTTATTGTTAAAGTCAATGCTAAGTAATGTTCTGAATCCTGACTTTGTGCTGCTCCAGACCAACCAGTCTTTAAAAAAGCCTACCAGTATGAATGACATGTGAATCCTACACCTGGAGGTCACATTTGCCTTATGTAACATTTTCTATACACTGATTTACACATATGAATCTTTGTTTCTAGGGGGCAGATTTACAAGGAAGGTGACTCCTTGTGTGCCGCAAGCCATTTGGCTGAGCCACACTGAGGCACTTTCAAAGCACAGGGATGCAACATATTTACAAAAATATGTTGCATCTCTGTACTTCCCCCTGCTCTGGCGCACTAACTGCTCCCATGCGCCTGCACAGGCACATTTGCACCATGGTGCAAGAATTCCTGCATCGTGGGTAGATTGTTTATGTGCAGGAAGAAAACCCTTCCTGCATATAAACAATCAGCAATGGCGTTTTTCAACTTCTAAGTGTGCTGCATTAGCACACATAGAACTTGCAAAACGTCATTGTTTTACTGATTGTTTATGTGCAGGAAGGAAAACCTTCCTGCACATAAACAATCACCAGAGGCGATTTCCTCTTTCTATTCGTGCTGCAGAATGCAACACAGATAGAAAGAGGAAAAAACGAGGAGAAATGAATACATTTTTCCACGTGGCGCCTCCCTACATCTCCCCTGGGAGGCATAGCATTCAGACACCTTTACAGATTTACGAATTATAGTAAATCTCGAAATGTCTGGTTTCATGGGTGTTGCGTGGGAAACCCACAGCAACACCCATGGAATGCCTCTTTCAAGCAAAGTGCTGTGTGCAAATGGGCCATATTTACAAGACCAGGAAAAGTCACGCAGGGTGGCTTTTCCTGCTTTGGAAATATGGGGCACTAAAATGCGCCACCGCTGCGTCACTTTTTGTGACACCTGTGGCGTAAGGGCCTTGTAATTCTGCCCCTATATGTGTGTGATGTAACGTGCTCTGACATCGTTCAATGGTATAAGAGATGCTATAAAACAAATGAAATACATGTCTCAGAGGGGCTATGGAGAGGTCAGAGTTACTGTTGGAGCGTGATAATAAGGGAATCATTGAAGATCCACAACAGATTGTCGTATCCTGGTGCATAGTAAGGTCATCATTTACCATTTTTTTATAGCTGATACAATTCAATATATCATGATAAATTTGTTGTAGAATGCACCACTGTTTCCTACATTGTCTTGGGGGGGGAAGAGCCTCCCAAAGCCCCCTTTGTAGTTGTCAGGCTCACTCACTGCACTTGATGTGCACTGTATGCCACTGATCTGAAAACTTTTGCCAGGGCTGCATTGCGTTTCCAGTCTGGCCCTGGCAGGAGCCTCGTACTGCAAAATAAAACCAACCATTTAAAAGTTAAACATGGAGATGCAGCACTAACCTTTGTTTTTTCAAATTCTTTCAATATAGAATACTAAAATCCTTAGTAATTTGAGTATTTGTTTTGTGTGCACGTGTGTTTATTGTTTTTGAATTACTGTTTCAATGTTTGAAATGTAAATCATAAAAATTGCTAGGGTGTCCCCGGCTTCCAGTGGTGATAATGGGGGTCCTCAGGAGTCAAAAGTTTGGGAACCACTGCTATGGGCTATGTAGGCCCATAGGAATGAATGGGAAGCCGTTCCTTAATTAAAATAGCGATTCCCAAACCTTCCTTAATTGCGACTCGCAAATTGCGAGTCAGAATTTAAGGAATGTTTAGGAATCGCTATTTTTATAGCGATTCCTACAGGCATTGGTTTTTGCTAGTCCTTAATTGCGATTCCTTAATAATCTCAATTAAGGACTCTCTAAAGCCTACCTTGATGCATGTCCCCCTAAATCTTTTGTGCCCCCAAGTCATAGAGTACCCCATAGTTGATGCTGTTGCAAGCTTCACTGGTGTATGGAATCACTTGAATGATAGATGCTTAGTTAGGTATTTCCTTATGTCTTTATCTGGACAATTATCAACCGTCTATCCCGTTTATCCTGTAATCCTTTATGGTTAAGGACCACCTCGAGCATCATAATTTAAATGTCCAATACCTTTATTATTCCCTTGCATAGTTTAATAAATCCTGGATTAGAAGAATCAGGTGAGAATCAATACTGCTCTAAGATGGATTAGGGAGTGTCACTTAAGAACCTTGTTGTAGAGTTAATTAGAGAGGACATTGCGTCTATCAGCCTACCCGAGACTACAGACAGATCATAAATAATGTGGTAGTGTCCTTCCAGCCGGCATATATAAGCATTTTTAGCTTGTTAAGGCAAAGACTCAAGACTGATGCAGCACAAGTTAGTTTGACCATCACACACTTCAGTTAGTGTTTCGACTCACTAATAGAAGCTGCAGTTTTGCTTAGTGTACCCTTTCTCACATAGTTAAAACACACAACTGAGAACCTCCTTTACCTTCTTGACCTAAGATTTCCATGTTTGCAGCAGAAAGTTTTATTTGGGGGTATATACTGTGGCATGTACCCAATCTCATCTTTGTTGATAAGAATATGGAGCTCTGTCTGTTTTAAGCTTTTCTCACAAAGGTTGAAATGTGCTTCCTATGACCACTGTACAACTTAATATCTGCTGTTATTTTTGAAATAATGGAAGACCTACTATGTTTCCATGTTTTGTTAAAATAAACAGAGGTAAATAAACATATTTGAATATTTAAGTCTCTTCTTTGAAATCTTCTGTGATACGCTTTCATTATTGTATGTGGTTTCATAGTCATTCGGTTTTCCCATCTTCCATTTTGTGTGATTTGTCTGCTCATTTTTGTATTTAAATGTTCGCAACCAGTCAATTAGCCAGTCACAATGAATAACATTGCATGTCTAGGGTCTTGAACCCTTAGAGGTAGGCACATGGATTGTTGATCTTGGCCTCTACCATGTTGATACACCTTATGAGAGCACAACATTTGTTCTTATTGTTGTCCTGGATTTCCTACTTCACCGTAAAGCGTCTACACACAAACCTTTCCGGGGTAAGGCAAGAGATTTGATAAAGGTTGAATTGACATAGTTGAGAATAAGATCTTGATTTCTACAAATGCTGCTTCATTGTGATCTTGAGTTGGAGAACACCACTGGTTGAGGTTTATTCCTGAGAGCAATGTTCTTGATAGAATTTGGTCATGTGGAGCATAAGAGGATCCCAGAACGGTACACAGCAGTAGATAGGATTTGGGCTGATTCAGGGTGGGGAGTCGTGGTGCAAGTGGCCAAGTGCTGACAGTTCTGAAGGCTTGTGTTGAAAATTGGGTTTCTGGTTAGCAGAGGGATGCACCCTGTCCAAGCAGGAACCACAATCCTAGTCAGGGTAAGTCACAAACACACCGTAAATTAACCTGTGCTCACCCCTTTTGGTAGCTTGGCACAGAGTAGTCAGGCTTAACTTAAGAGGCAATGTGTAAAGTATTTATGTGCAACATTTCGAACAGTAAAACAGTGAAAACTCCACACAAAAAGATCCCACACTAGGTTACAATAAATCAAGCTTCATTTAATGAATAAAACTGCAAAACTCCAATAAGTAGACTCGGAATTATGAATTTTTATGGAATAAACTGCAAAATAGTGTTAAAAGATATTATTGATAAGGAAGGGATTTATTTATTTGTGTCTCTATTCCTCTTGTCTCTCAGCCTTTCAGATGACATTCAAGGTAACTTCACTCTTCTTTACTCGTCTTTTTCCTCACTCCTCTTGGTTATGCCCTTGAGCCGTGGCTCCCGACCGGAGCCACGATGGCCCCGTCCATCATGCCTTCCCTCGGTTCCTTCTCTGCACTGCCCATATAATCTTCTCCTTCTCCTGCCCTGTCCTCCCCGTCATCCTTCAAAGTCCTACTGTTTGCATCCGCTGTTCTCGCTCCTCTCTCCCCATCCGCTGCTCCTGTTCTTCTCTCGTCCTCTTCTTCCAACTCCTCTCGGCTCCGTCCATCGTGCCGTCCTCTTCTTACACTCCTCTTGTATCCTTTTCCGGGTCAGGAAAGAGCGGGCAGCTAGAGCTTGTCTCAGCCGTGCCCCCGGGGTGCCCTTCTCATGATCCTTTGTTCCTCCTGCCACAGCACCTCCCAACCAGGCATGGGCGTTCGGGCCAAGAGGCAACCGGCCACTGGGATAAAAAGTCAGCCGGACTCTGCGGCCGACTCGGGATGTGACGGACCTGGAAGGAGAAGGGTTGTAGGGCCAAAAAAGATGTGAGCATTTGTCTCCTGACGAGCTAACCACACCAAGGGGGCGTGATCCATGTACAATACAAAAGAGCGGCCCAACAGATCGTATCTACAGGCTTCCATGGCACACTAGATAGCTAGACACTCTTTCTCAATAGTAGGCTAACTGGTCTCCCTAGGAAGCAGTTTCCTACTGAGATACACAGTAGGGTGCAGCACTCCCGTGGTTTCAGGCTGAGCGAGAACGGCCCGAGACCACTGTCCGAGGCGTCCGTCTGGAGAACAAACTGTTTTGAGAAATCAGGGCAAGCTAACAAGGGCTCGTCACAAATGGCCCCCTTCAAGTTGTCGAAACTCTGCTGATGTGAAGGTAGCCACTTCTGTAAACAGGTTGAATGTTTCCTAGCCTAGAGTTCTGTTAGTGGAGACGCTAACTCAGAAAATCAGGGTATGAATCGTCGATAATATCCAATTAGACCCAGAAAGGATCTGACCTCTTTCTTGGTTGTGGGAGGGAGTAGGTCTTTGATTGCCTTCAACTTGTCCACCTGGGGCCGAAGGGGTCCTTGTATGTGATAACCCAAAAATCAAATAGAATTGGTGGCCACTTCTGTGGATTAGCCGTCAGGCCAGCCTTTCGAAGGGTAAGTAATACTGCCTCTTTGTGTTGTAAGTGTAGTTCCCAGGATGGACTAAAGATCACGATGTTGTCTAGGTATGCTGCAGCATATGCCTGATGTTTTCTGAGTACCAGAACCCTCAGGCGTTGGAAGGTGGTGGGGTCGCCGGGTAGCCCAGACAGCAACACTCAGAACTGATACAGTCCGGTTGGGGTAGAAAATGCTGTTTTCTCTTTGGCTGAGGGTGTAAGAGGTATCTGCCAGTAACCCTTTGTGAGGTCTAAAGTGTTCATGTATGAAGCAGACCACAGGCTTTCGATCATCTCATTGAGCCTGGGCATAGGGTAGGTATCGAAGTGGGAAACCTCATTTAGTCTGCGAAATAAATGCAAAAACGTATGGACTCATTGGGTTTGAGTACAAGCACCACTGGAAAGGACCAGGGACTACAGGACGGCTCAATGATGCCCCCCCCTTTCCTCCTCATCCCCCCCAACATGTCCTCTACTTCCTGTCTCACAGCTTGCCTCCTCGCTTCGGCCACGGCTGGGGCTTACTCCCTCTGTTCTAATGTCGTGTTGTACTAGGTGAGTTTTTTCCACGTTGGCCAGAGAATATTTCCCTATACTTCTTTGCTAAGTAACTAAGAGACAGATGTTGTGTATCCGATAGATCAGAACCCATTGGTATGTTCCCTACCGTGTGATTGGTGTTTTTGTTGGGGAATGTAATGTCCAGGGGGTTGGAATTGGTCACAAACCGTGTTGGATTCTCTTTTTCCACCCACCTCTTTAAGAGATTAATATGATAGATTTGTCCTTGATCCCCTCTTTGTAGTGTATCTCATCTGTATGTGACAGACATGATCTTATCCATGATTGTATAGGGTCCCTTCAACTTGGCTAATAGTTTGTCTGAAGAAGGAAGAAGAACCAGTACCTTGTCCCCAAACGCTAATTCCCTTAGCTGGGTGTTGGCATTGTACATCCTTTTCTGTCTCTGCTGTACTTTTTCCAGATTTTCATTGGCCTCTTCCCATAGGGTCTCCACTTTAAGTCTAAGTTTGGAGGCATAATCAAGAAGGTCTAACCCTTCGTCTTCCTGATCTTTCCACCGCTCAGCAACCATGTCTAGAAGGGTATGCAACTTTCTAACAAAAACTAGTTCAAAGGGACAATATCCCGTGGAGGATTGGACATGTGTGCATATGACAAACGGGACCAGTGGTAGCGGTCTGTCCCAATCCTTACCTGTTTCTGTGGACACTTTCTTGAACATGGTTTTGATTGTGCAGTTATACGGCTTCACCAACCCATCGGTCTGTGAGTGGCAGACCGACGTTCGTATCTGCTTTATACCTAGCATCTTGCACACCTAAGACATCCATCGGGACATGAACGGGGTTCCCTGATCTGTCCAGAACTCATTGAGGAAACCAACCCTACAGAAAACCACTATCGTGGACTGAGCCGCGGCAGAGGTGGTCATACTATTTAACGCCTTCAGCGCTTATGACAAGCTCAGCTCGTCATGAGGCACAGTGGAGCTGTGCTCATGACGAGCTGAGCTTGTCGTAACTGCTGCGGAACGCCCACGCTGGGCTAATTCCCCTCCTGTGCGGGCATTCTACACGAGTGGGCGGAGCCGTGACTCAGCTCAGCATGACGAGCTGGGCTCATCACGAGCACCGCAGCGCGTCCTCAGACCCCCGCACCCCCTCCCTCCCCATTGCGGGGGAATTAGCCCTGCGTGGAAGTGG
Organism: Lissotriton vulgaris; assembly: GCF_964263255.1. NCBI lineage: Eukaryota > Metazoa > Chordata > Amphibia > Caudata > Salamandridae > Lissotriton > Lissotriton vulgaris. Next base: position 588,317 of record NW_028244801.1, on the reverse strand, counting down.
TTAAGGGAATGGCCTTGGGAAGAAGTGGAAGGAGTGTCAGAACCACCAGATGTTTTTTCACAAGGCTTGAGAACAGAACAGGAGGATCGAACTCCCATTCCAGTGCACACGGGACCTGCCTATTTCCAAAATGGCCGACCTCCAAACACAGCCAGGCAAGCAGCAACACACAACAAAGAAGCGGAAGTGACGCGACATGTCCCACTGCCTTGGAAACAGAAGCCGGACTACCGAACTGGGAATCTTCTATTGGCAAATGCAGGAGAGAAGTAAGAGGACGCCTTGAAAATAGCAGCGTGCTCCCTACAACCACCCATGACAGCCGGAGGCAGCAGGACATCCGTCCCAGGTTGAAAGTTACGGACTGCCAAAAACACCAAATAAACGAGGTATGTCCCGGATAAACCGGTATCTCTGCCTGCATGTCCCGCACAGAACCGGTGTCTCCCCTGCCAAGGCCGTTAATTCACCATTGGGGTGCAGGAAACGCAAGGACATAGGCACACCAGTAGGAGCCATGTTCTCATTTTTCTCCCCATCTTCTTTACTTGAGGTTTTCCAGTTTGCACCCCTGGTAAATCGATAATTGAACTGCATGCTGCCTCAGTCACATGGCCATGGCTCTCACTCGTCTTATGAGAAACAGCACATCCCCCGCATGCTATTTGAGCAAACCACTTGGGAAGTAGCTAGCTCACTGGGTATAACAAACATGACATGTAACACGTCTGCCATTCTTTCTTTTTTCCCCCTCCTGCAGCTCAAAACAAAGTCATGAAACCCTAGGACCCAACCATTCAGACTCTGCGTGGCTACATACAAAGCATCACGGTATGTGTTAAGCTCCCACATATTGGAGATTAACTTCTCCACAATCACCATCCCAATAACTGATATTGATGACAATATCTATTGTTTTTTAAAATTCATGTAGGTACACAAGTCCTGCCTTGAACGTTTACCTCCCCTGATGAAGACCTTCACAAAAAGAAGTGCCATTTAGAAGGTCGAAACGCGTTAGCCCATTTTGAGAGAGGTTCCTGGGCAAACCGAGTAGAAAACAGACCTCAAACTGGATTAAACCAGCCCCTAACTAAGGGTTCCCCTTTATTCTCTCGTGTTTTAAGAAATATTCACTGACCTCTTCATTGGCTAAAAAGAGCACCAATAACTTGAGGACAGTTTAAAGTAGCAACCTGCCCTTGCTTTTATTTGCAAAGTAATAGGACTGTTTTTTGGATGTAAAGTCGACATATACATGTACCTTTGAAGTATTTTTATGTGTTTGTCTTTTCTTGTTTGACGCACTTTCTTAAATGTATAAATCACAAAATTTCTAATTGATTTTTCACTGTATATAACGATTGAACACACTGCCTTGTTTGATTGTACACAATAAGAACCTTTGTGCTTGAGATGCCCACTGATGGGTTTGTTTGTTTTGCAAATTGAAAAAGTTAAAAGGCAGAAATATAAATGCCTATATCCCAACGGTAATTAAAAAATCGTTTGGGTAACAAGTTGTTTGTTGAATCTATGGTGTCAGAGGTACCCTGTTATTGCAGAACCACCAGAAAGGACATGCCGTTGGTTATGTACCCGTCTTTCTCGATGGGTTAGTTGGGTATTATACCTTACGCCTGTTATTTCCTCCTGGGGGAAAAAGGCGCCTCCTCCCACCATAAAGCTTTCTGTTTCATAGCCTTTGTTAGGAACTGAGGGAAATCCCCATAGTCTGTTCCCAGAATCCTCTCTTCCACCATGTCAGGGATGCAGTCTTTCGTGTCGACCGTCTCAGTCCAACTGTATTTCGGCTAGAGTATATGGTTTGCTATCCCCATGCACACAAGTGATCTATATGGCCTCCCCTTTCAGCCACTGTTCCGGACACACCTTTTCTACCTTTATTACAGATTGATGACATCCAGAGTCAAGCAAGACCTTCATGAGGTTTTGGTTGACCGTCATCCATTGATGATGCTTCTCCTCACCTTGGCCTACCCACAACACCCGCCCTTGCAAATAACCAATGTCCATGGGTTCTACGATCATTGTCTTCTGGGGACAGTTTTTAGCAATGTGTCCCCATTCCCCACACTGAAAACACTGGGGTCCCGTTACTGTATCTCGGAAGGGATATCAATTGGTCGGTCTAATAGCTGGGATATGTCTCTGGTTCCCTATAGGTGGGAGAATCTCCACTTAAGGGCTACTGGAGTGGGCATTCTAGGCATTGATGGTCCTGTTTCAGCAGGTCTAGGTTGAGAAGGACGGGAGTCAGTCACCCTGTGGAATGCACATACTAATTTTGTGGCTGTGTTGACGGTTATGTTTTGAATGTTGCTTCGCCCAGCTTCTTGTGGGATTAGGCAGGGCATCCAGATATTGTTCTAGGAAAATGTTATCAACTACCTCCTCCAAACTAGAAGTTGCAGGTTGTAGCCAGCGATTACCCAGGTCTTGCAAACTGTAAAAAAAGGCCCAAGGGTTGTAGTGGGTATTCCACTTTCCTCTGTGGAACTTGAATGATAATATTCGTCGTCGTATCCAAGTCATCCCAGGATAGTTCGCGTTGATCTCTGGATAGCGTGTTAACACTGCGGGGTTCACAGCCTGATGTGCCGCTTGTAGTTCTCCTGCCAAAGAAGGGCGATATACTGCCCCCATCTTTCAGGAGGCTGTAATCTCCACTTGTTCAAAACTAGTAAAGAAATAGTCAGGTCCTCGGCCAACTGTTTGACCATGTCTGTCATAGTTAGGGGTTGATAAATGGTTAAACAAGAATGGTTCTGTCGGGTAGAACAAGAGCGATTTTGTGGATGCTATTAATGCAACCAGGAAAGAAAGCTCTCTAACACACACATAGATCTAGAACCTAGCATTTAATGAATACGACACCCCTTTTCTTGAACTAATAGTTAGGGGTTGAGTCATCTTCTTGTCCTATCAGGAAGTAAGGATTCCCACTTCTGACACCACTGTGATAGGAGAAGAAGTAGGCAGAGCCAAGATATGATTGATAAGCAAGGAATTTGTTTATTTGTATCTCTCAATTCCTCTTGAGTCTCTCAGCCTCTCAGATGACACCCAAGGTAACTTCACTCTTCTTCTTTACTAGTCTTTTTCCTCTCTCCTCAGTTATGCCTTTGAGCCGTGACTCCCGACCGGAGTCACGGTGGCCCCGTCCGTCACTCCTTCCCTCGGGTCCTTCTCTGTACGGCCCATAGAATCTTCTCCATCTCCTGCCCTGACCTTTGTGTCGTCATTCAAAGTCCTGCTGTCGGACTCCAGTGTTCTCGCTCCTCTCTCCGCATCCGCTGCTCCGGTTCTTCTCTCGTCCCCCTCTTCCAACTCCGCTCTGCTCCGCCCCTTGTCCGTCGCACCGTCCTCTTCTACCGTATCCGCTTCTGGGTCAGGAAAGAGCGGACCACTAGAGCGTGTCACTCCCATGCCCCACATGTGCCATTCCCCCGATCCTTCGTTCCGCCTGCCACAGGGAAATATCTGGTCACACTAGACCAGGTCAAATCCAAAAGTTCAGGTTGACTGCGATGGAGCACTGGTTGGACATAGTCCCAGATTAGTCCTGCTGAGGTTTTAGTTTCTCCAGAATTGTGCTAAGAATCCCTTTCGCAAGGAGAGCGTTGCTGACGATGGCCTGTTGGGTGAGAAGTGCCAGCCAGGTGTTTCGAACGGACAGGCTGGAGCCTCGCGACTAGCCACAATTGCTGTGCGAAGAGAACAAATGGCGTCCGCTCGTGCTGGATTTCCGGGTGAGCAACGAGTTTGTAGAGCAAACTGGCCAATTCACATAGGGCCCAAAAGCTTGATTTCAAGAGCAAGAAGACCACTTCCAAGGGCACAGGGCCTGAGAGGCGCCTCTTGTGGGAGTCAAGAGCTTGTTGAAGACTGGTCTAGGAGCTGGCCGGAGCCTGTTATGTCCCTGAGGCTCAGATAAGGAGGCGAGCAGACTAGCTCTTTGAGTCACTCTGGTGTCCTGGGTTCAAAGTGGATTCCAGGTTCAGTTCTTCCCCAGCCAAGAGGGCAGCATCAGCAGTGCCTTGTAGAGCAGCAGTCCACCAGAGTGGCAGCACAACAGTCTTCCTTCCTGGCAGAGTATCCACTGGTCCAGACGTGTACTGAAGGGATGTGGTCTGAGGTCCAGTTCTTATAGCTAGTGGTGCCCTTGAAGAGGGGCAGACTTCAAATAAGGGTCTTTGAAGTACACAGGTGTCTTTCCTTCCTGCCCTGACTCCAGACTCACTACAGGCAGCTATGCAGCCCTTTGTGGTTGTGGACAGGACCCAGCAAATTCATGTGTAAGTGTGAGGCTGCGTCCAGCTCCTCCCTCCTACCCTGATAGGATGGCCCATTAAGTCAACCTAAGCTCCCATTTTGTGTGGCTGTCTAGAGGGAATACAGAAATCCCAGCTGTCACCCACCACAAACCTGTGATCTGAGACAGGCAGCAGGCACAAAACGGCTAGGTCAGGAAAAAGACAACTTTAATAAAGTGGCATTTTCAGAAATGTAATTTAAAATCAAACTTCACCAAAAGATAGGAATTTAAAGTAGGAGGCCAGAGAAATCCAACATGAAATACTTGTATCTTCCCACTTGTAAATGATGCTTATAAGATTTAATAAGGTAGTCCTAATAATATCCCATGGGAGATATAGCCCTTGCAGTAGTGAAAAACGAATTTGAGTTTTTCACTACCATGACCTGTAAAACTTAAAAGTAAATGTCCAACTTTAAAAAAAACAATTGTACCCGAGCCGTCGGCGCTATCCAGGGCCTTCCCTAGGGGTGACTTTTATATGTATAAAAAAGGAAGGTGTGGGCCTGGCAAGAGGTTTGCCTTGTCAGGTCGACATGGCAGTTTAAAATTGCTCACACAGGCTCTGCAATAACGGGCCTGAGACATGTTTAAAAAGCTACATAAGTGGGTGGCGCATTCAGTTCTACAGGCCTTCTAGTAGCAATTTACAGGACCTGGGCACATTTAGAGCACTTTACTAGGGACTTATAAGTGCATTAAATATGCCGATTTGGGTATAAGCCAATTCCACCACCTTTAAAGGAGAGAGCACAAGCACTTTAGCGCTGTTTAGCAACTGTGAAGAGCACAGAGTCCTAAGCCCAACAACATTTAATTCAGCAAAAGTGGCAGAGGAAGGCAAAATGTTTGGGGGTGAACTTGTAGAACGGGTCATTTCCAAAAGCATGCTGCTGGAGGGATAAGTCCATAGAGCAACTATTTGTATGGGGTTTACACCATGGGTGGGGAGTACGGTTGCCGAGCACCACCAGTCCCTGTGTTGCACTGATCAGCCCTTGGCAGTGGGTTGCCATGGAGGACTTCTGCTCTTTTATTTTTTTTTTTTACTCTGGAAGTGTCCCACTCAGTTGCATGTCTAGACATAAATGTTCATAGGGGCCGTCAAGTTGCAGATAAAACTAGTGGGGCCACTTACAGTGGGAAAGAATGCACGCTCACTCGCACATTATAAAATTAGTGTATATAATGTGTATGTATCCTTTATTCCATCCAACCATCTTTCTGCCCTTCTTTTGTCTTTGCTTACTGTCTTCCCTCAGTCCTTCTGCCTTTTTTCTTTTTTCCATCTTTCTTTACTGCCAACGTTGTCCTTTCTGTGCTTTTCCCATTCATCTGTATTTACCATCCATGTTTCTCTCTATCATTCTTTTGTTTTTTCAATCCACTCTCTTCATCCGTCTCATCCTTCATTTTTTTACACTTTCATCCTTCCTCGCGCTCAAACTGCTAAATTAGGGGATTTATGATGCCCCTGCCGTTAGAACTTTGAAGTGTCGTCTCTTGCTACTCCTGTGATGAGGGTAAGCACTGGCAGGACAGTGGCCTCTCCCCCCCTCCCATGATGCCTCTAGTTGCACTCTTAAGAGATTTTGTATTTAACAAAAAAATTACAGCAGTTTTGTGAATCCTCAGACTAAAGTGACTTCATACACTCTTGATCCAGAGGTGAGAGCAGATCTCTTGAACCCCAGCTGATGGGAGAGGTGAGGTACGGGTTCTTGTAAATGTGTAAATGTAAATGTATTTGAGCTTATATAGCGCACAGCTACCCGCAGTGGGTTTTCCGGCGCTTGCTTAGGGAACCCGTCCTGGTATTCCCCTGTGAGATAACCCCGGCAGGGTATCCACAAGGTGAAAGCCAGGCATCCCGCCGCGAGGGGCCGTTGTGGAGATTAAGCAAGCTATTGCCCAGAGTCGCAGAGTGTGAACCCGTGAGTCGAGAAGGCACCGGAGAGAGAATTATCGAGTCCGTGGAATTTTTAGCCCAAGACCCGCCGAGGCGGGGAATTGAACCCTGGTCCAGGGCCGATCTCAGCTTCCGGTTCTGCCGCCTCTTACCCCTGAGCCACACTTCTCCACTTCTTGCCTGGGGCGGTAGGGCTCCTAGCCCCACCTTTGCATTTGTTTCAGATCTTGTTTTTGCCAACCAAGCAGACGCTGTTTTCGCAGCGGTTGCATGAAGCATGTCAGAAGACTGATGAGTAAAAGTGCAAATAGCCGCCCCACCTTGTGCCAATAGAGACGTAAACATCATGTGAGAATGGTAGCTGAACGTATGACACCCCCACACAGCTCTGTGTTGAACTATTGCTGATCCCTTTGTTGTCATAAACAGTCACCTGGTTACACATAATGTGTTGGCTGTCTGCGGTTCAAAAACACCTTGATGCCAGTAATGTTGCGCAGGATCAAGCCCCTTACAACTGTCTGGAGGAGAATTAAAGTGCTGTTGTGCAAGAGTGCTGTGCAGTGAAATCAGCAAAGGCTGGCTTCCATACTTGCCATGATACTTGTTCTGTATTTTCTTGCATTTTTTAAATTTTATACATTTAACATGTTTAACCTCTCCTGCAAGACTGTACACGAGTAATAATGCCTTTTTAAAAATACCTTTTCATACCACACTTCTACAGTCTCCAAGCACTTTAAAAACTAGTGTTGCTCTTTCTCAGTTTAATGGTAATGGCGTTGAGCGGGGTCACGAGGGAGGGTTTGGGACTTTAAATTGCTGGAGGGATGCTTCAGCTATTCATGGCTTCTACTTGTGACTTCGAAGCGGAGGTCTTCACCCCACGGTACTCCTGGTTTCTTACTCTGGGTATGATGGGTGCGCCCTCACCAAGGACGCATGGCGTTCATGTGTTTTTATGGAGGTGTGTTGGACCTGGGATCTGGAGTATTGTTTTAGGTCATTCAGTTTGTGACTGTTGTGTCTCCTGCATGGGCGTGGAAGTGGTGTGGTAGGTGCACAGCTGGAACGGGACGAAGGGCAGCTTATGGCACTCTGCAGTGTGGAAGATGCTCTCTCCCAGCCTCACTCGCTGTGCACATTCTTCTGGGAAGGACTTGCACCATCTGGCCGCCTAGTTTGAGATCTTGGCTAATGTTTGTGGTCTGTGGGGAAGGATGCCGCAGTCTACCGGGTCAATTGGGTCTGCAAGGTTTGACTGTGTCACCATTCTGAGTGACCCCTCCTCCGCGAGTTGGAGTCGGCTGTTCCACACGTTTACCAGTGCAGTTACTTTTTAGCGTTTGCATCTGAACTACAAGTACCAAGAATATCCTCTGGGTCAGTAATTCTTGAATTTTGAGGCAACTACTTTTCTTGAGTTTCATGAGATCCCGTGATAAGGTTGTGGTTATTGCAGACTGCGGCGTCCAGAGTGGGTTTTTGGTGAAGGTGCCATGAAGGAGCGCTTTAAAGTTGCAAGCATCTCGCAGGCTCAGGCACCTGTTAATAAATGTGGCCACTTGGTGTCTGCATAGGCACCGGTCCCAGGATGCTTGTTTCCGGTCCAGGGAAGACCTGGCTTGGCAGTTAGGGCTGGACTGTTCCCATGAGGCACAGGGTCAGACTGATTTGCATATGGCCATGTCTGAACTGGGGTGGTGGAGTGAACTAAAGAATGATTATGGATTAAACCCAGATCGGTTGACTGGGGGTGAGTGTTTGATGTGCTCTAAAGCTCCGTCCATCATCCCCTTTGGAATCGCTTTGTTCGCCCTAAGTTGGCAGGGTATGCTCAGACGTGCGGCTCTGAGGCACCTGTTAATAAATGTGGCCACTTGGTGCCTGCATGGGCAGGTGTGGCAGCAGGACAGAGGCAGACTGAGTCTGCCAAGTGCCAGCTTTACAAAAGGAAAAGCTAGTCATCGGGTGTCACATGCATGAAGTTGAACGGGTTGGCACTATTGCCTGACCTGGATGAGAGGGCGGTAGCTGCTACTGTTGGCAAACCTGACTGTTTGGCACATTCCCAGTGAAGAATGTTAGCAGGGTGTTGCACAGCTCCTTTGCTAGGACTATGGTTGTTGCACAGCACCTTGCGTTGCGATAATGGGAACCGCACAGCTCCTGTGTTAGGATTATGGATGAGGCGGTGCACTGAGGACCAATTCATTTTTTCAGTAACGACCCGCATGTTGATTTGTTGGAGAACTTGTTTTTCTTGATGAGGATGGCATGGCCTTATTGTGTGCATTCCTTCTTAGAAATAGTAGTGAATCAGGTTTTTAGGTCTCGCGACCTATCGATGTGCGCAAGCGCATCGAGCGGAGCGAGAATTCAAGTGGCGAAAACATCGTCAAACTAAGGGCTTTCAGCCCCGCGGTTTTCATGAAGTTCACGTGAACAAGCACGCGCATTCAGGGCCAGCCCAGCACATCAAAGGGCTTCTCCTCCCCTAATTATTCATGGCCGGCCGCAGGCCGGCCGTACTCTGTTTCCCAAGCCCGCCCCTTCAGTTTCCCAAGCCCGCCCCCATCCTCCACGCATTTCCTTTCACCATGCCTGCACTCTATACAGCCCAGCACATCAAAGGGCTTCTCCTCCCCTAGGGCTTCTCTTCCCCTAATTATTCATGGCCGGCCGCAGGCCGGCCGTACTCTCAGTTTCCCTTGCCTTGCATGCAGTGAGAGGAAACAACCCCCCAAGACCCACAGCTGGCCATGTACAAGACGCCACCCTTTTCAGACATGCAATTTTGCACGGTGCCTTCCACCGCCTGCATTGTCGTCCTGACCCAAGTGATCTCCCATGTCTAGAAACCGCTATTCTTTTCCCTGGGCCACAGTTGACAACAAACCTTGTCGGCCCCCTGACTTTTCTCCAGCGCCTTGAAAATTACTAAGTGCAGCGGAGAGAGCACTAGCACCGCCAGTGACCATGAAGGATGCTTTTCCTGGACACCGGAATGAGCCATGGCAAACAGTCTGAGGAAGACTCACGCCCCACTGTAGAGGAGGTATCGGTTATTGAACCATGGACTGCTGAAAAGTGCCTGCAATTCTGACCGCAGCAGCATAGGCCCCTCCCCAGCTCTGAGCACTTAATCACTCGAACGGATGGTGGCCGCTGAAGAAAGCAGCTTCATGAAAAGGAAAATAAAATCAGGCCATAATGCACTGAATTGAAAAAGATCAAACTACGCAACTACTTAAAAATGAGGACGATCAAATGTAGGGTGCTAGTAAAATCCGAATCACAGCCTTAAACGTGACTTTTAGTCTGCTCTCCCAATGAATTTCCACTGTTTAACTTCGTCATGGGGGGGGGTGTTTAATATCGCCACATCAAAGGCATCAATCACCCTCCCACAGGCTTCCCCAGCGCTGCCCCGCCCCCTGCTTCACGGCCAGGCCATCTGTTCCCAGCAGCAGCATTTCTCCTGCGCCAGGCCACATCAAAGGCTCTGTGCCACTTTCACCCACACAGCACCACTTTCAGACACGCAACGCCACTCACACCCACGCAAGCCCACTATTACCCACGCAACACCACACTCACCCACGCAACGCCACTCACCCAAGCAACACCACTCACACACGCAACGCAACTCATCCACGCAACGCCACTCACCCACGCAACGCCACTCAGCCACGCAACGCCACTCAGCCACGCAACGCCACTCAGCCACGCAACGCCACTCAGCCACGCAACGCCACTCAGCCACGCAACGCCACTCACCCACGCAACGCCACTCACCCACGCAACGCCACTCACCCACGCAACGCCACTCACCCACGCAACGCCACGCAGTGCCACTTTCACCCACACAGCACCACTTTCAGACACGCAACACCACTCACACCCACGCAACGCCACTCACACCCACGCAGTGCCACTTTCACCCACACTGTGCAGTGCACAATAGGTCTCGCAGTAGGAAAGTTGGAGCTATTGCTTTTGTAAATGACAAAGCCCATTATGTTTTTAAAATGAAAACAAAAATAAAAGGCATTGTTATTTGCAATTGTAATAGCTCAAACTTTCCTACTGCGAGACCTATTGGCAACACCAGTGCTTGTATTTTGTAGCAGACACTTTTTAGTTTGCAAAATTCTGTTTTGAGTTGTCTGACTTTTGTAGTGGTGTTCAGATGTCCTCTTTGTTAGGGCAGAGCTGATTTAGTCTGCAAGGTACGAAAGAAATTGCACAAATTCTTTCAACATGGTCTCAAAGGTGCTTGGGAGGAGTTTTTTGGGTTTTTTTTTAGTTTTTTTTTTCCTGCTGAAACGTGTCTGCTTGATAGTTATTTTGATATAGAGTATTGTGTTGAGGAAGGTGATACTGGATGAATGGGTTATGTTATGTTATCAGTTTTGTTGAGCGCGACAGCTGCCCCAGCAACGGGGCGTCCCGGCGCTAAGAACCAAAGCATAACCAACTGAGGAGGGGGGGTGAGGGGGACGGGACTACAGAGGAGGAAAGAGGTGCGTTTTTACTGCTTTACGAAAAGCGGACAGATTGGTAAGGCGACGAATGTGGAGGGGCAAGGAGTTCCATAATTTTTCTCCCCTTACTCTGAAGGAGCGATCTCCGACACGGCAGAAATTCGTGCTGGGGACCACAACAAGGTGTTGGCCCATGGAGCGAAGATTGCGTTGGGGGGTATAAGGTGTTAGCAGCGAACGGAGAAGTTCGGGGCCGTCAGTTCTAAGGATTTTAAAGGCGATGGTAAGAGCCTTGAACTGGATGCGAGCTCCCATGGGCAGCCAATGGAGCCTCTGTATGGTGGCTCTGGCCGAGCATCTTCTGGGCAGGCCTACAATTGCCCTGGCTGCTGAGTTCTGAATCCGTTGGAATCTGGATATCTCAACTTTGTTAGCGCCCAGTAGGAGGACGTTTGCATAATCCAGCCGGGCAAGGATGGTGGCTTGGACAATGAGCTGCCTTGTCTTGGGGTCAAAAAAGCCTAAAATGGGGCTAAGGCTTCTCAGCAACCCAATACATGTAGCTGCCACTTTTTTTGTGTGCGACTGGTAATTCAGTGCAGAGTCCAGCCATACTCCTAGGTTTTTTACCAAGGATTTCGGAGGGGGTGTAGGGCCCAACAAAGGGGGCCACCAATGGTCGTTCCAACCACTAGTGTTCTTACCCAGGAGTAGCACCTCGGTTTTTCCAGCATTTAGTTGTAGGCAATTTGCAGTCATCCAGTTGGCGACTGCAGCCAACCCATCCCTAAATTTTGTGGCAGTGGTAGAAGGCGCTTCCGTGAGGGTGATTACCAGCTGGGTATCGTCAGGGTATGAAACCAGTATGAGGTTCCATTCTTTGGCCACTGCCGCAAGAGGTTGCATATACACATTAAAAAGGGATGGGCTAAGGGCAGAGCCCTGGGGGACTCCATGGCCTATCGCATGGGGTTGGGAAATAAAAGGGGGGCTGACACACAAAAAGATCTGCTCGTGAGGAATGACCGAAACCATTCCAGTGCCAGTTCACTGATCCCAATGCTTTCCAAGCGGCCCAGTAGGATATTATGGGAAACCGTGTCGAATGCTGCGCTGAGGTCGAGCAGTATCAGCGCAGCACTCTGACCGGTGTCCATAATCCTCCGGAGGTGTTCTGTGGTGGCAAGAAGGGCGGACTCCGTACTGTGGCCAGGCCTGAACCCGTGTTGGGAGGGGTCCAAGATGTTGTTTTTGGCCAGATGGTCAGTGAGTACGGCGTTCGCATGGGCTTCAGCTAATTTAGACACCCACGGGAGCAGTGAAACTGGTCTGTAGTTTTCCGGTTTTGCAGGGTCTAGAGTGGATTTTTTAATTATGGGAGTAACCCAAGCCGGTTTCCAACATGTGGGCACAGTGGCTGATGAAAAGGAAAGATTAAGGAGTTTGGCCAATGAAGGTAGGAAGAAGTCCAACACTTTTACAAAGTGGGCTGGTCTCATGGGGTCTGAGGGAGAACCCGATTTCACCTTTCTGCAGATTGTAGTTAGGTTTTCAAGAGAGATAGCTGGTAGCAGGGTGAGTTTAGAGCCTTTGGGAGCCTCATTGGAATCAACGGTGCAGACAGAGGGGGTATGAGAGAAGGTGTTATAGATTTTTCTCACCTTTTCTGTAAAGAAGGTGGCCAGATCGTCGCACTGTTGAGTGGAAGAGATGCATGCGGCCGGGTTGCCACCGTTTTGTACTTTTTGCACCAATTTAAAAATAGTTTTCGTGGGGTTGGGGCTGGACTCAATTTCTTTAGCATAAAAAGAGGCGCGAGACATGCGTATAGCTTTGTGGTATAGCTTGAGTTTGGCCAGATAGCATGCTTTCTCCTCGTCCCTGTAGTCTTTCCTCCACTGGCGTTCGGCCTTTTTACACTCTTTCCTAATTTTTTTCAAATTCTCATCATACCATGGATTAGAGGGGGTGCTCCGTCCTCTAGTCCATTTAGCTGGTATGATAGTGTCGAGTCCTTTCGTAATCCACTCTTGAAAAGCAGCGTATGCCATATTGATTTCGCTCGCAATATCCAGATTGGGTTCACCTAAACTGGCAGGGAAGTCCGTACTGTGGAGTTTGTGCCAGGGCCGATTAAAAAGGGAGTCGGGCAGCGCTTTTTTGGGCTGAGTGGCGGTCGTGATCACAAATGTGACCAGAGAGTGGTCTGTCCATCCCATAGGTTTAGGGGGGGTCCACCTTTACTTCCGGAATATTAGTAAAGACCGGGTCGAGTAGATGGCCAGCAGAGTGAGTGGGGGATAGTATGCGAGGGGTCAGTTGTAGCGCAGTAAGGTCTGCTAGGAGATTGCTAATGGTCGGATCCTCGAGGGCGTCAAAATGGAGGTTTAAGTCCCCCAAGATCGTAAAGTTAGGTGAGCTGGCAACTAGGGCATGGGCTGTCTCTAGGAGTTCCTCTATAAATTTGGAGGTGGGCCCCGGGGGTCTATAAATGAGAAGGCCAGATAGGGAGAAGTGAGGGCTAGTGGTGATTTTGAAGCGAGCAGACCATGGTGATGGTTGCGACTTGAAATTCATGTTTAAGACTAGTGTCCTGGCAGTGGGCTCCACTGTGATGCTGATGCGGAGAGTTTCAAGTTGTAGGCTCTCGCACATATCCAATAATTCTCTTAAATACCGTCATCTCCTCAAGCCAGAAATGAAGATATCCTACTTTGACGATATGGCGGACGGTGTGGAGCAGATCCATCATGGAGGTAGAGAAGTGCTCCTTAAAGTTACTGGATGGGGCTGGTGAGTGGTAGCAAATGATGTGATTATATATTATATTATATTATATTATATTATATATGATTATATTATATGTGATTATTATGCAGCTTCGAGCCGCCCTGCAGGGATGGGGGCTCCCGTCACTTGGAGATATTTTTTGTGAGTTTTTTACATGGGGAGCATGTCCCTCTGCCCTTCTTGAGACATTAAGCCCTTGCCTGCTTATGACGAGCCACAGTGGAGCTGTGCTCCTGACGAGCTGCGCACGTCATAACGGCCGCGCCACTCCCCCGCCCGGCGAATTCCACGCCTGTGCACACATTCTACGGGAGTGTGCGGAGTCATGACGAGCCCAGCTGCATTGTGCCTCATGATGAGCTGGGCATGAGCGCCGCGGTGCCGTGCACGGCCCCTACCCCCGCACCGCAGGGGAATTACCCCCACAGTGAAGGGGTTAAAGGATTTCCAAATTATTCACTCACGGAGGAGCGAAGGGGAGAGGCGGTGTATTATCTCTTCCGACTCTGCCAGGTTTGGACATTTTAGAGAAACACTGTTTTCATCAAAGGTAGCTGAGAAGAGCAAGCTGCAATTTATTTACAAAACGTAACTTTCAATTTTTTAACACATGCACTGGTGTGCACTTATGCTTTTGAAGACTGTGGAGTTCAAACGCTATTAAGCACCTATTTTTAAATCCTAGGCCTTCGTGAACACTGATGGTGCATTGTGGGAATAGCAGGAATACTCCTGGTCACGTGTTTACAACTATTTAACATGGACTCTTTGCCACTACTGACTTGCTCCCTGTGATCAAGGTTGGAGTCACAGCCGAAACGTGTCAGTTGAATGAACCGCCTGTTCCATTTGGAAATAAAAATGCCAACAAGCCATTGAGTTCAGGCTTTGTGATGTTCTTTGTGTATATGTGTGTGTGTATATATATATATATATATATATATATATATATATATATATATATATATACACACATGTTTTACAGCAAAAAACACTTTCTGCAAATGCACTCCGCTCCGATAAAATTGTCACATCCACGTAAAGTTGCAAGCAAGGATTAATTTATTCCAGCATGTTCAATTGTGAGAGATGGAAAAAACCCAACGCGTTTCAGCGATCACCTCGCCTTGGTCACGGGTGATTAACACATGGAACTAAATACCTTAAATAAAGTTACTACAAAAACAAAGTGCATGACATCACAGTGTGAACAAAATAAACAAAGGACTGTAAGCCAACATACCAATATCGCGGCCATTTGTAAACATATCATATGTGTAACTGATAGCACAATAGAATTATCTAGTGTTTAAATCAGCTGACAATGGAGGCAGATAATTCAATGTCCTTGGTCAGAAAATTAATGCTGCTGAAGGAACACAATTTGTCTATGGAGAAATGAATAAATGTAGTAAATTCATTAAGTGTGTAACTAATAACCAGTGACATGTCAGGACAGACCTCGTCCTACAAAACATAATAGTGCAATCAATATGGGCAAATAAGTTTCATATATGTCCAATTATGCGACAGATAATGTCCCAAGTGGGAAAATAAATCAAATACGGCAAATAAATCAATAAATGCGTCAGCCCTTAAAAATTGCATCAAATTGCATATTCCCAGTGGAAAGGTCATAAAGGTCTGCAGTATAACCAAGATCATAGGCGATGCATCTGTTCTCACAGTCCCAGTGAAAAAAATAGCGAAAGACCACAGTAATTTTTTATAGTCAGTATAGCACCCTCTTGTTGCTTCATCCCCAGTGGGTATGGTCATTTGAAATTCTCCACATAGAAGCCTTCAAGCTTGCATGACCTGGACATAAAAAGAAAAGTAACGCCTGTCAAAACAGACCTAGATGTCTCCACATTGCGGCCATGGTATGAATGTTGACATACACCATGTAGTGAAAGATATTTAACCAAAGGAAAGAAACTTAATCTCCCAGAAATATGTGGGGAGCACCATGTTTCCGGCAAAGAAACGTGTTCTCGAACACATGCGGGCAATCCAAAATAAGGATCAACATTCACCGGTTGCCAGACATTTTGAAGAACAACATAACAGCAATCGGAATTTGCTGAAGTTCTTGGTAATCGATAGAATTCCCCCTAGCAAGAGAGGTGGTGACAGGATCCGAAAGCTACGTCAAATGGAGAGTAGATACATCTTAGACCTAGATACCAGAATTCCATCCGGGTTGAATTCAGAAGAAGAATTGGCCTGGCACTTGGGAGATTAAGTTTCTTTCCTTTGGTTTGATCAGTTAGTGGCAATGCCATCAATTTATGTATATGTGTAGATATATGTTTCTCTGAGCCTTCTGCAGCTGTTGGAGCTCTGATGTTTTTAATTCACTAATTGTAAATATCTTTCACTATGTGGTGTATGTCAACATTCATACCATGGCCGCAATTTGGAGACATCGAGGTCTGTTTTGACAGGCGTTACTTTTCTTTTTATGTCCAGGTCATGCAAGCTTGAAGGCTTCTATGTGGAGAGTTTCAAATGACAATACCCACTGGGGATGAAGCAACAAGAGGGTGCTATACTGACTATAAAAAATTACTGTGGTCTTTCGCTATTTTTTTCACTGGGACTGTGAGAACAGATGCATCGCCTATGATCTTGGTTATACTGCAGACCTTTATGACCTTTCCACTGGGAATATGCAATTTGATGCAATTTTTACGGACTGACGCATTTATTGATTTATTTGCCGTATTTGATGTATTTTCCCACTTGGGACATTATCTGTCGCATAATTGGACATATATGAAACTTATTTGCCCATATTGATTGCACTATTATGTTTTGTAGGACGAGGTCTGTCCTGACATGTCACTGGTTATTAGTTACACACTTAATGAATTTACTAAATTTATTTATTTCTCCATAGACAAATTGTGTTCCTTCAGCAGCATTAATTTTCTGACCAAGGACATTGAATTATCTGCCTCCATTGTCAGCTGATTTAAACACTAGATAATGCTATTGTGCTATCAGTTACACATATATGTTTACAAATGGCCGCGATATTGGTATGTTGGCTTACAGTCCTTTATTTATTTTGTTTACACTGTGATGTCATGCACTTTGTTTTTGTAGTAACTTTATTTAAGGTATTTAGTTCCATGTGTTAATCACCCGTGACCAAGGCGAGGTGATCGCTGAAACGCGTTTGTTTTTTTCCATCTCTCACAATTGAACATGCTGGAATAAATTAATCCTTGCTTGCAACTTTACGTGGATGTGACAATTTTATCGGAGCGGAGTGCATTTGCAGAACGTGTTTTTTGCTGTAAAACATATATATATATATACAAAGAACATCACAAAGCCTGAACTCAATGGCTTGTTGGCATTTTTATTTCCAAATGGAACAGGCGGTTCATTCAACTGACACGTTTCGGCGGTGACTCCAGCCTTGATCACAGGGAGCAAGTCAGTAGTGCCAAAGAGTCCATGTTAAATAGTTGTAAACACGTGACCAGGAGTATTCCTGCTATTCCCACAATGCACCATCAGTGTTCACGAAGGCCTAGGATTTAAAAATAGATGCTTAATAGCGTTTGAACTCCACAGTCTTCAAAAGCATAAGTGCACACCAGTGCATGTTTTAAAAAATTGAAAGTTACGTTTTGTAAATAAATTGCAGCTTGCTCTTCTCCGCTACCTATGATGAAAACAGTGTTTCTCTAAAATGTCCAAACCTGGCAGAGTCGGAAGAGATAATACACCGCCTCTCCCCTTCGCTCCTCCGTGAGTGAATAATTTGCTTTGGACAGATTGAAGCCCCACCAATAAGGTGGACAGAAGTGTGTTAAATTGGGGGCTGAGCAGAAGACTGACTAAAGGCTTGGCACTGAAGAAGGTGTATCTAACCGAAATGCATTTGCCGCAATAAAGCCATCATGTTGATCTGTCCCGTAGTGCTCCGTGTGTTCTGTTGTGCTAGCGAGGCAAGAAGGTTTCACCCACCTGACGGAGGCACCCGCTGCTGTGTTCAACCAGCGGTGAATGGAGTTGTGGAGATATATATATATATATCTATCTGACAGTAAACATTCATTCTCTGGCTTTTGTAGAATCCATTGTCGTCTAGGATTTTGGTTGGGATGGTCGATGTTTTGTCCTTCCTCACACTTGCGTATTTACAGTACGGCTGGCTACGATTTGACGTCCGTCATCACTGCTCCGTTTCCCGTTGTTCCTGGACATGTAGGTCTGGTCTTTTGGTCTTTTCAAGTCCAAACAGTGTTTTCCCATGGCTGAGTTTCCTTTAGCATTTGGGCCTCAGCCCTGATACCGAGGAGTGATGCCTCTTGGGAAGGCGTAGAGTAGCAAGGATCATGTGGCCCAAATGAACCCAACGCTGCCATGGGGCCAGTAGCACCGGGGGGGATAGAAATATCCTAAATACATTACGTTTTGGTCCCGTGATTTGCTGTGATGCGGGCACTACTTGATAGTGGAAGTGATTGGCAGTTTACACAGGCGTTAAAAAAATATGTATGTTTAAAGATGCATGGTATTTCCATCACTTTTGATTGGTTGGTTCCTCCGCATCCCTTCCACTCATTCTTCCACATTTAAAAAAGTGCATCTTGGCTGCATGCCTGCTGTGTTCTTCCAAGCTGAGACCATCTCTCCCCTTAGACCGCATGAAGCCCAACTTGTCTGATGGGTCAACCTAACTATATTGGTGTTTTCCCCACTAATGTCTGGTGCCTGTCAACAAAGCAGAGGAAGAAGTGAAACTGAAATAAACTTAATTTTTCTTCGTTTATCCTTGCCGTTCTTACAGTTAAATACAACTGTTTTTATTTTAACTTAGTTAGTCGGTGGAGCTGGTTGTTTTACTTGTGCACCTCTCGAGTTTAGGGAAATCTCAGTTCGAGTATGTTCACCCCGCCAGCTCTCCTTCCCAATTCCAACTGTGGCAGTTTCATGTCTTTCCATAGTCTATACTTCGATCTCCATTCGTGCCGCTCTCCTGCAGAGGTCCGACATTGGATGTGTCCCTTTGTTTGCATCTGTTTCTTATTGCCTTTGTCTTGTTGTCTGCACAGCTTGCGGCTCCCTTCAGCAGAGGCCTCATTTTACAAGGCCTTGCAGCTGAGTGAAGGCCAGAGAAAGTGGTTGCAAAGGCTTTTTCATCTTCTGCAATTGAAAGTTCATAGCTGGTGGGGGTGGGTTACATCTTTCGAGTGCATCTTCAGCCAGCGGGTCCTGGGCCTCGCTCATGTCACAAGTGGACCTTACATGTGTCTAGTTTTCGCTTCTGTCTGTGTGTTGTGGTCATTGCTTCTGGTTGTGTGGGACTTTTTCTTGTTAATGTATTACGATTCTTATTATACACCAATTGCTTTCTTGTGGAGCCGTTGATTGGGTTAAGAGAGGCGCAGGATTTTCGCTGCCCCATCTTCTGGAAAGAAGGCCACACATCTGTTTGTAGAGGCAGGACACACCACCTGCTGGTTGCTTTCTGTGCATAGCATTCCCTCTGCCTACGGTCGTCAATGTTCCACTTCCCCCGTACATACAGTCGTCCCTGCATCCGGCAGCCAGTATCTGTGGCCTCGTTTTCTACTCCATCCCTACCTATCCTTCCCAGCATGCAATTGGATTGCCCCAGTGCTCAATATTTGCTGCTTTCCTTCCTCGCTCAAATCTCCTTATTCTGTTTTTTCTGGTCCGCGTTGAAAAGTTGCTCTGCGTTTTCAGTGTTACCTGTGTGTCTCGTTACTCCATTCTCAGAGCGCGTGATGCAAGTACGCCCTCGCTGCAGATGGGTCTGCATGGAATGCAACTGTGTGTTAAGGGGATAGTGACACAAGCCAACACCGGAAGTAGCCATCAGGTCATTTCTTGGCCCTGTTGTCAGCCTTGGGACAAGCTCCTCCGAGAGACCCCCGTGCCTATGACCCTGGCCCTCCCTGCGCGTTGTGGCCGGCACGCATCTTTACCGGGCCCTCTCCCTTACACAGGCCCTCCGGTACCGAGGGCGACGGGAGGAGGGCGGGGCCTGCTGGAAAGAGCAGGCCCTCCGTCGCCCGCCTTGAGGCATGTTTGCTTCTCGAGTGTTGCCAGTGACACCGGGGCATGTCTGGTGTGAAACAGAATGTCCTGGAACGCTGCTCCGAAAAAGACAATGTGACTGGCTCAGACACACTGTTGCGTAACCCTTCTAGAAGGATGAAAACAATGCGGGTCTGTGCAAGGTGCACTTAAACTGCCGTGCTGCGCATGTTGACCGACTTGATAGATGCAGCCGGTGCACCTGTGTGTGCTGTGCAAACCTGCGAGGAACGCGCGAGACCCGGACGCGCGCAGCATCTGTTCTGGGTCCCACCAGCATTCTAAGAAAGCCATTTCTCTGAATGTAGCGCTCCGTGTTTGTCTTCCTTTTTAGCGAGATTAAGCATGCGTTTTCGAAAGTTTTTTTTTTATGTGTAGGATCTATACAACAAGGCAAAGAGAATCAAGCATTGGCAAAGCTAGTGGGACTCGCCTATGTTAGATATTGACTTTATCAACGTTTTTAGCCATGTTGTACATCAGCGCAGCTATACCTCTGTAATCTAATCTGCTAATCT
Organism: Lissotriton vulgaris; assembly: GCF_964263255.1. Lineage (NCBI taxonomy): Eukaryota > Metazoa > Chordata > Amphibia > Caudata > Salamandridae > Lissotriton > Lissotriton vulgaris. The sequence continues at coordinate 568,190 of NW_028244801.1, read as the reverse complement.
ATATTTACCTATGTGTTTTTACCTCCATGATTTTTTGGTGGTCCATAATCTGGTTGCAACATTTCGGTATCTGGTAATTTTTCTACTTCATATTCTGATATGTAATAAGAGAATTAACGCATACTTTAGATCTTGCATAGGAAATGCAGATCGTTTCAACTAGTCCAAAAAACCTCCGACTACTAGAAATCGAAGGGGAAGGCAGTGTAACCCGGTCGATGACAGCTGGGTAAGACAAGGGCACAAGTTCTCTATTTAGCTATCTTGAGCCCAATTCTTTTATGTGATCTCGAAGCCATTTGAATCCAGGACGAAAAAGCTTTTCCATAACGGCCCACTACTCCGGGCAGATGATTGCTATGAATCTGACCTCATTTTAGACTCCTGCACGATGACCCTTTGAATCGCAAAGGTAGACTCGTGCATGATAATGTCATGGTCATGAAACTTACTTAATGGTAGAATCCTGCACAGAATAGCAGTGAGTCAAAAGGCCAACTGAATTATATATCTAACAGAAAAACAACCAAAGTGTTGATAAACAAGGCAAACAACCAGTGTGAGCGAGTTCCCATCAGTCCACCATCGAGACCGCCCTTCATCATCTGGGAGCTTTTCTCTCTTTTTCTTTTCACTTTAACACTTTCACTTTTTGCACTGCTATTCGGTTCCCCACAAGACACACCCTGTTTACATCTGAGTTAGTGTGTCTGGTATACCCTAGATCTGGCTAACAACATCTGCCAGTCTGTTGTGGTCTACCAGTTCTCCAAACGAGTAAGAGCTCCCAGATGATGAAGGGCGGTCTCGATGGTGGACTGATGGGAACTCACTCACACTGATTGTTTTCCTTGTTTATCAACACTTTGGTTGTTTTTCTGTTAGATACATAATTCAGTCGGCCTTTTGACTCACTGCTATTCTTTGTTGGTTTCATTATCAGTTAGGGGGCATAGCAGTTAAGGGTCGTTAAAACTCCCCTGGGACCTCCTTTTGGTGTTCTAAAGAATCCTGCACAATCATACTATGCATCTCTTCTGCACGATAATACCATGCACCTTGGTCAATGGTAGAAGCCTGCACAGTACAACCATGCTTCTTAGGTCAATGGTAGAATCCAGCATGATCATACCATGCATCTCAGTCAATGGTAGAATCCAGCACAATAATACCATGCATCTCAGTCAATGGTAGAATCCTGCACGATAATACCAGGCATCTCAGTCAATGGTAGAATCCAGCACAATAATACCATGCATCTCAGTCAATGGTAGAATCCTGCACGATAATACCAGGCATCTCAGTCAATGGTAGAATCCAGCACAATAATACCATGCATCTCAGTCAATGGTAGAATCCTGCACGATAATACCAGGCATCTCAGTCGATGGTAGAATCCAGCACAATAATACCATGCATCTCAGTCAATGGTAGAATCCTGCACGATAATACCAGGCATCTCAGTCAATGGTAGAATCCAGCACAATAATACCATGCATCTCAGTCAATGGTAGAATCCTGCAGATAATACCAGGCATCTCAGTCAATGGTAGAATCCAGCACAATAATACCATGCATCTCAGTCAATGGTAGAACCCTGCACGATCATACCATGCATCTCAGTCAATGGTAGAATCCTGCACGATAATACCATGCACCTTAGTCAATGGTAGAATCCAGCACAATAATACCAGGCATCTCAGTCAATGGTAGAATCCAGCACAATAATACCAGGCATCTCAGTCAATGGTAGAATCCAGCACAATAATACCATGCATCTCAGTCAATGGTAGAATCCTGCACGATAATACCAGGCATCTCAGTCAATGGTAGAATCCAGCACAATAATACCATGCATCTCAGTCAATGGTAGAATCCTGCAGGATAATACCAGGCATCTCAGTCAATGGTAGAATCCAGCACAATAATACCATGCATCTCAGTCAATGGTAGAATCCTGCAGATAATACCAGGCATCTCAGTCAATGGTAGAATCCAGCACAATAATACCATGCATCTCAGTCAATGGTAGAACCCTGCACGATAATACCAGGCATCTCAGTCAATGGTAGAATCCTGCACGATAATACCAGGCATCTCAGTCAATGGTAGAATCCTGCACGATAATACCATGCACCTTAGTCAATGGTAGAATCCTGCACGATAATACCAGGCATCTCAGTCAATGGTAGAATCCTGCACGATAATACCAGGCATCTCAGTCAATGGTAGAATCCTGCACGATAATACCAGGCATCTCAGTCAATGGTAGAATCCAGCACAATAATACCATGCATCTCAGTCAATGGTAGAATCCTGCACGATAATACCAGGCATCTCAGTCAATGGTAGAATCCAGCACAATAATACCAGGCATCTCAGTCAATGGTAGAATCCTGCACGATAATACCAGGCATCTCAGTCAATGGTAGAATCCAGCACAATAATACCATGCATCTCAGTCAATGGTAGAATCCAGCACAATAATACCAGGCATCTCAGTCAATGGTAGAATCCAGCACAATAATACCAGGCATCTCAGTCAATGGTAGAATCCAGCACAATAATACCATGCATCTCAGTCAATGGTAGAATCCAGCACAATAATACCATGCATCTCAGTCAATGGTAGAATCCAGCACAATAATACCAGGCATCTCAGTCAATGGTAGAATCCAGCACAATAATACCATGCATCTCAGTCAATGGTAGAATCCTGCACGATAATACCAGGCATCTCAGTCAATGGTAGAATCCAGCACAATAATACCATGCATCTCAGTCAATGGTAGAATCCTGCACGATAATACCAGGCATCTCAGTCAATGGTAGAATCCAGCACAATAATACCATGCATCTCAGTCAATGGTAGAATCCTGCACGATAATACCAGGCATCTCAGTCAATGGTAGAATCCAGCACAATAATACCATGCATCTCAGTCAATGGTAGAATCCTGCACGATAATACCAGGCATCTCAGTCAATGGTAGAATCCAGCACAATAATACCATGCATCTCAGTCAATGGTAGAATCCTGCACGATAATACCAGGCATCTCAGTCAATGGTAGAATCCAGCACAATAATACCATGCATCTCAGTCAATGGTAGAACCCTGCACGATCATACCATGCATCTCAGTCAATGGTAGAATCCTGCACGATAATACCATGCACCTTAGTCAATGGTAGAATCCAGCACAATAATACCAGGCATCTCAGTCAATGGTAGAATCCAGCACAATAATACCATGCATCTCAGTCAATGGTAGAATCCAGCACAATAATACCATGCATCTCAGTCAATGGTAGAATCCAGCACAATAATACCAGGCATCTCAGTCAATGGTAGAATCCAGCACAATAATACCATGCATCTCAGTCAATGGTAGAATCCTGCACGATAATACCAGGCATCTCACTCAATGGTAGAATCCAGCACAATAATACCATGCATCTCAGTCAATGGTAGAATCCTGCAGGATAATACCAGGCATCTCAGTCAATGGTAGAATCCAGCACAATAATACCATGCATCTCAGTCAATGGTAGAATCCTGCAGATAATACCAGGCATCTCAGTCAATGGTAGAATCCAGCACAATAATACCATGCATCTCAGTCAATGGTAGAACCCTGCACGATAATACCAGGCATCTCAGTCAATGGTAGAATCCTGCACGATAATACCAGGCATCTCAGTCAATGGTAGAATCCTGCACGATAATACCATGCACCTTAGTCAATGGTAGAATCCTGCACGATAATACCAGGCATCTCAGTCAATGGTAGAATCCTGCACGATAATACCAGGCATCTCAGTCAATGGTAGAATCCTGCACGATAATACCAGGCATCTCAGTCAATGGTAGAATCCAGCACAATAATACCATGCATCTCAGTCAATGGTAGAATCCTGCACGATAATACCAGGCATCTCAGTCAATGGTAGAATCCAGCACAATAATACCAGGCATCTCAGTCAATGGTAGAATCCTGCACGATAATACCAGGCATCTCAGTCAATGGTAGAATCCAGCACAATAATACCAGGCATCTCAGTCAATGGTAGAATCCTGCACGATAATACCAGGCATCTCAGTCAATGGTAGAATCCTGCACGATAATACCATGCACCTTAGTCAATGGTAGAATCCTGCACGATAATACCATGCATCTCAGTCAATGGTAGAATCCTGCACGATAATACCATGCATCTCAGTCAATGGTAGAATCCTGCACGATAATACCATGCATCTCAGTCAATGGTAGAATCCTGCAGGATAATACCAGGCATCTCAGTCAATGGTAGAATCCTGCACGATAACACCATGCATCTCAGTCAATGGTAGAATCCTGCAGATAATACCAGGCATCTCAGTCAATGGTAGAATCCAGCACAATAATACCATGCATCTCAGTCAATGGTAGAACCCTGCACGATAATACCATGCATCTCAGTCAATGGTAGAACCCTGCACGATAATACCATGCATCCCAGTCAATGGTAGAATCCTGCACGTTCATACCAGGCATCTCAGTCAATGGTAGAACCCTGCACGTTCATACCATGCATCTCAGTCAATGGTAGAATCCTGCACGATAATACCATGCATCTCAGTCAATGGTAGAATCCTGCACGATAATACCAGGCATCTCAGTCAATGGTAGAATCCAGCACAATAATACCATGCATCTCAGTCAATGGTAGAATCCTGCACGATAATACCAGGCATCTCAGTCAATGGTAGAACCCTGCACGATAATACCATGCATCTCAGTCAATGGTAGAATCCAGCACAATAATACCATGCATCTCAGTCAATGGTAGAATCCTGCACGATAATACCAGGCATCTCAGTCAATGGTAGAATCCTGCACGATAATACCATGCATCCCAGTCAATGGTAGAATCATGCACGTTCATACCAGGCATCTCAGTCAATGGTAGAACCCTGCACGTTCATACCATGCATCTCAGTCAATGGTAGAATCCTGCAGATAATACCAGGCATCTCAGTCAATGGTAGAATCCTGCACGATAATACCATGCACCTTAGTCAATGGTAGAATCCTGCACGATAATACCATGCATCCCAGTCAATGGTAGAATCCTGCACGTTCATACCAGGCATCTCAGTCAATGGTAGAACCCTGCACGTTCATACCATGCATCTCAGTCAATGGTAGAATCCTGCAGATAATACCAGGCATCTCAGTCAATGGTAGAATCCTGCACGATAATACCATGCACCTTAGTCAATGGTAGAATCCTGCACGATAATACCATGCATCTCAGTCAATGGTAGAATCCTGCAGATAATACCAGGCATCTCAGTCAATGGTAGAATCCTGCACGATAATACCATGCACCTTAGTCAATGGTAGAATCCTGCACGATGATACCATGCATCCCAGTCAATGGTAGAATCCTGCACGTTCATACCAGGCATCTCAGTCAATGGTAGAACCCTGCACGTTCATACCATGCATCTCAGTCAATGGTAGAATCCTGCAGATAATACCAGGCATCTCAGTCAATGGTAGAATCCTGCACGATAATACCATGCACCTTAGTCAATGGTAGAATCCTGCACGATAATACCATGCATCTCAGTCAATGGTAGAATCCTGCACGATAATACCATGCATTTCAGTCAATGGTAGAATCCTGCACAATAATACCAGGCATCTCAGTCAATGGTAGAATCCTGCACGATAATACCAGGCATCTCAGTCAATGGTAGAATCCTGCACGATAATACCATGCATCTCAGTCAATGGTAGAATCCTGCACGATAATACCATGCATCTCAGTCAATGGTAGAATCCTGCACGATAATACCATGCATCTCAGTCAATGGTAGAATCCTGCACGATAATACCAGGCATCTCAGTCAATGGTAGAACCCTGCACGTTCATACCATGCATCTCAGTCAATGGTAGAACCCTGCACGTTCATACCATGCATCTCAGTCAATGGTAGAACCCTGCACGTTCATACCATGCATCTCAGTCAATGGTAGAATCCTGCAGATAATACCAGGCATCTCAGTCAATGGTAGAATCCAGCACAATAATACCATGCATCTCAGTCAATGGTAGAACCCTGCACGTTGATACCATGCATCTCAGTCAATGGTAGAATCCTGCACGATAATACCATGCATCCCAGTCAATGGTAGAATCATGCACGTTCATACCAGGCATCTCAGTCAATGGTAGAACCCTGCACGTTCATACCATGCATCTCAGTCAATGGTAGAATCCTGCAGATAATACCAGGCATCTCAGTCAATGGTAGAATCCTGCACGATAATACCATGCACCTTAGTCAATGGTAGAATCCTGCACGATAATACCATGCATCCCAGTCAATGGTAGAATCCTGCACGTTCATACCAGGCATCTCAGTCAATGGTAGAACCCTGCACGTTCATACCATGCATCTCAGTCAATGGTAGAATCCTGCAGATAATACCAGGCATCTCAGTCAATGGTAGAATCCTGCACGATAATACCATGCACCTTAGTCAATGGTAGAATCCTGCACGATAATACCATGCATCTCAGTCAATGGTAGAATCCTGCACGATAATACCATGCATTTCAGTCAATGGTAGAATCCTGCACAATAATACCAGGCATCTCAGTCAATGGTAGAATCCTGCACGATAATACCAGGCATCTCAGTCAATGGTAGAATCCTGCACGATAATACCATGCATCTCAGTCAATGGTAGAATCCTGCACGATAATACCATGCACCTTAGTCAATGGTAGAATCCTGCACGATAATACCATGCATCTCAGTCAATGGTAGAATCCTGCACGATAATACCAGGCATCTCAGTCAATGGTAGAATCCTGCACGATAATACCATGCATCTCAGTCAATGGTAGAATCCTGCACGATAATACCATGCATCTCAGTCAATGGTAGAATCCTGCAGGATAATACCAGGCATCTCAGTCAATGGTAGAATCCTGCACGATAATACCATGCATCCCAGTCAATGGTAGAATCCTGCACGTTCATACCAGGCATCTCAGTCAATGGTAGAACCCTGCACGTTGATACCATGCATCTCAGTCAATGGTAGAATCCTGCACGATAATACCATGCATCCCAGTCAATGGTAGAATCCTGCACGTTCATACCAGGCATCTCAGTCAATGGTAGAACCCTGCACGCTCATACCATGCATCTCAGTCAATGGTAGAATCCTGCAGATAATACCAGGCATCTCAGTCAATGGTAGAATCCTGCACGATAATACCATGCACCTTAGTCAATGGTAGAATCCTGCACGATAATACCATGCATCTCAGTCAATGGTAGAATCCTGCACGATAATACCATGCATCCCAGTCAATGGTAGAATCCTGCACGTTCATACCAGGCATCTCAGTCAATGGTAGAACCCTGCACGTTGATACCATGCATCTCAGTCAATGGTAGAATCCTGCACGATAATACCATGCATCCCAGTCAATGGTAGAATCCTGCACGTTCATACCAGGCATCTCAGTCAATGGTAGAACCCTGCACGTTCATACCATGCATCTCAGTCAATGGTAGAATCCTGCAGATAATACCAGGCATCTCAGTCAATGGTAGAATCCTGCACGATAATACCATGCACCTTAGTCAATGGTAGAATCCTGCACGATAATACCATGCATCTCAGTCAATGGTAGAATCCTGCACGATAATACCATGCATCTCAGTCAATGGTAGAATCCTGCACGATAATACCAGGCATCTCAGTCAATGGTAGAATCCTGCACGATAATACCATGCATCTCAGTCAATGGTAGAATCCTGCACGATAATACCATGCATCTCAGTCAATGGTAGAATCCTGCACGATAATACCATGCATCTCAGTCAATGGTAGAATCCTGCAGGATAATACCAGGCATCTCAGTCAATGGTAGAATCCTGCACGATAACACCATGCATCTCAGTCAATGGTAGAATCCTGCACGATAATACCAGGCATCTCAGTCAATGGTAGAATCCTGCACGATAATACCAGGCATCTCAGTCAATGGTAGAATCCTGCACGATAATACCATGCACCTTAGTCAATGGTAGAATCCTGCACGATAATACCAGGCATCTCAGTCAATGGTAGAATCCTGCACGATAATACCATGCACCTTAGTCAATGGTAGAATCCTGCACGATAATACCATGCATCTCAGTCAATGGTAGAATCCTGCACGATAATACCATGCATCTCAGTCAATGGTAGAATCCTGCACGATAATACCAGGCATCTCAGTCAATGGTAGAACCCTGCACAATCATACCATGCATCTGTCAATGGTAGAACCCTGCACGTTGATACCATGCATCTCAGTCAATGGTAGAATCCTGCACGATAATACCAGGCATCTCAGTCAATGGTAGAATCCTGCACGATAATACCAGGCATCTCAGTCAGTGGTAGAACCCTGCACGATAATACCATGCATCTCAGTCAATGGTAGAATCCTGCACGATAATACCATGCATCTCAGTCAATGGTAGAATCCTGCACGATAATACCATGCATCTCAGTCAATGGTAGAATCCTGCACGATAATACCAGGCATCTCAGTCAATGGTAGAATCCTGCACGATAATACCAGGCGTCTCAGTCAATGGTAGAACCCTTCAGATAATACCATGCACCTTAGTCAATGGTAGAATCCTGCACGATAATACCATGCACCTTAGTCAATGGTAGAATCCTGCACGATAATACCATGCACCTTAGTCAATGGTAGAATCCTGCAGATAATACCATGCACCTTAGTCAATGGTAGAACCCTTCAGATAATACCATGCACCTTAGTCAATGGTAGAATCCTGCACGATAATACCATGCACCTTAGTCAATGGTAGAATCCTGCACGATAATACCATGCACCTTAGTCAATGGTAGAATCCTGCAGATAATACCATGCACCTTAGTCAATGGTAGAATCCTGCACGATAATACCATGCACCTTAGTCAATGGTAGAATCCTGCACGATAATACCATGCACCTTAGTCAATGGTAGAATCCTGCAGATAATACCATGCACCTTAGTCAATGGTAGAATCCTGCACGATAATACCATGCACCTTAGTCAATGGTAGAATCCTGCACGATAATACCATGCATCTCAGTCAATGGTAGAATCCTGCACGATAATACCAGGCATCTCAGTCAATGGTAGAATCCTGCACGATAATACCAGGCATCTCAGTCAATGGTAGAATCCTGCACGATAATACCAGGCATCTCAGTCAATGGTAGAATCCTGCACGATAATACCATGCACCTTAGTCAATGGTATAATCCTGCACGATAATACCATGCATCTCAGTCAATGGTAGAATCCTGCACGATAATACCAGGCATCTCAGTCAATGGTAGAACCCTTCAGATAATACCATGCACCTTAGTCAATGGTAGAATCCTGCACGATAATACCATGCACCTTAGTCAATGGTAGAATCCTGCACGATAATACCATGCACCTTAGTCAATGGTAGAATCCTGCAGATAATACCATGCACCTTAGTCAATGGTAGAACCCTTCAGATAATACCATGCACCTTAGTCAATGGTAGAATCCTGCACGATAATACCATGCACCTTAGTCAATGGTAGAATCCTGCACGATAATACCATGCACCTTAGTCAATGGTAGAATCCTGCAGATAATACCATGCACCTTAGTCAATGGTAGAATCCTGCACGATAATACCATGCACCTTAGTCAATGGTAGAATCCTGCACGATAATACCATGCATCTCAGTCAATGGTAGAATCCTGCACGATAATACCAGGCATCTCAGTCAATGGTAGAACCCTGCACGATCATACCATGCATCTCAGTCAATGGTAGAATCCTGCACGATAATACCATGCACCTTAGTCAATGGTAGAATCCTGCACGATAATACCATGCATCTCAGTCAATGGTAGAATCCTGCACGATAATACCAGGCATCTCAGTCAATGGTAGAATCCTGCACGATAATACCAGGCATCTCAGTCAATGGTAGAATCCTGCACGATAATACCAGGCATCTCAGTCAATGGTAGAATCCTGCACGATCATACCATGCATCTCAGTCAATGGTAGAACCCTGCACGATCATACCATGCATCTCAGTCAATGGTAGAACCCTGCACGATCATACCATGCATCTCAGTCAATGGTAGAACCCTGCACGTTCATACCATGCATCTCAGTCAATGGTAGAATCCTGCAGATAATACCAGGCATCTCAGTCAATGGTAGAATCCAGCACAATAATACCATGCATCTCAGTCAATGGTAGAATCCAGCACAATAATACCATGCATCTCAGTCAATGGTAGAACCCTGCACGATCATACCATGCATCTTACCTAAAGGCAGATTTCTACACAGGAGGACTTTGAATCTTACTTAATGACCGAATCCTGTGCAATAATCCAATGAGAGTTTGGAATCACATTTCGTAAATCGTCCTTGTTGCAGAAAGTCCTGTGGTTAGAAGCTCAGGTTGAAGCAGACTATTGCTTTCACCTTCTGAAAAAACCTGCTTCATGTGCGCTCCGATACCACGACCAAAGGCGAACGAGTTTCCTTCACATGATCTATCCTGCTCCTACTTTTCTAGTGAAAGGAGAGACTTTTCGTTCATCGGGAGGTGACGCTGATTCCTACTTACTTGTATGACTTGTCAGTTTCTCCTGTAACTCCTACATAACTTTTACATCTTTTAAAAAAGTGATTATTGGCAGTTTAAAATATGTTTTAGATTCAAAATGTAAAATTATTTGTTAAATAAAATAGCTTTGGGGTTTAAAAACATATACTTTGTGGCCTTCCATCAAATCATATGTGAAATCTATTTATAGGTTGAAAGCCAACATGGCCACTGTTTTATAATCCTACAAATATTCCCTCAAAAGACTTTGACGTTTCAGTTCTTTTTCTTACTACATAGAATCCCCTACGCTCCACTGATAGCAAAAATTAGACTTGGCATGAGGTTGTTTTGAACTCCTACGCCTGGAGTACCCTGTAACGTGCAAAAGTGTGTAAATGCTTTTTGACTGTTTTTAAATATTCACTAGGTTGGTTGTAGGTTAGTATTGTTGTCAATAAATATTGTATCCTATATGTTTGCAAACATATACCCACGTTGGGTGTTGATTTAAAAAAAGTGTGTGTATATGTATGTGTATATATATATATATATATATATATATATAGTGACCAAGATCCGTTCGCGGAGCGAAACGCATCAGGGAGGGCACTTGCTCTTTCACTTTGCTAAATAAATATGCACTGCTGGCACCTTACTCGGCGTGATGGCTTGGTGATTTAACATCAGACATTCAGCTTGTGGAGTGGAGGTCTGCGCCCATTTGAACTGCTACCAGAAGCGGTTGGGATCTTGCTTGTTCATATATATAGATAGATAGATAGATAGATATAGAGATAGATATATAGATATAGAGATAGATATATAGATAGATGGATATATAGATATATATATATATATGGATATAAAAAAAACGCGCCAGTGAAACTGCCTGATTTAAATATGGCGTCTTTGTGAGACAATTCCCGCGAGAATTAGTGAACAGCTTTGTGTATATGTATGCAGCGAATCGGCGGCCGCCTGTAACTGACGAAGGCGTACCGCCGAAACGCATCTTTATCTTTGAACTTGTGTGCAATAAAATCCGGCTGGATTTGACCCCCGTGAGTGTAAGTCTTCTGTTTACACTGAATCATATATATATATATATATCTATATCCAAAACAACAAGGTGCCTGCTGAGGAAGAGCCCACTACTGGAAGGTAATTTTCTGTATTATCTTTAATGAAGGTCCTGCATGCAATTAAAGTCCCCGCCTCAGTGGGCGTATCCACAACCCGTGGAATTCTGGTCTTTGTGGTGCTATGTCACGCTCCCCAGTTGGTTACATGCCGCTTTCACAAATATTCACCATATCATCCCAAGTGGGTTGTGGAGCCTCGCTCTCCAAGCACCAGCATCTTGTCCCTCCAATAAACAGCTTCCAGTACCAACGCCACTGTCCCACTTGGGACGATATGGTGAATATTTGTGAAAGCGGCATGTAACCCACGTGTTGTGGATACGCCCACAGAGGCGGGGACTTTAATCATTCAGGTGCTTCAAAAACACATGGCCGCTACTGCAAACCAAAAGCCCGCAGCCCATGATTAAGTGCAGCCTTGCACGAAACGCGTCGGGGGAGCAGGACAATTTCAGTGAGAGCAGCGATCTTTTTTGCCTGCAGTACCTTCATTAAAGATTATACAGAAAACTAACTTCCAGTAGTGGGATCTTCCTCAGCAGGCACCTTGTTGTTTTGGATGGAGATATATATATATATATATATATATATATATTTGTGTGAACAATATGCAGGACAAAATATTTGAGTCATCCATTACTCTGCTGGTGATATTCTGATACCATTCCCACCAGGTTGTGTCCTTGTGGGTTTTTGCACCATTTACTCCTGAGAACACCAACTTTTCCACCTGTGAATGTTCCTAGTGACTGAGTAACCCCCCAAAACTGACAAAGTTCCTCAGTTGTGTAACCTACTGAAAGCAAGTGATGCTGGTGCTTAGAGAAAAGTAAAGAAAAAAATTGAGCCCTCTGTTTTCAATAACACTGATATGGGCTGAGAATACTTCTGTAAGTGGGCATCCCGTCCAGAGGAGGAGCTAGGCTGGACCTCGGCTAGTTGATATTTTGGAATTGCCATATCCTGTTCTGAGTTTCCTGTGATCCTCTGCTTCTCCTTTCGTGTTGGTTTCTCAATATTGAATTGAAGTATTTACAGACAAGATCCTGCCAATTTCATCACCTGTTATGAGCCCAAGGAACGACTTGCTTCCTTTCTTTGATTTCCTGTTTGTCATCGCAGTTTTGCTGCTGTTTTTTTTTTATTTCTGCTCGATTTCCTTCCCCTTTTAGTGTTCTTATATTATTGACATGTTTCATCACCCTCTCTTAACATTTGCGTCGTCTGTTAAATTAGCAACACCTCCTTCATTTTATACTTTCTGAACCTGGTTTGAATTCACCCTTGAACCCTTGTTTGTCTCCTGAGTGCATTCCTGAATCAGGCAATGAACATCCTTTGAGCCACAAACAGAACTTTACCAGTGCTGATAAAGTGCTGACACTTTGACTCTCCATTGTGTGCTCGAACCCCGGATATTTTAGCATGACTGTTTTGTGATTGGTGTATTCAAGTTACCTATAAGTCCCTAGTATATGGTACCAAGTTGTATCCAGGGCCTGCTACTTAAATGTCACATGTGGATTTCAGTACCCATGTGCAGTGAGAATGCAATCATGACTGCAGGCTTGCCACCAGTGACCTGGACGAGCAGATCTTAACTGCAAATTCGACCTGTCAAAATAACACCCTTTTACAGGCTTAATACTGCCTCTTAAATATTTATAAGCCCCTCACAAACAGGCCTTACTGCCCATAAGGGATGCATGGTATTTCAAAATGGGACATGTAAAAGTTTAATGTTAAATATGCCAAACCTGCCTCTTTCACAACCTCCCTCTTGTTGACAACTAACCTGCGTGTTGGATAGTTGAAGAATCTCTCAGCTCCTTGAACCTCTTACCAGAGCATTAGTTTAGGTTTATTAATATTTTTTTACATTAAATTACATGTCCTTCCAGTGACAATGTCCTCAATTCTATTTTCACTGTAGCAGGTTTGACTGTTACATTGAAAAAACACTGAGATGAAATATGACATACCAGTTCTATATGTTGGAAATAGGACTAGATTGAAAAATACTTAAACTACTATTTTAATAGTTATTAAAAATCCAATTCAGTAGCAAAGGAGGATATTCTTTCTAAATATTATGGACAAGTAACACTTAAAGTTACCTTTGACCTGCCTGAGGTCCATGGGAACTGAATCTGACTTTGTTTGCCCACTCTGGCCAGCCATCAATTAGCAGTTAAATAGGCATGAATGAGGTATGAATTGCACCTAGGAGCAAAACAATAGACTGACCTGAAAGGGCAGAGTTTACCCATCTGCACATGGCCCAATATAAAAAGGGCTGGGCGGGGGGGGCTTTGAAGACCCTTGTTGACATTAAATTAAGTCATGCCTGAATGTCACATCTTACTTGAAAGGTGTTCTGTGGTGCTTCTTGGGACTCACTTCAAAGAGGTCTTCCCTGTCACACGCAAATGTTACTTGAGAGTTGGGCAGGGCCCTTCTGTCTTCTTCACAGCCAGTCAGGCCCCATTCTTAGTGGGCCTCTTTTGACATTACAAGTTGTTTGACATGCCTGCTAGGTTTTTATATAACATATGGGGTGTACTTGAAAGGAGGGAAACAGAATGGCAAAATTGTCTTTAGGAGTTCACCCTGACAAGGATTCTGATTATTACTTGATGTGGCTACATGCCCCCTCAACTTATAACCCAATTTCTTACAGTGCTCGTCTCTGAGTCCACACAATCTCCATGTTTAGGCCTGGTCTTTCGGACAATTGTTAGCTGTCTGTTTACCAAAGACCTCTTATGGACCGTACCCAGTGCTTTAAATGGGCCGGTTCTCACCGGTACTGAGTACCGGCACTTCTCATTTTTATCGCTCCGAGTCTCGGCACTTCTCTGCTGCCAAGGAGAGTACCTGTACTCATCAAAGGTAGGCTTATTGTTTCTAGAGTTCACAAGAACGAACGAGGCTGTCTGACAGCCAAAGCACCTCTGTGACCCAAGCGGAGCCACCTCTAAACTAGTCGACAGGGCTCATTCTCATAATGTCCGGTGTTCCCCACCACCTGTGTTGGACAGAGCAGGGTCCATTCAGGCCTTGTGCTGTCAATCACATTCACACCACGGTGTGTGTGTGTGTGCACCCACTCGAATCCAAGCATCCCGCTGACAGCAGCAATAGCGGCAATTAAGAAAGCCGCGGGAGATAAGGGGTGTGACATGGCCTTTATCCCACCAAAGTCTTTTGAATGAGTGTCTGTCTGCTTGTGTCTGTGTGTTTGCCTGCGCGTGTGTGTGTGTAAGTGAGAAAAGCGAGTGAAAGAGGGAGAGAATCCAGACACTAGGGAGGTATTTAAAAAGACATTCTGGAATGCTTGTGTGAGCATTGCTGATTGTTTCTGTGATTGCGCACTTAAGAATATATAAGTATTCGGCCACATAGTAGAAGTGCCTTATAGGTCTTGTCCTTAGCCCCGCCCCTAGCCCCGCCTACTTGCTACATTCATAGCTCATTGTAAGAGTACCTGCACTTATTTTTTCCCATTTAAAGCATTGACCGTACCAGTGGGTTGGCTTAGAGCTCACTCATTAGTTACTATTGGTTACTTTTATTGTCACTCACTTCTTACTCAATGACGTGCCATGCTCTTCTTTTGTTAATCCATCCCTTTTAGCATAGGCTAGTTACAGTCCTTTTGACCTGATAACTCATTTTCATAAAATAAATTCCCTTTATGTGAGAAGTTTTCTTCTTCTTTCAACACTCCATGAGAGTGCACATGTGTTCTAATTCTGTCCGCCGTGTGCTGTTCTGCTATCTACTGCATGCTCTGTGTTGCTACCTTATCTCTCCTCCCAAGCTCAGCTATTGCTGTGTCCCTGCTCTCTGGATTTTATTTTGTTATGACTTCCGTCTGGCCCAGCCTCACATGCCTCCATTTCATCCCTCGCCCCTCCTCCACTCTCTGCTGATCCCTCCTATTCTCTCCCTCAACAGCTCTGTTGTTATTATTATTATTATTTAGCGACTTGTAAAGCGCCTGGTGACCCAAGGGCATCCCCGCGCTATGAAAATTTGTTATCCAGATGAGAGGGAAAAGGGGAGAAGGGCTTTATTTAGGGAATAGAAGGGTTTTAAGTTTTTTTCTGAAAATCAGATAACTGGGTTCCAGTCTGAGGGAATGCGGGAGGGAGTTCCATCCAGTGGACGCTTTTACAGAGAAGCGTCGGCCTCCAGTGCGTGTCTTTTTGAATTTGGGGATGTTGGCTAGGTGCTCGTTCTCGGACCGTAGGGGTCTGGGTGCTTTGTAGGGAGTAACCAGGCCGCTGAGAATCGCAGGGCCCGATCCATTGATCAGTTTGTATGCCGTGCACATGGCTTTGAATTCCACCCTTTGGCGCACAGGGAGCCAGTGCAGGGCCTTGATGGCAGGTTTAGCTGACACTCTGGAGGGGAGGTTCATGAGTAGACGGGCTGCTGCATTCTGTGTTCGTTGCAGTCTCGCCAGGGTGGCCTCAGGGGCTCCCAGATAGACCATGTTACTATAATCCAACCGTGACAGTATGAGCCCTTGGACTAGTAGTTTCCTGGACGCGGGTGGGAGTAAGGGAAGAATCCTGCGAGTAGTGCGCATAAGCCCAAAACAGGTACCTGCAGTTTTGGCCGCTTGCGTCTTCATTGAGAGCTTGGGTTCTAGCCAGACTCCAAGGGTCTTAATTTCGTGTTTCGGGATAGGAATTTCCCCGAACACGTCTGGCCAGACCGCTGGGGGGATGGTCACCCATTGCTTACCCATGAGCATCACTTCGGTCTTTGACCTGTTTAATTTTAATGATGATTCACACATCCAACCGTGGATATCAGTGAGGCAGTTTGCCAGGTTGTCTGGGTGGTCGTCTAGTTGGGATAGGGAGACGACCAGTTGTGTGTCATCGGCGTAGCTCACTATTTTTATACCGAATGGTGTCACCACGTCTTCAAGGGGGGCCATATACGCATTGTATGTATGTATGTATGTATGTATAGGCATTTATATAGCGCACTACTTACCCGGAGGGTCCCAAGGCGCTTCGACCGCTGCGAAACCCTTCCTGGCTTCCCTGAGAGATGGTCCCTTAATGGGTATCTCCAGGGTGAGCTAATCCCCCTCGCCCCCAATCCCATCCCTTTTCACTTCCGGCTTACCCGTTGCAGGGATAGACGTGCACAGACTGCAAGGGCATGGACAGGCGGCACTGCATTTCTTCTATACTTGCCTCGCCTTGCCCTACCTCACAAAACTATTCTGGTTCTCACTGCAAAAGGCCTTCAGGACAGACCAGGACTTGGTGGGCATCCTGCTGAGCCAGGGGTACCAGAGGAGACTACATCAGTGTCACCCGGTGTACAGGCATGGCATAATGCCACAGGGGGAGGGGCCCCAAACAGTCCTGCATATGGTGTGCCAGGTCACCACAAAATCATCAATGCCAAGGCTCTCCCAGGTATGGGTATTTTGCCAGGTTCCCCAAGGTCCAGGCCAGGGACTCTGGTAATTGACCCAACCCACCTGTCTTGGGTAAGTCATGGTGGTTGGGATATGCTGTATAGTCTATTAAAGACCTCAAATGTATGCCATACAGCTGGATGCAGTCAGTCCTGAGCAGGCAGGGGGGGTATTTTTTGTTGACGGCTCCATATTTGTGTTGCCTCCTTGCATGGACCAAACTGGAGAGATAAATAGCTTTCCTGGATAAATGGGGCAGGTCACCTTTTACCTGCAAATGCTGCTGAAGAAATTAAAGTTTGTAACCCATCAGATCTCTCGTCTCTGGGTGGAAAGGATCAAAAACTGGGGAGTGAGGACTCTTGTCCGGGGGACTCGCCATCCACCTACGGGTCACGATTATGCTGTTTAATCCAGGCATGGTGTATCGATGCAGGGAAAATATTCAGTGACCCCATATGCAGGAAGAATGCTCCCTGTGCATCAGGATTATTGTTTTTTGTGTTTGTTTTTCAGAAAAATGTTGGCTTCCGAAAACCACCAAAAAAAGAGTGCCGAGCAGGCCACGTGATAAGTCCATCTGCCCGCATTCATTTCTGAAGAAAGTGCTCATAACATGCTGAATGAAGCACATTCATCAGAAATGAACCACTTATTTACTACTAATGTGCTGTTTAACTCAAAGCAAGACTTCAACCCCCCTGATGGGCCACTAGTAGGGGTCTGAATTACCCCCTCAGTTCTCTGTGAGCAAAGAGGATAGTGCGATAGGAGACTGCTCACGTCTCTCCTTTGGTGGCGAATGAGCGTCGACCCTCTACTACACTTTGACCACTTATGAAGGTCCCTTTCTGGGCTACCCTAGGAAAAGGCGGCGACTCTCTTTATTCAGAGTTCTGCCCTTGCACAGTATAGTATGTGACCTGTGTCCAGTGTATGTCTAGAGTCCCAGTTCGCAGGAAAACTCACAAAGGGAAAGTTCTTTTTAGCAATCTTCTCTTTTTCGATTGAAGATGAACACGTTGAGAAGGAGAAATAATGCAAGTAAGAGTCCCAGCCGTAGAATCCTTGAGCTGAAAGTGCTGGCAGCCAAACATCCAGGACAAAAATAGTAGCGGGGAAGTGGGAGGGTCAAAAATACAACCAAATAAAATGAATGTGCTGTAACAAATCTTCCTCTTGTGGTTCCCTCCTTTGTATGTGAGTCAAAGAGAAACTGACATCACATAAAAAGACTCTACCTCATTTTAGATTGGGAACTTCTCATAACATTCTATGGATAGACCACCATCTTTGAAAAGGGCTGGTTATAAGCTTGGTTGGCATCTTCTATCATAAAGTCAAGTTTTTTGTTTAGTAGATAAGGAAGAAGCACATGTTTGACATCCTTTGTTCCATGGTGTCTACCAGTGTCTCACCACTGCCCTTTAAACCTGGTGGTCCAGGCAGCTTAAAACCTCTTCCTGTTGCCCATGAGTGCAGAAAACCCGAGTGGGTGTGGCGGCGCGAATGTCCAGCCATACGCTGAATGCAGCTTTTGGGATGCTCTGGACGGCAGGGTGAACATTGCTTCTTCCCGCTTTGAAAGTGCACAAGCTTCAATAAACTCATGACACTGCTCTTGGCATACATGTAACAACCACAAGGTTACCACGCCGAGGGCAGGGTCGCTCTGAGAGAAACGGGCTACCCAAGCTCTCCGCTTTTACCACTGGTGCTGGGGCAGCTCTCAGCAGCCTAGGCCAAGTCACAAGAAGGGATTTGTGAAGCGACCCATTACTTTGACCTATTTTTTGGGCTGTTGAGGTAGAGAAAATCTTTAATGCAGAAGTGTACGTGTCCCAATACATCAACAATGTTGTTCAAAATCCAAGACCATTTCCGCAAGTCCAACTTATAAGGAACGAAAACGTGTTTGCTTTTGTTGACCTGAGCCAAGGACCATTAATGTACGTTAAACCGAAAGGACGAAAGGAGGTGTCCTTTGTATGTAAACCTGCATGTTTCTTAAGACAGATGGGTATGAAACTGTTACTTAAAAGGTATGCACCTACTCACCTACCCATTCCTGCATGCAAGTGAGAAGTATGCAGTGATGCTCTGTATCATACGGCATAGGCTGCTCATGGAGTCTTGGGGGGCCAGCTTGTTGGCTCTCCAGGATTTTGTGAGAAAGGACTCATGAGTATCTGTAGTCAGACTGATCAGGCAGCTTAGATTTTTAGAGGGCACAGCACATTGTAGTTTTTTTGATGACCATGTGCTCCAGAGTCTCTGTAGTTGAAGTGCAGCTCTGAGACCACCTAGGACTTTGCTGTCTCTTTGTGATTAGCGGATGTTTTTCACTTGTTGGGTTATACTGATGTGTTGCATCTGGTTAAGGACACTGTATAGGGCAAGGTATCCATTAAGTAGGTCTGTTGTCGGTGAGTGCAGCGATTCAGTCTTGATCCATGATCTTTGCTGGTTGCTAGACTTGAGATCGGACTCGGCGGACTGGTGCACGGCGAGGGTGTTGGTCAGGGGAAGTCGAATGTTTCAGATGAAGGGTGCTTGTCTAGCTTCATTGTGTTGTAGAAGGTTATTCCGAAGCCTCCAAGATGCCAAAGATGTGTTTTTCAGGTTCTCTGGCCTGACCACTTCCTCCTAGATCTTAACCATTTTGTAGTATTTGGTGCCTCCATGATCCTATTGGTTGAGCGGCATTCTTGGCCCACTGAAATATTCACAGGAGGCCTCTTTGGTAGGCCTGGGCGTAGTTCGTGGAGTTTTGCTATGCGGAACTTTGCGAAGTTACAAAAAAACTATGTGAAGTGGCGGAGTGCAGTGCAAACTGCAGTTTGTGCTGGTATTCCTGCCGCTCTGGTAGAAATTCTACCCGAGCGGCAGCTCGCGTTCGCAAACTTACCGTTCATAATCACAAACTTACCGAGTGGGGAAAAAAACTCTGCTGCATATCGCGGAGCAGAGTTTTCTGCACTCTGCGAGCTCTGTGGAGTGCGGAATGCAGAAAACTCTGCGAACGGAGTGAAGTTCACCGCCCAGGCCTACTCTATGGCCAGTTTGGCATCCTCTTCCTTGGATGTGCATTCTAGCCTGTGCACTGTTACGTTACGTTAAAAATATTTGTACCGCGCACTTTCACCAACGGTTTCATGGCGCTCTTGACAAAGTACAGTGATCAGGGTGAAGGAGTTACTCGAGTGCTGACTGGAATAGCAGAGTTTTTAACAGTCTGCGGAAGCAGTCGTAACTGGGACAGAGACGAAGTGTGGATGGCAGGGAGTTCCAGTTGTAATTGGGTTAACCTGCTCCGACTTTAAAAATATGAATATTAAATTCAATAAGCACTTCTTTAAATTGTTTACCTGAAAGATTTAAGGGCGTTTAGAATTGTGGAGATGTCTTTACTCGAGGCAGCCAAGGGTTGGTCTGGGCTGCCCTGAGCCCTTCAGAGGGAGGGGGAGGGAGACTGGTCTGATAGAAGTGTGGTAGTTTAATCTGCCTTTGTGAGTTTGTGTCCCTTTTGGGTGCGAGATTAAATAGAAGTTTTAACACCTGTTCACTATGTGGTTTCAGTTTTAAACTGCAGAATTATAGCGAATAATGTGGCACTGTCATTCGTCAGTCACCTCACTAATGTTTCATGGCTAATGGTTTGTCCATTGAAACAACATTATTCTGTAACCAGCAATTTATAACGCAAGGCGTTTCGTTTTTGATGCAACTATTGTTGTGTAATGCTCAGAGCAGAATGTAAAAACTGTGGGGGTCTCTCATAGGGGCGTGGTCAATATAATAAAGCGCCTGGCTTAAAACACTTAAGCAAAAAATCTACACTTATCATAGCGCGCTGTCCCACTGGTATTTTGCTGCTTCTGTCCATTCATCCAGATATAAAACACAAGTGTCTTTACACCTGCAACAAGCCAGGACTATTTATCATTTTGTCTTTGCTATATAAAACTGAATAGTTAGTCTCTTTGAAGTTACATCAAAATCAGTGACGGGTGCTACTGTTGAAGAGTTGAGGGGTATTTTTTTTTTACCCTGAGGGTAAAATGGAGTGCCCGATAGGAACCCGTCTAGGCACCCGCTTTTAAGGTCTGCCATACTCTGCACTGGCAGGACCCGGCCCACTTAAAGCCCTGGTAGTCCCAGTGTTTTAGTGGAGGTTCAGCCAAGTTCTACGAACCCATCCTTCAGAGGCGTCCTTACTTATGGAGGGTGCCTCATGTAGAAAGAAGAGGGGACGCCCGGTCCTGCAGGTTTCCGCCCTTCGCAAGCAGAAGTCTAAGGTCCTTGGCAGAGGACACTGCTGTGGATGGCCGGGCATTTGGCCGCGTCCCCATCTTATTAAGTGCTGACATGCTGCGCAGTAGTGTGAGGCTTCCAAGCTGGTAATACCAGATCAGCATTTCTTATTTGCTGCTTTACGAGCACTGGACCAGGTCAGGATGAGATCTCAGCTACATCATCAGGTCTGCTCAACTGACTGACTGGCTCTTGTGGTTGACCTCTCCATGTCTGGAGGGTTTTGCTGATCATAGTCGCTGGCCGGTGACGACTGAAGAATTCACACTCTTGCATCCTGAGAGTTGTGGGTCTGCATGTCTTCACAGTTCACACCGTTTCAATTTGTGGCAAATGGAATGATTTTTGTAAGATAGAATGACAACACCAATTTTAATCACCCAAAAGGATCAAAACAACTAAGGAAGTGAAGTGGTGATGCTTTCTGTAGGACCTTTTTGTTTCGGCTTGTGGTATGATCTTTATAATCCGTCGGTAAGGAGATCCAGGGAGCCACGGTTCTGCCATGCGTCTGTAGACCCAAGACCCATAAGAGGAAAGGGCTGGTCCACGGGGACAGAGGCCTCATTCACGTGCTCAGGTGCACATCCCACAGCTCCACACTTGACCACCGACCTTATTGAGACCTAACCTCTGGCCTGAGTCTGGCCCATGTCTTCTTTGCTTGGACCAGTCGGCACATCTGGCTCAGATGGGGGAAGAGAATCACACTTTCTATATCTCTACCTGACGGGAAGACTCGGGTTCAGCAAGCTTTCGCATCTTGGTCTTCACCCATGAATGAATGAATGATGCCTGAGCAGGTGCCACATAAGACCAAGAGGACGAAAGAGCCTGACCGATGTCACGCCCAAGGGTGCTGTTCCTACACTGACGTACCACTACATCTAAACATACTTAGGAAGATTTGCATGTGTTGTGATATGTTTATGTGGCAGGGGATGATCATGGGCTACATGCATCTATCTAGGTGAGCTTCTTTTGTGGTCTGGATGGTACAGCATGCCAAGATCGCATACTGAGCAAAAAGTACACCTAGTACGGGCTTTAAAATCTTCACCTAAAGAGGAACCTCTTCAGGTGCTTCATACAGATGTTGTTGACCTCGGTCTTTCGGATCTCATAGAAAGTGCGGTCTATACTTCAGTCGTCGACAGCATGAGTGGTGAAGGCCTAACCTTTTCCAGTTTTCAGGACCAAATACCATGGTGAGAATGTGGGTGGCAGCTTTTATCTGCCCATCCATTGAGGGAAACGCGATCTCTTTCAATCCACCCTAGCTTTAACTGGGAGTTAACTCAGTTGGTACGGGGCTAATGTTAAGAGATTTATAAACTGGCATCTTGCGTGGAGCGGAGGGACTGTGGCCAATTCTCACTTCTTTCATGGACAGCCATTGAAAAGAGCGTGTGTTCCAGTGGGACATGAATTAAGGCTGACCACTCATGTCACATAGTCCACTGTGTGTACCATCAGCTGATCACTACTGTTCAGGGCTCAGTTTTACATGTTGTCTACTGAGGTATTCTTTGGAAACCCTTCCTCCGTTCAGACACAACTGTTGTTTATGCCCACATGTCCTTATATTGTGACTGGAATGGAACCTACATTTGGGTCTCTCTGCCTTTCCATGTTTGTTTATTTCTAAAGGGCCACAACAAATAATGAGATGGAAGTTCTATGCCTATACACTTACGGTTCTGTGGGGACAGCCCTGTGCACCCACCATGGACCGCATACCCCAAACTGAATGTTCTGTGAAACTGATGATATGTTTTGGCATGTGAAGTAATGTCAGTTGCCCTGCCTGTCCATTATCAGCCATAGTTATGTAATTAAGAAATAAAAGCCCTTTATTGAGTAAGCATTAAGGCTATTAGCACACACACCCTTTATCTTGCCCAATAGAGGTAAATAAATGTGCCCTCTTTCTCTGCCTGCGTCCTGTGCCGGGCAGTGAATCTTTAATGCAGGCAAAGAACAGTAGTGACTGCCTGCATTCTCTGGCTGAGCTTGTCCCAGCACGCCATACAGGATGTTCCTATGTGCTACTCTTAATTCAACGAAGGCTGAACGGCTGATTAGGCCCTGCCAGGATTCAATTCTGTGATTTGAGCTCTGCAGCCAGCACTCTTCCCTCGGACGTGCCTCGCCGCTAGCTTCCCTGATGTATGCACTGTACTCAGTGCTGTCCTTATCGACCCGCAGGGCGGTGCCTTGCGCCACTGTGTGCTGTGGATTTTGGGACATAGAGGGTAGCAGATCTCATACTTTCCAATAATAAAGTAAACAGAAGACAAGAAAAGCCTCACAGCAGTATAGAAAGTGAAACCGTGATGAAAACAGAAATCTATTCACCAAATGGTTCAAATGCTCCACAGGATACCCATAAATACTGTGGCTTCAAGTTCTAAACCATATATATTTTGGGTCACAGCTCAGAGGATGGGGGGGCCGGGGTACTTGTCAACATCTTGCCTATGTGGTATCCGGATGACTCTGGTAGGTATTTCCGTGTACCAAAATAAAATCACTCATTTTAGTAGTAAAGTCCATCTGGCACCGAAGAGATGTAGATACTTCGTGTAGATTACTCGGGGTTTTAGGTTACATGAAGCTACTTCTGTTATTCCATAACATTCCCAAAGAGACCTGCTTTGGCAGAGGCCTTCATTTGTTAATCCTACTAGGATTCTTGTAATGGGTTCAATTTGGGAATGTGTGAATACAGTTTACTGTGGTGACCTGGAGCGCAGAATGTAGTCCTCTATTTGACCCTTAGTTTGAATGGTGACCTCTGACAATCGATGTCTCCATGGGCCGCTCTTGGAAGCTTGGGCCCAGGTGAAATGCCGGAGCCGGCTGCACATGCATTTTAACCAGTGACTGACGGTGAACAGCTTCCCTGGAAACATGTTCACGCCGTCCCATATTGTACCAGTGAGTTTAGCGAGTGAACCCCCGCTGTCTCCAGGGGGGTCACGAGGGGCAAATTATATATCTATAAAAGAAATGTGTGTGCCTTTCTTGAGGCTGAAGATCCGATGCCCCCTCTCTCATCCGCCGATGAAACCTGTGAATACCCCACAATAAAAGAACAGGCGCTTTATTCCTTCAAATATTCCGAGCAAAAACTTAGAATCTGGCCTTAACTTTGTACTGTTTCAATGTCGTTATTTTATCTCTCCTATTCCTTGAACGAACAGTGCCTTAGTGAAATGTGCAAGTCCTCAAGGCGCTTCACATGCCTTCGTAAATCAAGCAGACCTTGGTGGTTCCGCCGTGCGCTGCTTCGGTGCCGTCTCTGTTCTTTCATCTCCAGAGCAGGACGCACCCCCAGTGACACCTCTGCTCGCCCGTGATTTGCAGCAGGTCCCGGCCTGGTGGTGCGCCGGGGCTTTACGCCCTCCGCTTCTCACGGGTCGCTTGAGGTGAGCTGCGGCCTCTGAGGAGGCAGTTTTACTTCCCTCGCTGCCTCTCTTAAAACAATTACGGCTGCCTCTAAAAGTGTCAGCCTGAAACTGGGGCCGCGATGGGCCATGAAAGCCCATGAAAGGCTGGCCGGCTCTTGGCGGGAGTGCAGGGATCGACCGAGAGCCCTGCCTGCCCGTGCAGGGTGGGAGCCAGGAGTGTGTACCCTGGTAAGTGATGGCTGCCCGGCTGCTGCTGCTGCCTGGCGTCTGTCCACTGCCTTTCACTGTTCCTTTACGTCAGCAGTCTCTGTTTGTGCTAAAGAACACCCTGTTACTCCTCGAATGATTGTAAAGTGCATTATATTATTGAAGACGTGGCTTTTTAGGGGTTTAGAACAGCAGCGGCAGACCTCACACTTCTTACAAGATTCTGTAAGACATTCTGTCTTGGCAAATGCTTTGTGTCTGGAACCTTCGAACCTCAGTGTACAGGAACTAGCTAGAGGCAGAGAGCATGCTAGAGGCAGAGAGCATGCTAGAGGCAGAGAGCATGCTAGAGGCAGAGAGCATGCTAGAGGCAGAGAGCATGCTAGAGGCAGAGAGCAGAGAGCATGCTAGAGGCAAAGAGCATGCTGGAGGCAGAGAGCATGCTAGAGGCAAAGAGCATGCTGGAGGCAGAGAGCATGCTGGAGGCAGAGAGCATGCTGGAGGCAGAGAGCATGCTGGAGGCAGAGAGCATGCTGGAGGCAGAGAGCATGCTGGAGGCAGAGAGCATGCTGGAGGCAGAGAGCATGCTGGAGGCAGAGAGCTAGATGGAGGCAGAGAGCTAGATGGAGGCAGAGAGGAGGCAGAGAGCTAGATGGAGGCAGAGAGCTAGATGGAGGCAGAGAGCATGCTAGATGGAGGCAGAGAGCATGCTAGATGGAGGCAGAGAGCATGCTAGATGGAGGCAGAGAGCTAGATGGAGGCAGAGAGCATGCTAGATGGAGGCAGAGAGCATGCTAGATGGAGGCAGAGAGCTAGATAGATACACACATACACCGATTTTGGGCAGGAGGTCATGGACATTGGAAAGATAGCTTTCACTGCAGAGCATTTTCATAGCTTCAGTAAAACTTTGCTCCAAGAGCCGATATTTGGACCCTGATGGGAGCTCTTCTCCATCTCTTGGCTGTTATTCTGTGAGCCAGAAGCGGTGTCTACCTATTTTAGCGTACGGTCTTACCTGGAGGCAGCTCTATGCTAGGCATGAGCATGGTGGGGGGCTGCCGTGCGCGTCACCAGGTGTGTACACCCACAAGCCTTTAAAATAAGAACATTGCCAAACCGAGTGGGGCATAGGGGGACTTGCCACAAAATTTCCAATATTCACAATAAACAGCGCACAGATGTCCATGTGACCATGAGGATTGCTCCATACATCACTTCCAAAGCCCATGGTCCTAATGTTATCTGCACTTTAGCTTGTTTTTAGTTCTAAGAGTCCTTTTCCCACATTTTGCACCTGTATATGTGTCCAGTTTAAAACTTCCTTGGTTTTGTTTTGCTTCTCTGAAGACAGTACCCAAACCAAATGTCAAGTATCTCGGAGCGGAGTTACTGCTGTTGCTTGTCTGGGAAAGCGCCCAGCAGTGTTCAAGGCCGCCGTGTATTATAAAGCAGGCGACGCTGCTGCAAAAATAGAAGACCTAAACAGATTGTAAATTGTGAAGAGACTGTTTATACTTGCCGGAATGCTCTCAGCGCCTCATGTTCTGACTTTTAGATCTCTTCGCGCCTTCTCTCTCGCCTCCCTCTCCTCATCAGCCTCGTCTCCTTTCATTCCTTTCGGCTTCTCCTGAGAGCTGCTCGAGTTTTCAAGAACTCTTCCCGTTCTTCTCGAGTGGTATCGCCATGCTGGGAGACGACGGCTCCCCCCGCTGACGCACAGTGTGACGCTTCATACCTGCACCCCAGCTTCAACCAAGATCACCCCCTCTGCAAAGCTTGGACAGTGAGATGCCGCGTGCACTTCCAGCTGCGCAAAGATCTCTGGAAAAAGAGGCCAGCTATTGGCAGGATCCAGGTTATCGAAGTATACTTCTGGCTTAGTAGTGTGGCCAGCAACACCGCAAAGAACCATCTGCACGTTAAATGAAGATTTTCCAATACAGTGAAACGTGACATTGACGCTAATCCACTAAGTAAGGGGTCGCGGTACCATCATACATGGACCAGGTGAATTCAGATTTCCAGGATAAAGGAATCTAAATTGAATACCATTAATTGTCGGAAACTCTGGATCCCACTGAAGCAATAGTTGTTTGAGAGAATCGGCTCTCCACAACTGCCAAAACCTAAAAAAAGTTAAAACACACTTATTCCAGTTTTTTGTCTTCTCCTTATCGGAGGCTCCATTGGTGCCTCTGTGCAAGTGAAGCTCACTCATTCCGAAGTGATCCTACCTGGAGTAGAGCATCATTCCTCAGCGCTGCCTTCAATGCAGGCCCTCCTTGGACCTGGGGAAAGAGAGCAGGGGAGACTCGAATGTTGTTGAAAGCAATCACTCGGGTCATCCATGATGACAACCATAGGTTTCAGTGGCGGCTTCTCCGCGAAGGCGGAGGAGCGTCGCCTCACTGCTTTTATGCAGTGTGAATAAAGGAAAAATAAAATGGTAATCACTTGGGTCATCAGTGGTGACAGCCATAGGTTTCAGTGGCGGCTCCTCCGCAAAGGCGGAGGAGCGTCGCCTCACTGTTTTTATGCAGTGTGAATAAAGGAAATATAAAATGGTAATCACTTGTTATCATTTTACTGTTTCCAGCTATTTTGCGAGGGGCTAGGCTGCTCGGCTCTCAGAGCAGGGAAGGGGAGGTGCGGATTGCCAACTCAAAGTGCGCATGAATGCTGCATTACGTCCTACATGGAGAACATGCCCAGGCCCCCATTCTTTGGCTGAGCATCGAACCATGGCGCTCGGACCAATCTCAATGCTACATTACAGCTTTGTGATTGGTCAGGGGAGCCTAGGTGTTCTTCCTGGTTGGTGTTCGGCTGGAGACCCACGGAAGAGAGACAGAGCAGAGACGAGGGTCAAGGTTAAAGTGTATTTAAAAAAAAAAATTTGACATTCCCCTTCCTCCTGCAATCCGCCCACCA
Organism: Lissotriton vulgaris; assembly: GCF_964263255.1. Lineage (NCBI taxonomy): Eukaryota > Metazoa > Chordata > Amphibia > Caudata > Salamandridae > Lissotriton > Lissotriton vulgaris. Next base: position 540,045 of record NW_028244801.1, on the reverse strand, counting down.
CCCCCGATCCATGCCGGCCGCTACTGGTTGAGCTAGATTCAAGGCAATTATAGGCCAGATATGTACACTACAGCAAACACTCAAACATTCAAGTTTTAAATGGGCAATCTTCAATTAAAAGGTGTAACGGAACACTGTGCAAGCCATTTAATAGTCATTTGACGATTTGCATTGGTGGTTATGATATGGTGAGCTAGAGGTCGAGTGGTTGGTTACCTTGGCGCAACTCTCTGCTAAAAACCAAGTATGAGGGAGAATCTCAAAATTATTATCGTGAAGAGTAGTAGGGTTCAGGGTTACAAGAGCAGAGACCTTGCTGAGGAAATGTGAACTATTAACTCTAAAGTACTTTTGTGATGGAAGTACAAATGAACGGCAGCAACAATAGATTCCTAGGGGTAATCCTTTTTGTAAATAATCTTACTTCTCAGCATGTATTGGGCGTGGCCTGCAGGCAGCTACCATGTGGTTTTGAAAACGGTGGAATCTGTAATGATTTGCAACACAGAATGTTCACAATAGTAAAGGAAATCGATATTTAGTTACACATTTACTTACTCATGGAGAATTGCAAACTACAACAGCGCTCATCACCAAGTGGAAGTTTGAAGTTTCATGCAATAGTTCAAAGAAGGAGCTGGTTGTACACATCATTTTAACTAACGCCCAAGGCCCTTTTTCTGTTGTTCAGCTATTGGGTTTCAACTTTTCAGCACCCTTGATGGGACCTTCACCAGGACGGATGTCAACTAGGACTCCAAGTTCGAAGAGTTGATCAAAATGTATGTGAGGACTTGTTTCGAAGGCAAGCACCTGAGACGCATTGCAGGCAGAAGAGATACCTTTTCCAAGAAACCAAAAGTCTTTGATGCAAAGTTACCATCCCCTCTTAATATGTGTGAGCTGACTCTTACCGTCTGGACGAGAGGAACTTTTATTTTTATTTTTTACTTATCTTAATTTTGATACGTGTATGTCTACTTAATTGAATATATTTTAGTTTTTTCATTTACTGTTGGAAAAATAAGACTCCATCTTGTAAAATTTGCATTTTGTGGAGTGTCACCTGCTTCTTACCAGCCACTCTCCCAGTTAGACGTAACAGTCACGACAACTTGTATGATTTCGCCATGTATGTGCTGTTTACGTTAATCGTGCCATTGCTAATCAGCGAATGGACTCTTTAATATCCATTAGAGGTATATTGTGGCAAGGTCCAGGGATGAGTCGTGGAGGACATGTAGTTTCCAGAGTCATGCAAACCTGGGCGGTGGGGCTAAAAAGGTGCAAATGGTAACTTTAGCGCATACTTGGGGCTGCCTGTGAGTTGTGACTATGCTTATTTTTTCGCCCAGTCAGTTTCTGCTATCTTTTAGCTAACGGTGACCGACCTCGAAGAATGTTAAGCTGTCTGGTTGCTTAAAGACATCTTGGGGACATTCAGAAAGCTGACCTAGAAATGCATTCCGCTGTTGCTTACCATTGGGTTTGTGGTTTGTAACTCAGATTTTTTAGCTTTCAGTTTGCTGGCTTTAGGCTGTCTAACTTGAGTTAGTCTCTCCGATTTCCCAAACCTTGTTCACTGTATTCTTCCACAAACTCACTTTCTGCAGACAGGCCTTTAAATCTTGTTTTTATCTTGTCACATTTGCTGTGCATTCAAAACCAGAGGTCAAAAGTCGCACTCTCGCTTACGAGGGAGCTTAGTGTTTACTTTTCTTTTTCTGACTTCAAAGTGAGAGAATGTATGTGACAATCCAACTGACATCCATGTAAGAGGATAGGTTGTAGGATTTTTTTGTAGCACATAGCAAAAAGAAAAATTGTATTGATATTTCAGAATAAGTACAAATGAAGTAAGTTTTTTGTGTTATTTTGGAGTGTAGTGGAAACATTTGAATATGATCAAAACACATCAATACACTAAGTGATGACATTTGCACACATTGTGTGCAGTAAAACCGTATTTCTGTGCAAATGTAGTGGTCATTTCAATAAAAAATGCATTGCCTGTAATGGCAGTGCGCTACCACCCCATGCATACTTCACACTAGGCCACTCCACTGTATGCCCTTCCATCTTATGCCACACCACTCCATTCTACGAAAGACACTCCACTCTACGGCATGCCACTCCACTATACGCCCCTCCATTCTAAGACACCTTACAACCTGCCAATCGAATCCACGCCACTGCAATCTTCATCACTCACTCCACAACACCCCACTCTGTGCCCCTCCACTCCACTCTATCCCACTCCACTCCACTCTATCCCACTCCACTGTACCCCAATTTACCCCACTCCACCCAATTTAACCCACTCCAATCTATCCCTCTCCATTCCATCCCACTTCAATTTATCCAAGTTCATTCCGCTATGATCCAGTCTACCCCACTCCAATCTACTTCAATCTACCCTACTACACTCAATCCAACCCAATCAACCACACTCCAGTCTAATTTACTCCACTCTACCGGACTCCACTCTACCCTAGGCCACTCTTGTACTATGATCCATTCTACCCCACTCCAATCTACCCCTCTCTACTAAATCTAGCCTAATCAACTATAGCCCACTCCACCCCAATCTAACACACACCACTCAAATCTACCCCACCCTGCTCCAATCTGCCCGAGTCTACGTCAATCCACTCCAATGTACTCCAGCCCACTCCACTCCATTCTACTCAACTACACTCCAAACTACCCCACTCTACTCCAGTCCAATTTACCCCACTCCATTCCAGTTTACCTCACTCCACTCTCCACTGCAGTCTATCCAACAACTCTCCTTTCTGATCTGCCCCTCTCCACCACACTCCACTGAAATCTACCCCACTCCACTCTACCTGAATTTAGTCCTACCTACAACATTCCACTCAAATCTGCCCCCACTCCAATCTATCCCACCCCAGTCTGCCTCACCCCAATGTACCCCACCCCAATATTCCCATATCTACTGCAATCTACTTCACTCCAATCTTCCCCACTACACGCCACCCCAATCTACGCCAACCCACTCTACCTCACTCCAATTTACCCCACTTGTGTCCAGCCTACCATACTCCAATCCCCTCTAATCTACCCCAATACACCCCACTCTACCCCACTCCACTCTACCCCACTCCACCCCACTCCACCCCACTCCATCTCACTTCACTCCAATCTCTTCTACTCGCATCTATCCAAATCACTGCACCCCAACCTACCACACTCCAGTCTACCCACTCTAATCCACCTTGTCTACCACGCTTTACTCCAGTCTATCCAACTCTACTTCACCCAAAACTAATCCAATCCAATTCACCCACTCCAATCCAGCCCACCCCACTCTACCCCAATCTACCACTCTATTCCTCTGTGCACAATCTACCCCACTCCAATCTTCCATTTGCCACTCAAATCTACCCCTCTCTAATTCAATCTACCCCACTCCACCTTACTTCATCCCACTCCACTCTACCCTACCCCACCTCAAACTACCTTATTACAGTCTGCCTCATTTTACCTCAATCTACCTCAGTCCATTCTACCCCACCCTTCCCTATTCTACACCACCCTACCCCATTCTACACCACCCCACTATACCCACACCCCACAAAATTTTAGTCTTGCTGAACAGCGGCCACACTGATGTTCATAATGGTTAAAACACATTGCATTAGCCAATAACACTCGCATTAGTAAGAGCTATTGGCTTTGCCATTGCTTGTTTAAAACCAGAGTGTTCATCATGTGTGTAAAATGCACCGTGTGTCTGCAGCAACTGTTTGCCCCAGGGTGTGGTTTTGCTTAAAAACTGTAGTTTAAATCCACTTATTAGCAGTCCTAGGGTCACCCCTTGAACTTGGTTAACTGTGCTTTAATCCCTTGGGTTCATCATTTTATTCCCCCGCCCATCAGGTTTATTACCTACTAAATGCGCAGATCCATAAACCCTAGTGTTAAGAGAAACACAGGACATGTAAGTTTTCATTTAACAGGAAACACAAAAACATAGTTAAATGTCCTGGGCACCCAATATTTTTTTTTTTTTGTATGTTCTTATATAGCGCTCGAATCACCCGGAGGCATCTCGGCGCTTGCCTTGGGAACCCATCCTGGCTTTTCCCTGTGAGATAGCCCCTAACGGGCATCCCCAAGGTGAAAGCCTGGCATCCCGCCGCGGGGGGCCGTTGTGGAGATTAAGCAAGCTTAATGCCCAGAGTTGCAGAGTGGGAACCCATGATTAGGTCAGGCACCGAAGCGAGAATTATCGAGTCCGTGGACATTTGAGCTCAAGACCCTGCTGCGTCGGGAATTGAACCCTGGTCCCGGGTCTGACCTCTGCTTCAGGGTCTGCCTGCTCTAACCAGTGAGCCACACTTCTCCAATACTGAGGTATACTTAGAAGCTTCTTTACACGGTGCCCTTTTTTTAGGTCGAGGACCTAAAGGCTGCGCTTGCGCAGTCTTGGGTCGGAGATTTAATGTCCCTTAGTAGCGCTTTGGAACCCGCCTCCCTGCCCTGTGTCTCCTCCATTGTCTGGCTTCCTAAACGGAGGCCAGCAATTGGAGGAGAGATGTGTCACTCCGATTTAACCCAGTCTTTTTTGGATTTGGGGGCGTAAGTTTTGCTGTTCTTTAGACAGTGATGTTGTCTGTCACTCAAAACAGCAAAACCACGCCCCCGAATCCGAAAAATTCAGAAGCTGGCGGGCGCCATTTTTTCTCATCTGCGGTGAGGTGAGGATCGATCGTCTTATGCCGCAGGACCCTGCCGCCGCCTCTTCTACCCAGTCCCCCACCCTCCTGTCCCCTGGGCACCCGGAGATCACTGCTGCCGCCGGCTCCGTTTGAAGGTAAAGCACATTAGGAAGATATAATCTTCCACATAGTCGGGGCTCCGGCAAAACTGCACATGAACACGATAGGGGCAGGGGAGCAGAGCAAGCACGGTCCCGCCTCCACTCCTTGATTGGGCGCTAGCACAGTAGCCGACGACTGGTTGGCTGAGCTGCTCTGTCCGTTGGGGTCAACTCGTTCGCCATCACCGAGGTCCTGGGATTCAGCAACCCCATCAGGCTGCCCTTTAACTTCACCTGGCCGGTGAGACTCCGGGATGAGTGCAACGAGATCGGGTTGTGTCTGTGTATGGGGGGGCACAGGGGGCATCAGAGCGTTTGTGCGTGATACTGGGGGGCTGTAGGGATCGTGCGTGGGACTGGGGAGGCTTAGGTTAATCAGGATAGTTTTGTGTGTGTTTGTGGCTTTGCGAGTTGGGTGCGTGCTAGGATGGATCGGATGACAGAGGGAAGCTTTTGCATGTGAATGAAGAACACAATAGAGGCATGGGAGCAGAGCAAGCACGGTCCCGCCTCCACTCCTTGATTGGCCGCTAGCACAGTAGCCGGGCGACTGGTTGGCTGAGCTACTCTGTCCGTTGGGGCCAACTCGTTCGCCATCACGAGGTACCGGGATTCAGCAACAACATCAGGCTGCCCTTTAACTTCACCTGGCCGGTGAGACTGCAGGATGAGTGCAACGAGATCGGGTTGTGTCTGTGTATGGGGGGGGGCGCAGGGGGCATCGAAGCATTTGTCCGTGAGACTGGGGGGCTGCAGGAATCGTGAGTGTGACTGGGGAGGCTCAGGTTAATCAGGATAGTTGTGTGTGTGTGTGTGTGTGTGTGTGTGTGTTTGTGGCTTTGCGAGTAAGGTGCGTGCTAGGATGGATCGGATGACAGAGGGAAGCTTTTGCATGTGAATGAAAATGTCCTGGTGTGTGCGATTAACACAAACTGTATGCGTGTAAAAGTCTGAGGGGCTCTGCTGTGTATGGTTGAGTGACCGGAGACACTGTTGTATGTATGCCCAAGCAGAGAGAGTGTGTGTGTGTGTGTGTGTGTGTGTGTGTGTGTGTGTGTTCAGGCTGCCCTTTAACTTCACCTGGCCGGTGAGACTGTGGGATGAGTGCACGAGATCGGGTTGTCTGTGTATGGGGGGGGCGCATCAAAGCGTTTGTGCGTGAGACTGGGGGGCTGCAGGGATCGTGCGTGTGACTGGGGAGGCTCAGGTTAATCAGGATAGTTGTGTGTGTGTTTGTGGCTTTGCGAGTGAGGTGTGTGCTAGGATGGATCGGATGACAGAGGGAAGCTTTCGCATGTGAATGGAGATGTCCTGGTGTGTGCGATTAACACAAACTGTATGCGTGTAAAAGTCTGAGGGGCTCTGCTGTGTATGGTTGAGTGACCGGAAACACTGTTGTATGTATGCCCAAGCAGAGAGAGTACAGAGGGTGTGTGTGTGTGTGTGTGCGTGTGTGTGTGTGCGTGCGTGCACATGTGTGTGCATTGCTGTAACCCCCTGAAACCAAGACCTAAGCTAAAGTAATAGAAACTACTGATGACATGAAAAACAAATGCATCAGTGGAAACTTTCCAAATAATGGTGGAATGGGTTGGATTGTGTCAGACATGAATTACTCGTTAAAATGTGCATTGTTTAAATAGCTTTTTGTCAATAGTGTCTACAAACGAGCACTTACAGGAACCCCTCAATTTTACAAGTAATCTACTGACAGAAATGTAATAAACACGCAATTACATTGCAACCTAAAATATACATATTCGAACAATGTGTTTTCCCAAATATTTTATTAAGCAAAAAAAAAGAAACCAATATTTTAATTCATAGGCAAAGAGGGGTGGAGTGGGTTTAGACAGGCATCACAAAAGGTGCCGTTATAGAAAATATGCCTGAGTGCAGAGTGCGTGCCTCTGTCCCCGTTTTTTCTGTGCCTCTGTCCCCGTTTTTTCTGTGCCTCTGTCCCCGGTTTTTCTGTGCCTGTGTGTGTGCATGGCTCTTTCTGTGTGTGTGTGTGCGTGGCTCTGTGTGCGCGAATACTCTCTACTACTCTCTAATGCTCACCTATTGCCATTGTAAATGACAATACCATTTATTTATGTTTAAAAAAAAAATGTAATGAGCAATGCCAATAGCTCTACCTTTAATAATGCCGAGACCATTGCATTGTAAATGCTTGTTTTACTTGTCTTTGCTGGTAACTCTTTCAATCGATGCCTGTCGAAGTAATCGAAGAATAACCATCTTTCGGGAGGGTGAAGTGAGTAGATGCGCAGCGACAGCATAGAACTATTGCTTCATTATGCTCGGTAGTGGGTGAACTGCAGGTCGCTGCGTTGTCTCCTGTATCCTCTTTTACCTGATAATGCAGCTCGATGTGCGGGTTTTCCTTACGCTGAATTATCGTCTCGCCCAAGAACGTGGCGCTTCTGATCGCAGAGGCTGGAATATTCTGTGCCGCTTGATTAAGTTTACGCCGTGTTAGTCTGAACTAATGTAGCTTGCTTTTCTGTGATGGAGGCTAAATTAACAGTATTCGCTCAAGTGCCCCCTGGAGGGGCATTAAATATCTTGAGAGGGGACTCTGACTTGGAGTTTACATGTGAACACCTTTGCGTTCGCTGTGGTTTTTTCGCGTCAGAGAGCCACTGAATGCTTTGAATGGGCAGGCACTTGCACTTTGCAGCACTCCTGCAATGCATTTAATGAGAGAGTACCGGCACTTCTCGGGAGCAAACTGGCACTCTATATAATGAGTACCTCCACTTCTAATTTTCCATTTATGTCGCTAGGTACACGGAACTTATTTCAATCTTAAGACTTGACCCTGGGCAGTGGAGAGAGAGGCAGAATATGGAGTTAGACGAAGGAACAGAAAGATATGAAAATGGTGGAAAAGGGTGAAAGGAGGGGCGAAAAAGAACTTGCAAGTGTGAATAAAGCGAAAGAAATAAGAAGTGTTGGATGGTGGAAGATGGAGGCAAGACTTTGAATTAAGACTTGTGCTTTGGCAATCCTAAGAACAATTTAGGCCAGCTGCACTTTTTGGAATTTTTACCAGTTTGGCACAGTGGGGCCTATGCACAAAGCTTGAGTGAAGCAGTACTACAGGAGTTATGTTTTGCGTATGCTTGCATTGCCTGAAACTGACAACTCACTGTTAGTAAAAGTGTACCGAGGGCACTGTCCTTTCTCCTTGTACTAGTTGCAGATGAGTATTTGCATTTTAGATGTTTTGATGCTATTTCACAAAGGCATGCATTTTATGTACTCCAAAATGCCTGTCTGGATGGGCCCTTCAGTCTGCACAGGCCAGCAGCTCTGGTTACTCCATCACTGGTTTTAACTTCTACGACATCTTCAACAGGCTCCAATGTCAGACTTTTTACTGTTCACTAAATAGTCAAGAAAACTTTCCCAGCAGCAGGAAGCCCATGGCCGAATTCTTTCTCATGAGCCAATACTGAGGTCATTGCAAGAGCTGATTACTGAGCGAAAAATACCTACAAATTTGAAGAAAGTGGCTTTTTTTATGTTCAGTGTCCCTTAACCTAAATTTACAAAAACAAACACATTTTGGAGAAAAGTAGCATGGAATGAAATACACTCCTTATTTCCCTGATCCAACACCTTCTTAAAAATGACTTTGGTGGATAGTTTAAACTCCTCTCCTTGCATCACCGTGTAGTAAAGTGGCTTATTGTGTTTGATCATAGAGTAAACCTAGTTTACAACAATGTTTACACATCGCATGGTATTACAACGCGGTAATTAGAACGACCTCGCATCCTGTTACAACGCAAACAGTTACAACGATTTGCTGTAGGGGGCAGAAGGTGTTAGATTTTAAATCCAAAACCTTCTCTACTGTTGCACAGACTGGAGTTGGAATAGCAAATGATACTATTCCAACACCCAGTGCCTCCCCTACAGCAAGTCATTGTAATGACTTGCGTTGTAATGGTCTGAGATGTAATAACGCGGTCGTTGTAATGACTGCGTTGTAATGGCATTCATTAAAACCGCATGCACCGTAAAGTGACCTATTCGATTGATAGCTGATGGGATGTCCCCCCTTAATATCATCATGTTGCCTGGGAGGGGCGGCTGAGCCCATCTAGAGCTGCTTGCGTTCAGGGAAGTGGTTAAGTTAAGCTGACCCATTAGAGGCAGATTGATAGACGCTGGTCTGTAGAGGTAGAAACGGACTAGATCAAGACCTCACTGTATCATAAAAACTCAAGCTACACCTCATTTGTTGAACCCAATAAGGCTGAAGCATCCCTGGACTTGCTTGAGTTGCCTTTCAAAGAGCGTCCAGTATCGCTGTCTCAGCCAGACTGGTGTTTTCGTGGTGGGACAATGACTGATTAGCATGTGGAATGGAATGCATCCATGATAATTAAGCAACTAATTCAAGCACCTCCAAGCATTACTTGTTTGGTGCAGTCAGGAGGCGAGCTATTCCACAGTGGCCACAGCATCACACACTTTACGTGTCCTCACTTATGGAGTAACGTGGTCATCTCAAGTTATCAAAATGTGGATAGAGTTCACTTATGCGATAATTGAGAAAATGCCAATTGGTCTGCCGTTGTTCTGCTAGTGTGGGATGTGCAAAGTGCTTTGGGTGGACTTTGCGCAGTGTATGAAATGGTTGTATCTCATATATTGTGGTCAATGCAGACTTTTTTTATTGTTGTTGTTTGATAAAACCACAAATGCCTAAAAAACATCGACCACGTCTTTACCATGCATGCCTGTACAACAAATTTCGTTGCAAAGGCATGATTACTAAACGGATATTCATGGTAAATTGCACAACCATGCACCCCCACCTTGTGACCTAACAACCAATACCTCAGCCCTGCAGTCCACCCTTGCCCCTGCCCATAAAACCACGGGAGGGATCAGGTGTAGGAGCAGAGGACAAGGAGGTCCTCACCCTGGCCCTAAAACTCTGCCCTTGCCCAAAAACAACCCCGACCCTGAGCCCTAAAACTGACCCACCCCCTGAAAATTGCCCCTCCCCGCCGCCATACACCCTAAAACCCGGCCCCAGCCTTTAAAACTACCCTTACACCCTCACCCTAAGCCCTAAAACCCTGCCAAAAACGATCCCACCCCCTGCCCTGAGACCTAAAACTGCCTGCCCACCCTGAGCGCTAATACCGCCCCTCTCAAACTTGGCTCCAAACCCACTTACCAGGCTGTGTCCCATAGTTTCTCTCCCGATCCTTCCTGTTCCCGCCCATCCTCTCATCTAGACAGCTGGGTGCCTTAACCACGCATATGCGTGGTTTAGGCAGCAACGTGGTTTAGGCAGCTGCGTAGTTTGTTCCGCTTGGCTCAGCCCACATTGTCAAGGCTATTTCCTTTTTTTAGGTCTCGGACAAGCGAAAGCTGCGCTTGCGCAGTCCCGCTCCGAGACTTTATCTACAGTATGGGGGCTTAAACCTGCCCCTCTTCTCCATTGGCTGGCCTCGTAATTGCTGGCCAGCCATTGGAGGAGTGGGGCGTCACTCCGTTTAAGCCCCGTCTTTTTCGGATTCGGGGGCGTGTTTTTTCGCTTCTTTCTGTTTACTTTCTCTTCCCATTGGCTGTAATTTTACCTTCCAGCCAATGGGACGAGGAGAGAAAGAAAAAAGCCCCCGAATCAGAAAATGAAGGTGGTTTCTCCGAGGCATTTCTGCTTCGCCTCGGAGAAACATGGCGTTGTCCGACTGGCCGCGCAACAGACAGAGGCTCCCCCCCCGCTGGTAAGTTTTATTACCTCTGTTCCTTGCCTGCGCTCCTCTTTTCGTGCCTCTGTTCCCTGCTTTTGACCCGGGTCCAGGGAGTGCCCTGCCCTGCAAATGCCCTTTTCTATACATACGCCTTGGTGGGGAGGGGCCAGGTGGTGACACATGTGACTTCACTTTTCGACACACTTCCCTCGCTCCTAGTATTTCCCGTACTGGGGAGCTGGGAGGCTCCTGTGCTCTGTGCCAGAGCTCGTGACAAGCCGTCCTCGGAGCACCAGCCGTTCTGAGCAGACCACTAGCAGCAGCCTTGTACGAAAACGGGAGGCCTAGTGCACTCACCAGGGAATGTGCACGATCACCGGCAGCGCCCGAGGAATCACCAGTGACTTGGGTCATAATGAAAGACGCGATCTCATCACAAACGAACGTGTGCAATCATCGACAGCTTCCCGTCGACCAGCAGCATACTTGTTTGATCCCAATGACTTTATTTATAGGACCGTCAAGATCACCGGTAAATGCGTGGGCCCCCAGCAGCTTTTTGAGGCAGCAGGAGAATGTGTGCAATCACAAGCGGCTTCCTGCGGAATACTGGCGCGATTGTGTGACAATTACTTCCCGTCGTCACTCCATCTGATCGATTTTCAGCAAAGCTCTGTCATCACAAGCAGCTTCAGCCCAACTCTGGTGGATGTGCGTGACCATGGCAGCTAGCTCCCAGAGGCTTCTTACAGCTCACCAGTGCACTTTGTGCACATGAACAGCCCGACTCTCTGAGGCGTAGAAATACCCCCGCCGTTCAGATACTTTAACGGATTCACACTGGCTTCGCAGACCTGAATTCCAGGATGCACCAGGCACAGGTGCACACTGCAAAGACTTGTATGTGAAAACACCACAGAACCGCTCACTCGCACACACCAGTCTTGCACGTGAACTCGTATTCGACGGACACATGGTGTGCACACCACACAGAACCTAGCACACATGCTTAATGCACAACGAGACAGCACTTGAGTGCCCACTTTATTTCCTCGCGCACACCTAGCTGCCCGTAGCTTGGAAAACACCCAGTGAAAGCGCCACCGTGCACCAGGTTTCAGGCGAGGATGTGTTTGGCAATAGTGGCTACATGACATTAGATTAACTTTCTGAGTTTGTCTTGACGTTTTTAACTGTTGCTGCTCGCACTGTTCATGTAAATGACGCCTTTTGTAGGTTTTCTAAGGACTGTTAGCATTAGCCAATTAGCAGTGCGATGCTTGCAATTGGATCTGAAAAGCATCTTTGCCCTCTGAGCTGTTTAACGTGATTATCTGCAATAAAAAGGTCTGGAACGTAATTTTAGTTTTCGTTTCACAACTCTGCGCTTTGGCACTATGACATAGTACATCAGCATACATTTTTTCTTCAACCAACGGCATACTGCTTTGTGGGGCTTGTTTTTTTAGTTGTAGTTTTTTCTTTTTTTTAATAGTTTCACCATGGGTCAAAACCCCAGTATACACATTGCTGTTGGTAAAATGGCAGAATTGGTCACTTGTCCGCTATGTTTTAAAATTTTACAAAGTTGCATTGTCGGGGGTCTTGTATTTTAACAAAATGGTTTTTTCAGCTGTTTTAAACTTTTGCAAGTGGGTGTGTGTGTGGCTCTGTGTGTGTGTGGCTCTGTGTGTGTGTGTGGCTCTGTGTGTGTGTGGCTCTGTGTGTGTGTGGCTCTGTGTGTGTGTGGCTCTGTGTGTGTGTGGCTCTGTGTGTGTGTGTGGCTCTGTGTGTGTGTGGCTCTGTGTGTGTGTGGCTCTGTGTGTGTGGGTGGCTCTGTGTGTGTGTGGCTCTGTGTGTGTGTGTGTGTGGCTGTGTGTGTGTGTGGCTCTGTGTGTGTGGCTCTGTGTGTCTGTGTGTGTGTGTGGCTCTGTGTGTGTGTGTGGCTCTGTGTGTGTGTGGCTCTGTGTGTGTGTGGCTCTGTGTGTGTGTGGCTGTGTGTGTGTGTGGCTCTGTGTGTGTGGCTCTGTGTGTGTGTGTGTGTGTGTGGCTCTGTGTGTGTGTGTGGCTCTGTGTGTGTGGCTCTGTGTGTGTGTGGCTCTGTGTGTGTGGCTTTGTGTGTGGCTCTGTGTGGATAGCTTTTTTTGTAGGTGGCTCTATGTGTGGGTGGCTCTGTCGGTGTGAGGGTGGCTCTTTGTAGGTGGCTCTGTGTGTGTAGGTGGCTCTATGTGATGGACAATGTGTGGGTGGCTCTGTGTGGGTGGCTTTGTGTGGGTGTAAATGCAATAGGTCATGCATTTGCGAGCGATTTTAAGCTATTGGCATTGTAAATGAAAATGCCATTTATTTATGTTTTAAAAACCAAAACATAAATAAAAATGTCATGAGCAATGCCAATAGCTCTAACTATAACAATGCCGAGACCATTGCATTGTAATGCTTGTTGTATATAGAAGTGTATTTGGTAATGTGTATATGTTTCATTGAGCCACTATCTTTCCCATGAAACAAAGTATAAATGCATGTATTTGGCCTACTCATATGTGTTCTATTGCGGAAATGGAAGCTTGCCTATGTCTCTAGCTCTGCCTCGGCCTTCCTCTTCTCCGTCATATGTCATTGGAGCAGTATTTGGGAATTTTCTTAGCCACTGGAATGATGCCGTAGTGGATGACCATAGTATGATGCATGGTGCCTGAAAGTAAATCATGGCCATTTTTCAGAATAATGACAATTTATGTATCCTATTCTATGTCATAATTGTGAACTCATTTTGCTGATTTAATAACACATTTGCTAACCTCTATTATTGAGTAACCGGCAGACATTTTGTTTCCCTGTGTTATACTGCGGTGCAGGAGTTATCTTGCCTCTGAAATACTCAGTCTTGTTTCCATGCTTGGCACTACGCATATTGTATTGTAATTGCATTTATATAGCGCTTACTACCCCTGACGAGGCATCAAAGCGCTTGTTTGGCGAGTAGCACGCTACTCCAGAGCCCATTAAGGATTAGTGGTGTATTAGTAGAGTGAAACGTGTTCTGGTATGTTAACTATAGTTTATATCGCACATAATCACCTGCAGGTCTCTTAGTGCTTGGAGAGAGAGATCAGATACCCTCTACCATCCCTGACAAGCACCAAACATGTGTTAAACTGTGTCCAGAGCCTCCCTAAACAGAACAGAAGGGTTTTGAGGCATTTCCTGAAGGGGAGGAGGGTGGGTTCCTTAGGGAGGTTCGCAGGCAGTTTGTTCCATAGTTGGGGAATTAGGACAGAGAAGGCTTTGCCCCCTTTAGATGCAATTTTGGCTCGAGAGTGAGCCAGAAGACCTGCCTCGGACAAGCGAAGTATGCGTCCCGGTGCATACTTCACCAGGAGCTCCTTGATATAGGTAGGAGCCTGACCATAGATGGCTTTGTGGGCAATGCAGAGGCCCTTGAACTTTGCTCCCTGCTTGACCGGGAGCCGATGCAACCTATGCAGCAGAGGGGTGGCATGGGCCCTTCTAGGCAGCCTAAAAATCAGCCTAGCTGCGTCGTTCATGGTCACCTGCAGCTTGCTGATTAGTTTCTCGGGGAGGCCAATGTACAAGTCATTGCCAAAGTCCAACCTGGATACAATTGTGGCCGACACAATCATCTGTAGAGTAGTGGGCGTGAGCAAAGGGTCAAGTTTCTGCAACTGTCACATTAGGTGCGGCAGGTGCCAACCACAGAGGCAACTTGATTGGTCAGGGAGAGGTCCGCATCAATCTTAATGCCCCAGGCTCTTTACGATGGGAACTGGCGTGGGGCGCAGTGCTGAGCTCTTGAGGCCAAAAAAGGTAATTCCAAGGGTTACCTTTAGAGGAGATTGCAAGACCTCTGTTTTATCCAGATTGACTTTTAGTGAATTGGCTGTCATCCAAGTCAGTGTATCTAAGGATGTTTTGTACGTAAGTGTGGGCCTGCGGAGAGTTTTTAATCTGCAGAATCAGTTGGGTATCATCCGCATAATTAAAAACTTGACAGTTCATACAGGCTAAGGCTGCCACTAATGGCTGGAGATGCACATTAAAGAGGAGAGGGGATAGAGCTGAACCCAGGGGGATCCCACAGGTAAGAGCACCACTATTTGACATCTGTTCACCCAGTTGGACCCTTTGCGACCGCCCTAGCAAAAAGGACTCGAGCCAAAGGCGGGCCAGCCCGCAGATGCCCAGATTAGCAACTCTAAGCAGGAGCTGTGCGTGATTGGCCATATCGAACGCCGCTGACAGAACTAACAGAATCAGGGCGCTTGCATCTTTGTAATCAGCCCTAACTCTGAGCTCATCAAGCATGGCCAACATCACCAGTTCGGTTCTATGATGAGCTCTAAAGCCGGCCTGCCTCACCTGGAGTAGGTGGTATTCCTCTATAAAAGATGAAAGTAAGTGTTGTGAGGACATGTTACTCCAGTACTTTTGGTAGAAAAGGGAGCTGAGAAATAGGCCTATAGTTTTTAAAATTGGCCACATCTACCCCTGGCTTCTTCAACAAGGGAGTAACCCTGGCTTCCTTCATACTGGTGGGCAAGTAACCTGTCTCCAGGGAGTGATTAAGTAGAGAGAGAAACTCTTTCTAGCCCAGGAAGGGCCATGCAAAAGATCTTTGGAAGGCAGGGATCTGCAGGGGAGCCTGATTTGCCGCGATTTATCAGGCATGATAGGCGTGCTAGATCTAAGTTAGGAAAGATGGTGAGCTGCTCACCTGGGACACGGGGCTAGAGTCTGGTCCGGGACTATCTGATTTGTTGGAGTGTTCTCTATCTCGGTGAGAATATCCCTAACTTTCTGAAGAAAGAAATCCTGGAATTTGTTGCAGTCCGCCGGCTCGGCTGCCAATTTCTGTTCTGACTTCTGGCTAAGCTCTTTAAGGATTCTGAATGGTTCCCTTTGTTTGTTTGTAGCATCTGTGATTCTTGCCTCCTAATATTCAGCCTATCTGGCTGTAATGGCCTTTTTGTATAGGATTAGCATGGCTTTATAACTAGCAAGTCCGGCTGGAAGGTATAATTTACGCCATAGCCTCTCAGCTTGACTGTAGAAAAGGGTACTGGCAGATGACCTTTTTCAGAGTTGCCCGGCGTTAACCGCCTCTATACCCATTCAAGTTACCAAACAAAGAGGCAGGCGCTGGAGACTGGAAGGCAGGAAACAGAAGTTTTATTCCGACGGAGCAGAACACATCAAATCAGACAACAGGGTATCTTCTCGAGGTGCTCTCTCCGCATCTCTGAGGCCTGGCCTCTTATACACAGGTTTATGATCTTTATTGCATGTAACACATTCTTAAAATGCTTTGAAGTATGAAAGGAAATCCTCGGAATCTCCCCTTCAGGCCCGTTCCCACACACATTTACAGTTGAAGTCCCCACCCCGGTCACAACAGGTGATGATTATCGCGCAGCTGGACATTCCGCTGATTCACGGAATGTGTGGGGTTGATCGGATCTCATAGGGTGGGGGCTTTGATCAACTCGAGGGTCCTTTGATGGGGGGGGCTTCCTACTGTACGGGAGGCAATAAACAGTATCCGCAGGGCCAGGTGGCGGCCTGGGAACGAGGAAGACAAATGGGCACACAGGAAAAGGGGGGTTGTATCAGAGGACCCGGGACCAGGAAAGGAATGAAGGGAGGTGTTGCGCTGGGAACAGGATGGGATTCTGAGGCAGAGCTGCGCTGAAGAGGGGTTTATGACCCAAGGCATGTGAGAGCGGGGGTTGTCAGCGTGCGGGGGGATGCTTGCGAGGTTAAGAGAGAGAGAGAGAGACGCGCTGGCTATCAGCGAGGGGCAGAGAGGCCATGGTGCTCAAAATGGCTGCCGCTTACGCGCACGAATGGGCTCAAAAAGGGCAAGATGGCGCCGATAATGTTGACGTTTGCGGCCTAACTTTTAACAGTCCTCCCTTTTCAACATAGCTAGCCAACTTGCCTACTCAATGTCAATCTTCATCAAATTCCTAACCTCGGCATCATATAATGCTCCCATGCGTTCGCAGGGGTGTGGAATTTTATAAAATATCTTCTTGTCCAAAGGACAAGATGTTTCAGAAATCTACTGGTCCTGTAAAAAAATCTACTTGTCCCGTAAAAAAAAGTCTACTTGTCCCATTTGGTACTAAACAATGAGGTTTCAATTTATAACTGCATTCTCATATAAGAGCTAGGATAGCAGCTTCTCTGATTATGCCAGGGCTCATTTTACATCATCATTTGTATTCTTACTTTGCTCTGTTCAGCTACCTTTCTGATTGTACAGGACCCTCAACACACTAGGTTTTTATGTCAAATATTTGAATATTCACAGACTCTGTTTAAGTGAGCTCTGTTCAAGGTCATGGTAAGCCTCTGAATATGTCAGCACTTTTATTACATTGAAGTTCACTGCTTTAATTGTATCATTGCTCTCTTTCTTGCCTGAGGAAAAGACTTGTAGACACACTACCCTGATAATGATAAATTATGTAAAAATTCACTCATTTTCACAAAATGTTACTGTAAATAAACTTAGATTCTACTTGTAGTCCAGTGCCTCAGTTAACAACTGAGGATCAAGGAGACTGCCCCTGTCTGAGTGTCCACATTGTAGTTTTGGACAGTTCCCTTCGTCTCACTCTACCTTGGTTCCCTGGTTTGCTAGAATTGTGATCATATACCCAGCACGATATCCAATATGTAGACCTTCATAGTGTGGCAACAATTTGTAGGCGATCTAGTTCCAGAGTCAAAAAGTAAGCTATCAATACCTGCAAGTTTGGCTTAGACATACAAAGATTGGTTTTGTACCTATAAAAGTATTCACAAGCAAAAAGAGTTGTTTTTTCCAGACCTGGATTTCAGTGCAAATGTGTGCATGCGTGTAACGTACATTGTTTAACAGCACCACAAACTCCTCTCTAACCCCCTCTGCACCCTGAAAAAGGTAATACATTATATGTTTGTAAAGAGTGTGTTTAGGAACATGGAATTGTTGTAGGTTTTCAGGCCAACTTATGTAAACTCTTATGAATTTCTGAAAGTCCTAATTCTGCACCCATGCAATTTAATAGATCTGTGGATCCAGATTTGTTACATTATGTTATAAGTAGGGCCCCTAATTAATTTTTTAAGTAGTTTTACCTTGATTTGCCTTTATTATGGTTTTAAAATATTAGCATGCACCAACGCTGATGTGTTAAATGATTCCTGAGTGCAATGGTAGTTAATGTTTTCAAACCCTGCATTGTAGCTTTCTGCACACTACAGCCATTTTTAAGTTGCAAATATTTTGCTCTTTTCATCCCTTTTTCAAGGAGCACATTGTTTGGGGTACATTGTCCGTTTTCAAAATGAAATCACCAATCTTGCTTCCATTCTTCTATATACACCTGCATACAATAAAGGAGCCTTCTGCAAGCCATACTAACAGCCACAACATGTAAATGTAGCAGACAATTGCACACCTGCTTTTATTGGAACCCCTGTCAGTAATGCAAGCTGAGATTCCTGCTCACTGTTTTTGAATGTATCTGACTTTAACTCTCTACGCAACCTTAATGCACTTGACCCATGAACATGTTACACAATTTTGTTTTAAACATTAGCACACCGACAAGACCAATAAACTGTGGGCGACCATACCTCTAGCAAACAAAGGCAAATTTGTCACTATATTATTTCCATGAGAAACTACCAAATTGTTTCTTAGGCAATGGGGGGATGTAGTGCAGCTCATCATACACTTTACACCTTCTATGTAACAATTCCCTCATGCACTATCCCTTCCCCTTACATGAATGATGCACAGCACTGTTCATACAGATTATACAGCTCATGTCCTGCACAGGCCACTGTAAAGATCATATGCAGTATAGCTCAGGTACCGTGTGGACCTCGTGCAAGACATAGTTGAGCCTTGCTTTACTATTGTTCCTAGCATCTTCAGTATATTACATAAATCAAGCGTTGTACAGCCCACACTTGCACAGATTATTCCATTTGCACAGGTAAGTATCCTCTATATGCTGAGTGATGCGTAGGTGGTGTTCTTATAAAATGAGGAGATCATTATGGTGTGTGATTTACAGTGGTACTCTGCTACTAAGTAAAGGGAAGAGCCCTTTGATGATTTTATTCCAGGGAGTAGCCAGAAAATTAAAATACCCCCCACTTTGACCAATCCTCTGACAGCACCAAGCAAGTAATGTAAGTGAGCTCGAACCTCCCTAAAACTCCTTTGTCACTTCCATCCAAGCATCTATCCATTATTATTTCATGCCACATCTGCTCATGTCCACCATTTCACCTTTACATTCTATCATCCGTTCATTATTTCAATCATTCACTCTTCCCCATTACATCCATCTATTGGCCATTCTATACATCTACCCATCTGTTCACCCATCCACTATCTATGCACGCATCCATCCACCCATGCATCCATCATTTGACTTACCCATCAATCAATAAAGCCTTTCAGCCATCAATTGTTCCTTTGCCATTCATTTATTCATCCATCCATCCTCTCAAATTTGAATTTACTTTGCCATTCATCCATCCTCTCAGATTTTCATTTACTTTGCCATACATCCATCCTCTCAGATTTTAAATTACTATGAAATCCTTCTATCCATTCAGACTTTTATTTACTCTGCCATCATTTTACCCACCGATCCATCCATCCATCTCAGATTTCCTTTTATTTTGTCAACATTTCATCCACCCAGCTACACATTCTTTCACTCACATACACAAAGCCCTCATTCTCTCACCCACCCATCTTTTCACCCACTCATCCACCCATCCCGTCACCCAATTATCCATCTATCCTTTCACATACCCATCCACACCCTTTCACCCAACCATCCATCCATCCTTTCATCCACCCATACATTCGCCCACTCATCTATCCTTTGCCCCTTTTCCACCCTTCTCTGCCTTTTCTAGCAACCCATCTTTTTTTCTTTTAGTTAATCATGGTCTCCAATCTGTCAAGTTGCAGATGAGAGGCCCATAAAAAACTCTGGTATAGCTGCTATAGAGAGGGGTTCACTATGCCCCAGGTTTTATTGGTGGGGGTCCCTTAATCAGTAGATTTAGCATTAGAACCTCACGAGCTTTCAATTCACTAAAACAATAAAAAGTGTTGTCAGAATCCTATAAAAGAATGTGCCCATGCTCACAAACACACGCATAAATAAATAGGTCTAAAATGTTTTTTATCAGAACTCAGTCCACTAGGTAAGAGAGGCAGCAACAGCATGGTAAAAATATAAATATAAATGCTTAAGTCGAAATTTGTAAAGATTCATTTTCCATAAACTACATGTTATAACATTGTGCGAGCCCCCATATCAAAAAGTGGATTTTGACAACACTTTTTTGATGTGGGGCTGGGCACAATATTTTGTCGACCGTCAAAGTTTACAGAAAAGGCAACTTTACCATTTATATTTTACTGTTCCTTTGCTGCCTCTTACCTAGTGGGCTCAGATCTGATAATAGCTCCGATGAGCCCCTTAATAGCTGCAGTGGTGGTGAGAGCAGCCGCGATTTCTGCTGCTGATGGTGAAAGGCCGAGTGCTTTACACCAAAGGCTCAAGGGCAATGACCTCTGAAGGAAGGGGCCACATTGGCAGGCTTTGGGGAGTGCAGAGACTCGGAAACACAGGATTATTGTGAAAGGCAGTACTTGCGCATTCTGGTTACAAGCAACGGTGACGGGCCTAAATGCCTTCAGAGTGCAGTTGTGAGTGGCAGCCTTGCACCCGGAATGAAACCGTGCAAGCAGAGACGTTTTTTTTTTCTTTTCCAAACGCGTACGCCAGGACAGCCCTGCAACCTTCAAAGAGATGTCAGTGCCGCTCGCTGTGGTCAAAAAGGAGGGAAGCACTTCTGGGCATTGTCGGAAATTCAAAGGGCTATTAAGTCTTAGAAAGTTATGTCAATAAACTCAGCACGCATTTGGAAGCCGGTTAGAAGGATTTTAAGTCTTCTGTGCTGTGAAAGGTTTTTGCTGCAGAAAGTTGAGCCTACTTGTCCGAGGGACAATAAAAACATAAAGACTTGTTGTCCCTGTCAGCAAACAATATGTCCTGGGCGTCGGGCGATATGAATTCCCCACTCCTGGTTCGTTTCCAAAGTCCACAGTCTTAGGGCAAATACAATTTGTACATAATGAACACAGAGGTGGCAGACATTGAATTCCTAAGCATAGACCGCATATTACAACTACAGGAATCAGGATAATGGTGAACAGTCTCCAGCCCCAGTTCTTAACGGTGTTCCAGAACCAACCACCAAGCGACCATTCTTCCTGTTCCTGGTGGACTTCTGAAGAGAGTCTGTGAAGATGTTCGATGGCTTTGTACACTGAGGGTGAATTGTCCGGTATGTATGTACAGCAGCTGGACCCAATAATGCGGCATGCTCCACCACGGTCCGCAAGAACCACATCTAGGACAAGGCGGTTCTGGAGTGCTACCAAGCGGACCGCTTGAAGCTCGGCGGTGTTATTAGCAAGGATACCAGCTGTGATGTTCATTGTTGTCTCAACTGCCTGGGTCAGATGTCGGATGGCACGGCTGTTTGCCATCGGGCCCCAGAGTGGAACGAGTCCCTTCATCGCATCGAGGAACTGTGCTCCTGTCGAGTCGGCTTGTTCAATGTCCTTGGCTCGTTTTTGTCTATGATGATTCGCTGGAGCCACATAAGTCGGAGGAAGGATGAAGGAGATGAAACAAGTGCCCCCCCCAGCCTTTGGGGAGCCAGGTGTAAGCCTTCGTGCCACAAACGAAATACATATTCGGAGAGGATACAAAGGAAGGCGGATCGGTGGAGTCCAAAGTTCTGGTGAAACGGCAGGCGCTGCGGCCTACCAGCTGTGTCCCAAGCCCTTCTATGCACATGTGGCCTGTGACGTTGATGACTGGCAGGGCCACAGTCAGAGTGGCAGCCGTTCATTTCCGCAGGTAGGAGAAGGTGGGTCTGGTTGGATTGTTGAACACCTGCATTTCAATTCGTTCTTTAGCAGGGATGTCCATGTGGATTGAGTCGTTGGAGGTCTGCGGGCAGAAGTGTGTCTTCGTTTTGTTTCGCCAGACCCCATGATAGAAGTGCGTCATGGTTTTGCTGGAGGTGGCATTGTCTTTATAGCTTTCTTGCAGGAGGATCAGCCAAGCAAGGCAGGAGCCATGAACTGAGAAGGGTGAAGGGATGAAAGGAATTGAATGTCCAGTGGCGTGGGGTAGCAACCCACAGATCCAACAGTTGGTGGCGTTGGTGGCAAGATTGTGCTGGTGCAGCAACTGTACAAAGGAGTTATTCCAAAACTCCTTTCGCCTCTCTCTGAGTTGAGGAGAGAGCGAAATCAGATAATGTTCCTTCATGGTGGTAGGCTGAGCAGTGGTCAGAAATGTTTCGTGAGCAGGTGCATTTTCTTCCACAATCCAGAGCGTGGTCATGAGGAGAAAGCAGAAAAGGATTGTGATGAAGAGTGCAATTGTCTTTGTGCTGTGGAGTCTGTCTGTTCTCGGGTTTCTGTAGTGGGTATTTCCTGTTGCTTCCATCATCTTCTTATTTGGTGCTTCCATCATCTTCTTATCTGGCGCTTCCATCATCTTCAAGGTGCTCGGTAGCAGGCAGAACCACAGACTTCGTTTAGCTTCTCTCCGGGTGACCCTTGGTGGTGTTTAGGTCACCATTCTGAGATTTAACTTAGTCCGTGGTCTACTTAGCCGAAGCTCCCTCCTTTCGACGCAGGAAATACCCTTCTCTGGATGGCACAGTGGGATCAGAGAATTTTGAAAGTTCAAGTGCTTCGGTATCAGGATAGCAGGTTAGTGACGGTCGGTCCTTGTTCAGGAGCTCTTCTTGGTTGTCGATGTTTTCTGTCGTGGCCAGGGTCGAGGAGACCTTCTTACAGTGGTGTGCGTGCAGCCAGTGCCGTTTCCCCTCCACACGAAGAGCCGTCCGGGTGGTGATTAACACTTGCCAGGGGCCCGTCCACCGGGGTTCCAGACTCTTCGACCGCTGAAAATTCCGGATCAGCACGAAGTCCCCAGGTTGGATGGCGTGACCCGGACCCCTGGAAGCATCGGGGATGGCCTGCTGCACCTGCTGATGAATGACAGACAGAGTTTCAGTCAACTTATACAGGCAAACAGACATTAGGACGTCCGGGACGTCATGAATGGAAGTTGGTTTCGGTGCAGACCAGACGCTCATGGGTCGACCGAAAACAACTTCATAAGGTGTCAAGTGATGTTTGGTGGGGGTGGAATGCATCAATAGCAATGCCAGTGGGAGGGCGTCTGGCCATTTCAGACCCGTGGTAGCCACTATCTTGGCCAGTTTGAGCTTTAGTGTGGCATTATGTCGCTCAACAAGTCCAGCAGACTGGGGGTGGAAGACTGCGTGGAACTTCTGCTTGATGCCCAGCCCCTTTAAGATGAGCTGGATGACTTCGGCTATGAAGTGGGGGCCATTGTCGCTCCACAAAATTCGGCAAAGGCTGTAACGGGGGAAAAATTCTTTTAACAGTACTTTCGCAGTGGCCATAGCAGTGTTGTCACGGGTTGGGTATGCTTCCACCCATTTGCTAAATGCGCATACCACAACAAGTACATATTTCAGGCCTTGGCATCTGTCTAGCTGGATGTAGTCCATCTGCAGGACTTCAAACGGGTGATTTGGGACCCCAAACTCTCCCCGGGGTACTACAGTTCCTTTCCCGGGGTTGTGTTGCAGGCATATCAAGCATTGTTGGACCAGACGTTTGGCGGAGTCTGTGATTTTATCATTGTGCCAAACTCTGGAGACAAGTTCAATCATGGGGGCTGATCCTATGTGGGCAGGGGAATGTGCCATAGTCAGTATGGGAATCAAGTATGAGTCAGCTAGCAACCATTTGTTTTTGTCTTTTGTCCGCCAGCAGCCTTCATCGTCCTTTAATCCCACCCGTGTCCATTCAGTCAATTTGTGTTGTGTGCTAGCCATTTGAATGTCTCTAATAGTGTCCCTAGCGTCAGTCCATTTTTCTGCCTGTGACCTGGTCACGTACATACGTGTTGTCGTCCTATTTTCAGCTGTCGTTCGAGCAGTGATGTCGGCTAGCGCATTTCCTTGTCCAATAATGTCTGTCACCCTTCTGTGTGCCTGGCATTTGATGACCGCAAGCTTTTTGGGGAGAAGGACAGCTTCGATCAGGGCGGAGACTAGATCTCCGTGCAAAATGGGGGTGCCGTGTGAGGTCAAGAATCCCCTTTCCCTCCAAAGGAGCCCAAAATGGTGAACCACCCCGAAGGCGTACTGGCTGTCGGTGTAAATGTTCGCTGTGGTTCCTGCTGCTAGAATGCAGGCTCGTGTCAGGGCAATCAGTTCCGCTGCCTGGGCAGATCGTTGCGTGATGCGGGCTGTCTCGACCACAGTTCGAGCCGTGGTGACTTCATAGGCAGCTGAAGTGGTGCCATCGGGGAGTTTGATGCAAGAACCGTCCACCCACAGCTCTCCGCCAGGGTCAGGAAAAGCCGTGTCTCTGAGGTCAACCCTACTTCTAGTCTGTTCGTCCGTAAGAGTCACACAGTCATGTACAGGGGGCACATCGGGATCGTTCTCTGGTAGGGGTAACAGAGTTGCTGGGTTCAGTGTGGTGCATCTTTTCAGGGTGATATGGGGTGCAAGCAAAGTCAGCTCGTATCCAGTCAGTCGTGCACTCGTCAGGTGTTGCGTCTTGGTTTGGTTCAGGAGGGTGTCAACTGCATGGGGTACTAGTACCGTGAGGGAATTCGAGAGTACGATCCCCTCACTCTGTTGGATAGAGATAGCAGCGGCAGCTACAGCTCGAAGGCAGGCAGGCAAGGCTCTGGCTACAGGGTCAAGAGTGGCAGAGAAGTAAGCGCACGGTCGTTGCTTTGGGCCAATGGACTGGGTCAGGACAGATAAAGCGCACCCCTCCCTTTCGTGAGTGTAAAGGGAGAAGGGCTTTGTGTAATCGGGGGTACCTAGGACAGGGGCCGAACAAAGGGCATCTCGTAGTTCCGTGAAGGAGGTTTGTCACTCAGGGGTCCAAGGGAGTGGGAAGGGGACATCTTTAGCTAGCAGAGAAAGCAGCGGTTTCACAATGAGGCTAAAGTTTGGTAGCCACTGTCGGCAGAAGGAGGTGAGGCCTAGTAGGGAGCGAACCTGTTTCTGAGTCTTGGGGACGGGGGTTTCAAGAATGGTTTGGATCCGGTCGGGAGTAAGTTTCCTTCCTTCTTTGGACAGGAGGTGGCCTAAGTAAGTGACCTGGGGTTGGCAGAATTGCAACTTCTTCTTGGAGATCTTGTGGCCATTTTCCGCAAGGAAGTGCAGGAGTTGAATGGTGGCTGTGACTGCTAATGGAGTGGTGTCGGCTGCCAAAAGGATGTCATCGACGTATTGCACTAACACCACTCCATCGGGTAACTGGACTTGATCCAGTTGTCTCTTGAGGGCCTGGCTGTAGATGCTAGGGCTTTCTGTGTAGCCCTGGGGGGCTCGGCAGAACCTATATGAGCGGGCTTTTAGGGTGAAGCCAAAGAGATATCGGCTGTCTGGGTGGATGGGGATGGAAAAGAATGCGTTTTTGAGGTCAATGACAGTGAAGGTGGTGGCAGTAGAAGGAATCAAAGTCAGGATGGTGGTGATGTCTGAGACCACGGGGTACTGGGGTACAACCACTTTGTTGATCTCTCGAAGGTCAATGATAAAGCGGTATGCTTTCTCATCTCCCTCTCCTTGTTTCTTGATGATGGGCAAGATAGGACTGTTGCAAACGTTGCTAACCACTTCCTCTACCACTCCTGCGTCTATCAGTGACTGAATGATCTTTACCAATGCCTTCTCGCCCTCGGGCGATATCCGATATTGTGGAAGTTTTGGGAGTGTTGCGTCTGGTCGGACAGTAATGTGCACTGGGTCAATCATCATGCGCCCTACGTCCGAATCTGTCTTGGCCCACAGGTACGGAGGCAGAGTGTCAAGCAGGGATGTGTCAGCGTCAGTGATGGAAAACATGCGTCGGGGAGGGCAATGTCTAAGCAGAACGGGGTTGTCGTAAAGGAAAACTCTAACTCCGTCTTGAGAACATCTAATTGTCGCTCGGAAGTGTTTCAATAAGTCGAGTCCCATAATGGCGTCAGGGCTATTGGAGGAAAGCAAAAACGTGGTGTCAGTGGTGTTGTTTTCTAAGTCGAAGAGGATCGGAGCGGACAAAGGGTTAGTGGAGGGCGTTCCATCGAAACCTGTCAATGGTATAAGTGAGCCAGACAAGGGTGCCCTTGGAATCAGTCGTTTAGATAACGCACTACGTGTTGCGCCAGTGTCTACCAGAAATGGAGACTTTGTACCCAAGACCTTAGCAGTGACATAAGGGCCTTGCTGGTCAACATAGAGCTCGACTGGATCCCTCCCTTGCCCTTGGCAGTCCTATGCAAAGTCGTGGGCGTCATCATAGTCAGATTGCTGGCATTGGTTCTGTCTGGGTCGATCAAATGTATTTGGTCTGCCTGATCTGTCGTTAGTCGTGTCATTTGGGGGCCCTCGCTGCTGTCCCTTATTTCTCGGTCCACTTGCTATGTCCTTGGGGTCTTTGTTTCTGATTATTTCCAAAAGAACCGGGCATTGGGATTTCCAATGGCCAGTCCCTTTACAGAAAGCACACTGGTCCTCTCTAATGTCTGTACGTCCAATGTGGGGAGTCAAAGTAAGGTCCTTGGGAGGTGCAGTCTTAGGGACGTTCGTCTGATAGTTCCCCTGTATTGGTCTCGTCCTATAGTCACCCCTTGCAGTTGTGCAATCATCACCCTCTCTTTCAAGTCTTTCTTCTTTTTCTCTGTTGCTCTATCGTTTTCATTTTTCTGATGTTCATAATATTGGGCCATCTGGAGGATGGCCGTGGGTTTGGAGGCTGCCCAACTACTCTCGCTGGCCTGCAGTTTCTGGGAGACCTCTGGTGTCAAACCCTTAACATAATTCTGGACAAACAGATGGTGTCCGGTTGCAGTGGTCATGTCCTGGCCGCTGTAATCGGAGAACACCGTTTCAAACCGGGAGAAGTAGTCCGATACATCCTCCTGGGGTTTCTGGCGACAGGCCGTTACTATCGACCAGTCCACTTTCTTTTCTGGAATCAGGGTTTTTAATTTCTGTACGATTTTGTCTGGGAGGTCTAAAATGGATTTCAAAGGCTTTTGTCCAGGTTCTCGTTGTTTATCAATGCCATCGAGTTGTGACCAGGTATGTCCATACAGCTCAAGGTGGTCGACTTTCCGGATTTGCTTCCACACATCAGCTGGTAGACACAACCCGAAGAACAAGTCGATGTCAGCCAGGGTCATAATCGTTGAACCTAGGGCTGTACTTAATTCAGTATAGAAGGCAGTGGGGTTTTTACGTAGGTCAGGCAGAGATTTCCGGAATGTCAGAATCTCTTGCCGGTCCCATGGCTGGTAGACCCAGTTGTACACTACCCTTCCTTTTGCATCTTTGTGGTTTGCATCATCGTTAGTCCCTTCACCTCGTGGAGGAACCCAGTAAGGGGCAGCCTCTCGTATCGGCATCATGGCGTTAGATTGCTCAGTTTGTGGTTCGGTCGCTACGGATGTCGTGGGTTTAGTTCCCGATCCTTGTTCAGTGAGGTGGCGGAAAACCTCAAGCGTACGCATAAGGAGGTCCGTCACATCACACTCGCCCTCATCCCCGATATCGACCTTCCGGTACAGAGTCGTTAGGCTCTCGGCACCTTTGTCTCGATATTGGTCCTCGTATGCGTTCAAGACATGGTAACACAGTCGTACGGAGAAATGTCGTCTGTGACTTCCTGTATACGAGTTAAACATATCCGTGATATACTCTTCATCTTCCTTTCTTTCTACCAGTGTCCTTGCTATCTTGTCAATCCCTGCTCGCTCATCTTTGCTTAACCTGTTTGTTCTAGCGGAACCGGCCCTTCGGGTCTCAGGGTCGCCTAACGTTGTCGTTTGTGTAGTATCTAATACAAGGAGTTCGGCCGGCACAGGGGCCATGGGGGCCGAAGCTGTGGCGCTACTCTCGTTTGTACCTGGGGGTGGTGGGTGCTGTGCTAAGGGTTGGGAAGGGGCGTATGGAGGGGGCATATAGATGACCGGAGGTCCTAACAAAAGATCATCGTTAGCTCGTTGTTTCAAGGACAATTCAGGATAGAGCGTGGAGGGCGTTCTAACCGGGCACTGGTTTGATGTTTCCATTTCTAGTTTCTGTTTGGCTTCCTCTCTTTCCTTTATCTCTTCTTCTAGTTTCTGAGCAGCTAGGTGGGCTGCTTTTCGCAGCTCTTTTCCCAACCTACTCTCATTTCTCTTCTTACGCCGTTCGGTTTCTTTGCGCCACATGCCGAAACTATCAAGCATAGTGGGCGTTGTCTTGTTTTTACCTAGGGCTGTTTCTAGCGCGCTTATTTTATCATCATTGAAGGATCCTATCAGTGGCCACTGACTTTCTCGATCCTTTTTCGTATATCTATGCCACAGCTTGCTATAAGCTATAGCGATCAATCCATGCTTTGTGAACATGTCCTTATTAGGGGTGCCTTCCAGTGGAGCCGGATGGTTCATCTCTAATAAGCGGTCCGGGCTAAACAGGCTACTAATCAGTGGGGAGAAGACAGGCATGACGGGTTAAAATGGGGACAAAAGTCAGCACTACCTATCTTATCACTGTGTGCAAAGACTAGACAGAATATTTCTATTCTACGTTGTTTGCAGGCAGTGAATACCTCAAGAACCAATATCGAACAGTCAATGTTCGGTCAATCAAACAATCAGTGGGGAGAATAAGTAGGCCCGCAAAAGGTTTGCGTCACCTACCCTTTCACTATCTGCAAAGAGGAAACCTGTTCTTTCCTGTTTGCAGACAGAGAATCTCCAGAAAACAATCCGCGAACAGTAGTTCGGGTTCAAACAATCAATCAGTGGGGGAGAAAGATAGGCACAACGGATTACACGGATTACAGTGGGGACAAAAGTCTGCGTTACCTATCCTTCACTGCTTGCAAAGAGAGAGCCTGTTGTTTCTCCGTTTGCAGACAGCGAATCTCCAAACAAATCAACAAAGAGTAATACTAGTATTTTCCAAACAATCAAACCATTTCGCAATTCGTCGTGTTTACACGACCTTACCCGGACCGCATGGACAGTTTTCTTGTCTTCCGAATCCAGCGCCCGATCGTCCTCTATCCTTCGTAGTCCTCGCGGCACTCCTGATGTTTCCCAGTCAGGACCGTAGATCACTCGAGAGAGGTCTGTTCGGAACCAGTGAAGTTCGGATGATCGGCTGTCAGACGAGGGTCTATCGGACAGGAGCTCTCCCGATCGTTGCAGTCGTTCACTCTGTCGTCAGGACCTCTCCCACTGGATCCACGAGTCGCTGATGGGCCCCACGTTTGGGACGCCAATTGTAGAAAAGGGTACTGGCAGATGACCTTTTTCAGAGTTGCCCGGCGTTAACCGCCTCTATACCCATTCAAGTTGCCAAACAAAGAGGCAGGCGCTGGAGACTGGAAGGCAGGAAACAGAAGTTTTATTCCGACGGAGCAGAACACATCAAATCAGACAACAGGGTATCTTCTCGAGGTGCTCTCTCCGCATCTCTGAGGCCTGGCCTCTTATACACAGGTTTATGATCTTTATTGCATGTAACACATTCTTGCAATGCTTTGAAGTATGAAAGGACATCCTCGGAATCTCCCCTTCAGGCCCGTTCCCACACACATTTACAGTTGAAGTCCCCACCCCGGTCACAACAGGTGATGATTATCGCGCAGCTGGACATTCCGCCGATTCACGGAATGTGTGGGGTTGATCGGATCTCATAGGGTGGGGGCTTTGATCAACTCGAGGGTCCTTTCATGGGGGGGGCTTCCTACTGTACGGGAGGCAATAAACAGTATCCGCAGGGCCAGGTGGCGGCCTGGGAACGAGGAAGACAAATGGGCACACAGGAAAAGGGGGGTTGTATCAGAGGACCCGGGACCAGGAAAGGAATGAAGGGAGGTGTAGCGCTGGGAACAGGATGGGATTCCGAGGCAGAGCTGCGCTGAAGAGGGGTTTATGACCCAAGGCATGTGAGAGCGGGGGTTGTCAGCGTGCGGGGGGATGCTTGCGAGGTTAAGAGAGAGAGAAAGAGACGCGCTGGCTATCAGCGAGGGGCAGGGAGGCCATGGTGCTCAAAATGGCTGCCGCTTACGTGCACGAATGGGCTCAAAAAGGGCAAGATGGCGCCGATAATGTTGACGTTCGCGGCCTAACTTTTAACATGACGATGGGTTTGCTTCCTTCTCCGCAGGTCCTCGTTAAACCAGTGGGCTCCCTTGCCCTTCTCTCTAACTCTGTTCTTTTGTGCCGGTGCCACCTGATCTATGGCCCTACTTAATGTACCAGTTAGGGCCTCACTCTCCAGGTCGAGGTTACCTTTCGTAAATATGAAAAAGTAATTTGAGTGATGGATATGTTAGTCAGTTATTTGGATTCAGAAGGATAGTGGAGCGATAAAAGAGGGAAAAGGTTTGCATTTTTATATAGCGCTTGCTACACCTGATGAGGTGTTGAAGCTCTTTTTCGGCAAGTAGCACGCTACTGTGGAACCCATGAATGATTAGTGGTGAATTAGTATAGTGAAATATGGAATTCATTTAGGAGGTGGACATGTTAGTCTGTTGTTTAGATTGAAAAGTATAGTGGAGGGAAAGAAGAGGGAAGGATTTAGAATTGTATTTTTGTTTTGGAGGTAAAAGCAGTACGAGGAGGCTTGGGATGAGTAAAAGGGGTATGGAGGGGGAAGAGTCAGAGGGAAATGTTTAGAAAGGCTTGTTTTGAAGGATCAGAATAGTAAAAGAGGTGTCCGATGATGCGAGGAGGGGTAGAGTAGGGAAGAGTTCTGAAAGGGTTATTTTGGGGATCATAGTAATGGTATCGGATGAATGAGAGAGCGGAGGCAGAGGATATAATGAGAGGTATACGGTGAAAAATAGGGTAGTGCATTGGAAATGCTGAATTTAAAGAAAAGTAATAAATATATAGATCCATAAGTACATGGAAATTATATAGATGCACAAAGGAAGTAAATATATATAGATTAAAGATACATTAAATAGACTCTGGCTTTCTAGGTTTTTTTGTACTTAAGATTCATTTTACGTATGTATGTGTGTATATATAACACCAGAATCCTGACACGATGGAGATCACGCTGAAGCAGGTACAGACGACACAATGTGAAAGTGAAAAGTGCTTTATTCCTCCTTGAGTGGCAGCATGAACCATATATATATATATATATATACATATATATATATGTGTGTGTGTGTATATATGTGTGTGTATATATATATATATATATGTGTATATATGTATGTGTATATATATATAATATTTATATATATATTAATTCAATAGCGAAACAATTGTAGATAATTATGATAAAAGATTTACCTATTTATGCAGTCACTTATATACATTTTAAAAACCTAGAATAATCTATCAGTAATATGTGCATTTGTTTCACAGAAATAATGAATATATATATGTATGTATATTAAACAATGAGAGGATTCTCAAGCTTGCTCAGTGTCTGAGGTCCCTTCTTTTCTTTCTCTTTTCAAGGTCCCCGTTTGTTCTTCTCAGGAGAAGAGAAACCTGGGCACCTTGGTGAGTAGAAGCTCTCTTTCTCTGATTGGCAGTATCACTTTAATTTTACTTATTTTTTTTCAATAAATCTGTTTTAGACTTCTAGTGGACTCGAGAGAGGGTTTTCGTTCACTAGCTTTCGTGACATTTTAATGCACATGGATACAAAAGTGAACCCGATGCTCCAGTAGCTACTAATTCTGCAGAATACTATTAACATGTTAGTCAACAGTTCATGAATTTGATTCGCAGAAATGCATTAGAATGCCATTTTATATTTGTCCTTCCTGCCTCCAGACTAAAATACTCTGTACTCAAGCACCTCTTTCTAACAAGAAGCCACCTCCCTGCATAACTTTTTGGACATTACATATTTCTTTTACTTCAGTTTCACGATAAGAAGCAATTGAAGATTTAAGACCTTAGACAAACCGAATGGTTGTAATGCTTCTTAACCCCTAGAGCTCTCATGAAGTAAATACACCTTTGACAACACAATCGTTTGGGGAACAGTAATACTATTAGGGCATAATTTATTGTCTCATTACTACAGTAAACGGGTGAAAGCAGACCAGAAACACTCGGAAAGTGTTTGGAACTATGTTTCATTCTTGTTCAACCTTTTTTATTAAATTTTGATCCTTTTGAGCAAAAACACATTTTTTGTTGTAGTCGACAAATTACTCAGCTGGTGAGGAATTATGTGTCAAGCTTGGCAAACCTAGAACTATGCAGAAAATGTTGCTGAATTGTGGAATGAGTGACTCTGGGTATTGTGAAGCTGCTTCTACTTCCTGATTAGGATAAAAAAACGTTTTTATGTTACGTTGTTGCAGATGTTAAGGTCTCCAACATGCCACAGGAGGGGTGTCTTGGAATCCACAAATATGCCAGATAAAAGTTCATTTTTAAATAATGAAAATGGATTTTCGACATGTGAAATGCTGGCACTCGCTTTTCTTCCTATTTAAACAATTTTTCCAATCTTACCAACAGTTCTGATGAGGAGTAGTGGTGTTTGTCAAAGGCTGAACCTCCTGAGTTTTCATTGGCTAACTCCCAAGGATAAGATGGTTGTGCTGCAGAGTTTCCTAAATTTCACAATGGCAAACTGGCCAGGAGGACCCATAAAAGATTATTTGAAGAGCCGAATAACTAAACCTCTGACAAATCACTTTTGCTTCTGCATTTTCCAGTGCCAATTTGGTGGTGGCGGGTGTGGGCGGTAAGGGTGAGGAGTCGGACTAGATTACGCATCACCGAAACTAGACAACGACCAGCCACACTAATTGTAAACAGATTCCCTCTTAGCACCAATGACTTTCTATTCTACAGTCTCTCGTTCACCAGTTATTATCGGAGGATTGGCGTGCTCCAGCTCGGAATAATGAAATGCGTTTGAAAGACAAGGATGTAGGCGCACTTGTAGGGGAGGGGCAAAAATGCAGCATATTTTTTTGTTATAAATCGTGTTGAGATGAGATCTAATTTCATCATTTTACATTTTTTGTTTTATTTAGGATAATAGGAATGAAAATTAGTTTTGGGATCTTAAATGGAGTGCACGTAGGTTATTGGGGAACACGATGAAAGAACATCTGCAGGGCTCTCCTTTGTTTCCATGCTGCCTTCAACGGCCTCCCTCTAAAGGAGTTACTTCTGCAGGGGCAAAAGGTTGATGCAGGTTTTTTTCATTTAACACATAGTACTTTAAAATCATGAGTTCCTTTCAGGATGACCATGCTACCACCCAACACTTCCATGAAAAGACATAAAAATGGAATGGTTGACCAGAGTATTGTCTTGCTTCCCTTTCTAATTAATTTGTATTTGTATTTGTATTTAGTAATTTGTAACGCGCAACTGTCACCCTACGGGTATCCTGGCGCCCAAACAGGAAGTAGTCAGATGGTAATCAGATGGTAAACAATACACTAGCTGTCATGACCTATAGACCGGCCGCCAGAGCTATTAAATAGAGTCAGGGGGATTATACTTTGGCGAACAGCCAGGTTTTCAGGCTCTTTCTGAAACCCAGTAGGGTGTCGATCTGTCTGATGTTCTGGGGAAGCTCGTTCCACAGCCTAGAGGCAGAGGTACAGAACGCTCTGCCTCCCATACTCGTTCTCCTGATCCTGGTAGTAGCAGCCAGACTCTGGCTAGCAGAGCGCAGGGACCTGGAAGGACTATACCAGGAGAGCCTTTCCTGTAGAGGGATAGGTCCTGTGTTGTGCAAGGCTCTGTACACGATACATAGGGACTTGAAGGCAACTCTACTCCTGATTGGCAACCAGTGTAGATCTCTTAGCGCCGACGTAGTGGAAGAACTACGAGGTCTTTTGAGTGCCAGCTTGGCCGCTATAGACTGGACCCTCTGGAGCCCTTGTAGGATATATAGGGGGGCCCCTAGATATAAAGAGTTACAATAGTCCAGTCTGGCCAGAATCACACTCCTAACTACTAGTGGTCTAGATTCGTCAGGCAGGAGGGGCAGAATCTGTCTGAGTGCCTTCAACAATCCATAACAGACACTGATGGTTTTATTGGTCTGAGAGGTCATTTGGAGATCCGCATCAAACAGTACCCCTAGATTGCGCACGGTCTTAACTGGGATGCAAGGTTCTGCTCCCGGCGCGAGCCTAATCTCATGGGAGGGTTGTTGACTCAGCTTGGCTGATGAACAGTAGACAACCTCTGTCTTCCCCTCATTAAATTGAAGGGAGTTTATTGTCAACCACCTGGACACCTTGTTCATGCAGTTCTGGAAGGTCTCCATGGTCACCGCCTGTCTTCCTTCTAAGGAGAACACCAATTGTGTGTCATCGGCGTAGTTTATCAGATCTATGCTGAAGGATTTGATCATGGGGATCAGGGGCTGCAGATAAAGATTAAAAAGAATAGGGCTGATCGAGGAGCCCTGAGGTACTCCATGACTGACCAGGGACTTGGGCGATGAAAGGGTTGCTAGGGTTACCACCTGTTGTCTACCTGTCATGTAGGATTGTATCCATTAATACATTGAAAAGTGATGAAGTAGATTTCACTTTGGCCCTTTTTCACACACAAATAGGTAAAGTTACTCAGCTAGGCGTACCTGTGTTTTGGTTGCAAATGTATGACTTTGCGTAATTCACAATCAATTTCAGTATTCCTTCTGGTGAACTGCGTAAGCTACAGATTCCTACACTCGCCTGTGGATTCCACACGCTCGGTTACATTTGTTCAATTTACAATCTTTCTCCATGGCAAAACCCCTTTGCAAATTTTGGGCATCTCCCCTTGCCATTCCCACCCTGAAAATGGATTAACTCTTTCCTTTTGCATTACATATCTTTGTGTAGTTTATCTCCTGAAACAGTCAGTTTTCTTAAATACAAGCCTTACATACGTGTGAATATGTTGCTGTTAAAGCACCTTTTGCACGTGTCCCCATCCTGAACGACCCACAAACATGCCTCTGTGAGCAGATTGAAAGGTTACATTCTGTAAATGAGTAAAGCAGACTTGCACTGCGAAATAAAGAATAAAAGAATTCGAGTACTGATTGGGACATAAGTACCCCAATACCTTTGAGAATCTGGCCCTTAAAGACTTCTTTGCTTGCTTACAATGTTATCCATTTTGCCTTCAGAGTACCTTTCTGACCTGCACCATTATTAAGCGTGCTCTTTCTTGCTGTTGCTGATGTCTAACAAACTCCTCAAAAATAACTCCTCAAAACATCATTTTGGGTGGCTGCCACATGGAACAGTCTTTTCTGTGACCTTCAAAATAGAACAGTTTTTTATGACTTTCAGGATGTAACAGTCCTCTTGTGATGTCAAAGGAGGGGCCTTCCTGTGACCTTCAGGATGGAGCAGTCTTCTTTTTAGGTCGAGCAGACCTAACGCTCAATGCGTGAGCATTGAGGGTGTCTGCTTCAGACCTATTGTGGCCCGTATTTAGGAATGTGGACACCAAACTGTGACGAGCGTCTTCCTTCGCAGTTTTCATCGCGGGAGCGCGCGTCTGACCCGCGCATGCGCAGAGTAACTCAGCCCTTGCTCACACAGACGCAGGCAGGCAGCCCCCACCCCTCTGCATGCACGCACGCACACACAGGCGAGCGCAGGCACACACATACAGGCACACAGACACTCGCTCACACCCCCCCCCCTCCCCCTCCCCCTCCCCCTCCCCCTCCCCCACAGTCACACACACGCACGCACACACACATACAAAGCCCGCCCCCCCCCCGCACTCGCGCACATGCTTCCCCCCGCTCAGCAACCCACTCACCGGCTTCCTTCATGCGGCGGCTCTCCTCAGCTGCAGGGCCCGGCAGCAGGACTCTTCTTCCCTCCTTCGGCACCGGGGCGCTGTTTCCTGTTGTCGCGCCGGCCCCGCAACAGGCGCCACACTCCTCCTTCTCCCCGGCCCCCTCCTGGGGACCCGGGCTGATTCGGACAGGCAGGGCGCTCCATGCGCCGGCAGCTCGGGAGGCGGGACTTTCGGTCGGCCGCGACCGGATTGGCCGGCCGGCCAAGAGCTTCCGGGTCGCCGCGGGACTTGTTTCTATTTCTTAATAAATCAAACTTAAAAGAGACAGCGGGCCATGCTCTGACAGAGATATACAGGGGCACAAACAGGCGAGCGTGAACTTTTGTGCAGCACAGTCCAGAGAGGGAAACCTGTCCCAACTCCCGCTTTGTGCGTGGTATCCTGCTGCACAGCCTCCGTGGGTTCGAGTTGTGTTTCTGTGAACGTGTTTAATCCCTTTACACCTATTTTGTGTTCAGTTCCTCTACTGTGCCTCGTGTGTTCGCCCCGAACGGTGGTCCTGTCTAGTATGTCTAATCTATATGTGTCCGAGCCCTTTCTCGCGCTCCACGTATCCCGGTCTCCCCCCTGGAGTCATGTGGGTGTCCGATCCATCTGAAACATCATGTGTGTGTCCAGTTCATTTAAATCGGCCACTTGGGGATTGTAGCCCCCTGCCACAACCGTTCACCGAACCCACACACACTCCATGCCCCGGTTATATGCGTGACACGAGGCATCAATGTACACATGCTATATACGGGGCTTACACCAAGCACGCCATGTGCTCGCCCTTACACCAAGGGCGCCAACTCGCTGCTACCCACGGAATACCGCTTACAAGTCCTCGGCTTTTTAGAAAACATTCTAAAGCCAAAGTAAAGAACTACAACACCCATACTGCACTGGGGTGGTCATTTAAATCACCGCAATGAAATCGCGATGCTGACTCGGGGGTATGGCTAAACTACCTACACCAGAGCTCGGACTTTTACCAAGCATTGGCAGTCTGGGGCGGGGTGGGGAAACCGAGGAGGGCTGCCCTGTAAACAGTGCAGAGTACAGTGCACACGAGAATGGCTTCCCCTTCCACCCTCTTGGAGCCGCCTGGCCATGCCTACGCCTGATCCGAAACGGTTTAAAGAGACCTCGTCCTGATCTGTCCGACCCCCACAGAGCGGTTGCACTTTAATTCTTCTACAGCTGTCAGACTTCTATCGCGCCTGCCGCCGCCACCCCCTCCCCTCGCTCTTTCCAGGAGCTGTCAGCCGCTTCTAGGAGCTGCCGCACACTGCACCGTGGGCAGAGCTGGGAGACGCGCCACAGATCTGCCAGACCACCCCTACCCGGAGCTGTCTTTTTCCAGGGATCTCAAGGGCCCTGATTTCCCCGCCAGTGCCTCCAGAACCCTCAACCCCTTCGCCGTAAGCCCCCTCCCCAACCAGCTTGCCAGACCCTTCTCATGAATGTCAGACTCCCTGTCACTCAATTCCCATTCCCCCTGCCCCGTCATTTATGTCAGCTCCCCTGTGCTAGAGTCCAGGACCGCGCACGCCCTCAGTCCGTAGCTGAGACCCCCTCCTACAGACACAAGACCCCCGCTCCGAGATGTCAGATAAAAACTATTTTAAAAAAAAAAACACACTAGCAAGGCACCCTCTGGAGCGGCCTCCTTTCTAAAAGTGTCAAACCTCCCACATCAGCCTGGCCCCGCTCAGAGTTATCGGAAATGACTCTTAGAACTTTAACACCCCAAATGCAGCTCAGGCCCCCAAAAGATGACACACACACCCTCCCCAGGACTGTCAGAAACACTCACGAGTGGCCAGACGCGTCTCCCCTTGCTGTCAGACACCCCAAAGCTGTGAAACCACCGCCGCCCCCCAGACACACACACACACACACGTCCGCCCCCTCTGAGCTACTAAGGGACAGCTCCTAGGCGCACGTGCCACGCCCCTGCCACCCCCGCAACATAAACATTAACCCTTCATTGCCCCGCCTCCTGCTCGCCAAGTCATGCGGGTTCACGGGCCGTGTCCTTACCTGCTCTGTCCCAGAGGGGCTGTCGGTGGCCGGGTCCAGTGCACACGGGGTTCAGGGTTTGAAGGGGTGGGGGGGGGCTTCAGGCCAGCCCAGTCACGCCGCAGCTCCGGGGGCTGCCGCCCCTGCTCAGCTGCAGTCCTGCTCGCCCCCTCTCCACCAAAGCTGCATGGCTGGCTGCTGCAGGAGAGAGCGGCCCGGTGCCTCCAGTCCAACACCCCCGCCGGCCGGCTCCTCACTCCACCTTGAACGCCTGGTGGTCCCCTCCTTCAGATCCCGCCCCCACTGGGGCTGCTTTTGAAAATTCGGGGGTGCAGAGTGCTGTTTTCTGCTCTTCTCGCCCTTTCCAGCCTCCTCTGCTCAGTGTGTGTCAGGGGCAGAGGAGATCATGAGACAGCCCTGCCAGCTCCCGCCCGCTCCTCCCAGCCTGGTCTGGGCCAACTCCCATTGGCATTTTTGAGGTCTAAGCTACATCTTACTGGTAAGACAACTGTTAACAATATACAGGTGAGAATTTTGAAAAGGTACTCACGTTATTTAAAAATCAATGTGTGGGAGGAAAATTGTTTTCTTCTTTAAAAATCAATGAGAGTTTCTGGAAAGGCACTTTTCTGTACATACTGTTTTTGAAGATGAACTGGGTTTCTCCCTTCCTTCCGTCTTTGTCAGCTTTAATATCCGCAGCTGACCCTTTACCTTTGTGCAAGGCAACGTGATCACAGGACAGTTCATGATTGTCCCACCTCCATGTCTATTCATCACACTGTCAACATCTCAATTATTTTAGCCAACTTGAGTTTGTTACAGCACACATACCATTGTCCTGAAGCTTCTCTATCCCACCCAATGCTGTGCCTCTTTCTCTTTTGACTTTATTCAAATGTCTTATTTCCAAATAATATGTAAATGTGAATCCAGTATTTGTAAAGCGCACAGCTACCCGGAGGCATCCCGGCGCTGGGGGCCATTGGGAAGATTAAGCAAGCTATTGCCCAGAATCACATGGTGCTGGGCAGACCCCTGCCGCCTAGCCCGGGGATCGAACCATAATCCTCTTACTCACAAATAGCGCGAGGACGTGAATTACTTTTGGAGGTGTCTCTGGAGGAGGAGAACTTTGAGAAACATAAATAAAAACTTTGCCATTTACAATACCAATAGCTCAAACTTTCCTAATGCGAGACCTATTGCATTGCAAATGCTTGTTATCTTTAGTATAGGAACTTCTCTCGACCGTTTCAGAAAGATGTTATAGACTGCTGTGCAGGAGTATCTTATTTTTGTTTTGAGTCATGAATGGAGTTGCACTTTTTTTTACTTATTGAAACTTTTCGATGTTCTATATTTTATATTGCATTTCCAAACCTGTGCAATAACGTGAGAAATAGGACACTAAATATTACTTCTCTTACATATAAGCGGTCTCATTTTACCTACCTGAAACACCTGGGAGATTTAGATCTGATCCACCATGACAAAGCCTATTCTGACAAACGTTGGTTTCTAACTAGTCAGCTCCTCAAAACAACCTTTGCTAGTGGCTGCCTCGTCTGTATGGAATAGTCTTTTTGTGGCCGCCTTGATGAAACCGTCTTGGGACCTTCAAATTAGAACTGTTTTTTTTATGACCTTTATGAGGGAACTGTATTCTTCTGATCTTCAAGATGGAACAGTCTGGTTGTGACCACCTGGATTGAACAATGTTCTTGGTAGTTTATATTTGTATCTCTTATTGTGATTAAATAAACACATAACTCGGCGAACACTTCCCTTTTCGTATGGCTTCAAACCATATAATTTTGCTAAAAATAACATGTCTAAACCCCTCTGATTTACTCTGCGTGCTATATGACATGGATGGGAAAGTGGACATCACTTCTTCTGCTAATAGATTTGTTGTTTTTTGTGACATGGTGTCCGCACTGGATGCTTCTCGGTGCTTTAAAATAGTTGATGGAATTCATAAAGTAGATTCTTGGAAGGGTGATTTTATTTCATGGAAGATGGACACCATTGTATAAATTTACCTTCTGGATAGGTTTTGCTTAATGCCTAAAAATGCTATAGTTCACCAATGGTTGTCATTGTATGCATGCTTTTTAATGTGCATGAAGTCTCTGAGACTGCTATGTGAAGGTTTCCTCCCTCTGCCACTAGTCCCAAGGGAAACTTAACATTCAATCATTGATATGTATTGGATGTGTTTGTTGTATTGCAGTGATCCGCTGCTCCGCAAGGCATGGTTCATGCTATAAAATATTTAGTTTGGCTATTATTACCTGTACTTATCCTTAATTATTTTGGGATTTGTGCAACATGAAGTTGAAACTAGTATATTTCTACATTTATGTAATCGATACATATGTTCATGCTTGAATGAATGATAGGGTTAAATGATATGAACACCCACAGATGAAAAATCATTGCAAGTATATGAAAACATGAACATTTTACTATCAAGGTTGTGCATATCTACTGTTGTTAAAGCCTCTGTACTAAAATTCCTTTCTTTTTTAACCCCATACCGGTCAATCCGCACAGCCATTTCTCAAGCAGTCATGACTGGATTCTTTTTGTCTGATTTTTAAATGCTGTCAATTGATGTTTTTATCCACATTTAAAAGAAATACAGAGAGGAAAACAAATGTGTTTTTGTCTCCCATGATCTGTAAAAATGAGTAAAAACGGCAATCAGGTAGTCTTATTTACACTTTAGCTTCACAACTGCTGTTCTGGTAAATTACCCCGTTGCTTTGACGGAGGTGCTGTCAGACAAATTTTTAAATGTCTGCTGGCCTAGCAGATATTTCAAGCATTGACAGGAACCATGATGATGACGGTTCCTGCCAATGCATTGTAACTTTGCCATACAACTCCATCAAACATGATGGAGCCAGATGTCAAAGATACTTTTTTTTCCCAAAAAGAAAATCTCTAAGCGGGATTTTCTTTTTTTGGGGGGTGGGGGGGTGGGGGGGGACATACTCCTCCTCGCTATGGAAGTTTCTTCCCATGGCGAAGGAGGCATTAGGCATTAAGAACTTTTCTGTGCCTCTTACTGCAAGGTTTTTCCTGCGGTGACTGGCACTGAAATGGCTGCATGTCTGCCCATCTAAATTAGTTGGAAACATTCTGAAGCCTCTTACTTCGTCGGGCCGTTGGAGGAGTTTGACTACTGAGGAGACAAAGTAGTCTCCACCGTCGTCCAACTGTGGTCTGCCCAAATTTAAGGTATTCGGGCAGACCATAGTTTTGGAGGGGAAGGAACTTCA
This sequence comes from Lissotriton vulgaris, assembly GCF_964263255.1. NCBI lineage: Eukaryota > Metazoa > Chordata > Amphibia > Caudata > Salamandridae > Lissotriton > Lissotriton vulgaris. The sequence goes on along the minus strand of NW_028244801.1, from coordinate 499,181 downwards.
TCGCTACTGATGCAGAGTTCCCTGTCCACCAAGATATAAATTGGGCCCTTAGCTCAAACGTCATGCAATGTTGTTCTTGGAATACCTTGCAGCTGGATGGGAGTTTACCCTGCATGTTCCTCCTTTGGACAATAAATCTAAAGTGTTCATCCTTGAAAATATACTCCGCCAGCCCAGTAATGTGTGGAAAGTCGTATTTTGATAATTTCTTTCCATTGGAGTTTGCCAAATGAGCCTTTCTTTAAATGGATTTCCATGCCTCTCCATTTGACATTGCCTAGTCTATTTTGTGATGGTGCTAAAATAAGTGCTGAACTTTGTAGGGTCCTTCAGACAGGATTAGAAGGAAAAACTCCCCTCTGCAAATTGTATTCGTGCTAGGTGCAGTTTTAACTATGTGCTAAATAACGTGGGAACTACAGCGGATATGGAATTTTGGCATGCATCCTTACTGATTTGCACTAACACTTATCGCCCATCTAAAAACTATTTGTGTTCGTCTCAGAATTGATGGTGGTGAAAAACTGGCACTTATAATATTTGCATCCATTGTGGCTCTGCCACCACAACCAGAATGACATGGTAAGTGGTCAGGAATGAGATGCAGGGATTTAATCTGTGCAGTCTGCATTAGGTGTGTTTGAATTAATGTTCATGGTGGAGGTAACTACTGCTTGTCATTTGCTCATTGAACTCTGGTTTGCGATGTCCTTGAGCGTAGGTGGTGCAAACTAGAGCATGGATATAGTAACTAGCACTTACACTTGTAAAAGGAGGTAGGTTGAGTATGGATAGCTGGTAACTTTTTGGTCAGAGTGAGATATTGCCACTATTTAACACCCGTGAAATCTCATGTATGTTTGAAATCCGCTTCCTCCTGCTAGGGAACTTACCGGCATGCAATGCCTCTGGAAACAACACAAAAGTCCCTAAACTCTATAAAAGGGGAAAGAAACTACCCCTGGACTGAGTGTCAGTACTGCAGTGAGGATACTGGAATGGCAGTTGTTCTGTGGTGGCTTACCAAATGCAATATATACGAATCGGACACTCAGATAAGCTAGAAAATTACCAAAAATATTTCACGCAGGATATATATCAGATTACACACTCATATAAAAAATTTATAAACATTTATTTGGTTCTAGGATTGATCAATAAAAACAATTTGTTAGGACAACTGCCTAATGGTACCTCCCCAAATGGGTTACAATCTATTGCATACACATAAAAACACTATTTATAAAAAGTCGACGCGGCGTTTCGGTGATCTTTGTGTGTTCCACCTTCTTCAGGACATAAAAAATAGTTTCATACATCTAAATACAAAAAGGTTCATATCAGATCTCCAGTCCTGATGGTGACAATTTCCAGGTCAGGAAATTTAAATGGGAATTTGTTTTCCCCCCCAAGTTTAAAAAGCTTTCTTAATAGTTTCTGATGACAGGCAATAATTGACTTGTTGCCAAAAAATAAAATACAGTATAATTGATATGCAATATCATGCAAGTGAAACCTGACCAGCTTATTACCATGCATTATATCGACACAAGAACATGTACACATTCAACAGGGAGCTGACATCCCCCTCAGCTATTGAACTCTCACTCCCCCTTTTTGTGGCTGGTGTGAGTGAACTTGAGTATTGCTGGGACTTTTTCCTTTTATTGCTTGTGTGAGCTTGTTTGTGATCTTGTTTTTGTGGCTGGTCGGCCATGCTTTTTAAGCCAAGAAGCAGGTAGTTCTCTTTTTCATACACATTTAGGGTGAGGGATTGAGCCTCCCCAGTGGGTGGACTTGACTTTGGGTTGTATCATGTCTCAACGCAGAATGTGAAGGTTGGTGTCATACAACTGTGCTTGCTGTGCAGCAACTGAGTCATGCCTGTCTGCTCCCATCTGCACATGGACTGACGTCCATGCTGCCTTTCTATTGCTAGGCCCTTTCTGGCACCTACAGCCACAAGTGTTATCCCCACGTTGTTCCCCATCCAAGAAACCCCAAACCTCACTAACTGTAGATACCTTTCTTCATTATGTGCCATTGTACAAAGTCTATTCTCGCTGTTCTTTGCCAAAAAGTTATGCATGCCTAAATTACAAGCTCAAAACTATGCCCTGCAGTGTTTAGTCGGCTCACAAACATCGCCTTAAGATAGTTGAGTCATACGATCTTGCCTTTTGTTGTCTCAGTGACTTCCGGCGAAATTATTATTTTTATTACCTATAGGCAAACTTCTTTCTTGAACTAAGTCTGTCACATCAGACTGCTATGATAAACCAGAGGGCGACCTAGCGATTCCCAGCTTGTTTTAAGGAAAGTGACTCATTAGAACACCGTTTCCTGTGAAATACTAGCCTGAGAATTTAAAATGTTCCATGAAAGTTAACGTCTTACTTTATCACCTCTCCGCAAACCAAGGCTTATGATGATTCCCTCCTCTTGGAGGATATTGATAATTTTTTTATTAAATAACATACATATCCTAATTGCTGGGAACTTCAACTTTTGGCCAGAACAAAAGCAGGAGCCTGCCATCAACATCCTTAAAGATCTGGAAATTTACAATTCGAACATAATAAATGAATCAGTCACACACAAATTAGGATGCCACCATGATGCCATCTTGGCCTCTCCTTCCATTATCTGCAGAGCTGATCTATTTCCTTAGCTTGCTCAGATGACCCGGAAGTTCCCTTCATTCTGACATTGTCCAAACCGCATAAAATAAGCTCTAAGAAGAACTTATTAACCAAATTTGCTGGCGATCTCTGAAAGCCTCAGAAGCCTTGACCATTGCTGTTTCCTTTTTTCAGTCCCACAAGGTACTTGATCCTAGTCAACATGTCGAATGAGCTCTTGAGCACTTGAATCATAATGTGACAATTTTTTTTTATACTCCCCCCCCCCCCCCCCCCCCCCAAACATCTTCAAAATCGGCCTATTAACCTTTCTTTAAAACACAACCCGTGGTCTTAATCCTAGTTTAGCAGCATTTAAATTGGAGATCCAAAGGGCTGGAAGACATTGGAGATTAAGATGTGTTCAAAACACTAGTCATTCCGATCTATTCTCTTTCTGTGTACAAAAAAATAGATTTGTGTAGCTGAAATTCATTATTATTCTATGCAGGTACCAAATTTCCCTAATAAGGAAAATGAACGATTTAGGTTGATCAAAGATCTTTCCACTGCCAGAGTTCCATGCTCAGTCATGCAACCTTCGCAATCATTTTGCAATCAACTCCGACTTGTTCGCCCTAAAAACTGAAATCATAAGATCTCACATAGTCTCAAAGGCTTCAGAAGTGGGCAGTTCCTTTTCCCTTATGTCATAAAACTGACAGATTCCTGCAAAGTCCTCCCTCCCTGTGGAGGGCTTCGATGTCTTTAACAATGATTAAATACGTTAATGCAGGTGAATTAACAGACCTGATCACCAACAGTAAGAACTTGTTGCTGATTCAAAAAATATAATGTTCATGAATAGTGCCCTAATCTTTGACCAAAATTCATGAACTAGGTGATACGCAATCTTGGTATCCTTCATGATCCAAATCTTTTCTTAGAAATCCAGCTCTCTAAATCCGCCAGCTTCTGGCAGCTCAAATGTTTAAATATATTCTAACATACTTAGACTCAGATATTCATATCCCAGTTATTATGGAATTTATACTACCATAGATGTATCGGATAAACTGCTTCAGTGGCTCCAGGAGGCCTAGAATGCCACAGCCTGACTTCTGACCTGAGTGAGGCATTGAAATCACACCTCCCAGATACTTAGATCTTCACATTGGCCACCCATTACAAATGGAATCCTTTTCAAAGCCTTGGTTATTGCTCATCGCATAATGGAGTCTTCCTCCCCGTTTTTTTAACAGCAAAGTCCTGTCATTGGACATTCCGGAGTCAAATTACATGACATTCCGGGTTAGAGCTTTGTCTGTCACTGCAATGCAGGGTTGAAACAGACCTATGATCTCTACATCATAGCTTTCTTTCTTTAAAATCTTTATTCGATCTGTTTACAAATATATCATAAATGCACAATTTCATCATAACACACTGATATCATAAAAACCATGAAAAACAGTTTAAAATCTTTCTTAAAGTTGGGTGCCCCGTAGATCATTGATTTAACGGACCCAGCGACTTTCTTTTCCTTATACAAGCCCAAAAGAATGATGTAACCGAGAAACATACATACGGATTAGGTAGAGATTTTAAAAAGTACAAAGCCACCCAACATTGTTTATAATGATGGCATCTTAAAATAGGGAGAATAAACGCTTCTCTTTCTCTTTGATAAAATTTGCAGAAAAGTACCAAATGTAAATCCGTCCGGAGAAAGGCATTATGACAGGGGCAAAGGCTTAAGTCAGCATGCTTGAACTTGCTCTCTGGAAACCCAAGCATCAATGGAATGAAATTCATGCGAAAATATAGCAAAATAAATCTATGGTGAGCTAATGTAAAACGTGAAAGCAAGAGTAAGCTTCCCCTGGTCTAGACGGAATGAGGGCTTATACTCTGAATGATTTCATCTGACAGTTCTTTTCCTTACGAGCAAAACTAGCCCTCTGTAAGAATAACGCGATTTATTTTCTGTATAGGGACCTTTCTGCAATTAGCGGGATCTCTATAAACAATAGCGGAAAGTTCTGCTTCCACATATCGGAGCCATCCGATCCTGCTGCCCCCATCCAGCCTCATACAATCCCGATTATTTGTTGGGTTAAGTTAACCGTTGACCTTCGCCAGATGGAGTGCCACAGCAGGATCGGCCCCATTCTAATAGTCAGATAGGTAGGGGAGCCCTAATTCCAGATGTAAAATATAGTTTGAGGTTGGTAATGAGACCCTGGACTTGAAAAAAGATGTCTTCCTTTCTTTGCAGTTGTTCAATCTGGGCCATCCCCCAAACGCCATCCCCGTAGGTTACGGCCGCCTTCGTTTTAGCTTGATATGTTTTTATTCGTACCCACGGGGCTCGCTCCCAGCTTCTTAGTGAAACCTTTAATTGATTTAAAGCTTCTTTCTATACTAAGGACTCTTGCTGCCACCAGGTTCGACCAAGATTATTTACTGTTGAACAGAACTCCCAGGTGTGCGAAAGAATCCATTGCTTCAATTTGCTTTGAGGCCAGATGGAAATGGGGATATTTTGGTCCTCTGGCTCATCGCATAATTTATTCTTCCGCCCCGCTTTTTTAACAGCAAAGTCCTGTCATTGGACATTCCGGAGTCAAATATCATGACATTCAGGGATAGAGCTTTCTCCGTCACTGCTCTCCGGGGCTGAAACAGACTTATGATCTCTACATCATAGCTACCTTCCACAATAAACGCGAGACTCTTTTTTTTAACTGCTGCACTGCTTCATGACTTTTTTGCATTGCATTTTTGTCTGACAGTGTTTTATTTGCATTGTAAAATTTTCCTCATGCTTTACCGGTTTCAATGTCACCAAGAAACTGGGAGAAATGTTTCTCTGACAAAATATAACTTAGAAGGCCAGAATAATTAAAACAAAAATGTGTTTAACAAAAGAGGAAAATAAGAAGTCAAAAGTAAGTAAAAGGGGAAAAGGAGAAAATGGTATGATAACTATAAATTAAACATATTCTAAATCTTATTGGCTAAAATATATAATCTGTATTCCTAACAAATTTAACCCAGAATAAAGAGTACAATTGATAGGTAAAATAATTACAGAAATGCATAACCATTATTTAGGGCGTTTAAGACTATTCTTCCCATCTAACTTATTTTACCTTAAATTGAATATAGTTAACTACAGTTGTTAATGTTGACCAGAGAGCCTCTCTCTCTCTGTACCTAAGGGAATGGGAGTTACCTATAGTCTATCTAGTCTTTACTAACTGCACTTACTGTACCATCATCCTTTAAATTGGAAAATAATGGCCAATATTTTGTTAATGTTATCTGTTGAAATGTAAAAGCAAACGTGTGACCAATTCATTACTTTTCAGGAAAAACATTTCCAAACATTGGATAAACTACCCACAAAACTAGCAAATATTTTGAAGGTAAATGGTAGAAAGGTTGTATTTGTTATTGGTTCCATATGTGCATTGTTTAACAGATGTCCGTCTTCGTGCTGTAGCACTGTTTAGGTGCACACACTAGTAATATGGTAAGCTTTAATAGCTTGGGTTATTGTGCACTCTTCCTTTTTAAGTCTTGAATAAACATCGCATGCGCTGTGAGACGTGCTGTTTAAAATTCAGTGAGCTTACGACCCACCCACAGCCTACCATGTACATGCGTTCTTCCTCGTCTTTTTGCAATGCTCTTTTTTTAAAATATATAAGCGTTTTGGTATTATTCCTGGTCGTGCAATGGGTTTTCCTATTTTTTACCCAGGCATACAGCTTCTTATTTATGGTTGCTTTCTCCCTATATTCTGTCTCATTTGACACTTTAGTTACCACCGACCACAAGTGTACTATTCTACGCAACTGTACTCTATTCCACTACTCCCCTCCACACTCACCACTCCAGTCTGCGTTACCCATTCTACTCAGTGCCAGTTCACTGTACGCCACTCTAATCTACTCCACACCACTCTCCTCCACTCCGCACAATGCGAGTCTACAATCATTTACACCACACCACTGTACTCTATGCCACTCCTCTTTCTACTCTGTCACTCAATGCCACTTTACTATAAGTCACTCTACTATACACCACTGTACTCTACTTTAGGCTGCTCCACTCGAAGTCACTCTACTGTAAGTCACTTCATTAGCATTTAGCCATGCTGAATAGCACTCACGCTGCGGCACAACAAGCCTAAAATACATTGGCAAAGCTAATAACTCATATCGGTGAAAGCTATTGTGTTTGCTCATGCTTGTTTGATACATGCAGTATCAATATCGTATGCAGAAATCACTTTTGAGGGAGAAGGGGGGGGGGGGGGTGGAGGGCTACGCTTATACCAACAATAGATTTTTGGACTGTGATGTGCTTTCTCATTTTAGTTGCAGCTTTCACCTAGATGCAAGTGATCCTAAATGAGACTGGCCACTTTCTTTCAGGAAATAACAGCTGATCATATCTTGCTAATCATGAATACTGGAAGTGGGTGGCCCAGAGTTTATTTCAAGAATATGAGATTGGTCCAATATTTGAAAACCTTCTTTTCCATTGTGGGTGCCTGTTGACAAGGCCCTTGAATCGACTCTGCTGAATTAGATCCATCTGGAATCTAGTCTTATACATCTGGAAGAGGCTGCTGGAAGAGTTCGAACACACAATCCAACCTGGCAGCCTTAGGAAGCGACACAAGTCTGACTTGTTTCTGTTAAACTCCCATACTGAAACATAATCGAGAAGCGCTGCTCATAGAACACGTAGGGCCCAATGCATCAATCTTTTTCTCTGACCTGCTTGGTAGATCAAGACAGATTTGCACAGGGTCTGGTGGCTTGGTGGACTAATGCATCCACTGTACGGGCCTGTGTTTGACCTCATGGTCACAGGTACAAATCCCTGTCTGTTCACTCAGCCTTTTATCCTCCTGAGGTAGATTGTGTTGCGTAACAAACATCTGTTACTCAGCGCCAAGATGCCAAAGAGTGAATGTGTGCTTTACAAATAAATACACGTTATGTTATCTGGATTCACAATGCTGTGCGTGATTCCAAAATCTAGTTGTTGGATCCGGATTTTTTTTTTTTTTTGGGGGGGCGTTTTCGACCACCATTTGGTGATATGTCTGTCCCTTCTGTGACATCAGGCGGCACCCCGAATGTTCCTCTGCCTAGTTGAAACTGCGTCTCGCACAAAGGAAGTTGCTGTAAAGACGCTGTGAAGACAATGTGGAAACGTCCTCTGCCTGCATAGTCTACCCTGTATATCAATGTTTATGCACTGCATGAGCCTTGGCAGCTATTATGATTCCAGGTGTTAAATTAATGGTAAAACTGAGATTCAAGTCATTTTCCGAGGTGGAGGCCATATAATGGATTGCCTGTAGAAATGTGGCCTCTGAACCACGGTGGCTGACTGTGGACCTCATCACTCACCCACTCCTCCCTTTATGCGGCTCCTGGAAGCAGCATCACACTCCAACTACTTCCTAATGCAAAAAATGACAGGCAGCACAGCACTTGCTCCACCAACCCAGCCTCAAGTCTTTGTGCAGGAAAAGTGCCCTTGCGTCTCGGCGTGGTGCGCTCTTTAATCGTTCCAGATGTTCTATTGCACTTTTCAGAACTGGTCGCTCAGCTGCCACGTTGCATGTTTTGATGGTTTATTAATTCCTATGACATCATATCACACTTAACTTAAACTGTGGAATGCAACAGGGTGTTTGCAGCATTACCTTTTCACTGGTGCGCTTTTCAGCTAATAAGTGGAATCACATCCAAATGATCCCTTAGCATTTCTCTCATGAAGCCATCCTCTAGTGATAGAAGGAAATGGTTATCTGAGCTAAATTTGTCTGCAGGCAAATTCACTTCTTGTGCCCATGATTCTTAAGAAAAGTTCAGCTCTTTAATGTCCTTTAGTTCACTTTGTTTCATTGGACAGTCCGGACTAGATGATTTCAAACTCGACGAAATTGTTGGAGTAGATCAGTTTCAAGTAGAGTTGAATTTATTTACACTTTCAAATCATTTCAGAGGTTTCGTGATTTTTAAATTTCTAAATCTCTTTAGAATTGCCTCTGTACTATAGTTAGTCATACAAATTTGAATAAACTGGCATCTGTTCACTTCAAAACGACAACCATCTTTGAGAAACTTCATTAAGGAATTATGGGAGCATTGGAAAACAACTGCATTGCCACCTGCCTCTGTAAATAAACTTTAGCTCACTTACCTTGATGGTATACTACTAATGTAAGTTGCAGAATACATGCACGTGGCAATACTGGGAATCCCTTCAGTCCTCAAGATGTTAGGATGAAAAAGTCCTCCACAAGGTAACAGATGTGCACCCCTGCACTGACTTCCCCAACTATACTGATGTCTGGATGCCTAATGATTTTTGTTGTCATAGGCAAAGACGGATCATGTGTGTGCCATGACATGGGCCTGTTACATGGATTGGTGTCTTGTTGGATACCCTAATTGTGGTGGAAGACTACTGCCTTTACAAGGACTTAAGCAGCACAAGCACGGTGGTGGCAGTATACCGTGTAGTGATGAGTAGGAGTGAACAGGTCATTTTTAACCTGTCAAAGGAGTGAGGCCAACAGGTTAATTTCCTTCAAGATGTTGCTGATGTGCGCTTAACTCACCCCTTGGTCCACATTGGATTGATGTGCTTTGCTGTGCGTGAGTGATGTATCTTTGCTGGGAGTATGTGTGCCGGGGAAGAATACAATACAGGGCGAGTGCCTACTGTGCAGTGCGTGCATGTTGAGTGCATGTACTTTGGTGTATGTATGCCTGTAAATGGTACAAACCATGTCAGTTTATGGGTTCCATTGTGGGAGACCCCGGGCTGCATAGTGAACATGGAGAGGAGGTAGAGGAAACCCCTCAGGCAGATTGTGTATTGCTGCATTCCTGTTTAGCTGGTTGTGACACACTAGGGCGGGGTAAGCTAGGCTTACCCCGTACACTTCAAAGGGTGCTCTCTGATTAAGAGAGAGATAACAAGGAAGGGGTCAGGGCACTCTGGGGGAGGGGGATTGACAATAAGTTATTACTGCTTGTTAGACCCAGCTTCCTGTGCACCAGGGCACTCGGGGGTTCCTGCACTCCAATTGCATCAACTGGAGTGTTTCACACTGGTGTCCTGGGGCCTCGGGCAACAGTGCCCCAGGCAAGGGGGAGACTGCACAAACTTGATCAGGAAGGTGGCTTGCGACTATAGATTTATTGCTTCCACCACTGTCAGCCTACTACAGCCTGTGGGGTAGAGAGGGCAATACCCACTCTCTGAAAAATAGGGATGCACTAGGCATGCCCCCTCGACATCATAGCCAAGCTCAAGGGTCTCAATCCATGTAAACAGGGATACCCTCAGTGGACATGTATGATTGTCATGCTCACTGAGGTAGGGATCTAGAAACCATACAGTAGTTTTTACGTGACCTGTCTGGAGATCAGCATAAGGTAGGGGGAGCACTCTCTCCAGAGACCTGCTGAAGACTTATCGTCCCAACACTGCTACTAAGTGTGCTTTGAGTTGCGAGCCTGTGTCCACCGAACCTGTACACAATTCCCCTTGAGGGAGCCGTTGACTGCTCTGACCATGCTATTCATGAGACTGAAGTACTGAAGGGGTACTCGGCCTAGGTGCTCAGAATCCATAGTAGGTCGGGCCCCGGGACATCAGGAGTAAAAGACCTCAACACCCACGGGTAGGCTCAGTGGCTCCTGTACCCCACGGGTTGTCAAGCTATTCTGTACTTCGCATGAGGGGCATGGTGAAGTGTGAGTGGGACACTACAGAAATCCACCAAAGTCAAGCATGCAGGCTGGTTCTGTGGAACAAGCTGGCAATAGAGATGTTTGATGGTAGGGTCTGATACGAGCTTCACTTACCATCCACACCAGGGTCATGTGAAAAGAAGACAGCGGCTCCTTCAGTTCCACCGTAGACTGCTACTTTGTCTGTGCTGTGTGACAGTGACTCACCTTGTGGTCACCGCTTCTGCGTGCAGACAAAGCTCCTTACTAACTTGTGGTATCTCTGTCATAGGTATATATGTATAGAGTATACCGGATTTAATAACTACAATTATTACCATCAAGCTGTCGAATCCATTGCGCCACCAAACTGTAACACAATTTATGGTTATATCCGTGAAGCTTTAGCACAATCACAAAAGCAAAATGTTGTTCTGTCTTCTAAGCAGTACATTTATTTACCGCCGCAAGTTTGTGGCTGAATATTTGTTGAAAGTATTAGTAACTTGAAAAAAGGAAAAACATCACACTCTAGCTTTGCATAAACGTTCTATGGGCTTCTGCATTCGCTGGTTTTGCTCATTAAAGTGAGATTCAGGTTTTGCCACTCGATGGAAGAGGAAGTCATAAAACTCTATGGCTCAAAAATGAGTTTGTGCGTTTTTGGAACCCTTAATGATTTCCACTTCAGTTAAATCCGTAAGTCAGTGGTCAGTAAAGACTAGAGAGCATCTCCATGCCTTTTTTTCTCACATGAAGCACGTTTGCACTCGAGAATTTACGGTTATGCCCTTCCTCTTGTTAAGACCACGTTTATAGCTGTCACTAAAAGTGAGCTGTAGAGCTGGCTCCACCGACGGCAGCTGAGTTTTTCCGGCGCTCTTCCTGTTACGTCACCAGGAGCCGTTTGTGATGACGTCATCCAAGTCGACGCTTGCCACCAAGCAGGAAAAGAAAACACGCAACGCAGGCTTTGATGAGCTTTGAGTAGTGGAGATGAACACATCTCGGGTCTTAACATGCGGCTCTTGAGTCAATGGTGTGGTGTTTAATTACAGCTGTAAATGTGAACAATAAGTCTAAACTCTGAGGCTAAGCCATGGTTGATACGCACTCCCCTCACGAGGCCGCCCCTCTGCATGCTTCTGCTCACTAAGGGGCCCCACACCTGTTCACTAAAGTTGCTTCGCACCTGCTCACAAGGGGGACAGCACCACCTTTACATAACATAACATGTGCATTTGTAAAGCGCACGTTCACCCCTGACGGGGTATCTTGGCGCTGAATAACAGATGTTTATTGTTACCAAACTCAATGGTACTCATTTTATCGACCTCAGATGGATGAAAGGCTGAGTGGACCCGCCGAGATTTGAACCTGTGACCATGAGGTCGAACACAGGCCCCTGCAGTGGATGCATTAGTCCACTAAACCACCAGACTTTCAAAAGGCTCAAGTGTTGCGCGCCCGGGGAGAAGCAGTGGTGCAGCGCTGCGAGGTCTAAGGGAGGGACTCCATCCTTTAATGCCTCGCAGCCAGGGACTGAAAGGGCTTTAGAAATCTAATGGTGGTATGTGGATTATAGCAGCTGTTAAGATGGGTACTTGAAGTGCCGTCAGGTGTGAAGTGATTGATACCTGCGTGAATGAAAAGCAGGGTGTGCTCCAGGCATTACAACAAAAGAAAAATCATGTCCCACCGCCAATTGGCATTACTTGCCTAGGATGGGAGACCGTGTCTTCTTAGCATTTTGCCTTAATACATCAGAGTTGTGGCGCAGTGGCCAGAGTGGCTGACTGGAGCTCAGTGCTCAAGGTTTGATCGCCGGTGGCAGCTCAGCCCAGCTCCATGTGACTCAGGGCCATACCTCACTTAATCTCCCCTATGGCCCTCAGTGCCTTAAAACCTTAAAGGGTGATATATTCGCGCTTTACAAATATGGATTTTATTAGATCACTGCGATTGAGATGTATTTAGTAAAAGTGATAAAAGTGAGCGTTTTTAAAAATGAACTAAAAACATTCCTGTACCTGCCTGATGATGATAGTGAACTAAGAACATGGCCACTGGTATTATGTGCCAGGAAAGGACCAAATTAGGTGGCAGGGTTTACAAATTTCTGCAGCAAGAAAAGGCAAATAATGTACCATAATATTACACATTTTGTGATAGTATTACCTCAATATTTTGTCATTTTTCAAGATTCTGCGCGAGGCCCAGCACAAACGCTAGAACTGGCCCTGGTTTGTGTAGGGGTTTCTGCCGTTGTAGAGTAAACGCACATAACATTGGTTGCCTGTCTCGACCAACTCCAAATAAGTTACATGTTTTTAATAAAAATTGTACCAATCCATGAAGACAAAAACAGATAAAAATATGTTTCTATTTTAGCCCAACTAGTGCAATGTAGAGTTGTTGTGTTGATGCATCATTCATACCTTACAGTTTACAGAGTATCAGGGTCCCAGACACTTTAGCTGCGTCCCACCCTACCCAGGGTAACTTGATGGCTCCATGTCATCGGAGAAGCTTTTCCAATACTAAACTTAGTTTTTCCATTTCATTATCAGATGTGTTGGTCCAATTGGCTCAATTAAAATGAAACCAGCCTACAGCTCCCAGAATGCACTGAAATGTACAAGCAAAGTCCAGGAATGGAAAAGTAATGCCCCATGGTAATGCTAAAAATGTCTCCTTAATTCAGGGTCTTAAGATATCGCTGATGCGGCTGGGCTGTTCAGGCTCTAGGGTATGAGATCCATAAGTCGAAGGGGCTCCTTGCTACATTTTACAAGCAGGGTCATTATTTTGCATGGTACCACTGCTCCCATTTTCTTCATGTACCAAGGTGCAAGTTACCCCCTTGGTTGCTTAACTCTAGATGTTTGCAGTGTCCGTCATTGGCGATCAACAATAGCCCTTTTAAACCATTCAAATTGTGACATCAAAGTCCGAATACGAGCTTGAACCAAGCAGAATTCTGACTGTGTAAAGCTATTATTTCTTTGCATCATTTGTGTTTACCTGTGTGCCAGTTCTACAGGACAATCGCTGACCGTGTAGCTTCCTAGTATGCAAATTTAGTTTGTGTGAAGACCCTTAATCCCTGGCATGAATTTGGCTCTTGAGAGTAAGTTTTAGATCTTTAGCAAAATTGTAAGTTCAATCAAAATAGCTTGAACCTGTGTTAAAAAAATAAAATAAAAATTGTATATAAAGTGGCTAGTCCTCCTCCTCTGAAACGCACCCTATTTTCTGTCATGGCACGGGCTTATTCCTAATAAATGACACAATTGGCCTCATTTATAGATTGCAAGAAACTTGCTGCGTGCAAGCTTTGCCTAGAAATCCCTTGCTATCCGACTCTCTGGATGTGTAAGTGAAAGGTTGAAGCTCTTCAAAGAGAAACAGGTCTTTTCTCATGTGAGTAAATTAGCATTTTGAGTACAATGAAAAGGGCCTTTATAATAATCAAGTCGTGTCTCCTGTACCGTCGCTGCAGGGTAGGCAGGCTAGTGGGACTGACCGGTCACAGCATTTACTGCGGTTGTCAAGTCTCTGGGCAACTTTTATTTTCCTTCATTGCTATTCGGACCAGATCTACGGGTGACAGACAAGCAGGAGAAACGCCTTCAAGGTGTAAAACGTTCAACAGTGGCATCGTTGAAAGCAGCAGAACAAAAACTATGAAATAGAAACTCGAAGCCGAAGAACCAAAAATGGTCAAAAAATGAAATGGTTCGTTTCTTGGCTCTGCTTCGCAGCTGCATATATTTTTTTTCCTCCAGGATTTCTTCTCATCTTTTTCAAAACCTGTTCTGTTTACAAAATGTGCCCAGGTTTAAAAATAATAAAAGGATAGGTGTTCAACTTTTATTCTCGCTCCTTCCAAACATCGGTTCTCGGGCGGTTGGGTTCATGTTGGCAGCCCTAATAGTATGGCAGTAAGCAGCACAGAAAAGCCAGTTTATATTCATTTTTGTACCAAATTTTGAAAAAGGCACTAGGGGCCCGATGTAGGTCACCAAATACCGGTCGGTAACGGCCGAATTCGGCCGTTACCGACCGGTATTTGGTGATTGAGATGTAGGGGGCTATATTTTACCGAATCGGTAATTTTACCGATTCGGAAAATTCCTGATGTAGGTAGCACTGTTTCCAGTGCTACAGGCCTTTCAGATTCGGTATTTTACCACCCAATCCAATTGGGTGGTAAAATACCGAATCCAGGTGTGCATGAACATGTGTGCATGCACACCTATGCCATGTGACAGACAGACATGCCCTTAGGGCATGTCTGTGTGCCACATGGCACACATGCCTGTATTTGGGGTGCTAGAGGGTGTCAAAGTGACACCCCCTGCACCCTTGCTGGAATCGGTATTTACCGAATCGGTAAATACCGATTCGGTAATGCCCATTGATTCCTATGGGCTTCAATGCCCATTGGAATCAATGGGCATTACCGAATCTGTATTTACAGAATCGGTAAATACCGTATCTTAACGATTCGGTATTTACCGATTCTGTATTACCTACACCCCCCCCCTCTATTTTACCACTTCTTAAATACTGATTCGGTAACATTCGGTATTTAAGAAGTGGTAAAATAAAATTACCTACACCGGGCCCTAGATATGGATTTTTAGGTTATAGAGAAAATCTTTTTGATTTTGAGCATGAAGAAAAGTATTGTTTACAGTTTTTGGAAGACTAAAAAAAAAATTCTTGGATATAGGTGTCTGAAAGAAGGCCCTAGTCGAAGTGGGACATTTGTCTTTTGCTGTAAAGCAACAATAGTTAAGCTCATACACTTTGTTTTTCTGATAATGTGCTTTGGATTTAGGAGGGCGAGTAGAGGATGCAGCTACTGCGACTGGTCAACATTGGTCCTTAGAAAGTGGGCCTAAAAGTAGCTGCATTGCCTGACACCGAGGTTTGCGGTGGGTGTAGAACAGTCATGGAGATTGGACCCCCTTGTGATCAGCAGCTGTTGTTTATCAGAGGCAACAGGGCGGATGCGGGAATTGTCAGTGGTAGATGATGACCGGAGTGGTGCCGGCCACCCAAAGGATTCCCTATTTTTGTGAGTTTGGGGTTGGCATGCAGATGAATTCAGTACAGTTGTGAGGATTGTTAACTATTGTTAGAGCGGCGAGTGAAGCAGGGATAGCCACCCAGTCCTTATGTTAACATTTATGATGAGATAAGGTTTTTCATGTTGTATGCATGTACTGTATGCATCTGTGAAAATCATTACAGGGCCATCAACTCTGTACCCCATGGTGGTTCTCCAGCTTACAAAACCTCAAATGTGTGGGCAGTTGCATACATCCATGGATCTCCTCAGATTGCTTGACGAGCACATTTTACTGCCCACCTCTCCTCCACAGTCTTGGTCACCTGCGATTGTCCTGCTCTTATTACTCCCTGGCAATCCTTCCACACCATCTTCCTTGTCACAGCCTCTTCTGATTCCTCTGAAAGGTTGGTAGTGCTGTGGTAGAGATGATCTAGCATGTGACTGACTCTTTCTTAGATCCGCCGGTCACCCAAGGTACGGATTACTTCCTTAGAACTCTTTACCCTCAGTAATTCTCTATACCATTATTTCAGCTGCCTTCCTGCAATTGGTTTGTGCCGTAACATTCTTCAAGCCATCACCTGGGCTCATCTCGAGAGCAGTCTCTTAAAACAGAGAAGATCTCTCCTCAGATCAAGCACAACTGCCCATAAAAAGAAGTCTGAAACAAGTCTAATCAATACAATGATGGAGATAACCCATTAGCAGGGTTAGGTTTCTATTGGCTATTACTGTACTTGCTCCCGAGCCACTTGAGAAAAAACACAAAAAACGAAGAACTAAAAGTTTCTTTGATGTTGTTCCCCTGGACATACTGTCCTCTTCAAACAGCAGCACGTTCGGGGGCGTGCCCCACAGTTTGAAATCCATAGAACTAGGACATTCCAGCACTCGCTCTTTAAAGGCTTTGATATTACCCTAAATATTCTGTGTTGTCCTATTAATGTTAGTTCAGATATCTTAAAAGCGTTGGTCCTAACACTCTAAGCATTGCTATTATCAGTAGTACCAGTACTGCACTATTAAAAGCTCACTTTTATCCTCGATGCCTGTGCTACATACCATTTAAAGCAATGAGGTATGCGAGTTATTAGTATTACATCACTAAAAGCATTAAAAGAACTGAATGTCCACGATAAGAGTCTTTACTGCCTCATTATAAACATTGAAATGCACTAACCGGTGGCACCATTGTCCCACTAAACACGCTGCTGTTGGCCTAAGAAGTGTCTTCGTGTTTCTTTACATGCATTAAAGTTAACAGCCGATGTCACAAATACAAACGATGGCAAACCCAGAAAACTATAATATTTTCCTGTCTTTGTACAGTTGTTTACCTGACCCAAGGCACCAGCCGTAACTGCATGCTGTTAGTAGATGACGTCCTAAATCATGCATCAGCTGTCATAGTTAATTAACAATGATGTAGAATACTGAAGTGTCTTAGCATATGTACAATTTTAATAAATGAAAAACTGTATTTGAAAGAAAAGTTGACGCCGTCCTTTAAACAGCAATGCAGTGCTGACATGATGCTTGTTTGTATGTGGTCAGCATGATAATTTCACTTCCTTTTTAATACATCACCTCACTATATATTTTCAAATGTTAGCATGATGAATTGGATTGAAGAACTAAAGTCCCGTCTAACCAAACTTTAAAAGATTAGGTAGTGGTATAATCACTCGTAACATTAAGCAGTGATCTGCTCAGAATGTAAACCAAATTCTGAGAAAAAAGTGTAATTCTGCTTAGTAGACCTATTGGCTTGGTACCGCTAGTTCCTCGCTTCCTTGAACTATTGCGAAGATGGTTTTGGGCCTTTAGATGGTTCAATACAGTAGAATGTAAGCAAAATAAGGATATTGTTCAGCTTACACCCTGCAACATTTGAAATGTATGTATCGCACCCCATACAATGAAAGCATTTTGAGTTGTAGTGTCTGGTGGAATCTGTGTGGACTGTATGTCTCACCTAATAAACCGCGCTTGCACTGCCTATTGCGGGACGTATTGTTACCTGTCTATGGACTTAGAGCCCGTCCTTGCACTTACTTGCTTCTTATTTGTTAGTATGTGTGTGGCTTTCCTTCCTGTTCTTTTTGTCCCAAGTCTGGAGCAGAGACCGATTACTTGTGTCCTTCCACTGCTCCCTTTTTTACACGTTTATTTCTTTTTCTTGACTCACTCTACCAGAGAACACCTTTTCCAGCTTCCCACCCTCATGTACTTCTCTCCTCCACTGCGCTTACTCATGTTGCTCTTTCGCTGCTCGTGTTCTTCTCCCCTGCCCTCTCTGTAGCTCCCTTGTATGCTTATTCCTTGCATTGCTATTTCACCTGTGTCCTTCGCCCTCCGCTCCAGGGCAAATCATTTGCAACGTCCTACTTCCAAAATAAAACCCTTTAGTCTAAGCCGCGGGTGTGCAGATCAGCCGCCTCGCCAATGCAGCGAGCGCAGGGTAAGTGGTTTTCTTAATTTTATTTTATTCTCCCTCGTTATCGTAAGTTGACTAACCGCTCTAACCTACACCGGCTGCAGCTGTTTAGTTTGTTATAAATTAATAAGCCAGTGTAGGAAATAGGGTTATTGGTTAAAGGGGGGTGAAACCCTACTCAAGCAGCAGCTGCTACGATTCCTGTTGGGGTGAAGTCAAAATCAACCCCAAATTACCTTGTGCTTAACCCTCTGGTAGCTTGGCACAAAAGCATGCAGGTTTAACATAGAGGCAATGTGTAAAGTATTTATAAAGCACTTTAAACAGTAATAAAGCGAGTTAAAGTCCTACAAGAATTTAGAAAAATAGAGTAAAATGTAATAAATTATTCAGGTCCAAAACAACGAAAATCCAATCACTATAATCGGAGATATGCAGTTCAAAGTGTCAAGGTAAGAAAAGCGCTTAAAACCACAAAACACCACCTGTTTGGTTGTGGGAGACTGTGAGAAAGTCACAAGTCCAGTCTGGCTGCAGTGGAGCACGGGCTGGTACAGGTACCAGGATAGTTCAGATGAAAATATTACCTTCTGCAGTCCAAGAATTGTGGTCTCCTCCACCACGAACGGGAGAAGCAGGGAGAGTGTTGAGGATGTTCATCGCTGTAGGTCGAAGACAAGGCCGGGCGTTGCGGACTGTGGCTGTAGTGCGAAGATCCTGATGAGTAACGTGGGTGGTCGTTCATGGAGATTTGCTGTGTCGTTATAGTGCGAAAAGTTGGATTCACCGGAACTTCTTGTTGGCGGGCAGCAAAATCTTAATGCAAACTGGCCTGTTTGCGAACATGAAAAGCCCAAAATGTCAGGATTCCTCCTTTTTCTTCAAGCAGGAGTTTAACTGATGCCACACCAAGGGTCCAGGACCTGAGGGACACCTCTTGGAAATCAGAAACTCCCAACAACGAAGGCCAGCAGGGCTCAGGAAAGTCCAGTTGCAAGTCCGATTTGGTCTAGTGCAGCTTGGCAGTCGCAGGGAGACCTCTGGAATTTGTTGTGTCCCAGTAGCTCAGAACAGGCGGTCAGTCAGCTAACCCTTGTTACTTCAGCCTGCAATGAAGTGTGGTCCAGTCTACCTTCTCAGCAAACCGGGCACACCTCAAGCAGCAGGACAACTGGGCGCCATCCTTCAGGAGTATCCACGGGTCCAGGAGTGTCCTGAATAGTTGGGTCTGAGGGTCCATTATTTATACTTGGTGACCGCTTTGAAGTAGGATAAGGTTCTTAAGATTTCCACCCCCTAAGGTGTTTGGAATTTCCTGCCTCCCTGCCCTGGTTCCAGCAATCCTAGGGACACTAATAATTAGTGTCAAACCATTTGTGATTATGCTGAGCCAGAACCTTTGTGAAGTTTAAGTGTGGTAGGTGACCGCTCCCCCATCAAGTCAGAGATGGCCCTTCCTGCAAACACCTATTCCCTGTTTGTCTCACTGTCTGGGAGCAATTCACAAAAACCAATTGCCAGCTACACCAAGTCATGTGACCCAGGCTACAGGCACCAAATGGTTAGTACAAGAAAATGCCTACTTTTTAAAAGTTCACGAATCCTATGTGTGGCACGGGGTGTCTGTGTCACAAACGGAGATGCACAGCTGTATGCACATGTGTTGAAAATATTTATTCACACGCACTCCACAGTTTTATCGAGTTTATACAAATGTATTCCAATGTTTAAATATTTAATCAATTCTTCACCATCTGGATTTGGATTTGGATGTGGATTTATAGAGCGCATAGCTACCCTTGGGCATCCCAGCGCTAAGAGGACCTAGTTTATTCCAAGTGGGGTCGGTGCAGGAAAATGTTTAGGGAAAGAGCCAGGTTTTTAATTTTTTTCGGAATGATAGTAAATTCTGCTCACTCCTCATGGGTAGTGGGAGGGAGTTCCATAGCTTAGGCGCGTTATAGGCGAACCTGCGGCCGCCCGATCACGTCAGAGACATAGAGTTTCCATATTTTATGTGCCTTGAATACTCTGAGGATGCCTATCCAGGCTTATCCACAGGCAATTACTTGAAACGTCATGGTTCCCAAACATTTGAATCTACCCAATGCATTTCGGTCCCAAAGACCTTCTTCGGGGTATCTATGGTATTAAAAAACATGTTTCAATGAACGTGTACACTAAGCATTTCTTACCCACATTAACTTTACAAAAGCCATTAAACCAAAAATACACTTTGTGACCTACAAAAATATAACTAAATCATGTGTGTAACTCTTAAACGCGATGTTCACTTCCCCATCCTGCCATTTAAACGCTCCCCGCTGAAACTGCCCCAGTTCACATGGCACATAGCTAGATGTGCCCACCTTGTTAGCGTCGCGCTTAAGCCCCTTTAAAATAATAAGTGAAATCACACTGCTGCAAACCCCTGATCCCCAATGAATCTCCTCTCAACACTCTACCCCAAAAGTCTGATTCCGTAAATAAACTCTAAATCCCTGTGCATGCCGGCTCCAAAAATCCTGAATTTCGGCCAGCATGACCTCCACTTCTCCTTCCACTTGACATTCTAATTCTGACGCTTACAACGTAACTGTTTTTAACCTTTTCCTCCCACCTGTGTTTGAAAACCTTGTCGGGTGTTGTGTGTGCTCCACCTTACTTTTTAAAGTGCCCCCTGCCACTAAATCCCTCCATTCACTGAAGAAACAAACCCACGCTGTCTAAATGCCTCGTGCCCCGTGTTCAACATTACTCACAAAAATATTTATAAAAATTACTTCATCACCCCCCAAAATTATCACAAATTAATTAAACATAAACAATGTGGCACACTTCCATTCCTTGAAAAATAACTCAAAAGTCCATTGTAAAATCATCTAAGTTTCGTGCACCTTCACGTTCTTTGGAGAAAGTCTCTGACATGCAAATGTAGTTGTAACATCCTCAGAGTATTCAAGACGCATAAAATATGGAAACTAAGGGGTAGATTCATCATTGAAAAAGCGGCTCGCAAAGGGCCAGATTCTGCAATTTTTGCATTTGGAATTCATCATCCCAAATGCAAAAATCGGTAATTGCGAATTCGCTAAATTGCGAGGAATTACATTTATTATTATTATTATTATTATTTAAGGAATCTCTATTTGAGATTCCTTAAATGCAATTCATTAACCATATTTAAATTGCGAAATCGCAATTTCGGGCCGCTATTTACCGCAAGGTCAAACCTCGTGGTAAATAGCGAAAACTTAGAAAAATGCTTTTAAAAGCATTTTCCTAAGTTGCATGTTGCGCACACACACATGTCCTTTGGACATGTGTGTGCGCAACACCAATGTAGATTACATTTCAGGGGTGCTACAGGGTGTCCTTTAGACACCCCTAGCACCCTTGAAATCGCATCCTTATTTGCGATTAGCAAATTGCTTATCGCAAATAAGGAATAACTCCCCATTCATTCCTATGGGCCTTTAGGCCCATAGGACTGAATGAGAGTTATTCCTTATTTGCGATAAGCAATTTGCTAATCGCAAATAAGGAATGTGTAGGAAGCGCAATTTATTTAGCGATTCCTACATGAATCCCGTTTTGCAATTCCTTAATAGCGATTCCTTAATAATCGCTATTAAGGACTCGCAAATCAGGACTTTGATGAATCTAGGGGTTTATGTCTCTGACGTGATGGTGAAGAAATGATTAAATATTGAAACGTTGGAATAAATTTGTATAAACTCGATAAAACTATGGAGTACGCGTGAATATTTTCAACACATGTGCATACAGCTGTGCATCTCCGTTTGTGACCCAGGCACCCCGTGCCGCACAGAGGATTCGTGAATCATGCCATGCGCTTTCCTTGGGACGGGGCGCATCTGAGATTTGCACGCCAAACTACTGAAAGAGAATTAAGTTTGAGTAATTAATTGAAAAGGGTGTGCTTCAGGACTATTTCAATTCAAGTACTTTTTAAAAGTGCCATTTTCAGAAAAGTGACTTAAAATCATCAAAGAGGGCTTTTAAATTGCAATTCTTAAGACACCAAACTCGAGATTCCTATCTGAAAGTTGAAACCTATTAAATGTAATGAGGTAACAGAAGTTTATCCTATGGAAGAGTTAGGCCTTGCAGTAGTGAAAAAAAATTCCTTAAGAGTTTTTCACTATCAGGAAGTGTAAGAGTTAAAAGAACGTGCTCAACATTTTAAATAGACTGCTCCCTGCCCTATGGGCTGTTTAGGGCTTACCCTAGGGGTGGCCGTTGTATATTAAAATGGAAGGTTTAGGCCTAGCTAAAGGTATATTTTGCCATGTCAATTGACAGGCATGAGACATGTTTAGAGGGTTACTAAAGTGGGTGGCACAAAGACTGCCACAGGCCTGCTGGTAGCATTTAATTTATAGGCGCTGGGTACATGTAATATCACTTAACTAAGGAGTTACAAGTAAATTACATGGAGCAATTGGGTGGAAGCCAATTTTACCATGTGTAAGGGAGAGAGCACAAGCAACTTGGCACTTTTGAGCAATGATAAAGTGCAAAGATTTCTAAAGCCAACAGAAACGGGTTTCGAAAACAGGATGGAGAAGGAAAATGTGTTGAAGGTGACCCTGCAGAGACAGCCAAGTCCAACAGTATGTTTTTATGGCTGTCTAGGTGCTTCATTTGTTCATCCAGGTATCTCAGGGTTTCAAAATGACTTATACTCATCTCAGTAGTACTTATTCTGCTGACATAGTACCACTGAGTTATGAATTAGCTCTATCCCCGGATGTACCATGTTACAACGCATACCGTTACAACTACCTACTGTTACAACGCGACCATTACAACGCATACCATTACAACGCATAGCGCTTTGAGGTGCTGGATAGTGGTAAGTATAATTTACTATTCTAACTCCAGTCCCCGTGGACCCTAGGGAAGGTGTTGGATAGTAAATTATACTTATTCCCTATCCTAGAGCGCCCCCCAGCGCAATGCGTTGTAATGGTATGCGTTGTAAAAGTCGCGTTGTAATGGTAGTGCGGAGTAAAAAAAGCATTGTAACAGGTGTATACCCTATCCCCTTATAAGTGTGTGGACCTTGGGATACATCCAGACCACTGCAGCACGCGTTTCACTTTCTGAGTTATCTTGCCATGACCTTGATATAGATGTTACACCGACCTAGTTGTGTCAACTTATGCCCCTAGTTGGTTAAATGCTACCTTACCACTTGAATCACTAGGACACCCACCTATTTCAGTTTTGTGGCTGCGACCACAGTCAGGACTGCTGTGGGAATAAGTTGGTTCTTTGATGGCGGTCATTTCAGTCCTGGATTTGTTCAGAGGATATGGAAAAGGTAGCTGAGCTCTGCTTTTAGAGGCTATTTGCACCTAGGGTTAGTAACTCTGTAACTAATTCCCCAGCCACGAACAGAACACATTCTTCTGTGGACACAACATGTTCTGCAGTAAAAAGCACATACATGGATTTTCACTCGGTGTTTATGACCAGTGCCTGTTTCCAGCAGAGAAAGCCCGGTGGGAGGATTAACCATTCCTTAAAAAATTTAGTTAAACGGTGCATGAAGAAAAAGAACACTTTGTGATCTATGTTGGAGACAAAAAAGATGAAATTTGCTAATGATTTCTCCAGCCAGCATGAGAACTATTTGGATTTGTAGACTAAACACTTCAGTGTTAGCTGATCAGATCTTTGCTGTGTGTTTCTGTCAGCACTGCCAGTTAAAGGGACTCTCCTTGTATTTTTATATTGTCTTGTATTTAAAGCTGGGTGGATCTAAATCTTCTGTTTAGGAGTGCATTGAAAATGCTCAGAAAATAGACAGAGTCTCTAGAGCCTCTGTTGAATCCAAACCAGAGCAAATCCTAGAATTGATACAAATGCAGCAATAGCTGCTCTTGATCCTGTGTATGTACAACTGCGTTGGCCCACGTTTTCGTCTCAGCCGAGGGAGAGGGCCTCTATGCTGTGTGGCTAGCGCTATGCCCTTCCTTCCCTTGCTTCCATCCTGAGTTGCCATTTACACTACAATTTTGCATTTGTGATTTTATAAGACACCTGCCTTGTGATGAAAATATTACTGGAAAGTAAATGACACGCAGTAGGGATAGCACCACGTATCCAAAGACGTGACGCCATAGAATCCTGAGCCACACACATTTACAGAATTTCTTTCTCACTTTGTGCAAAAAATTGTGCCCACATATTTTTGCAGTATATACGGGAAACATCCTTTACAACGCAACTTTTACCACGCAGTGCTTTTACATCGCAACTTTTACAACGCAAACCATTACAACGCATTGCGCTGGGGGGCGCTCTAGGAAATGGAATAGATTTAATTTACTATCCAACACCTTCCCTACTATCCACGGGGACTGGAGTTGGAATAGTAAATTAAACTATTCACTATCCAGCACCCCTCAACACTATGCGTTGTAAAGGTATGTGTTGTAAAAGCATGCGTGGTAAAAGCATGCCTTGTGATGTCATACATCCGTATATACACCTCTTTATTTGAATCAACACTTTATACTTTCTTCTGCGCTCAATAATTACTACAGTGTCCCTTTCCGCAGGAAATTGGGTTACTGGTTGAGGGGTTGAAACTCTATTCAAGAAGCAACCACACTTCTTGTCGGGGTGAAACACCAGCAAACCCCAAATTAACCTGTGCTTAACCCTCTGGTAGCTTGGCGCAGAAGCAGTCCGGCTTACCTTGGAGGCGATTTGGAAAGTACTTATACTGCAGACAAACAGTAATATAGTGAAAACTCAACACAAGAAAAATCCAACACCAATTTAGAAAAATAGTCCAATTTAATAAATTATTTGACACCAATATGGCGAGATGCAATTTTTAAAGATTAAAACAGAAATGGTGCCAAAAAGCACAAAGCACCATCTGTGGTTATCTGGTAGCACCGGACCAGGACAATGCCACACGTTCAGGGCAACTGCGATGGAGCTGCGGGTTTGCAATGTGAGGTCCTGCGTTGAGGATGCATCGCGCAGTGGCGGCTCCAAGAAGCTGTGAGGTCCTATGTCAGGGATGTGCCACGCTGTGGCGGTTCCGCTGTGATGCGATGTGTCGCTGTGCTTCTGTAATGGTTGGACCACAGCTGTGCTGACAGAGCACCTCGAGGCCCACTTCCAAAGGCCCATGACTGGAGTGGCACCTCTTGAGGAGCAAGACTCAGAATAGGCAGAAAACTGGTCTTTATGCTGATTACTTCCACTCCCCACGATCTACAAGGGCCTGCAGTGCGTGTTAGCATTCTGTGTCTTAGCCATTACAACCTGTAAAGTTATGCATTGCTACCCGTCCCAGGACACGCAAACCACATTCGTTCATTATGAAATGCAATGATGTACTTTGGTGTCCACACACAGTGATTGCTGGTGCAAGCACAGGTCTCACACCCATCTTCTCAGGACCAGACCTGCTTTAATGCTGTTCCCAGAGTAAGACACTCTTCAAAAGCACTAATATGCACGGTGCATCCTTTCTTATGATCTCAAGAGCCCCACTACTCGTGGTTCCAGAGTTGTTCTCTTATATCTTTTATTCTTTGCTTGCCCGGTGGATGTGTTTTGGAAAATGTCACAATTTTTCATTGGTTTTGGCCAAATATGTCTTAAAAATAAAAGATGACTGTAATGTGCTTTGCCCATTTGTCTATCCATATATTATTTTGTCCAGTGTTCTGTCCTGCATTCTCCTTCGTGTTTAGTGGATGTTAAATTATACAGCACGTCTCCGTTCTCTGGTCTCCTCTTTGGAAAACCTTTGCAAGGGATGCAGCCCTGCATCCTCTGCCAAGGATGTTCTTACAGTGCAAGAGAGATCCTTTAGTGCAGCGGTGGCATTCTTCTTGTACCTAGAACAGATATTTATAGTCTACAAGGACATTGCCATTGGCAGATCAGGTTCTCCTCGGCTTCTGTTTCATGAGTTCTTGTTTGAGAGATGTGTACCTGCACTTTAATATTCAGACTTGCAGAGAAGCTGCATGCATGGGTCAAATCACAAGGGGGATGCTGACAAAAGGCAGAAAATAGCCGAACCAGGAGCTGCTTAAATCTACACAATTAAAAAGTGCGGACTTTGATTTTATTCTAGCTGGGAAAGTAACTTCTTTACAATAGTTCGCAATTTTTTTTTATGCCTGTTTGTGTTTTAATGCCACCACATCGTATTCTGAACCAAACTTTGTCAAGAGAGTTCTAGGTGATTGTTTCATGTGCTCCTGATCTATAATTGAGAATGGCGACGAAGCGCTAGAAATTCCTTGATGACAGGAAACTATAGCACCAAATGTTCAGTAGGTGGCAGAGGAGGTTTCAGAGGACCACCTCAAGAACCTCCCATAGTGTTGTTGCCACGACTAAGACACTTTCTGTGATGGTTATATTTGTGGTGGTGGGATGGATGGGGCCAGAAAATGTAGACCTTTTAAGGCCTTTGGGCACTAAGGGGGGGGGGGGGGGGGGGAGGCGTTCAAACAACCCTGCGGTCTCACCTTGGTGTAGACTTGTTCTGTAGGGCTAAAACCGGTCCTGATAGAAGCATATCGCAATATTGGACTAGAGTATTACTTTATGGAGTTCCTCTACACCACCCTTGTTCGTTCAGCCAACCTGTTCGCCTCAGTGATCCACTCTCTGTTGTCTTGGTGGTGGGTAGCTATTTAGAATGCCATGCTCCAGATTCCTATATATTTTCTTGGAAAGGAGTTTAAAAAGTTTTTCAGAAGCAATATTCTTTCTTCTTTTTCCTTTTTTTTTTTTTTTTTACTAATTCCATTATTCTTTGGATTTTTTTCTCGTTATATTTATAGATAAGTTAACATTTTCAGTCTTTATTATGATTGTTAAAAAGTTTTATTTCTCCATGATTTCTCCTTTTTCCAGACCCTGTTTGGTGAAGCAAATAATTTACTGCAGCAGGCGCTTCAAACAGTTTGTTTAAATCGTGTCCATTATTAGACCAACGCTATACAATGCTATTCAGCTCATGGGAGAATTCTTTTGCATTCTTGAGGGTACAGGTGGACTGTGCTGCTTTGCATCTCCCTCTTATGGGCCTTGAAATGTTCGCCAGGATCTAGCACTTCTAATAAGACACCTTTTTTTGTCTGCTTCCAGGATATTTTAATAGCTCGGAATTAACTCCGAAGATGTCCTTGTTTTCTGACCCAGGTTGATCTATAAAGCCCTGTTGGCAGGGCCATTGAAATGATGCAGCTGGGAGAGCCCAAATTATGCAGCAAGGGTGACTAAATTATGCAGCAAGAAAAGACAAATTATGCTACCTAATGTAATTTTGTAATTTTTTTTTACGATACCACTGTCAGGTCAAATGTTTCCCCTCATTAGTATCAGTTTAACATCCAAATACAGTTCTAAGCAACTGAAAGGTGACCAGTCATCCTTTGCATAAGGCCTTCCACTGTGCGGTAAACGGGTTGCTGCAATAATGGTATTGCGTGACAGCCACATTGTATAGCCTGTTTACCCATTGGGCACAGCCAATCTAGCTTATATTTTGGAAGCTGCTCCTTGGTGAGCTATTCAACTAATCATATGACCCAGAACAGAGACCTGCGGCCACAGGAGTGAGTCACAGTTGATGGGCAGATGGCTGCTGTGAGGAACACAAACTGCAGTGGAGACTGGTGGATCTTAAAAACCAGCCCCCGTCGCACTGGGCAAAATGAGCAAGCCCACTTCTCCAGATAACAAATGGTCAAACATCTTGCCATGTAGTGCGTTTTCCAACACAGTATGTCCTACAGGTCGTTCGAAACTGTAAGTTAACAAAGGGGCATTTGTGAAAACTTCCGTACAGCCTTGACCCTCTACCCTCCCACGGATGTTGGTCATCTATGATGAGAAATCGTTGGGAAAATTGTTCATTTTCAGTATAAATTCAATAGAAACTGAAATCTCCCTGCTCGATGAAGACCAGTCCGAAAACACAATTTTACATTGCTCGTGATTGTGATAGTTTTTCTACAAGTGAACATTTAATTACCGTTTTCATGTTTGCATCCTGTCTCTTTCAAGTAGTTTCATATTAATATATTATGACTGAGAAGCTCCTTGGAGGGGTCAGTGTAGAAAAACAAGCATTTGCAATGCAATCGGTCTCTCCTGTGGGACCTTATATGTATTTGCTATGCAGCACATTAGCCTGGGTGCAGAAACATCTACTGTTCTTTAACATGGAGGGAAAGTAAACACCAAACTGCGTGACACACCAGGTATGGGAACACATGGAGATAAATATTGCCTTTCAGCTGGAAATGGTATAGTCCAATACTCCGTTTTTAATGTCAAATTAGGGTCTTCGTGGTCATATCACTGCAAATACAACATTTGAAAAAAATATTGTCTACGGGTGCTCATGGAAGATCATATCTATGGACCTGAATCCAGAGAATGCTAAAGGGATTTTGGTATTTTACTGACCTCTGCCAGTCGTTTTCTATCAAGAAAGTTAAATAGAGGCAGTTGCCAGAAAAAGAAAAAAAAAAAAGTCTCTCAGCAGAAAGCAAGTCTAGTATTTTACGGACCTCTGCTGGTCGTTTTCTATCAAGACAGTTAAATAGAGGCAGTTTAACAGAAAAAAGTCCCTAAGCGGAAGCAGACCAGTCCAAGGGCTGATCTCCAGAGCCCACGAAGTACATACACCTATAAGTATATAATGATAATTATATACTAAAGTGTATACAAGAGGTCTTGAATGCTCGACCTAATAAAAGTTCACACATCTTACACTCTGGCTGCAGACTACTGAGCTACACTGACTTTCCAGACTTCCCTCCTGTTAGAGTGCTTAGAGGTTCAGAAATCAGGCAAGTTATACCTACCTCATAGACAGGCTTCTTAGACAGCGGCAGTCATTTTGTCCCCAAACATGTGCTTGTCAGTGTATGAAAATACTTTTTGCTATCAACCTTCATTGCTTTTTAGTAGACGTGTGTTGCCTAATTACAAGCTTGTCACGTTCTTTATGTACTCGCATGTGTTGCTGGAAGGCATAGGTGCATTTGCTTGAAAGACCATTTTACAATCCTGTCATGCCAGGAATGCCCACCATAGTTCAAGAATGACCACTGTTGTCCCTGGGATTGTACCATTCCTAGCCAGGATGTTGCACTGAATGCTCAGACTAATCCTAGAATTTTCAATATTCCTCCAGAGCCGGCATTATTTCAGAGGTGGTTACCATCCTGCCATGAATGTCTACAGTATGCCAGGAATAGTTACCATTTTGCTGAGGTCATTTGTAGACCAGGAGTGTGCACCACAGTGCCCTAGAGTATGTCAGGAAATGCTGCCCTTATACCAAAGCCAAAAACAGCAATTGATGGACGTAATGTTGCACAATATTAAAAACATTCACCCGCAGTCACAGATCTGGGTTTAATCCTTCGTTATTTTGCTCCCCACACCACCCCAGTTCAGACATGGCCATATGCAAATCAGTCTTGACCCTGTGCTTCATGGGAACAGTCCAGCCTGAACTGCCAAGCCATGTCTTCCCTGGACCCGAACCAAGCATCCTAGGACTTGTTTCTGGCTATCAGCCGTCATCAGCCAGGATAGCTTGATTCCAGTGGCATGGAGAGCACGGGACTCACGTCTGAGCATACCCGTCTCACTCAGGGTGACAAATGCAAAAACAACAATTGATGGACAGACTGTTGCACAATGGAAAACATCGACTTCCAGTCACAGATCTCTGTTTAATCCATCGTTATTTTGCTCACCCCACCACCCCAGTTCAGACATGGCCATATGCAAATCCGTCTTGACCCTGTGCCTCATGGGAACAGTCCAGCCTGAATTGCCAAGCCAAGTCTTCCCTGGACCGGAATCAAGCATCCTAGGACCGGGTTCTGGCTATCAGCCGTCATCAGCCAGGATAGCTTGATCCCAGTGACATGGAGAGCAGGGGACTCACGTCTGAGCATACCCGTCCCACTCAGGGTGACAAATGCAAAAACAACAATTGATGGACGGAATGTTGCACAATGGCAAAACATTCACATGCAGTGGTCAGGAATGAGATGCAGGGATTTAATCTATGCAGTCTGTGTTAGGTGTATTTGAATTAATGTTCATGGGGGAGGTGACTACTGCTTATTTGCTCATGGAACTCTGGTTTGCGATGTCCTTGAGCGTAGGTGGTGCAAACTAGAGCATGGATATAGTAACTAGCACTTACACTTGTAAAAGGAGGTAGGTTGAGTATGGATAGCTGGTAACTTTTTGGTCGGGTTGAGATATCTGTACTCTGATCTCTGTTCAGGGGTGAATGTATGATATTGTTCTGCATTCTGTCCATCAACTGTTGTTTTTGCATTTGTCACCCCGAGTTGGACGGGTATGCTCAGACGTGAGTCCCGTGCTCTCCATGCCACTGGAGTCAAGCTATCCTAGCTGATGACGGCTGATAGCCAGAAACCGGTCCTTGGATTCTTGATTCAGGTTCAGGGAAGGCATGGCTTGGCAGTTCAGGCTGGACTGTTCCCATGAGGCACAGGGTCAAGGCTGATTTGCATATGGCCATGTCTGAACTTGGGTGGCTTGGTGAGCAAAAAAACAATGGATTTAGGCCCAGATCTCTGTACTGGGGTGAATGTATGACATTGTTCTGCATTCTGGCCATCAACTGTTGTTTTTGCACTTATACCAAAGCCAGCATGCATCAAGGGGTTGCTGTGGGTATCTAAATTGAGGCAAAGGTTACCACTGTTGGGCCAGGACTAGCATTATAACAAAGATGTGCACTATCATGCACCGAATGCCAAGAATTGCCACCATTATGACCTCTGATACTGTACAAGAGGTGAATGCACATCATCTGCACCAGTAATTAAGATTTTTTCTCTTCCCATGTGACGTCTCCTTCTGGCTCTGTCACCTGTGCTTCACTTACTTCAGGCTCTTTCCCTCATATCCGGGTTTCTGCTGTTCGAAGCATGGCAGGGCCTGCATCACAGTAACCATGTGATTTACACCGCAGGAACTGTAACGCAGCCAATAACTCTGAATAAAGCTGCATCAGACCTCCCAACTTCTAAGAAATGTTGTTGTGTTAGGAGGGGGCAGGCTTTAAGCCAAGAACTACCTGAAACACAGTTCTGCTCACCCCTTTCTGCTTGCCATGGATGCCGCCCATGTGCTGGGGTGCTTTCACAACCGTTAATGGACATTGGCTGCTTAGAGCCTCCATAGACGAGATGGGAACACACTCATGAGGTTCCAGCTCACCCTCCCCGACACTGTGTGATATCAGCTCATCACTGGGTGACTGAGTGAAGGGAGACGATATCCGGGGAGCCGATATCCTGGGACGTACAGTGGTACTGGGCGAGTTTGTAGGGCTGTTGCATGGTCATTTGGATGCCTTACAGTCCCTGCACAATCGGTTACACCATTAATGTGAAACAGGGCTGTGGAGTATGGACGTGAGTGTGCTACATTGCAACCCTGTTGGGGATACCATTCTGGATCCCAGCTCTTTATCAGAGCATTAGGGCAGCCGCACTCTAAATTGCACAAATTGGGCACACTTGAGATCAGTCGAACATAGTCCGCCAGCGCTTTTGAGCTTAGTTTGATTTTTCTTTCCCTGTCCAAGAATCTGGGTCTAGGCGCATTCCTGCAATGAGTGGGAAAAGTTATGGGGGGGCACCGTCCAAACTCCCAATGAGACAAGCTGCCCCTTAGTACCTTGCAGTATCTGTCCATTAAAGAACTGGTCTGAGTTCCTGCGCTTAATTCAAAGGGGAGAGTGACTGGACTTCTCAGCAGGGGTACCGTACTTGTAATGGGAGAGTACTGACACGTCTCAGTGGCAAACTCGTACTCTAGGATAGTGAGTACCAGCACTTTTATGTTTCCACTTCAAGCACTGCTTTAGACCATGGACACTTGTCATCTGAACATACTCCATGTGCCCCCATTGTTAACAACAGATCTTGAAATTGGTAGAAAGTTGTGTAGATGCTTTGGCTGATTTTTGGTGTTCATACCCACTGCTTCAGTTACTATAAAAGATTCTATGATTGCACAGGGAAGTAATTTGCATGACTTTACAGCACATGTTTTACCCCACATTTTTGTAGAACGCATGTTTTTGCATTGCATGCCATTACCACACTATATATGTGTGTGTGTGTGTGTGTGTGTGTGTATATATATATATATATATATATATATATATATATATATATATATATATATATATATTCCCAGAGTGTGACCTCTCCAACAGTCCCAATTCGAGGCGCACACTGACAAAGTACGTTTTCAAAATGTATATATTGCAGGAATGTATATATTACCTACTGGCAGTCGCCAGTAGGTAGTTCTAGTTAGGACCTAGTTACCACATGAAAATCGCAACATTCTATTCCCAATAACTTTGGCGCTGATTGATGAATCTTCGCTGAATTTTCAAAACTCGTGGGGCACTCCGGTCCGCTCCTATCTTGAAAGTTTCGGGGTGATTCGGCAAGTGGGGACCGAGGAAGAAAAAGGGGTCCCAAAACGTGTTTTCCCAATGCAATTTTCCATAGGAAACTTTAGCCGCGGCTACAGCCCGAACTGCTGAACCGAATTACATCAAATTTGGCAAAAAGGTAGCCCTTGGTTCAGAAAGAACTCTTTTTGTTAAATGGTGTAAAGTCGTTCAGTAGTTGCTGCGAAAATCAATTTAAAAGAAAGTGATATCTATGGTCGCGGAGGATCTGCGCACCCTACCGATCACGAGTTTCATGCTAATTGGCTGTCAACATTCCAAACCAGGATGTGTTGGCACACATCTTGTGCCATGGTAGAACCGAGGCACAAGAAATCAGGAAAAGAAACGCAAAAAAAAAGAAAAGGTAGCAGGGTAGAAACGCCCTTACCCGCTAGGCCTGGTCAGGGAGTCCCACAAGGACCCCCAGGGCCCAAAAAAGATTATTCTTTTTTTAAATCGGCAAACTCCATGGAGGATCCGCAGATCCAGCCGAAAATAATAAACAAGCATTTACAATGCAATGGTCTCGGCATTATTAAAGGTAGAGCTATTGGCATTGCTCATGACATTTCTTTTTTTTTTTTTAAATCATAAATAAATGGCATTGTTATTTACATTGCCAATAGCTTAATCGCTTGCATATGCGAGACCTATTGCATTAGCACCCAAACACAGAGTAAGTAGTAGAGTAGTAGAGTGAGTAGTTGATAGTGAGTAGGAGAGAGTTATTAGAGAGCGAGTAATAAAATGTGAGAGTGAGTATTACATAGTGAGAGAGTAGTAAAGAGTCCTAGAGCCACACACATTTACATGCACAGCCACACCCTTACATATACAAAGTGTATTTTTAGTTTCAGTAGTAAAGAGTGAGTAGTATAGAGTGACTAATTATGAGTGAGTAATGTTTAGTAGTGTAGCAGAATGTGTAGTACAGTTTTACATTAAGTGCTATACATTAGATGCTATTTAGTAGAGTGAGTAGTAGCGAGTAGTTGATATTGAGTATTACAGTAAGTAGAGAGTGTTTTGGAGTTGTATAGTAAGTATTTGAGTGAGTATTGATAATATTAGATAGTGAGTAGTATAGAGTGACTATTTGAGTGAGTATTTGTGAGTAGTAGAGAGTGTAGTAAAGGGTGTGTAGTTGAGTGTGTAATAGAGTGTTATAGTGAGTACTGTAGAGTATTTATTTTTGTACTAAAGTGAGTAGGGAGTATTAGAGTTGTTGAATAAGTACTTTAGTAGTAGAGTGAGTTGTAGTGAGTAGTTGATATTGAGTAGCACAGGGAGTATAGAGTATTAGATATTTGTCGTGTAACTAGTAGAGTGAGTAGTGAGAGTATTAGAGAGTGAGTAGTAAAGAGTGAGTAGTAGTGTGTAGTAAGTTGTGTAGTAGACTTTTTAGTAGAGTATTACAGTCAGTACCTCACAGCATTTTTTCTCATTACTAAATCTAGTAGGCAGTATTAGAGAGTTGTAGAGTAAGTAGTACAGTATTAGAGTGAGTAGTAGAGAGTGTTATGAGCGGTACTGTGATGTATTCAGAAAGGAGATGGATACTTCAAGATAGTTTATTAAAGTTACTTTGTTTAAGTTAAGATGTTAAGATAAAAGATAGAAAAACGCCATCAGGAGCAGCTGTCCTGCTGCTCAGCCTTCACCCAACTGACATTCACAAACCTCTAACATTCCATTCAACCAACATTCCACATCACAAGCATTCTAGCGTAGCAGCAGGAAGACATAGGATACAACATACTGCCAAGCGAATATAAACAATACGGTTAACCGATGCGACAGAGGCTGATGTGTAGTAAACAGCCGAATAAAAAAAAAACATAAGCAAAGATAATCAATTTGTTCTAGGGTATTGTTCTTAAAATTAAACAGCTCTCACAGCTCCAACAGCCCTCACAGTTCTCATTCTTCACACGGCTCTCACAGCTTACACAGCTCTCGCAGCTCAAATTTCTTACGCAGCTCACACAATTCTCACTGCTCGCATAGCTCTCACAGCCCTCACAGCTCTCACAGCCCACACAGCTCTCACAGCCCACACAGCTCTCACAGCCCACACAGCTCTCACAGCCCACACAGCTCTCACAGCCCACAAAGCTCTCACAGCCCACACAGCTCACAGCCCACACAGCCCACACAGCCCACACAGCCCTCACAGCTCTCACAGCCCACACAGCCCACACAGCCCACACAACTTTCCCTAAGGCCCACAGCTCAAGCGTAAACTGTATGAAGCAGACGTATAGCGCATCCTGAATATTGCAATACAATTAGTCAAGGATGCATATGACTGCCTTCAAGCAGCCTTTCTTAAGTAAGAAAACAATGCCTGATCAAGGAGCTATCTTGAAGGTTTATTCCAAAGGACAGTAATAAGAACAACAATATTGTAGAGTAATAACATTCAAGGAAGAGAGGCCGAAGGCCCCGTCCGAGTTCCCCTCTTTTGTTTGCCCTAACTGCCTCTTCAAAATATAACATTTCCTGCACATTCCAACTCTCATCCCATTGCATCTTCACAGCGCCTACATTTCACGCAGGCTGCAGATAGCGAAAGCACATCACGCTGCCCCTGGCAGCACATCAGACCCTTATACCTTCCATCCGAGGCTTCAGCAGCAAACCATCATCATGCGTTGTGTTACTGTAGAATTGGTTCACTGAAAGCAAGTTCGAAACTACATCTCCCGTAGGTATCAAATAAAGCTCTACGACTGGAAACAAACACGGTGCTAAGTGTCCGAACCCCGAGGCAAAACAAAGTGAAGCTTTTCACGCATTTTAACGTGCCGTTGGTGAAATGGGGCTCTCACTAGGTAAAGGTACCTCTAACAGAATAAATACTTCAGCTCGAGCTGCCTGCACCAAGCGCTTCTTCTCGGTGCATCCAAGCAACTGCGTGTAAATAACCGCATAACAAAACAAGAAGAAGAAGAAGAAAAAAAAATACAGGCCTGACAAAAGGAGACACGGACTGCGGGAAGGGGGCGCGGGAAAGGAGACACGGACAGCGGCGGGGGGGCGGGAACGGAGACGTGGACAGCGGGAGGGGGGCGGGAACGGGCACAATCAGAAGGAAACAAGCACTCACCTGGACTTCTTCCGGCGGTGGTCGGCCTGAAAAGGCTGCCACTCTTCACAGCGCCTACATTTAGCTGCAGATACCGAAAGCACATCACGCTGCCCCTGGCAGCATATCAGACCCTTATACCTTCCATCCGAGGCTTCAGCAACAAACCATCATGTATTGTGTTACAGTAGAATTGGTTCACTGAAAGCAAGTTCGAAACTACATCTCCCGTAGGTATCAAATAAAGCTCTACGACTGGAAACAAACACGGTGTGCCGACAACACAGTGCTAAGTGTCGGAACCCCGAGGCAAAACAAAGTGAAGCTTTTCACGCATTTTAACCTGCTGTTGGTGAAATGGGCCTCTCACTAGGTACATGAATGGCGGCCGCAAGCATCTGAAAATTTCGGATTCGGGGGCGTGTTTAGGCGTTCTGAGTGACTGGTGACGTCACAGGGCGAAAGAACGCCAAAAACACGCCCCCGAAAACGAAAGAGACGGGGCTTGTTTGGAGTGACTCCCTTCTCCTCCAATGGCTGGCCTCCGTACCTACACTATCTGCCAGGGAGCTGCGCTGCAGGGAGGTGTTCAGAGGCCACAGCCCTTTTTACACCTCACTGCAAAGCAACTCTGTGGCACTTACTGGAGGTCCCCGGTGGGTTACTTTGACCCTAGAGACCCTCAGGATTTAAGGGGACTTAATGTCCAAACTTAAAACGTCCCGTCCACAGGGCGTGTTTACACAGTGCTGAAAGGAGGGGACGGGCCTGATGGGACTTGTGCAAACACCCCTGTGGTGTGTTTTAAGTAGGGGAAATAATTCCCCTTCAATCCTGAGGGCCAACTAGCCCACCAGGTGCTTACAGTAAGCGCCACTGCGCTGCATTGCAGAGTTGGTCCAGGCCGTGCCCTTTTTGCACCTCTCTGCAACTCAGATCTGTGGCGCTAACTGGAGATACCTGGTAGGCTAGTTGGACCCAAGGGACACTCAGGATTCAAGGGGACTTTATTACCCAAATTGAAACGGCCACAGTGTGTGTTTGCACACGTCACCTCAGGCCCCTCCCTCCCTTCACCATTGTGGTGCGTTTTTAAGAGGTAGTTTTAATCCCCCTACCCTATTGTGTTCTAGGGTCTTACAGAGGAGGCCATGGTAATCACAGGGGTACCTCAACGTATAGTGTTCTCTAGTGTATGTAGGTGTTTTCACTGTATTCTAAGTGTCCTTTAGCATAGCATTTGCTCTAGGCCTGGTTAATACAGTTGCCACCAGTACCCATCTGAAAAAGTTGAGTGTACAGATCGATTTTGCAACAAGGCCTCTTTCTGCTCCTCTGTTTGTTCTTTCTGCACGTCTTCCTCCTTCCTGCACTTTTCTACGTCTTTGAGGACTTCTGTGGCTTCTTTCTGCATTTCTTTATTCTTTCTGTGTGTTTTTTCTTCTTTCTTCACATGTCCTACCTCTGTAGACATAGTTAGAAACTAGCATTTAAAAAACCTTTGAAATTCACTTACAAAGTCACAGGTTTCAGGGGGCTTTCTAGTCAGTGGACATTTCACTTGTACAAAACCATAGAAATTCCCCCGTTATAGTTAGTTCATCTAACTATAAGTCGCGAGCCCGCAATGCACTGCTGATGACATAACATATTACATCACTCATGACCTGGTCAGTGACATCACTCATGACATCACTGATGACCTCTCAAAGGTCATCACTGATGACTTCTCAAATGACATCACTGATGGCATCATCCTTGTGATAGAGTGGCAGACCTCCTCTCACCCTAATATAACCTTTGATGCACACACTCAAAAATAGAAACTAACATTTTCAAAAAAATGGACATACCAATACCAGTTACAACAACCTATTCAGTAATTCCAAGATCTACATACACATCCACTCATTCACCAACAGTCCTATACAGTCACTCATACATGTACTCACTCCTCATATGTACTCATAAACCTATACATCCTGTTACACACTGCCACTCATCCATAGAGTTACTCACACACACAGTCACACATGCTAACAAAGTATCAAACATCTCTTTACTTGCATGTACAGTTATACACACACCACCACACTTAGTTCAACAGAAACGTAGACCTACATACTCTTTTAAACAATCACTTATAGAAACACATACCTATTCATACAGGAACTCTTCCAATCTCTCACTCTCACATATACTCACTTATATACATCAATACTCACATATACTAGTTTAAAATATATGTAGTTACTCAAAGACACTATTGAGACAGTCATTCACTCACTAACACACCCATACACACACTCATCCACCTATACAGTCCTGCACACATGCTGTCTTCAACACATACAAACAGTGACTCACTCATTCATGCATCTATGCACTAAACGATATCCCCCACTGAACCATACAGACACTCAGACTGATACTCAAAAAAACAAGTAATAACTTATATAGACACTCATGTAGCTGTAAAGTGAGACACTGATACAGATATTTACATATTTAAACATTAGTCACTAACCCATGTATTCACTAAGATGCACTTAATCAGTCTATAATACAATGAATTTAAAAAAAACAAATCATCCGTTTAGTCACTTGTATACCCATTTATTGTTCCATCCACCTTGAGATATACATATAAACATATTACATTTTTAGAAAAACACACATTCACTGGATGATGTCATCAGTGATGTCATTTGAGATGTCATCAGTGATGTCATGAGTGATGTCACTGATCATGTCATGAGTGATGTAATATGTGACGTCATCAGCAGTGCATTGCGGACCCACGAGTTATAGTTAGCTGAACTAACTATAACAGGAATTTCTATGGTTTTGTACGAGAGGAAATGTCCAACTGACTAGAACGCCCCTGAAACCTACGATTTTTTAAAATATATATATATATCTATCTATATATATATCTCTAATCACCAAAGATGCCCTGGAGCTTTCGGGAGGGCACACGCTTACGAGTCTACCATCCGGTCTGCATTGTCTGACTCCCCACAGTTGCCTTAATTTTTTCATTTTGCCTTACGCGTTTCGTGCACAATTGTTGACACTGTGACCAAGACCTGCTAGTCGAAACGCGAAGGTGTGGGGAGTGCTGGCAAGCGCCTCTTGAAAAATAAAACCGGACTTATTGAACTGAGCGAGTGCGGACATATTCTTTTGGTAAAGGATTATTTTCGGGGAGAGTCCGTCCCAGCTGTCTGCACCAGCCGTGCAAAGTGCGCCCTCCTGGCAGTCCTGACTCGTTTCGTTCATCCTTGAACTTCTTCTGAGGTAAGCCCAGGCAACAAAAAACGATTGCGAACCACAAATGACAATTGCATTATAAACACGTTTTTAGCCCTCTAGTGGACACCCTTGTGGGTGTTTTTTCGTGCATGCTGGGATTTGTGGTTTCGTGAATCATTCACAATGAGAACCCTCCAGTGGGCTGTGCCAATGTTTGTTTGTTTCATGCTATCTCACCGGAATGGTTTGGTTTCCAGGTCAGTGCTGCTCCGACTGCAGTCCTATTTTCGAGATTGCGAGGAACCATGCCATATCTAATATATGGCAGCGTCCGTTACCCTCAGTCGTCTTCACGAGGTTACAAGCTTGGTCCAGAGTTGGGTAATGATGGCGCACTTGCTGGCGATGCGTAGCTCTGCGGTGGGACCATGCTGCTAGTTATTCAACCACTTTCTCTCCCTTGCTGGAAAGACATGAGCCGCACATGTAATTAATTAATTGTGTGCTTATATAGCGCTGGAATCACTCCCGAAGGGGTACCTCCGCGCTTCGACCGCTGCGAAACCCTTCCTGGCTTCCCTGAGAGATGGTCCCTTAATGGGTATCTCCAGGGTGAGACCAGGCATCCCCGGCGGTCTGGTGGGGCCGTTAGTGAAGATGAGGCAAGCTAGTGCCCAGAGTTGCCGAGTGTGATCGCTGATCAGAGTGGGCACCGAGGCGAGAGAATTATCGAGTCCGCTGACCCTTGTCCAGAAACCTGCCTCGTCGGGAATCGAACCCTGGTCCCAGGCCGTCCTCTGCTCTCGGGTCTGCCGCCTCTAACCAGTGAGCCACACTACTTCATGCTTCAGGCATATGTATACACACACACACACACAATATGTCTTTGTGGGGGAAACCCTCCACACCCACCAACTTACCTTCAATGCATGATAAAGGCATGTGTTGTAAATGCATGTATGTGGTAAAAACATGCATGGTAAAGGCACAACGTGGTAACAACCTTGTTGTAAAGGTGATTTCCCCTATAAAACCCTCACAACTGGTATATAATCAGCTAAACACAAAGGCTACTACCTTTGTTCACCTTTTCCAAAACTCTCTAAAATGGGCAAATAGAGGCACATGGGCTTGATATAAAACATCGAAATAAATAGATCCCAGCTTTGCCCAGCCTCTTCTGTTTAAAGGGACCGTGTTTTCCCAGTGCTATTAATACCATAACTTTCTGAGCAAGCATTGGCAATGCCAGTAGGTCAAGTTTTAATGGAATGTTGTATGGTAATGTGAAGCATTGCAGGTAAACAGCTTAGGAATGTATATGTATCTATGTAGGAAGCAAAGAACAGTAGAATAACATTGGTGTAGGTTAAATGGTCAGGTGACAGTTCCATGGTCCAGCCAGACAAAAACATCCATGTAGGTTAATGACTGCCCTCTCCCATCTCTACTTCCAGAGGAAAACACCATGAATTATCTAGTTATTCCAAGACATGTTAATAGCATCAAAGTCTCATGTGTGAGCCTTCTGAAAGTTCTAGCTCAGGCAGCTAGATAAATAAACAAAATGGTCGCACCTGTGTGGAGGGCAAGCAAGCTTTTGAGGAAGCACACAACTCCTGCCCAATCAAAATCTTTACTCTTGGCTCCCCACATGTGGGCGTTGCCGAAGGCCCTCCTGGTGATTCTCACATAAGCCAGAGCATATAAAGCAGGCAGAAACAGAAAGCATTTAAGTCACTGGTTGTGCAAGCCATCGAGCTAGGCAGTACCAGCTAAAGGGACCAGCTAGCCAACGATACAGTAGGTTTTGCAAACCAAACAACCATTGTTTTGGAACATGTGTTGCTGTTGATGTAAGATTGGGTCATAAAATGTGTTTATTCTCCCCTTTTCAGTGGATGTTCCCTTTAAGAGGATTCTTCTCACCTCACCGTTACTTGCTACATTGAACTTCCATCAAAGCCTGTCCACACACAGCTATCAGACCTTTTTCATTCCGGTCTAATCCAGCGATATGATTCATGGCAAGTTTACAAAAACAGTCGCCTCTGCGTTGCAAAAGAGGCTTGTTGAAATCCGCCCGGTGCGGTTACGGCTCTTGCATCGGTGCAGAAGGAAAATAAAGCGTAGCTTTTATTCGGCCCAGAGGATTCTTACAACATTATCTGTATTTCCGTTAATTTGCGGGATTTCTAGTAAATGGTCTTAAAAATAGTCCCGGGCAAAGTGCCAAAGAACACATGAGCAGGAGAAAGAGCTTTGCACACACTCAACCGTTTGCTTTCACTTCTTGTTAAATGCAGGTTTTATTAACTGGAAAGAGATTGAACGCTGATCACCTTGTGTAGGCTGCGAGTCTCCTAGCCTTGCTGCTGGGCCAAAGGAGGTGTGTGGCTGCTGGAGGGCTTGTGGAACCAAGGCACCAGTAACCCCTGGTCTCCTGGGACCGCAAAACCATAGCACCAAAAAAAACAGTGGAACTGCGGAATCAGAGCACCAAAAATCAGTGGGCTCGTGGAACCAAGCCACCAAAAATCAGTGGGCTCGTGGAACCAAGCCACCAAAAATCAGTGGGCTCGTGGAACCAAGCCACCAAAAATCAGTGGGCTCGTGGAACTGCGGAATCAGAGCACCAAAAATCAGTGGGCTCGTGGAACCAAGCCACCAAAAATCAGTGGGCTCGTGGAACCAAGCCACCTAAAATCAGTGGGCTCGTGGAACTGCGGAATCAGAGCACCAAAAATCAGTGGGCTTGTGGAACCAAGCCACCAAAAATCATTGGTCTCGTGGAACCAAGCCACCTAAAATCAGTGGGCTCGTGGAACCAAGCCACCTAAAATTAGTGGGCTCTTGGAACTGCGGAATCAGAGCACCAAAAATCAGTGGGCTTGTGGAACCAAGCCACCAAAAATCAGTGGGCTCGTGGAACTGCGGAATCAGAGCACCAAAAATCAGTGGGCTCGTGGAACTGCGGAATCAGAGCACCAAAAATCAGTGGGCTCGTGGAACCAAGCCACCAAAAATGAGTGGGCTTGTGGAACCAAGCCACCACAAATGAGTGGGCTTGTGGAACCGAGCCACCAAAAATCAGTGGGCTCGTGGAACCAAGCCACCAAAAATGAGTGGGCTTGTGGAACCAAGCCACCACAAATGAGTGGGCTTGTGGAACCGAGCCACCAAAAATCAGTGGGCTCGTGGAACTGCGGAATCAGAGCACCAAAAATCAGTGGGCTCGTGGAACCAAGCCACCAAAAATCAGTGGGCTTGTGGAACGGCCTATCCAGAGCACCAAAAATCAGTGGGCTCGTGGAACGGCGGATCCAGCGCACCAAAAATCAGTGGGCTGGTGGAACCAAACCACCAAAAATCAGGGTGTAGCTGGCTATAGAGAATGGGCGAAGGGGAAAGGTGAAATGAAATAGTTTTCTTAAGCCGCAGTGCTCTTATCCGAGTAGAGTAAGTGAATATGCCCTTCCATTTCTTGACCTACCTACCTGACACTTAGTTATTTCATAAAGTCCTGTGTTGCATAGCTTGGGGTCCAGTCCATTAAATTATACTGATCTAGCCTTAAGGGGGATTGACAACTTTCAAATGATCTGATCCAGTTAGTTTAGTATGTGATGTACCCAGAAATGTTGGTATTTTTTATGGTGCTGATAAGCCTGCTTTTATTGTGAATACTAACTGAGTCACATGTTTGACCAAGATCAAACCATGCAATCAAATGGAACATCTGATTAAGAATCGGTCAGTTGAGCCACAAAACCACATTTCCTTATTCTTTGCTCATGCCTAGAAGAACATTTTACCTTAAACAAAATCTGACCTATTAATTTGACTGTGATAATCCTGTCTCCCATAGAATCCATCCCAATCCCCGGGGGCATCCTTTAAGATGGAGTTGAGAAATTTTCAGTAGCTGTGTCCGAACTGACAAATGTCCAATAGATGATGGACTCGACAGATACTCAGTGTCTATCATCCCGTTTAAAGATTTTAAATAGCCTTCATGAAGTTCACTCCTTTCAGTATCAGTTGTACTATATTTTTTCATACGGATATAAATCCTTGATTGCCCTATTTCCTTTTGCATCATTAAGCTTTTTTGTCCCAGTTTTCGCTACGGACAGGACAGTGGCTGCGAAATTTTACGCCAGAAGCAAGGGCCTGAGGGAGATCATGAGGTTCAGTGTTTCCTGTTTTTAGCTCTGCATCATGAACATGAAGGGGTTGAGACGGACCGAGGTCTTCTCCTTACCTCATTACAAGGAAACAGTGCAAAAGCAGTGCTCTGGGCTGGAAGGCTTTTGCCATTCATTCTTCCTATGGGACTGTTTTGTAGAGTCCTCTGCCTGTTTTCTGGAAGACATTGGAAAAGCTTGCTTAAACTGTTGCGGTCAGTTGGCTCGTGGAACCTTGAACTGTGACCTTTCTGGGATGGGCAGCTAATGCAGAGGCGCAGTATATTCTGGAAGGTATCCTTTCCACAGATCATGCAACAGACCCCGGGAAAATGATACACCTCGTACTTTTGTCGCATTACGGGGGCATTAGCAAGTATCTGGGAAGGGAATGCTTAGTGCCACCGGCATTCCATTGGGTACCTGCAGTGGTGTGCCGCAAGGTATTCGTTTAGATAAACCTGGTAATGACTGGGAATACTTGAAGAGCAATTGAAAAATCTTACAGAATATTTATACGAGGGTTGCAGATGGGGGTTACCCAGTTCAGTGGTTTGGGTTCAGACGGTCTTCAAACTTGAGGAATCTGGCAGAGACAGGGTTCGAATTTTCTATCACTGC
The DNA here is from genome assembly GCF_964263255.1 of Lissotriton vulgaris. Taxonomy (NCBI): domain Eukaryota; kingdom Metazoa; phylum Chordata; class Amphibia; order Caudata; family Salamandridae; genus Lissotriton; species Lissotriton vulgaris. The sequence continues at coordinate 455,560 of NW_028244801.1, read as the reverse complement.
GAAGATACTGGGAAAGGAGTTTGGAAAGAAAACAAATATTGTGTTGGAGCATAATAGAGATCCCTACACAGAACACTCCTTACTCCTAACCCTAGGATGGCAACGAAAATACTGATTTTTGCATCGCAGGGCTGAGTATTGTTTATTGCTTGGCTGGTTAGAAGGAGGGCTAATCTGCTGGATGTCCAGGACTTCCAGCAATTCCTCAGAGGCCTCCTGTTTTATGTTTTTTTCTGGATGGTGTGGCATTGGTTAAGAGAGCTGTCTTGCAGGTGGGCCATGCCTTCCAGCCCTACCTCAGTATCGCCTTCTGTTTTAGGTTTCAGGGTTGTGTGCTTGTTAGGTGTTTCTTGCAGGTGGTCCATGCTTTCCAGCCTTATCTCGGTATTGCCTTCTGTTTTATGTTTCAGGGTGGTGGTGTGCTGGTTAAGAGGGCTGTCTTGCAGGTGGTCCATGCATTCCAGCCCTACCTCAGTATTGCCTTCTGTTTTAGGTTTCAGGGTGGTGTGCTTGTTAGGAGGTGTTTCTAAGCAGGTGGTCCATGCTTTCCAGCCTTATCTCAGTATTGCCTTCTGTTTTTTGTTTCAGGATGGTGTTGTGCTGGTTAAGAGGGGGTTCTTGCAGGTGGTCCATGCCTTCCAGCCCTACCTCAGTATTGCCTTCTGTTTTATGTTATGGACAATTGAGAAGGTCTGTCCTAGTGGTGGTTCAGGCCTTTTAGCCCTTTCCCTGTGTTGCCAATGGATTTATATTTTAAAGTGGTGTGACTGGCTTTTCTGGGTCATGTGTGCCCCAAGTGGGGACAGTGCATTAAGCTGTTCCCTGTTTGCTAGTTTTGTAAATATGTCATTCATCTGTTCCATGATGCTCACGTTCTATTATACTTTGCATTTATTGGCTTTCTGTGCCCTCCCTGGAACAGAAATGTCAATAGGAACAAGTGGGAATTCCCAATGTAATGCTGTGTATCAAGTTCTGTTTTATTCTGACTCTGTGTATAGGAGAATGTCTAATGACGCCACGTGTGATGCTTCTGGTCTAATCAAGCGACGTCTTACATGTAATACAAAGTTTTCCGCTCTTTATTTGTCTCCCTATCTTTGGCTGGCTTAGTGCACCACAAGGCTTTGCTGGAGTGAGATACTCCATCTGTGCGTGATTCCGCCTCACCGACCTCTGCAAGGATCTGTACCTCTCCTCTGTCCCTGGTCGCCTTGTCCCATCTCCTGTGCTTGCTCGGGGCACAAGTCTCTCCTGTGTCACTATGCAAAGCTCCCGCAGCTGAACACATGCTGTTTACGACAGGCTGGTGAAGTGTGCATTTCTCGTCCCTCCCAGTCCACACCCAGCACTGTTTGTCTTCTTGAACCTGCGGGTGCCAGAGCCACACAGGGCTGACAGAGCCGAGCTAATCCGCCAGGTAAGCCTCTTCCCTGCCTTCCTGAAAGGACGTGATGCAAATAAAAAGGAAATAAGCCCATGTTTGCAGGTAGAATGTTTGCAGAGCTCTTGGGCTCATAACAGCTTAAGTGACACTTTATATGTTTCCAAGGTAAGTCCTGAGAGGCATCCAAGTCTGTACTTGTTGTAGCGTAAACATTTGCCTTTGACATCGGGTGTACTGAGGTTCACTGCTTCTCTGGGCCCTGCAGCCTCGGCGCTGCAGCCTGTCTGCGGCTGTCGAGCAGAGCTCGTCCAATCCATCACTTCTGTATGCAGTGTTTCTAAAGACTGACTTGAGCGCAGCTATCCCATGTGTTACCAGCTTTGTGTTAATCGGCCTCTCTTCCTTCTTCTCAACTCTTGGTGTTTAGTATTGTATTGTGTTGTAATCGCATTTATATAGCGCTTACTAGCCCTGACGAGGTGTACTGGTATTGTTGTCACTTTATCACATTCAGCAAGCGTCATATGTTGTGTGTAATTACCTTAACTATGCTCTTAAGATTTTTTTGAACTTGGTAGCTTATGAAATGAATTTTTGACTCCATTGTGTTGCTACCCTAAAGTTGGTATTTAAAATATATATATATATATATATACCAAGTTCAAAGGAGAATCAAAGCTGCACAGAGCTACTGTGGTCGTGAAACCAAGTTGGTTCGGCATAACCGAGGTATGGAACTGTCCTTTTAAAAGCAAGATTGCACTCGGTATGCATTAGAACTGAGAGAGGTTTTACCAAAATCGACGTTGGAAACCCAAATGACTTTAAATTACAGTCATGGTGCATTATGGGAAATTGAGTCCCTAAGGTGTATTTTGAAAAAACTTTGAACAAAGGGAACTTTTTATTGACTTGAATTGTAGTTACTTATAACCTCAAATACATGTATAAGTACTAACCTTTGTTCTATTGTCGGAAGACGGCACCAGCTGTGAAATCCTAAAGTGACTGTTCCTTTAACAGGGATTATTGGACTCGTGGTCCCTTTTCAATGTCTTAGAAGTTACGTTTTAAATTCCTAACGAACCCACAGGCATAGCAGCAAAAGGCATGGGAGAAAGAGTCGTTGGTCTCGAAATGCGTCTGCCGCTAAACCTTTTTGAATAAAGAGACCAGTACAAGTGAAGTTTGTTGTGGTCCGTGCAGCGGTTTGCAGCGCTATTGTGTGTATGTATATATATATATATATATATTGTATTGTGTATATATACATATATATATTTGTATAATACACATAGTTACTTCAAAGGGATTTCAGTAATGCCTCTTCGTCCATTCGTTTGCTGTAGTGTAATTCATGTATTGCTTCTTCCCACAACAAAGTCAGCCCACTTCAGCCAGTGGCTTACCTTACTGAGTTACCACATCCACCCTTTACACAGTGTGCACATACGCACAATAATTAGTCCCCTTCATTACCAGGGAGTACTGGTGCAATGTGCATTTTTACATAACATATATATGTCCGCCTTCATACAAAAACATTAATGAACCAAAGAAGCATTAGCAAAGTCGAGGGCAGTGGCTAACACCAGACCTATTGGCTTTATCTCGTCTTGTTTCTTAGTGTTTATATTGTTAAACCTTCTAAGAAGTAGCCGTGCTCATAACATGGTCTATTTGGGCAGTTTTTTGAGAAATGTGGCTCTCGGATTGTTTACAGGGACCCTACAATGAATGATGCCAGAATATGTTTCACCGAGGGATGAGATCTTGCTCTGTCTCATGCAATAATGATGTCACTCAGTGAATGTGATTACAGTATTTCTTGTCCAGTGAGTGAGATCTCAATAGAGCTCTTCCTTTGAATAATGCTATACTTTGTCTCGGGTAGAGATCTCAAATGTATGAGGCTGCAATAGGTCTCATCCAGTGATATCCTGATATATTCACCATAGCTTTCATCCTGTGAATGATGATATAATAGGTGTTGTCCACTGAATGATGTCACAGTAGGACTCATCCTGTGAATGTCACAATAGCTTTCCGATTCTGACCAGACCCAATCAATCAAAAGGGCACTCTGAAATATTCATTGACCGAGGTGCAGGATTGTGTAAAAGTAAGGACATTTTTAATTTTTGCTAGGATTGATGTTTTATTTTTTACATTCTACACATTGAGTGCATGCTCATTGAGGAAATACATTTATACTATGACTCATTAGTTGGACTTATGCTTAAAAATCAGTAGTTTTTAAAAAAAATGTACTTCTTAAATCGAAGCATTTCCACAATAGCACAGGTAAAATTTACCACCAGTGAAGTAAGAGGTTAATCTATGAGTAAAAGGCTACATAGTTAAAAGAAGCTAAGCACTTTAACACATCTTACCATATTATTTAACATTATAAATGATTCCAAGATATTTGTAATTCTTCTGGGTCTCTGACTCAATATACTTTTCCTCTACCTGTTGGAATATGGCCATGCTTCTGCTGCTAGTGAATGTAGCACTTTTAATTTTTGCCGGTTTACTAAGTGCCTTTATTTTAATTTAATTATTCCTTTATTAAAATGTATTTACATGCCAGCAAAGGCTATAAAGACCCAAAACATTAAGAAAATGCAGCAAATTGGAGGCAGGAATGTAATAGTGTGAGCCTGATTACAAAAGGTATTACGTGAAGGTGGAAAGACGGGTTTTACATTTTTGAGTTGGAAGGTGATGATATAGCTGAAAAATGGATGTCCAGTGGTGTAGTATCCCAGATTGGAGAGGGAAGAAGGTGGAAGGCAGTACTATAGGTGGAGAAGACGTGGTCGCAGGATAAGTGGATGGAGTTGGAGGAGTTGGAAGGGGCAGGGATTGAGAGGTAGGGACTTGGAGCATAAAAATGGATAGGAAATTAAAATACATTTCAAGAGGATACAGGAGCCAGGGGAGGTGATGTTTGGGGCAGCAGATCCTATGGAGATTATGAAAGGAAGAAAGATTGTAGATAGTAGGCAGTGTGTTATGTTGTGTAATATGTAATGTACCTTTAACTTCCCACATTCCACATTCTGTAGAACTGAGTGTACTGTGTTCCACTATCCTCTGTGTTCTACATTTATTCAGTTGACGCTTACTGACTACCTGTCAGCTGTGTACCTGCTTGCTTAAGGATGAAACCTATTCCAACCTACATTGAAGTGTTATTCTTCAATTCAACAAGTGGCGACGATCGGGATTCTGCTTTTCAATATATATATATATATATTTTTTTTAATTGGTTCTTTGTGAATCTGCAAGCAGAGACGACGTTACGGAGTATCTGGAGACGCTTTTAAAGAAATTGGCAAGGACTTTGAGTTACCTGGCGCTGAGCACGTTCCCTGTGTTGTGTGGAGCAGTAAATATTTATTTTTATTTGGATATTTCACTTTTCAAAGCAAACGCGCATTGTTACTTGGAGCTCTTACCGTTGCATTTTGAACAATGCCAATTGGAGTCTTAGCGCGTGACTGCCTCTGATGCTCTTCTCATCCGCACGCTCGCAAGTTCTCCGGCTATCTCCAGCGTCTTAGGCTATCTCCTACGTCAAACGTTCAACGTGAACGTGTGTGTAATATGCGGCGGTCATTTTGGATTGGTCTAGCCTACTTGTAGTCGGAAAACTATTTAATCGACACAAGTGAATTCAGCTAAATCTGTCATACAGGGAAGTGACTATTTTAAGCGTTTTAAATGTATTTACCTAGCATTTCTTATATTATTAAAGAAATTCTACGATACTACATTTTTGGCATTTGTTTTGCTTTTACAAACTTTAGCATTTCCTGGATCTTAAATTCTCTGGTGGTGAAGAAAGGACTGTGAAGGAAAGACTATCCATTTCTCTTGTGTTTCAAGTTAATATTTATTTATTCTTTTCTCTTTCACTGAACTATTCCACCAGAATTCATCGCATTTTAAAGAAAATCTTATTTGGAAATGAGTCAACACCTGTTCTCCTTGAGTAATCCGCAAGACTTTTGGTCCAAAGGTTCTTCACCAGACTTGAAATGGTTGGAGTGGAAGGACTATTTTCTGAATTACATGGAGACTGTAGACTCTGATGGCAAAATGTCTGCTGAACAAAAGAAACGCATCCTTTTGCACTCTTTAGGTCCACAAGGTCTTAAGTGCTATAATCAAATGAACAAAGCTATCGTTGGGGCAGGGGACAGTAATGTTTTTACTATTGCTCTGTCGAATTTAGAAAAGTATTTTGCCCCCAAGGTTTGTATTGGTATTACGCGGTATACATTTTTTTAGAGGAAGCAATCCAAGAATGAAAGTGTTGATGACTATGTGGGTGAGTTAAAAAAGATGGGGGATGATTGTGCGTTTGGTGTGTTACTGGATGATTTGATTCGTGATCAGGTTGTCATGCATCCAAACAATCCTGCAATTCAGGAACGTTTATGGATGAATGGCGACGCTTGTCTAGATGACATCTTAGCCTTAGTTCGTAAAGCTGAAACTTCTAGCAGGTGTGCTAGTGCTTTGAAATCCGATAACACTACCAAAGATATTGTTGCTAAAGTTAGCTCCAATTATAAAAAGATCAGCAATTTCAAACAAAAGACTGAAACATGGGCAAAACCTAAAATGAGTGGTGAGATTCCTAAATGTTACAGGTGTGGGAGTTCTGAGCATTTGGCTTTTGCTAAGTCGTGTCCAGCTAAGAAGAGTAAATGTGGTGCTTGTGGTCTTTATGGCCATTATACCAAAGCATGTAGAAGGAGGACTAAGACTGTCAAATGCATTCAAGAGGATGTAGATTCTTATAATAACTCTTCCAGTAGTGATGATCAAGCCTCTGAATGTGCAGTAGTCCTAAAAAAAACTCCTTCTCAACATTCGGGATGGATGTTTATTGGTTGACAATAAGCCTGAATGTTGGATGCACATAGGAGGTGTGCATGTGAAAGTTTACGCGGACTCTGGCTCGCCTTACACTATTATCAATGAGGATGTTTGGCGTAGCACTTTTGTTGACCAAATTGGTTCAAATTTATCTTCTCCTGATATTGACCCTGAGGGTTATAATGGTGGGAACATTGATATCATTGGTTTTCGTTGGTTGAAATTTGAATTCAAGAATTGCAAATCTTTTGGTAAGTTATACATTTCAAAAAAGGGACCATCAGTTTTAGGATGGAAAGATCTGGGTGATTTACATATAATCCTCGATCCCAATTCAGTTGAAAAGGTTCTAGTAATGGATGAAGGGACCAAGACTGGTGATGTACTACTAAGGAAATTTCCTTCTGTTTTTCAGAAGAAAATTGGCAAATTGAAGGATTTTGAACATAAGATAATTTTAAAGGATGATGCGGTTTCCAAAATTCATAAGGTCAGAAGCGTCCCTATTGCTTTAAGACAAGATGTTGCGTCTGAGCTTGATAGATTAGTCTCCTCTGACATAATTGAGCCAATTGAGGCATCTGCTTGGGTTTCTCCCTTGGTCGTGGTGAAACGTGCAAACGGTAAATTGAGACTGTGTGGATTTGCGCCATTTGAATGATAATATAGTGGTGGATCAATTTCCCTTTCCAAAAATAAATGAGCTGCTAGCCTTGCTCGATGGTGCTAAGTGGTTCACCACAATTGATTTATCTGCCGCATACCACCAGATTCCTTTATTTAAAGACAGTAAGCAATACACAGCTTTTATAACTCCTCAAGGTTGTTTTCAGTTCAAGAGAATGCCTTTCGGCTTAGCTTCAGCAGCTGCTGTTTTTCAGCGCTTAATGCACAGGTTGTTCTCTACCATTAAAAACACAAAGTTTTTCCAGGATGATATCCTCATTTTTGGGAAACACAAGGAGGAGCATGATAAAACTAAAGTGTTGAGCATTTTGGAGGAAAAGGGTCTGACAATTGAGTTTTCAAAATGTACTTTTGCGAGTGATCATGTTACCTATTTAGGTAATGCTATTGACTGTGAAGGGATCAAACCTAAGCCTAACCTCATTGACGCTATCAACTGCGCTCCCTCTCCTAAAGGGAAAGATGATGTTAGATCCTTCATTGGTTTAGCTGAATTTTGTTCTAAATACATTCCTAATTTTGCAACCAGAACGTATAATATTAGACAACTTTTGAAAAACAAAACTAAGTTTGTATGGTCTGTGGAGTGTGAACAAGATTTTGAGGACATAAAAAGCTGCATCACTAACATTGCTTCATTAAAAAGTTTTAATCCTGAAGGACAAACCATTATCACTACTGATGCCAGCATCAAGGGACTAGGTTCAGTTTTGTCAAGTTGGGGTGAATGGAAAAGAACAAATAGTGGCTTATGCGTCTAGGTCTTTATCGCCTATTGAGGAAAAGTATTCGACCATCGAAAAAGAAACCTTAGCATGTGTGTGGGCTGTGAATCATTTCAGAGGTTTTGTGTGGGGTACAAAATTTATTTTACGTTATGATCACAAGCCATTGCTCAGAGTTTTAACAACTGAAGGAACCATAAATACTTCTGCAAGAGTAGCCAGACTTGCCATCAAGTTGCAAGATTTTTGTTACAAGATGGAATTTGTACCTGGGAAAGAGAATTGCATAGCTGATTTTTTGTCGAGAATGCCCAAACAGCTTGTAGAATGTGAAGATGATTTGTGGAATTCTTTCCAAGTTGCATATGTGCAAGACCTGGAAGGTACTGGTATTATGAAAGCGAAGTGGGACGAAGAATATCTTAATGATAATGAATTAGCATCAGTGAAATCACATCTAGCTGGGTCCTGGCCGAAAAAAGTGGATAGTAAACATCCTTTAAAGTCTTTTTGGGAGGTCAGATTTGATCTAAGTATCAGGGAAGGTAATATCTGGTTTGGTGAAAGGGTCATTCCTCCCAAAACGTTGCGGTCATCTATCATGGCTTTGGACATTTTGGCATTGTCCGTTCAAAACTAACTGTTAAAACTTCATTTTGGTGGCCTGGAATGGATGCAGATATAGATAAATTTGTGAGGAATTGTAAATCATGTCAAGCTGCTGATAAATCTTTGGTGACGTGTAAGCCCCCTATGGGCACTATGGTGGAACCTAATTCACCATGGGAGCACACAGCTTTTGACATTATGGGTCCCATTGGTAATGACCAGAAGTATATTTTGGTGTTGATGGATCTTTTCTCAAGATGGCCGTTTGTAAAGATTGTTAATAAAGCAGATACTGATACTGTTTTACAATTTTTAGATAATTCTTTCACTTTAGCGGGTATTCCTTCTGTTTTATTAAGTGACAATGGCGTTCAGTTTATGTCCAGTAAGGCTAAAGAGTACTTTTATAGATTAGGTATCAAGCACAAAAACACTGCTTTGTATAATCCAAACAGTAACGGCATGGTTGAGCGCTTCAACCGAGTCATCAAAAACACCATTCAGATGTCTGCAAGTAACAAGGATTGGGAAACTCAGGTGTTAACAAGCATTGGAAATGCAATAGGTCTCGCACCATTAGAGTTAGTGCTTTTAGAATTGTTTATGGGTTTTTTTTGTAAATGTTTAGCATTTTTGTTTCCTGTAGCCAATGCTAAAGAATTACAAATAAAAAAAGCCATAAACATTTCTTAAAGCTCTAACTGAAATGGTCTGAGACCTATTGCACTGTGTGAGGGTGAGGGGTTGAGGGTGAGTGAGGGTGAGGGTGAGGGTGAGTGAGGGTGAGGGGTTGAGGGTGAGTGAGGGTGAGAGTGAAGGTGGGTGAGAGTGAAGGTGAGTGAGGGTGAGGGTGAGTGAGGGTGAGGGTGAGTGAGGGTGAGGGTGAGTGAGGGTGAGGGGTTGAGGTTGAGGGTGAGGTGTTGAGGGTGAGTGAGGGTGAGGGTGAGTGAGGTGTTGAGGGTGAGTGAGGGTGAGGGTGAGTTAGGGTGAGGGGTTGAGGGTGAGTGAGAGTAGTTCAGGCTGAGTGAGGGTGAGTGAGGGTGAGTGAGGGGTTGAGGGTGAAGGTTTGAGGGTGAGGGTGAGGGGTTGAGGGTGAGGGAGGGAGGGTGAGTGAGGGTGAGGGTGAGGGTGAGTGAGGGTGAGGGTGAGTGAGGTGTTGAGGGTGAGGGTGAGTTAGGGTGAGGGGTTGAGGGTGAGTGAGAGTAGTTCAGGCTGAGTGAGGGTGAGTGAGGGGTTGAGGGTGAAGGTTTGAGGGTGAGGGTGAGGGGTTGAGGGAGGGTGAGTGTGGGTGAGGGTGAGTGAGGGTGAGGAGTTGAGGGTGAGGGTGAGTGAGGGTGAGGGTGAGTGAGTGTGAGGGGTTGAGGGTGAGTGAGGGTGAGGCTGAGGGAGGGTGAGGCTGAGGTGTTGAGGGTGAGTGAGGGTGAGGGTGAGTGAGGGTGAGGCTGAGGTGTTGAGGGTGAGTGAGAGGTTGAGGGTGAAGGGTTGCCAATAGGTCTCGCAGTAGGAAAGTTGGAGCTATTACAATTGCAAATAGCAATGCCTTTTATTTTTGTTTTAATTTTAAAAACATAAAGGGCTTTGTCATTTACAAAACCAATAGCTCCAACTTTCCTACTGCGAGACCTATTGGCAACACCAGTGCTTGTTTTTTTTTTTAGTCAAAGCAACACACGCTCTTGCGTACATGCAGGCACACCACCCACGAGCATCTGACATCTCTGAGAAAATATGTAAGTACATTCATATTCTGTTCACAGTATGTTATGGTCAGGCATGTCTGAGGACATCTTAGGGCCAGGCATATGAAAGAACATGCATATGTTAAGGTCATGCATACATCTGAGAGGGTTCAGAATAAAAGACAACCTGTCTTCACGATCTTGGGACATCTACTGGGCACGTGACCTTCCTCATCGCCTCAACCCTCTGCATAGGGGCTAAATACAAACATCTAAGAATTAAGCAAGTGCAGGTCATGTTCATATGGTGCATAAAAGGGATGTCACATGGAGTGTGGCCTTAAGGCTGTGAAGTAACTGCTCTCATAGAACCAACATGTGTGCACATATAATAATGGGCGTTTTCAGGGTGTGGCAGAGGGGTCCCTCGAGGGCATTGTTCTAGGACCTCATACTTTCCACTATTTAATTAAAAAATGTAGGATCTCGAATTCACACGCACACAAATTAACACATTCCGCTTGCAGGGTGTTGAATTTGTGATAACTTAGGGATTGTGAGCGCATCCTGAGATGTATGACTTTTGCTTGAAATAAGATTACACACTGTCCTATTTTCACACAATGGTAGGCACTGGCTTTGGTTTGCTTCACTTTGATGAATGCCGATCTGAACGCAGTGATACAGAGCGAGTTGCCCGGGATCACACAACTGAGGCAGTTCCTCAGAAGACTGCCTCTGCAGCAAACCCCCTGACCGACACAGCGTAGATCTTGTTGCAGTGACAAACAGAGCTCTACAGACACGTCCCTGTATATCTGGCGCAGCGCAGTGCTGTGAATTAGATTACACAAAACGGAGGGGTGTACGCGTGATTGGGACAGTAAAAAATACAAGTGCTTTTAAATGACATATTTACATGAAACATAAAATGAGTATCATTGCGGCGGGTAACAGTAAACCTCGGTTATTCAGCGCCAAGAAGCTCCAGAGGTGAACGTGCAATTAGCAAACATGCATGTTACATTCACGTTTACATGCACGAGCAAATGAGGCGATCTGCCAAAAATGTAAAGATTTTTGTTGAACCTCGGTAGTCAGGAGTAAAACCAGCATCATCTCCCAGTCCCGCCACGTTCCTGCCCCCGAGCAAACCTCTTGCTGTAGCAGTGGCGCCACTCCAAGAGACCTAAGAGCAATGCAGGCAGAATGAGAGAAGACTGCCACATATCGGAAATGTAAGATTATAAAGGGACCGCGGAGCCGAATGGGAGATTTGACATGGCGTGCAAGCCAACTATTTCACTAGACGGCAGTGTAAGCGCCTCTGTCATCTGCAAACACCCCGCCCCCCAACAATCCCCTTTACAATCAAAGAAACCTAACAGTCTCTGTGAAGTCTGAGAGTGAGTCAGGGACGCATCACAGCATCACGGGCCATGAGAGACGGAACGCAGGGGTAAAATCTGCACGGAGCAGAGGCAGGGGAGAGGGGTGACAGGGCAGCATGTGACGGATGAGGGGCCCGCTAGCAGGGTAAGGCAGATGGAAAAGGAAGGAGAGAGGGGTGGAATAAAAAGGAAAAGAAAAAATGAGAAAGAGAAGCAGAGATGAATAACAATTGAGAAATAGAAAGAAACAAAAGGAAGGAAAGAAATAAAGAAGGAATGTGAAGAAAGGAACAAAGAAGGATGAAAATCGGTAATGTGGGGGAGGAGAGGAAAGAAAAAATAACGAAAGAAAAATAAAGAAGGAATGTGAAGAAAGGAACAAAGAAGGAAGAAAATCGGTGATGTGGGAGAGGAATGGAAAGAAAAAAATAATGAAAGGATAAAAGTGATAAGACGGAGGGAAGGCAGAGAAGGGGAGGGGGAGGAGAAATGCGACACCGTGTGAAGCAGCAGGGGCCTTTGAAGTGAAGCTAAGCTTCACTTCAAAGGTGTGGGAGGAGTGCTGCTACGGCCTGGGGGAAGCTGGCTGGGGAGGGGGAGGAGAAATGCAAGGTTAGGGCCCAAAAGCGGGTGCCTGTGGCCATGACTCGCAGTCTGCAATTGCTCGAAATAACCAAATCAGTACTGAAGAATACATCTATTTTCTGCCCTTTTGAAGCTCAACAAAGTGCAAAGTAAACAAAGTTACCGGCACTACACAGAACATCGGAACCCCTCGCGGCTGTCAGTCATAAATCAGACACTTATGCTATTAATAGGACAAGGGAACTGTGGCAGATGATGTCATATGTGTGCAAAATAGCATATGGAGGTAGTCGCGTCCCGTACGTAGTCATAGCAGTCGGTACAACCATTCGTGTGGAATACAGCCGTACGTGCATGACAGTGTGTGGTCAACCTCAGTGCATGACGCATAGGCACTGACAGACGCGGAGGGTCGCACTTACATATCTAGTGACATTGGACATCACGCACCATAAAGCTCTACCGGCAGAAATGGATGGCTGTATCTATACTACTGACCGTGGGATATTTCCTATGGATGCATCTGCGGCGATTGTCGGTTTGCAGATCCACCGCATGTCACCGCGCGCTCAGATTCTCCCACACAGCCGTCACAAAGCACAATATTTCCACGCACTTGCTTTGGAGAGCCATCCATGCACGCACCAAAAAAAGCACCCCAGCGTTATTAAGCGACGTTGCAGTTAGTTTGCCAGACGTGCTCATGGACCCATTACAAAAATCGTTTTGCTATAACTTGACTATAATTTTTGTATGCAATGTGACAAAGCCCACAGCGCTCTGCGTGATGATATGCTGGGTTATTGCTTGCCCCCGTTGTCTGTAGTATCAGAGGCATCCTATGTAATACTGATCATATTACACAGAGGGTCATAAAGTTATAGATTGTGTATGGCATTGTTCGTTGTGCCCTCATGGTGCGTCGTTGTGTGCTGGGGGGAGGGGGGAGGAGAAATGCGACGCGACATGGCAGGCAGGGGAGGGGGCGGAGCGGGGGTGTGGGAGGAGTGTGGGAACAGACGGCGAGGGGAGGAGAGTAGGAGGAGGAGAGTAGGGGAGGCACGGCCTAGCGGCCGTGCAATCAAGAAGTGAGGGGGCGGGAGAGTAGGCAAGGCAGGCGGCTGGGGGCATGCGCACGCGCTTTTAAGCTCAATGCGCATGCGCATTGAGCTTAAAAGTCACGGGCACTGCAAGGAATCGCCACGATTCCTTGCAAGTTGGACAAAGAGTGGATAAGCCCCCATAGTCTCGCTTGCTCGATGCGCATGCGCATCGACAGGCGAGACCTAAAAATGGTTTGGTCTTACAGAACTTCTATTTGTGAGGCCACAGGGTTTCTTCCTTTTGTTCTTATGCGTGGTAGAAATCCATGTACAAAATTGACTCCTGGGTGGTTGTTCAGATCTAATGTGGTTAATTGGTCTGAAAGTTTTGTAAAAGAAAAAAGTCAGGCTTCACACCTAAAGAGTAAAGTTTGGTATGATTCCAAGCATAATGTTAAAAATGTTGACGTTGTTGGTCAGTGGGTAAGAGTTAAAAAACCTAAAAAAATCCTTGAAGGAGGAAAGTCGTTTTTATGAGCCTATGCAAGTTGTAGAGATCATGAATAATTCTGTTCGCCTTACCGATGGACGGGTGTGGAATCTAAAAAGGATAGCTAAATGTTGTGATCCTTTGAATTCTCTTAACAAAAGCACATCTTCTGATCTGTTTGATTCTGCTTCTTTGCACTCTTTTAGCAAATCCTCTAATTTGTTTGATTTGGAAGATTTGATGTGCTCAACTTCATCTGAGTCTTCTAATGTAAATGTTTCTAATGAGGATGTTGTTAGTTCTAATTTAGCTGTTCCTAGTGTTTCGGGTTTAGCTAATTAAGATGTTTTGACAAGTTTGACAGTTCCCAGTGTTCCTGCTTCGAGTTGTGCTAGTCAGGAAGCATCCTACACCAACAGGAATTCTAGACGTGAAAAAAGGCCTCCAGTTTGGTTGGCTGATTATATTTCTGAAAGTTTTCCACTATAAAGCAAGATATATATATATATATTCGTTTTTTTTATTTTCTTTATTGTTTGTTCAAGAAAAGGGATGATGCTTGTTATAAATTATTTTATTGTTTTTTTGTTTTTGTGTTCCAAAGGGGATGTTATGTTCTGTAATATGTAATGTACCTTTAACTCCGCACATTCCACATTCTGTAGAACTGAGTGTACTGTGTTCCACTATCCTCTATGTTCTACATTTATTCAGTTGACGCTTACTGACTACCTGTCAGCTGTGTACCTGCTTGCTTAAGGGTGAAACCTATTCCAACCTACATTGAAGTGTTATTCTTCAATTCAACACAGTGGAGATCAAAATAACTGGAAGAGGAGTGATGGAGGAAGCAGGACGTCCAAAAAGATAATCAAAGTGTGAGCGAGTGGAAACATTAGATGTCATGTTTTAGTGCATTCATGGGTTGTGGGAGGCAAATGTGATGACAATTAAGCGTTCGATGATCCTAGAAGCAAAAAAGGCAGGAAATGCGAACAAAAAGCAAAGTGAATAATGAATTTGAACACTACAGGTGTGAGCGGATCACATATGAGAATTGCAAGTGGGGAAAGAGGTAGAAGTGGGCACGGAAGAAAGAGCAGAAATAAGACCAGATAACATACTTTATTTTGTAGAGGTTATGAAAAAAAAGCGCTAAAAGAATGACTCTGAGACAAGAAGGTGGGCAGGCAGGGGTATATATGTAAGTGAACATTAGCAGGGAAGTAGTTGGCAAGTCATCAGCAAAGATATAATTGTGAAACCAGAAGAAAAGATCAGGCCACCAGACGAGAACATGTAAAAGGAATCAAGTTAACATGTGTGAACCAACTCCTTAGGATGACATCTGGTGGGAAGGGAAGATGAGCAAGAAGATTGAAAAGAAGCAGCCGGAGAGTCCAGTGGAATCGGAAAGGATAGTGAACCAGAAAGCAATTGAAGTAAAAGCATAAATTGCCTGTCTGCTGCTTTTGGCAGGATTGACTAGAGAAAAGTGATATGATGCTTGTGCGCGTGTGTGTGTTTTAACATGCCCATTAGGAAAATTGTGGATGGAATGAAGAGTGGTCTTCATGGAATGAGCTGTTGAAAAATATATTGGGAGCAATGAAAATGAAAGTGCAGGTTAGATCAAAAAGAGGGTTTAGATTGAACAAATTGATGGACAACTTGGAAAGGGAAATAAGAGTGAGGGGGGCAGGAGTTTCAGGAGAATTAAGGGTCCACGATGGCCCATCTTCTACTCCTCTGTTGTGTCACCTTCCAGACCAGTAGTATTAGATGCTCTTTCTGCTACAGGGCCCCAGTAGGGTTGGAGCCTGACCTCTTGCACACAGGCCTGATAGATGCATCAAGGTCCATGGGAGGGAGAGCTTTACCAGTGTAATTTGAAACTCTGAAGGGAAGTCGATCTCGACCGTCTCGTGAGCTTGCAGTGTTGCAGTAACTGTCCTCTGAGACCAGTGGCTCCAGGTATGCCAGGGTCTGGATAGGAGAAGGGAGAGCACTGCTTTCCTGGTCACTCCATGCCAGGTCACGGAAGCAGGGTCCCTGCTCAGGGTGGTGAGCGTGGGCTTTGTGACTGCATTCAATAGAGATACCCTGTGACAGAGTCTTGAAACGTCTATTAGAACATTGGAATGTTGGGAGCTCCATTAAAGTCCATGGAGTGCTCCCTGCTTCTACGGGCCAGTAAAGGCCCGCGGGGCAAGGCCTCCGAGAGCTCGAGGGGATTTAAAGCCCCTCGAGCTTAGAGAGGGCTGCGTTTTATTTGTTAGAACATTCTGCCCTCTAGTGGCAGAATGTTAGAGGGTAGAATGTTCTAATAACCTTATAGCCCTTCATAGCAGGGCTATACTGGCTATTAACCCTTTCGCTGCGGCGGCTATTCCGCCGCAGCGCTAAAGGGGCGGGGCGGCCGCACGGCCGCCGCATGCTGGTGACAGAACCGCTCCGTCACCAGCTACAGTTGAGCTGTGCTGGTGACGGAGCGGTTCCGTCATGACCCGCCCCGCTCATTAAACCTGCCGCGCAGGCGCGAAATCAGCGCCGCGCAGGCGCGAAATCAGCGCCGCGCAGGCGCGGCGGCCGGGCCATGACGGAACCGCTCCGTCATCAGCACAGCTCAACTGTAGCTGATGACGGAGCGGTTCCGTCATCAGCAGGGGAGGGGTTAAAGTTCCGGTCCCTTGTTAAAGTCCCTCAGCGGTCCTTTAATAGCCGGTATAGCCCGCTATAAGGCTATATTACAAACAAGTCTTTACAGCTGTTTAACAAACTTCTAAGGAAGGAGAGTGCTGAAGAGACAGTGGTTAAGGAGTTCCAGAGTAGAGGACTTGATTAGAGAAACCCTGTCTTTATTAAGGCACAAGTTTAAAACTGGGAAAAAAATTGGGCATTGTTTTTGAAGTTTCATCACTGGAGGGGGAAAGGGGGGTACGGTGCTAATCAATTTAAATATGACGATACATTTTAAATAAGAGACTGTTTCAGACAGTCGTTAGTGAGTAATGATCATTTGGAAAGCAGCAAATCTGTCGGATCCACATGCTGTGCATTTTTCCGCAATCTAGTGCTTGAATCCAGAAATAATTGTTTTACATACTTTTCCAGCTGTGTGTCGATAGAATGCTGCCTCCTGATTGGTTACGCCGCTTCCTCCAGATTATATTTTGTACTTTTTAACAATATAAATGCCTTGCATATAATTTACTGGACGTTATTTTGTACTTGAGTGTTTTTATGCATTGCGCTTTTGACAATGGCCTTCTCTTGCGAGCCATCTCCTGCATATTTGGAATGTTTAAATGCTGACTTTCCGCAAGGTCACTGCTGCGCCGGCGCTTTCCTCCCACACGTCCGAGATATGCCCGGGAAGGGCTTCCTCTGCAGCTCTGGTTACAGTAAGGCCCACCGTGGGAGCCCTTGCAGGTGTCACGTGCTGGTGGATCTGTCTGGCTGCGCGTGGCGAATGCCACTGTCAGCATCTCGGAGACGGTCACAGCGGAGCCTCTGCCTCGAGTAAACTCCTGCTGTGTGCCTTTAACTTTTTAAACTATATACCGGGTGTATGAAACAGGGGGCTTGTCACATGCACATTATATGTGTTGCAATTGCATTTATATAGTGCTTACTACCCCAACAAGGTGTTAAAGCGCTTTTCTGTGAGTGGCACTCTACTCCGGAACCCAAAAAGAATGAGTGGTGAAATGGTAGAGGGAAATATGAAATTAATTTGAGCGGTGCACATGTGAGTCTGTTAATTCGATTGAATGAAACCACAAGGTGGCTCGTCCACTTAACTCTGAAGTCTTTCTAGGTTAGGTTCCATAGCGTGAAGTAGTTGCTGCTGCAGTGCGCTCAGTGGCATGAAGTGTGGACACTGTTTGATGGTGTGTTTTTGCACAGATCTGTCTCTTTGGGTAACGAGCTGGGCAGTGATGCTGCTGCCAGGGTGATGTTTGGGGCAGCAGATCCTATAAAACCATTACACAGGCTGTTTTAAGGAGTGTCATGTTAATTAGATGTCTGGAATAAAGTAATATCTATCTGTAAGAAGGGGCCAAGGACCCCAATGCAGGCAAGAAAAATGAGTCCTATCCCCTGATTAGGTAGTAAAAGCAGCTATCATTGGGTTCCCTCAGATCTCTGGGCCGTGGTGCCACTGCACTTACTGCACTGTTGAAAGCCATGTGCTGTGCAGGTTTGTGCCACTGAGCCCAGTGCGAGCTGCTTTGATCAGACTGTGTGTATGTGGGGTGCCTTTAATTTGCGTGGCTCACGGCCCAGTGGAGGTGAGATCCGAGCTTGGAGTCGCGAACCAAGAGCATACAGTAAATAATATTAAGTCCCATGTAGTAGGATTCCTTCATGCCAGCTGGTGTAGGAAATGGACATTGAGACCAGGGTGTGCTGGTCATGGAAAGAGAGATATTTAGCAAAGTCTGTGATGGCTTTCATTGGATGAACTCCAGTAATACATTGCTGTTTCAGATCTATTATGTATGTTTTCAGGCCTTTCCTCGTATTAAGTGAATTAACAGTAACATAACGTGTATTTGTAAAGCGCACGTTCACCCTAATAACAGATGTTTTTTGTTACCCAATTCCATGGTACTCATTGTATCGACCTCAGATGGATGAAAGGTTGAGTGCGCCTGACGGGATTTGAACCTGTGACCATGAGGTCAAACACAGGTCCCTGTAGTGGACGCATTTGTACACTGAGCCACCAGACAATGGTTTGCTGCTTTTGCCATCCAGGGGATATTCCCGTGAATGGACCGCTTGTCATGAAGGCAAATTTGAAGTGGGACTGTTTTTTTTAGTCATCCATGTTTAAGTTGTATTTTAAGTACATGATTTTGTTATAAATAAATATTTCCCTAAAAATAGCTTTTCCAAGCAATATAATCTTAATTTTAATGCAGGACAGAATGTAAAATTCCACAGACTGGGCTGTATTTCGCAAGTGAGGCTTCTTTTTACCCAAATACCCTTGGAAAATGTGTACATGTAGTAAATGTAGTACACTTGTAAAGCGCACAGCTGCCCCCGCAACGGGGCGTCCCGGCGCTGTATAATGCTGTGGAACCCTTCCTGGCTCTCCCTGTGAGATGCCCCTCCTGGGCACCCCCAAGGTGAAGCCAGGCATCCCAGTGTTGTTGGGGCCGTTGTGGAGATTAAGCAAGCTATTGCCCAGAGTTGCAGAGTGGGACCCATGCTTAGAGTAGGTGCTGAGGCGAGAATTATCGAGTCCGCGGACATTGGGCCCAAGACCCTGCCGCGTCGGGAATTGAACCCGATCCTGGGCCTGATCTCTGCTTCAGAGTCTGCCGCTTCTAACCAGTGAGCCACACTTCTCCGCCTTTGAGCTACACTTGTTTTAAGGCATCATTTTCTGTTAACTTCTGGTTTCATTGGAAAAGTGAACCTTCAAGCCCCAGTATATTTTGGTGCTGTTGGGAGTAAAACCAGAAGTGTTTGAAGGTCACCTTCATAAAATGGGCAGCTATGCGTCGAAGACAAGAGGATTTGAAGAATGATATCGTTTCAGACAGTCGTAATGCAGCCGTGTGGGTGAAAATAAGTGATAGATCAGTGACCTTTTGACCCATACAGTAGTCTAATAGGTCTGTGGAAGAGGTCTGTTGTTGGCATGTTGTCGTTTTATTACTGTATGACCATAAAGGAAACGTGAAAGAATAAGATGGTGTTTCTTGTGTGCAAAGTTTTCAAGTCTGTGATGCTGGGATCTCTTATTAGATTGTTTAAAACAAAAGTCAAACAGCGGGTCCTCTTCTGTATACAACGCAACATGTTAAGACCTAATCAAAATTCTCATCCTCAATAGGACTTTCAGCCAATGAAAATGCTTCTTTTGTGGTGCACAGTCACTTTTGTATTGCCGCAAAGGAACCATTCTGTGCTGCCACCTCCTGACCCAATGTGCACTGTGATTGGGTCCCAGTCTCCCTCATCCTACGAGCAAACACTAGGGAGAAAGAGGGAGATATGTCTGCATGGCAAACTCAATGTGTGTACGTTCAAAACATTTTCTTTGGCTGGTTTTGCCCATTATCACTGCACCAATCATTAGTTTGGTCAATTCTTCGATTGAAGCAGGTATAGTCCCACAGGACTGGAAACTGGCCATGGTCAAACCACTGATAAAAAAACCTAACCTTGACCTTGGAGACTTGTCTAACTATCGCCCCATTTCCCTTCTCCCAGGTATCAGTAAATTAGCAGAAACGTTTATAAACCGCCAATTGTCTTCATTTCTGGAAACTTTCAATCTACTCCATCCATCTCAAACAGGCTTCCGCCCCGGGCAAGGGATGGAGATGGCTCTCGTAAAGGTGGTTGAGGAGTCTAGGAGGATTCTGGACGCAGGTGGTAATGTGGCCATTATCCTCCTGGACCTCCGCGCCGCCTGTGATACGGTGATTCACCGTATCCTTTTAGCCCGCCTAAATAAGCTTGGAGTCTCAGGAAAGGCCTTCGCATGGCTGGAATCATTCCTTCAGGAAAGGTATTTCAAGGTTTTTGAAGGGGATTGCCATTCCTCCCCTGTACCTTTGCAGTGTGGGGTCCCGCAGGGCTCCTCCCTCAGCCCCACACTTTTTAATGTATATATGTCTCCCCTAGCTGAGAACTGGCTCCCTATGGGATCAAATTGGTCAGCTATGCCGACGACACGCAGCTCGTGGTCTCTCTGAACCAAGCAGAGCTGTCCCCCCACGAACCTGAGTGTCTGTCTGGAGGAAGTAGCCAGGTCGATGTGTCAGTCCCACCTCAAACTCAACGGTGAGAAGACCGAACTTATGTTATTAGGCAGGCAGGCATCATTCAATGCCCCCACACTATGGCCACCCTGTATGGGTCCTGGTCCTCCCCCCAAAAGTGAAATCAAGAGCCTGGGACTTTGGTTAGACAATGATCTCTCGTTTAAAGTACAAGCCAGGAAAACAGCAGCCACTTGTTTTGGCCTGCTAAAATCTATACGCAAAATCCTTCCCCAGTTGCCTGATAAAGCTAAAAGAATTTTAGTTCAGGCCCTGATCTTATCCAGGCTTGACTATAGAAATGTGATCTACCTGGGAGCCCCGACTTCGGTGATCTGCAAGCTTCAGTTGGTCCAGAATTCTGCGGCGAGACTGCTGACGAGCACTAACCATCGCTCCTCAGCCAAAGCAGCGCTTAGATCTCTCCACTGGCTACCGATAAAAGAACGGATACATTTCAAGGCCCTCTGTATCGCCCATAAAAATCTTCAAGGCAAAGGTCCTCCAATTTTCACCAACCTTATCAGACCCTATAAAACTCCCAGAAACTTGCGGTCCAATGACCTCAATTCCCAGAATTAGTAAGTCTTTCTCCGGAGGTCGCCTCTTTTCTTACAATGCATCAAAACTGTGGAGCTCTCTGCCTCTCTCCCTTCGTCAGGTACCCAAACTCCTTACTTTCTGCAAGAAACTAAAAACATGGCTTTTCCCGGAAACTATACAATTAAGATTACTCAAGAGCAATCTCAGACTTTCTGCCTTTCCGTGATTCCAAGCGCTGGGATGCTCCCGGGTAGCCATGCGCTATAGAAGAACAATTTTCATTTCATTTCGTTGGGCTTACCTTTCAGCAGAAGCAATGGGAGGAGACCGGACGGTCTTGTCTAAACCAGCTGCTTTAGAGGAAAATAGCTGAGTAAGCCATTTCAGATGACAAGTAGCTCCCACAGTGTTCCCTATAAGTGGTAGGGAAGCGGCTGCTAACAGTCTGTTAGCAGATACAATGGCAATAAAGGACAATAATAGCTATTAATTACCCCCTTACCCTGTTAAGCGCGGTCACCTGCGTCTCGGGCCCATAACTGCAGGAAGGGTTATTAACAGTTGTTATTGACTGCAGGTCCAGGAATTAACTCATGGGTGAAGGAGTGACAGTCTTCTCTAGTTCACATAAGTGTTTCAAGTTACCACTTAAAACTCCGCTGAACTATGTACTCTACTGAGAAATGGTTTCCAGTTGCGAGGCATTGTGAGGTTCATGTATTTTCCGTTATTCAGTCGCAATGCTACCTTATTGTGATCTTTGGGCCACTCCTACATCTTCCCTCTTGCAGTGGGTGATGTGGACAACTGTTTTGGATTTGCAGCCAAACAACCCTTTAACTTGGTTTCTGTTGGGCACTAGGAGGGATGTTGACCTGCAGAACCATCCAGGTTCTCTCTTCCTTGCATTCATAAGGAGAGGACCCATCTTTAGTCTGTGTTTGCGTTGTTAGTAGTGTTATGGGTTCTCTGAGGTTGAACTCTGTTATAAGTAGAAGGGCAAATAGTTAGCTTGGTTGTGCACACTGTGTTAGCAATGGGTATAGGTCCATGATTATATTTCTTCAAAACAGTCTGTTTCTCCTTTTTTCACAGATGCGGTTTCCTGTGTATTTTCCTGGCACACGCTAATTGCCTTGCATAGTGACCCTGGTAAGGTAAAACATATTTTTGGTGATCTCATCTTTGTCAAAAATAGATTTTTAATATCTGGTGATCATAGATTACATTGTCTGAGATATGAAAAACTTTGTCTGCACTAAACTGATCTAGATTTTTTTTTCCATCATTGGGTCTTGTCCATCTCTCTAACTGCAGCTAGAACTCGTCCTTGAAGCTTTATTGATCAGTTCCGCTGGTTTTGTCATCATCTGTTCTTTTCTGCTCTAAATGTTGTTATTCAATGTTTTTTAAAAGGATAAAATAGAGTAAGAATGAACCAATGTTTCTTAATACTAGACAAACCACTAGCCTTTACTGTATTAAAACACAGCATGCATTAGCTGTATCCAGATGTACAAAGCATTTTTGCAGCCTCAAATGGCGCGATTCGCAAAAGGCTTTTTCAAATTTGTGATTCGGCATTTGGAAGGGCCTTGTTTTGGGCGTCACTTTCAAATACCAAATCAGTATGAATTACTGTTCTGCAACTGAATTCCAGTAGCAAAACAGTAATGCTTTTATCACCAGTTTGAAAGTTGTGGTAGCCCATTCACAAAGGGAAAGGGGCACCCCTCGGCAGCACTTCCTCTTTTGAGAATGTTAAAAAATATTTCCCATGGACCGCCATCTACAATTTCAAGATGAAACTTTAAAGTTTCTTTTTAAATTTAAAATATATATATATATATATATATATATATATATATATACATACCAAGTTGTGGCTGTTCCCCGAGCCTCTGATTCGGCGGGCACACGGCAGGGGTAGCCACCCCCTTCAATAGCAACACAGTCTCACCGGCGTGATCCCTCCTCCAATAGCGGAAAGAAACAACACAGGAGCCGTGGCCTCTATTCCTGGTGCAGTTTATTCAGAGCACAACGTCAAACGCGTTTCGGAGTAGAATCGCTCCTTCTTCACGGGCAAGAATGTGAGTTTCAATAATGATAATAAAGTAAATATATATATATATATATATATATATATATATATATATATATATATATATATATATATATATATATATATATATATATATACATACATACATACAGGCCACCATCTCTGTGTTGGCTGCGATTTCTAAAGGGTAACAAATTGTGACCTATCATTAATATTCATGAGGTAGGTTGATTTTCAACCTACTAGGAATCACTTTTCGGGAATAAAAATGCTTCATACATTAGGAATGCCAGTTACCTAATTGTGATCTGGAGCTATTCGAAATTAGGAAATTGGTATTCTTAATGTTTGTACATCTGACCCTCATAGTCACACCCAGTAACAAGCGGAGA
This sequence comes from Lissotriton vulgaris, assembly GCF_964263255.1. Lineage (NCBI taxonomy): Eukaryota > Metazoa > Chordata > Amphibia > Caudata > Salamandridae > Lissotriton > Lissotriton vulgaris. The sequence continues at coordinate 432,283 of NW_028244801.1, read as the reverse complement.
TGAGTGGGAGTTACCTTCGACTAAAAACTCCTCTTGTACCTGGTATCAAATATGTGTCTAGCCTCTACTACTGTCAGGATAACCGACTACTTCTCTTACGATTTCTTCGCGAGAGAAGGGACGAAGGGGCTCTACTCTGACATTTTTCAAGTCACTCAAAAATTCCCACTCCATGGGTCCCGGAAATGGCAGTCAGGATGACACCTAGACATAAACCCTGGAGCTGAATCTTTCTCTCTACAATATTTCTGCTGATGTCATAACTTACTTTCTGCTTCACCTACAAATCTATGCACGCGTAACTCACAGACCACAATTGCGACGTTGGACTGAAGAACTCTTTTCAATCTCACAAGCAAGTCTAAGGTTCTTAAACATGCTACAGCTCTAAAGGGGCAAGCAGCTTTACTGCTAGGCCAGATGGTCAGGGGCGCTCTGCTGCAATCACTTCGCCTAGGCTGATTCTGATGTGTGCCCACTCCTCCAATCAGGGTGCCTCTGTAGTTGCAACCCTCAACTTTTAGGATTCAGATGTGTGCACACTCCAATCTAGGTGCATCTTAGCGGGATTTATGTTCCATAATTCTATAGTAGAAGTCTTTTAATTACTATCTACTACTTGCTACCGAAGCATTAGACTCTTAGTTGCAATATTGCACATTTACTGCACGCCCCTTCCTTAAAAGGATACTACTACGATTTCGCAGGTTCCCTCGCTGTGTATTGAGTTTCTGAAATAGATTACATTTTAGAACTGATCTCGGTTCTTAGCATTACTCTCCAGCACTCGGACCCTTTCTCCATAGCCGACATAGGCCTGGCCACTCCTGTCGCACTGTCTGTGAAACGTGCCCTCATTCTCACGTTTTCTCTACCTCGCTCTTCCTCTCTGTCACGTATTAGGGCACTCTCTCTAGTTTGCTCCTCAAGTTTCTCATGTTTTTATGGACTCTGTGGTTGTAGCCCCTTCGATGCTCATGACGAGCTCAGCTCGTCATGCAGCACAGTGCTCGTGTGCTCATGACGAGCTGAGCTCGTCATGCCCACACCCGTTTTAATTGTGGTCCAGCACAGGAGGGGAAATTTGTAAGCAGCGATGTGGGTAGAGTTGCCAGATGTAGTGGCATTAACGTTTTCTGTGACTACAGACAGGCAGCGCACGCATTAGAGCCTTTTTGGCTAGGTTTGCACTGTAGAAATACCATATACACACGTACATACACACATACACCAGAGGAGCCATTTTCAAGGGTATCAAAGACAAACCAGATCTCTGCTCGCCAAGTAAGCCAGCTTCGGAATTTAATTAAGAACTCCAGTTTCCATCTATGGCCCTAAAATAAATGAAAACATTGAAATTGGGAGCTCGGCTGAAGACAGTGAAGTGGCTCCGGGTCAGTAGTGGCTGGTACAGACCACCTCCGTCCAGATGCAAAGGCTTGTCTTTGTTTCTCCCTATTTATGTTAGAATTTCTACCCTAAGAGAATGGACTGCTCTGACCGCATTATAACTCTTCCCGGTGAGGCAATACCGGTTGTTAAAGGCCTTAAACCTGGTAGGCCGTCTCTGCGGCTTCAGCCCAGAACTCTGGTTTGGGGCTTCTAACAACCATTATTGCACTGTATAGCAGGGTATGATGTTTAATTATCAGTCATCCCCAAAGAAAGAAGAACCCATCCTTCTAATACGAAAAGTCTAAATCGAAATACACCAATGAAGACTGGGTTCAAATATTTAGGTGCACACCATGCCACTGAATTATAGCAAATCATTGTGTTCCAGATCTTTAAAGAACATTTCCTTTAGGGGTGGGGGGGGTTCTCATCCACCATCGTAGGGCATTTTTTAGTCCGCATAAATATCTAGAAACACAACTCTTGGTAGCTTGTAAGGTCTGAAAAACACAATTTGAGACAGGAGTTTAGTGATCCTCTTTGATGTGGTTTGTCTCCTAGGCAAGGCAAGAGTTCCACTTTCCTTTATATTGAGGATGTAGTAGGCGGGAGGTAGGCAGGGTAGATGCCACAATACAGGAACGTGCAACACCCCTCTGGGTCTTTGTGCAGGAGGCAGGGCCTCAAGTGGGTAGGGTGTAGGCATTGGTTCACTTGAAAGATTGTGCAATGGCAAAATCTACGGCAAATGTGTTTTTTTCTTTTAAAGGTCTCCCACTTAAAAAAATAAATATATCACAGATCTATTCTCCACAAGTGCTTGCGATAATCCCTGAACTTCGGTTGCAGTTGAGCGTCTGAAAGCGCCTTATTTCTATTTTTGGTGTCACTATAGATCACAACCTATTACATTTTTGTTATTTATTTTTTTGTTGGATGCTGACAGTGGTCCTTTAATTATAAGTTTGTAATATATTATGACTTTCATTGAATGCCATGTGTCCGGGTTATGGAATACACAATGCAGCCACCTAAGGTGCTTTAATTCAGTATGTGTCAGTGCAGTTATTCAGGATTCACAGGTTACCAGGAAACACAGCTAGTTTGGAACAGAAATTCCAACGCTTTGAGTACTCTGAACACAAGCTGTTGGCATGAAGACAGCCACATCGGCAGAGAGCATACTCTAGCGCAAGTTTATGCCAAGTTCTTGTGCAATCGAAACAAATCGAGCTTTATCAAGGCGTCTTGCAAACAGTGATAGCGTATTTACTGTAGCGCAGCTATGCAAACGCTGCTGCCTTGGCGGCATTGTCCCAAAGTGTTGACATTTCTGTGTTGATAATAGACTGATACCGTTGCTCTTGAAAAAAGTAAAGTAACCCAACAAGTTTGTTCGGCCTGCATTCTCCTCTAGAATGTTAATCCCATGTGTAGCATCTGAATGTAGTGAATAGCACTCTTTCACCACCGGTACGCTCTAGTCGGAGGGTGGCACCAGACTCTAAATGCTGAAGTATTTCTAAATTCTTAATTAGCCAAGGAAGACCATTAGTTTCAGTTGTAGCTCTTCTGATAGTATTGATTTTAGAAATAGTTCACACTTAGAATATTCTGCTTTGTTTGAGCAAGGTGATTTTCATGCAATGAATGAATCGAGGAACGCTATGCCAGAGGCCTTTGTGTTTTACAAATACACGTCATTAATACACCCCCAGTCTAGCACAAATCAGTGAAAATATTCCATACAACACACACACATCTTGACCTGGCGCCAAAATAAACCGCATCAATTAAACCCTTATGCGTTGAACATTTCCTGACTTCACTTTGGACCTTTAAACTTTTTGTTTAGATTTTGCATTGATATTAAATGAGTCATTTAACTTTTCTGTTAATTTATTGACCTTTCCTCAATAGTCTTCTCCAAACCTAAAGAATTTTCTAGAAGAAATATTTTGTCTTGATAGAAATAATCTAATAATACTAGGTGACTAACTCTTTCGTAAAAGCTTCAAAAAGATGACCGCTTTTCAACTTCTGCCACCCATTTGTCTGGTTGCTTACCTAACCCTATTTTATCTAATTGGGACTCACTTGAAGTCCAAAACCCTCTGCCTCCAAGTTAAGCTGCTCATTTTACAAACCCATTCTGTTTTCCAGAGAGACCCATAGTTATTAACATGTGTAGTAATAGCTCGATTTAGGGTGCAAATGGAAAGCCTTCTGCCTACCTTCCATTGGAAAAAATACCTTTGGGAAACTCTATCTATTTGATTGTAAATTTTGTAATCTTAGTTTGACACTCAGTTGGCTTAATAGTTCCATTATTCAGCCTCTTGATGAATTATGACCTCCTAAATCCATAAAAAAATCCGGACATAAGAAAATAAATCAATCGTTCTTTGATGATCTTTATAAAAGTGAGTAAGACATTGGCGTCATTCATGTGATCCTCTAGTGAAAGTACATCAGAAAAATCATCAGCTATGGCAATGATACGGCTATGTATAACCGCACAGTGGCTTAGTCCGGAGGCTCCTACCTTTTTCAATTGGAGAGCTAGGATGTTAGCCTGGCATAATTTGGAGTCTTCTGTCTATTTGTTAAGGGGACGAAGGAGGCGTCAGTTGTCCTCTAAGATTTGGGCCCTCTTTGAGTAGTGGTCTTCGCTCAGAAGTATTTGTTTTCTCTTATTTTGCCCTCCTTTTTTTAAAATTAAATGTAATAGGTATTGATTTAATTTCCCGTATATTCTCCACTGTCCTTAATCTCTTTCCTTTTTTTCTTTTTAAGACAAATGTTATTGTTGCTTGATTTAGATTTATGTGTTTATGAATATTGTTTCCACGACTTGGTATATCTATGGGTCATGCATTTTTTTGAAAAATAAAGTAAAAAAAAAAATCTGTGCATAAAAACTTTACCAGTCCCTAACGACAGCCTCAAATTAATCTAAAGAATGATTCCAAATTGCAAATGAGTAACATGTCCTCCTGGCAACTAAAACTGATACTATCCTATCTTTTGAACTTTGGGAGCATTTGTCAAGGGAAAATGTAAATGAAGACATTAACCACCGAGTTGGATAGATAAACTTGCACAAAACACATAATTGCCTTGAGGAAAGAAAATGATACAAGAAGTGAACTTCACTGCATTAATTATATAAAGTTGCTCTTCAGGTTCGTTATCCGATCCCTGCCCTGCCCAATATTTGCAACAACTTCTGTCTAATGTGGGTACAGTACTTGCCTTGCTCCCTCAGGCTGGAAAGAAGCAATAGTTTGTCCACTCTTGAAACAAAATCTTCAGTAGACCATTTGGAACATGGAAACTATAATCCGATTTCATTTCTGCCTTTCCTATCTAACCTGCTTGAGAACTTGTGTGTTCAAATACAAGGGCATGTGGAGTTAAATCTACTTCACAACCATGAAGCCAACTTTCTCCTAGGGCCCAGGTATGATACTGGTGTTCGTCTCTGTATTACACACCCTCAGAAAAAGATGTATGCCTGAGGTCCCGGGTTTCTAATTGTTTAGCCTTTTTTATTGGGGGTGAACCCTCCGTGCCCTTCAAGATGATCAGACTAGTCTGTCGCACCAGGAAAATACAGAAATATTCCACTGGCACTTCAGAATTGCAAATAATGTTTTTTTTTTCAACAGTTTAAATGAAAACACAGTGCAGTAAAATGATTCCCAAGTTAGCCCCTTCTTCTCCTGGCTAGTTAGAGAGAAGCTTCTACAATACTCGTGAAGGTTTATCTTTTGCAGAAAGTATTTGATTTTGTTTTAGATTGTTTTATGAATGGGGATTTAAAACTGCCTATGAAAAAATTGTTTCAAAATTGTGTAAAATGCAGATTTCTGCACCATTTCAAAATGTGCCTGCGGGAAGAGCCCTCAATTAGCTAGATTTAGGTTAGCAGTCTTTGCCTGCATGCTCTGTATTCTCATCACTGTCTACCTCGCTTCTTCAACCCTGATCTCCTCTTTTGTCTGTGTCCCACTCCCTTTCTGTTCTAACACCCGCCTATGTGATGTGCTTCAAAGACTTTGTACTTCCTTCCTGTCCATGCATACATCTTTCCATCCAGTATCTACAACTCCTTCATGTGAAACAGAGTGAGTGGGTAATGGCCTGCCCTGTGAAATAAAGGGCAGACTGACAGGTTGGGGTTTAACAGAAAAACGGCATGGTCAGAAATGTACAGTGAGTAGCTTGACAGTGAATAGGTAATGGATGTTAGAAGCATTTAAATGAAATGGGTTTGCATGTGAAATTTACCCATATCTCTACCCCTATTTAAAATGGATTCATTCGAACCATGCACAACTCACAAAATGTGCTTTTTTAGGTCTTGCAGACCTAGCGCTGGAGTGCGCGTGCGCTCCTCGGTCTGCAAGGCTTATTATGATCGAAAGATTTCAGAAGGGGACTTGAAGTCCCGCCCAGCGTTCCTATTGGCTGGTGTCATCATTTATGCTAAACGCTGGCCTCCGATTGAAAACGAGGCTTTTTTGTTACCGCCCTGTCTGCTTCTCGGACGCCCATCTATACCGGATTGTTTGCTTGTGGCGTGATACGGTCTCCTTTAATTACAGTCGGTAGCACTATTTGTTTCATTTGCGTAATGGTTGTTTTAAACTGTCATTTGTTTTGTTATATTTGACTTCGCTGGGACCGCATTGGGTCTCTTGGAGGGTGAAAGATGATGGTGCATAACGGAAAGTTTGTTCTCGCGTTCACACTACAGCACTTAGAGTATTTTAAAGGGAGTCGCCTCGATTGTTCCTGCATGGATCACGTTTCTGTGACTGTTTTGGTTTATGCTGTTGCTCGTGTCCTGTGACCCTACTTTTGATTAGTACTGCTTGTTGTCCTTTCGATCACTAGAACAGGCACCTTTTTCTATCTGCTTGTCAAGGTTGGGGCCCCCCCTCAGCCGAGTATATAATTGGGGTCCTCACACAGCCAAAATACTTTCTGCGGTCCTCCGAGCGTACATTTTAGGGGTTCTCGCCATTGCTTGGGGTCGTGGGATGTAGTATCCCATAGATCAGTAACCAGTATTACATTTGAGTCCCAACCTCCAAGGAGGTACGTTGGGTCCTGGGGGTCGAAATAAAAACACCCTCGGTGCTCTCCTGCGGACGTGCTAGAGGTGGTAGCTACCGATCGGCGAGGTAGGATGTGTCGTCTTTAAGATAGCGCAGCGTGGGTGCAGGAGCACTGCGTAGCTCCTTGAAGCAGCGAGGTGAACTAAGTAGAACATTATAAAGGCACTACTATAGACCTCTGAGACCCTACTTAATTTTAATCGGGTGATCCCCCCCTAAACGAAGAATAAACGTTTGTGGAGTTTTAATATTGGGGTCAAGGTTTGCTAATGTTTAGCGCTACAAGGCCATAACAGGGGTGAGCTATAAATATAAAATAGTATCTAACTGGTTGTGCAGTGCTGGGGTTGGGCAGCAGACTGCGGGATTTGAGGGAGGGAGGGAGATTGGAGTTCTAACGTAGTTTTTTCACTCTTTGGGGCGCACACACAACAGAATCGTCTGTTCTAGGTGTGACATGGAGATGCACTTTTCTGAGGGTGGAGAGTGACTTTATACTAAACCCACGCACTGGTTCTGTGTATGGCGTGGTAGCAAGGCTGGGATTGATGCTGTCCCATGTCTCCCTTTTGTTGTTTAGGAGCCCAAAGAACATAAGTGGAGGTGAAGTATTAATTCCCGGGTTTTTATGCTGAGGGTGCGCCCCCTTCCAGCACTAGGTTCTAATTTTTTGGGGTATCTGAGCAGGGCTCCCTCTGAACGCTGTTTTGCTGCTGCAAAGGTGATTTATGAAGCCTAGTGGTTCTACGTGACTGGCCCATTGCAGGTATCTGGTCGCACTGGTACTGCAGGTCTGTGCTACAGTGGGGACTTATCATGGCGCCAGCTGCGGATCTCCGTGATGTGGGGGAGGGGGGGGGGTCACATAAGAAGTGAGGGGCGCAGGCCAACTGGGAGCCCAAAGCAGCTGTGGCCCGTGGCACATTGTCAGGCCAGGCCCATACGGTGCACAGCGAGTGCAGCGTGCAAGTCTGACCACTAAAGATGGTGTTCGAGGCGCTGTGCCGCCCCCTCACCCCCCTCAAAATGGGGAGAAGGGGGGGGGGGTGACACAAAATTGTGCATTCGACAACACATACATTTAGTCTATTATACTGACTTTTACAGCCTAGTAAATGATAACTTTACAGTGCACCCGGATGCTGCATTCTTTATTAGGGCCATGCAATGGTTCCTCGCAAACCAGTGGAGTGTGTCGGAGCATCTTACATCAAAATACTAAAAAATGTATGTGGAATGGTGTATATGTTGCAAAAAGACACGGGACACTACAAGGTGTAGAATTCACATGTCATCCACTCACACGTTCGGGTTGAGTTTAATAATAACAAGCATTTGAATGCAATAGGTCATGCATTTACTCAAGTTTAAGCTATTGACATTGTAAATGACAATGCCTTTTATTTATGTTTGAAAAACTAAAACATAAATAAAAGACATTGTCATTTACAATGCCAATAGGTCGAACTCGCATAAATGCGAGACCTATTGTATTGCAAATGCTTGTATAATATTAATGTCACATTTGTTTCCGAAACATTGTTGCAGTGCATTATATGTTACCAATATTGACCAAGTCTAGCCTTCTTCAATAGAATATTATAATTAGTTATTACTCCCCAAGTGTTTAATCTATTGGCTGTTTAGAGCAGACGGTTTGGTTTTACTTTTAGATATATTTACTTTTTAAAATATGTTTTGTAGTTTATATAAACCATATAAACTTATGATGTATTCAGGAGATTCTGGTTATATCCTTTTTTCAAATTCATATAAAAACACATTTAAAGATTTAATACCTAGTTTCACAGCAAACATATTCTTATAATCATTAAGCTACAATTTCTGTCCAATGCAGTCATCTCGTCTGTTCTTACCCAGAATGGGATTATCGATCTTGTCAATGCCCCGAACGTTCACCCTAATGAAAAAGGACCAACATCTCACAGGGCTTGATAGACAGCCATGCCCAAAAGAGTGGTCATCTTAAAATAAATCACAAGAATGTGTATTATCAAACCAATTGTCACATTTCCAAATGTGTTTTATGGGAATGTTAAAAAGGACGCATACTACCTTTTATTACTCATGTTACAAGTTTTTTTGGGTGGTGTTTGTTTGAATAAAGTAATTGAAAATGTAGTCTGTTTGCGATTTACATTTACCCTTGTATGTTTAACCTTCTGCAAAATCTTTGGGATACAGGGGAACGAAAGTGTTGGAAAGTGATTTGTAATGCTGGAGACTTTGTGGTCCAAGAAAAAAAAAAGAAGGCTGAAGACTGGGAGGGCCTGGTGGCCCCTTCCAGATATCAACTTCACTATTTTATATTCCCTTTGAATTTCTCAGGCGTCAGACTGGATCTGGAAGATTTTTCTTCGAGCAGTACCCCTGCACCCTGGTAGGTGCGGTCGGTCAGCACCATGTGACGCAGGCACCATCCTCTCTGCTGTTGTGACGTCCGTGTTGCCTATATAATAGGCATCACCTCAGCATGCTGATGTCCATTCTCTTCTTTCCGCAGCAGACTACAGTGGATCTCCTCCGTTCGCAGGGGTTCACGATCAACGTGCCGAAGTCACACCTGACTCCCTCTCAGATGCTCCCTTTCATCTGAGCTGTTCTGGGCACAGTGCAGTTTCGGGCCTATCCTCCCGAACAGCGAGTCCAGGATATTCAGGCTCTGATGCCGATGTTTTAGCCTCTATCCTGGATGGATTTCAATGTAAATGACTGAGGCTGCTGGGCCACAAGGCCACCTGCATCCTGCTTGGGACACATGCCAGATGGCATATGTGGGCTCTGCAGTGAGACCTGAAGTTCCAGTAGGCACAGCATCAGGGGAATGTCTCCGACATGGCCCAGATCTCAGAGGCAACTGTGCAGGACCTGAAGTGGTGGCTGACCAACCCCGATTGGGTCACTGGCAGACCCCTCTCTCTTCCCCAGCCAGATCACACAGTGACCGATGTCACTTCTGGGATGGGGCGGCCATCTGGAAGAGGTGGCGATCAAAAGACTCTGGTCTCTGGCGGCATTCAGACTCCACATCCGCGTGCTGGAGCTCTGAGTGATTCGCTTGCCATTGAAAGCCTTTCTTCCTTCAATCTAGAGAACGCTGGTTAAAGTTTTCACAGACAACAACACTGCAATGTGGTACTGCAACAAGCAGGGCGGGGTGGGGTCGGGGACCCTTTGTCATGTCTTAGGACATGGGTGGACCAGCAGGGCATATCCCTGCTGGTTCAACACCTGGCGGGTTCTCTGAACACCAGGGTGGGCAGGCTCAGCAGTCAATGCCTAAGGGATCACAAATGTCATTCCATTCAGAGGTACTGCAAGGTCTTTCTCAACAGTGGAGAGAGCCTTGGTTAGATCGGTTAGCCTCTGTTGAGAACGCGTAATGTTAGCAGTTTTGCACGTGGGAGTTTCCAAAGCAGCTCTCGCTCGGAGACTCTTTTAGTCTTGAGTGGCGCTCGGGCCTCCTGTATGCCTTTCCGCCTATACTACCTCTGCCCAGAGTGTTTAAGAATATCAGAAGTGACTGTGCCCAAGTAATTCTTGTAGCTCCGGACTGAGCATGGAGAGTCTGGTATCCCGAGCTTCTCCAGTTGAGCATCGATCCTCTGATCAGGCTGCCCCTTGAGGAGGATCTTCTGTCGCAGGAGCAGGGGAGGGTTCACCACCCAAACCTGTCAACTCTACGCCTTCTTGCATGGAGATTGAGAGTCGTCAGTTAATAGCATTCAATCTTCCTCCCCAAGTTTGCAATGTTATTTTGGCGGCCAGGCAGTCCTCCACTAAGACCGTGTACGCTTGCAGGTGTAAGCAATTTGTAAAATATTGTAAAGAAAGCTCTATTGATCTTCTTCTTTCTGCTTCCCTCCCTATAGTGTTACTTTTTTTTTACTTTGCCCAGCAGGGCTCTGCTCTGGGTGCTCTCAAAGAGCACTTGTCAGCCTGGTCTGTCTTTTTGATGCTGCCAAACCAACCCTCATTATTTAAATACCCTACTATAAATAGATTTCTTAAGGGGGTTGTACATAGGTTCCTCCTGCCCTTTTCATCATGCCTTAGTCAGACCTTAATTTGGTTCTCATCTTCCTCATGTGTGCTGCATTCAAACCTCTACACAACTCCCCCCTCCAGCTGCTTACAATCAAAACAGCCTTTTTAGTGCAAATAACTTTTGCCAAGAGGGTGAGCGAATTGTAGGCTCCATCATCCAAGCCTCCCTACCTGACCATTTTCCCTGATATGTTGGTGCTTTGCACTAGGGCCTTTTGCTTACCGAAAGTGCTAACACATTCCACATGGGCCAATCTGTCCTCTTGCCCACTTTCTACGCTCCTCCGCACCCCTCTGAGGAAGCGGAGCAACTCCACTGTCTGGACCCAAAAAAAGTGTTGTTCTACCTTGACCACACTAAAGAGTTCCAGGTGGACGACCAACTCTTCGTGGGGTACTTTGGATCAAAGAAAAGTTGTGCACTGCAGAAGGACTATCTCGCAATGGGACGTCCTCTGCATCAAAATTTACTACGCTCTGCTTCAGGGCTCATTCCACCAGAGCTAAGGTTGCTACCATGGCATTGCAATGTGGAGTTCCATCACTCGACATTTGTCAGTAAACGTGTGCAGGGATACCCACTTTGCTGCCTGAGCACTACTGCCTGGAAAGTCAATTCCGCAGGGACGGCCTTTTTCATTGCTCTTTCCTGCAGGACTTCCTGGTCTAACGTTCCTTCAGTCCCTCCGCTGGGGACGGTATTACTTGGGTATCTATTCAAAGGTAATGAATCTGTGGCTAGATATCTATCAGATGGACAAGTTATTTACCTTTGGTAGCACCTTATCTTCTAGAGAGAAGATCTAGCCAGAGATTACCTATGACCCACCCATCCTACTCACACTGTGGATAGGTTTTTAGAGTCGGGGCTGTTCCCTTTCAGGGCCCTAGTTGTTCAAAACACACTAATAGGTGAAGCCTATAGAGTGACGCAGGCGTCATAACGGCTGAGATGATGCATACGACGTCAAGCAAAGCTGACCAACGCCACCTACCGACACACAGGGGTATTGCTCGAAGAAAAATCATCTGAATCCAGGATGACGCCTGGGAAATTCAAAGGTAAGGAATCTGTGGCTAGACCCTGTTTCTATCAGATAAGGCATTACAGAAGGTAAGTAACTTGTCCTTTAACCTTCATATGAGTCCCTTGTATATGGTACCCAAAGTGTACTCCGGGCCTGTAAGTTGTATGTTCTCAGCGGGAAGCAAAGGAAAATCGTTATGCGTATAACATTATATCCATACGTGGTGCTTCGACGAATAATCTAAACAAACGAAGCCTGATTGCCCCCACAGTACAGCGTAACAGGGATGCAAACGTGGGAGGCCTACATTCTTTCTTTTCTCCCCCTCCTCTCTCCTCCCTCTCTTTATTTTCTTGAACTGTGGGCACTAGGCTAACGACCTGGCATCAGGCTAAATGGGCTGATCCCGGCTTTTCAAACAAAAATGTTGCTCCTCTTAATACTATTTCGCTGCAACAACAAAATGTGTCGCAATGAGCTATATCCTGGCTGCCCCACGCCGGTCAGGTTTTACCTTTAAATATGTATTCCTTATTGCAGATATCCAGTTGAGCACGAAGAAACTCTTTCTTAATCTGACAACACCGCCTCTTCCTCATTTATATCTCAGCAATAATAAAAGAACGCTTTAAGACATAACCACATTTTACTCACTTGATACCTGCCAGAGGCTATCACCAGACATGTATGCGTGGCAAGGCATTCCATGGGGTGTATTATTGGTTTTAAATGATGTGTATCAATGTTTTACTGATTGTTTTAATGCCATGCAGTGGTTTTTAGTAATTATCCAAATAAACTGAACTGAAAACAGAAGGCAGCGGTACACATTGAGCCACCCACTTCAGTGACGGAGGAAACATGACTGCAGTGTGTCCTGTGTAGCACAGTGAGTTAGTTTGAAACTACACATTTGATGTGTCAAAATAACCCCTTTTGATAGTTCTAACCCATCCCTTTAAATATGAATACGTCACCGCCAAGTAGGACTTAATGCCCATGAGTCATGTGCATATTATTTAAAAGTAGGACAAGTAAATATTTACTGTTAATCATGCCCTTACAGTGCAAAGGCCCAAAAAGCTATTTTCACTGGAGCAAGGTTGGCTGTTCCATAGGAAAGCATTGGGTTACAATTTTAAATTTAATATTGCTATCTCTACTTAAAAAAGAGCTACAGAGTTCATTCTTGTATCTTTAAAAATATTTATTACAAACCCATTTAATTGGCAAAGTCATTGTAAAGTCTGTTTTTAATAAATCTTATAGTACAGGTAATTTTACACTGTAGTCTGTTAAGTGTCTGAAACCTCTGGACTCCCATTTTCATGATGTCTACACTCCCATTTACATGAGCTTCCAATTGTCACCTAGGAACTGAATAGCCCGTTTGAGGTATGAACCTGCTCCCTGAGCTGAGACAAATGCCTTGGCTCTGGGGTGGTATTCTGGTTCATAGTCAGGCTGACCCTCTGGACCATGCCCAGAATCTTAATCGGCTTCAAAGATGCTTTCCCTGTCACAGGTAGATGTAGCTGATACCAGGGCATGTGCCCTCCCTTTGACCTCTTAGCCAGTTAGGCAGCATGCCCTATGGGAGAGGAGCTACCCTCGGGACCGGTTTTGAGTGACCAAAGAGGAGGTGGTTGCTCATTTCTCTGGCTGCACCTCTGGTGCTGGCACTGAAGCTCTGCACAGGGTTCTGCCATGATGGCTTGGCCAGAGAGGGACATTGTGGGATTGTTTGCAGTAGGGCACACCGGAAGAGTTGCAAAAGTTTGTAGATTATTCCAGGGAATGTTTTCTCCAATGTTTAGGGAGTGACCTAGAGTTGCCAGACTTGCAGGCTGGTGCCATGCATAAATATGACACCCACAGTACCCTCCTCAGACCCTGTGTTGACCTGAGGTTGAAGACTGGACTTGCTACCTGTGACCTTAGAAGGGTCCTGAACTCTGGGCCTGCTCTCTATCTACCCAGGACAAAGAAAAGAACTCTAAGGTCATAAGGGTGACTTTCTGTTTGGGCTACAGGGACACAAGCTTCAAGAGGCCCTTTTCCTAAATTTCCAGCTAGTCTGTTCCAATTGGACTTGCCCTGGACCCTGCTGGAGTGAGTCTTGATCCCCAAGTGTTGTCCCCAAAGTCCTAAGCCCTTGGCTGTTGTCAAAGTGCACTTCAGTCAAATCCGGAAACCTAAGACTTATAAACGTTTTGCCCTGAAAACTGGTGGGGGACCCAGAACAACCTGCCAAGCGGATCCGACAAAGGTGCATTGCTCTTGGACCCAAAATACACTTCGTTCCTGCTACGTTCTTCTCTGCAGCAGCAAATCTGATTCAGTGGGACTTTGTGGAGAAGGTACCCAGCCTAGAGGAGCTCTTTTTGACTACAGCTCGCAGCTTTGCCCTTCTGGAAGAATACAAGGTCTAATAAAAGTGACTAATTCCGAAGATAGAACTATTCATAGTCATACTTTTAGTTGTGTTCTGCCTTTTTTGTTTTGATTTGTTTCTGTTAGGCGCCTTGATGCCTTCGGGTTTTAGTTGCGCATTATACATTTTATTTCATTCATTCATTCATTGGGTGAAAGCATGAAAAGTATCTGACCGGCAAGGGAACTTTTCTGGGCGAGAAATTCTAATTTCTCAAACTCAGAGCTTTCCAACCAAATGCCATCGACTTCAAGACCTTTACCAGTGGCTATCTGATAATGTGGACCCTACTCCAGCTACAGGCTTCTGACTTACCCCACTGAGAATCTTTTACTTTCATTCTAGAGACTAAGTCCGGAGGTAAAACTTTTCACTGGGATGCTGAACCTGGTCCTTGTATCTGACCTGCACTCCATCGAGGTCATCCTTAAAGGATATACCTTTCCCCTGTCAAATGTAACCAGATGATTGTAGATGGAGCGTAACACTTTTTTGGCACTATTTTGAACGTCAAAGTTTAAAAAATCATAACTCTGGTTCCCGTAATTGGATTTTTGTTGTTTTTATATCATTTTATTTATTAAAATGTACTCTAATTTTCTTAAATTGGTTTGGGATTTTTTTGTGTTGTTTTGACTTTATCGTTGTTAGAGGCAATGTGACAAGTATTTAAGCGATACTCAAAGTTTAGCCTGTCTTCTCTATACCATAGCTTCCAAGGGGGTTGAGCTCAGGTCAAAGTAGTGTCTCTGAGGGTTCATCCAGACAAGGATTGTACTTCTTATTTGAAGTGGGTACTCCCTCTACCCCTCCCAATCCCTCACTAACATCCCAATTTCTTGCACTAGTGATGTAAGAAAATGGCTGGGAAATATCAAAGCAAGGTATTTAGCTTAACGAGGCGAAGGATCCATAACTGTTAAGTTTTACTGGTAACAAACATTCTACATATTATTTTTAAGAGTTTTTTTTGTGATGATCAACTTTAAATAAAGATGTTTATTTTTGAGTAGTTGGTCTAAGTATAAAAAGACTTCTTTTGTGGTATGCAGGGTGGAACCTTCAGTAGGGAAGCAAATTAAACAAATGTCTTATTTAAGTCATTCAAGAAAGCACAGGACACCAGATGTAGTACAATTTATACCCACCCAATTGCAAACTTGCCTTTCTTATATGTGGTCCAACTGTTGTAATAAATATTGAGTAGGTAATTGGCAAATCGGACCTGGGTGTATACTATTTACTGGCATAATTTGTATGGGGACACACTTTTGGTCTTCCTTTGATAAATTACTCCTTTTTGGGACTGAAAGTCCTCTGCATGTCTCAGGACAGCAATGATTCCCTGCCCTCCATTTTCAGTGGTGAACTTGACGATGAAGTCAGCCCTTTGAGGATTCTCCCTTTTTCTCTGACTTGGGAACCTAAAGCTGTGTTTTGAAGTCATGGGGGTGCTCCACTCCCCCTAGTATACTGTGGATGATGGCTTCAGGCCATCAGCCCTTTATAGTTGCTGTAATGTTTCTGCTAGAGAACTCCCAGCTTCTCCACTCCTACTTCCTCAGTTAGCATCTCTGAAAAAATAGTGCCGCGCAATACAAATTCTACCTAAGCCTGTTAAAATATGACCAGGAGAGGTCCCTGTTTTCCATAATCCCTACAGGTGCTGGTAATGAGGTATCCCTTATTCTCTGATTCGAAGAGATCTCCAGAATTCAAAGTTGGAGAGCTGATTGACCAGCTCTGGTATATAAGCCTATTTTGACCCGAAGAGGGTTTAAGGATTTCTCTGCATCGGATATGGTGTTGCATAGTAGTTTAGCTCAGAAGATGGAAACCCAGAGGTAGCACTCAGCATTTTGACTACCTTTCTTCCAAACTGTGATTATTCATATTGAATGTAAAGGATTGAATAACCTTGTTTCCTTTTACTTGGGGAATTTGATCACTGTGGATGTTAATTCATCTTTCAATATGGACTTGTACAGTACAACTAATTATGTGTGGAGGTCTTAACATCTACCAGAATGTGATTACTCCTCTTACTCCCCTGTTCAAAGGACTTAGTCCTGTACTGCGGATATATTTATATCTGATTAGTTAATAAGAGTGGTTTTGAATTCAGTATTTTTTGTTATTGTGAACTTGGATCTTCGCTTGGAAGAAGTTATGGGAGCCCGTAAGAAATCCTTGGTCGGCACCTTTTGAAATATATTAGATTTGTTTTCAAGTTGTGATAGCATATTAAAATATACTTCCAACAAAAGAAACGTAGTCACCCCATTGCTTAACAGAATAGGTTGACTTAGAAGTGACAATTAGTGGGGGAGATTGTTAGCTAATCTAAAAAACAAAGTAACAAACTATAGAGTCTGTATAGAAAAGGTTAATCCTCTGGAAGATACATTTAGTAAAGCTTGTGCATGTTTGGTTGAAGATGAATGGACTGTTAAGAGTAACTTTAAATGATACAGTTAAATCAAGAGCAAAAGTCTAACATTTTATGGTGTCAAGCTCACTGGGATAGCAGCAGTTGTAGTGTTAGACGGAGAACCCCCAAATAGCAGAGGCAATGTCGCTGCTGAGTCCCAGAGGAACACCAGGGCATCATCAGCATATAGGGAGATCACTTGCTAGAAACCCAGCGCTCAAATCCACCTCGTGGCCGCTATTGTACGGAGCAAGCACGCCAGGGGCTCCATGGCTAATGCGAGTAGGGACAGAGGGGACAGCACTGCCGCGTGCCCCTGCCGATGGGTAATCAGTCTGATATGGTCCCGCCTAGCTTGACCTTGGCCGATGGGCTATTATAAAGGGTCCAGATCTAGCCCAGAAACTCCGCGCCTACCCCAGTTATTGCTAGGACTGCCAGGAAAAAATCGAAAACCTTCCCGATGTCGGGCGACACAGCCAAGGAGTCTGACTGAAGACCGGAGGAATCTCCCATTAGCCCACTCAAGCAGCTGATGTTTAAGATTCCTCCTGTCAGGAATGAACCCATTCTGGTCCAAGTGGACCGGAACTCCCATTAATGGCAGCATTCGATTTACGAGGACCTTCCCCATAATCTTACAGTCCAGGTTTAGGATGGAGAGAGATCTATATGATTTAACGTGTGTGGGCTCACAACAAGGTTTAGGCAGCACTACAATTAGGGCATCCCTTAGGGATTCTGGAAGTGTTTTAGACTCTGGTGTGGTGTTGTATACCTGCAGCAGTTTGGGACACAGATGGGTGCGATAGACTTTATAAAATTCCATCTGCAGCACATCCATACCTGGTATCTTGTTGCGTTCCATCCGTTGTATAACCCTGGATTTCCTCTGTCTGAAGTAGATCGTCTAACTGCATCAGGTTAATGGTGTGCAGTGGTATATCATTGAGTTATGCCAGCAGGTGGTCGGCCGCCCACTCGGGGGTTGGTGACCATAGCGTGGTATAATATTAGGTGAGGGCTATATTGATATCTACCTGGGATGTTACCACACTCCCGTCAAGACAGTTATCACACCAATAGGGCTGTGTGGCCCAACTCGCGCAACGGCCATTCCTGCACCCTCCCAGCAGCATTGCCTTTACTATGCTGCCTGTTTATGTAGGCCCTGTAGTGTAGCATAGCAACCCTAAATAGTACAAAACTTCCACATATCTACTGCTCAGTGCACCCAGCTCTGCAACTCCGTCCGGTTTTGAGGTCAAGGCAGTTTCCAGCTGTTGGATGTCCGTTTCAGTGTGTGATGTCCATTTGCAAGGACTATCACACCCCCTACGAAGTGGCTATCCATTTTCCCCTATTCACCACTTTAAAGGCCTCCCATTCTAAGTGGGACTGGGGCGACCCCTCGTTGACCTCAAAGTCTGCAATTTGAGCACTAGCCATATTTCGGAAAAGTGCATCTTGGAGTGCATTTGGCAGAAACCTCCACATAGGGATTTTAGCCCTGTTCATACCCCAGTGTAGCGTCCTGGTATTCTGGTATGAGACCTTGCGGGCCAGGTAGTTCATAATAATGACCTTGGCCACCAGCTCGCCAGAACAAAGAAACAAATCCAATTGTGTGCAACTGATGCACTGGGGATTAGAAGGAATACTCCCTACCTGACTGATTCAGTGTCGGCCAAACTTCCTGGACCTGTATATCCTGCACCCAGCGCTGAAAGCTAGCCGAAATTGCAGCACAAGCAGCTTCATGGAGTGGGATGTCAAGCAGTCAATATCTGTAACCAAGATGCAGTTGAAGTCGCCCCCCCCCCCTCCCCCATACGAAAGTCATCAGTGGATCATACAACCGCAATGGGGTTGTTGGCTCCAGGAAGTCAGGTAGGTCTGTATTAGGTGCATAGAAGAACATTATATTCAAGGAGCTACTATCCAGCTGACCCTTGAGGATGATATATCACCCCTCCGGGTTTCCCCTGCTGGCGGTTACCTGCAGGGGAATCACTGGGGCCAGCCATTTAGCACCTTAGCTGCGTCGAGCGTTCAGCACCCAGTGCTGAACGTTCGAATAACGAGGGCTGGCCCGTCGGCCAACGGTCGTGCGCAGCACTGGGGAGGTAGCGCTCGCGACGACTGTTTGGCCGACGGCAGCGCTTAAGGGGTTAAGTTTGCCCCTAGCGTAGGAAGAGTACCGGGTACCATATATATGACCCCCCACACACAAACACTTTGTGCAGCTTTGCCAATTCCACCGCGGTCTTGTGTCTCCTGAAGGCACGATTATACTGCATGCCTCTTGCAGGGGTTGCCATGCCTTGTATGTTCCATGTCAAGAGGTTATATCTAGGTGTCTGTGTGGTCATGTTGTCAGGCATGAGAGCGCTGAAGTCTGCCCTGGTGGATTATCCCAGAGGAACTGCCAAGGGTCGCTCAGTCGTCCCCACCAGAAAAAGATGCAGTCCTCTCTTACTCAGTGTGGTAGTGTGAGGCCATGCCCTGTGTGTGACCTGCCATCCCCAGGACCTTGAAAACAACAGGTTGTCTGAGAGACAACATCTGCATGATGCGCTATAAACAAATCAAACTCAAAAACTCAATCCCACTTGAATTTTCACACAGAAATGTCACTGTACATATCACATGCCATATAACAAACACATGAAATGGGAAAACCTTGTGAAAAAAGGCAGTCCTGTGTCCTTCGAGGTATAAGGGGTGTTGCTGCCACGGTTCAGTAGCTAAGACTGTGGGCAACCAGAGAGGCCACCCGCCCAGCTCTCCTTGAACGCATCAACAGTAGGGCGTTACAAACCCTGGGCAAGGAGAACATGTACAACTAAAAAGTACCACGGAGCCTTTGTCAAAGGATATCCTCCGCAAACCTGGAAGTGAGGGCCACCCCGTTCCTCTTCGAGCCATCTGATATATGCGTCCCAGTGTCCGATTTCAAGCCAAAGCACAGAGATTGTACAGCACAGCGAAAGGGTTGCGACTATGTTGGAGCTCCTCCGCAACCACCTGTGCTTGCTCCTCTGCCGCCTGTTATATTGTTGGAGCGATGTCTTTGACGGGCACACCCCCATACAGCCCGATAATACACCTGGAGTGGAACGCCCTTCTGTTGTACCCACACCCAAGCCCCCTTGAGGTTTTGGAAGAAGTGAGCTACTTCGCTATCCACCACACGCAATCGGGAAGAGCAAATCATATTTCATGCCCATTGTGCGTAGTTGGTGCTTCACCGACATGCAGGAACTACGAGTTCGGCCTTCGCCGTATAGTCAGGGTAGCCGTGATGACCGTGCCTTCGTAGTGCCACAGGTCCTTGGTTCAAAAGAGATGTAGAATGAAATCTTTTCATTTAGTTCAGCAGTCTGGTGATCACTGGACGAGGGCCCGATCCAGGCAGCAGAGAGCTACCTGGGAAGAATTTGGAGAGGTGGCCCTCCTGCACTGTGTCCGCCAACCGGCCCTCTAGAAACAGCTCCATGGTGGGCCCCTCGGATCATTCAGGAAAATCCAGTAGACCAACCTTGTTCGACTTCAGCCCAGGATTACAACTGCAACACCTCCGTTCACAAAAGATGAAGCTGTTATTGCATCTCCTGGAATATTGGCAGGATCACCGTTGGTGGCGATTCTGTCTCATGCACTCTCCCTACCAATTTTCTTTGATCAGCCTGGAGGGGGTTCACCTTCATGTTAACCACATACATTTTGAACTCGAGTGAGGCCAATGTATCTAGGACTGCTTGCAAGGTCTTCTCAAATTGTCTAGAATGGTTGGCCCAAGTGGTTTCAAGTGAGCTCAGGGGCCCGCTGGCAGAGGGTGTCTGTGGGACCAGGAGGTCCATAATGTCCCTTGTGCAGGGGCAGCAACTTGCTATGTTTGTGCTTCACTATTTTTGCAGGCAGGGTAGACAACAATTCGGGCCTAAAGCTTTGCCCCCACTCCCAGGCGTGCAGGAATATAGTGGATAGTAGATTCCAGAGCCACCCACAGGTGCTGGGGATGAGGTTCAGGTGCACGAGCAAAGCCATCCTCCTATGGGGCTCCTCAGAGGTGTCATGAGTGAGCACTCTTCTATGACTGCTCCGTGAGAGCAAGCTTCACAGGGTGCAAGGTTTCAGTGTAGTGGGGGGAGGCGGATGAGGAGAGGTAGAGAGGTCCGTCATCCTGTTTCCAACAAGGAGCTCCCTCGCTCTCCCTGTAGTCCGAATGAGGAGAGTGATATATGTAGGAGGGTCGCGGATCCAATGCCGCACGATTAAGGCTGGTCGTCCAGGCCAGGTCTCAGTCTCCCCAAGATCGTCCTCTGTCACAGTCCTCTTCTGTGCAGGCTGCGCTTTCTGTCTCTGGTTTGAGAGCCCTCTCTGATTGCCAGGCACCCCTTACTCAGCAGTTCAATTTGAGGCGTCGTCCACATGCAAAGCCACTCTGGTAGTTGACTGCAGCAACATGGCCTATCTGGGGCCAGGTGCACGTTGCTGAATCTACCCTAAGCCCAGCTGTCCTTGGCAGGACCCCGAGTGCTGCAAAAGCAATTCCTCTTCATCAAAAAATGTCTAGTTTATGTTACTATTTATGAGCCTCTTGGGCCCCATATACAAGGAGTACCAAAAATCTGTTATACATTTGTTATAATATAAAAACGGATTTTGTAACATTTAAACATTAAAGAAAAAATGTATTGAAAAAGAATGAAGATACAAATGATATTGTTATTAACCCTTTTGTTGCTTCTGTCGGCCAACTGCCATCGCGAGCACTACCTCCGTAGTTCTGGGCATGTCCGTTGGCCAGCGCGGCCCCGCCCACTCAATGGAACGCCCCACACTGCTGCGGAATGTCCGCCGCTGTTAAGGCGTTAATGTTTATTGTTAATTTAGTCAAGTTTTTTTTTTAAGGTTACAATTTGGTTAGTCATCTGAAACCGGTCCGCCTGATTGCATTGTCCATCACAAACACAAAGACTAGTACATGGAAGAGATAACTTAAAACCATGGGTACAAGATGTTTACATTCACAATTACAAGTTCCTTGCGGTATTGTGCAGCATCAGGCAAAAGTAATCAGAGGTTCATATCCAGAATGTTCCCTGTGTCCAGTCCACTGTGCTGGATCAGATCTATCTGGATACACATTCCACCAGAGACCACCCATAACCTGCTTAGAAAATAGCTCTCTTGCTGTGCCGTAAAAGAGCCTTACTTGGTGGCATATTTTCTAAAGAATTATTAAGTTTGGTCTCCATCATTCTTCGACACTCGTTAACAGAATCGGTTTTAATGTTCTTATTGTATAATCTAATCACAAATCATGGAGGCTGAATGAAACTGTTATTTGACATACCTGGTGGGCAATGTGAGAACTCAATACATTTTTGTGACCACCTAAAAATGTTGCCACGTTTCCCAACAAGTTTTCTTGCCATGACCTGCAAATGCAGATAGTGTCACAACCTGTAAATGCATGGAAAAATAAAATGCCATCACAAACACTTTTGACAAGTTTATTAGCCTACTCATGGAAAGGCAGCTGCCTTTGATGTTTCCCTAAACCAAAATCAATCCACAAATTTGAAAAATTTCAACTGCTCAATGCATAAAGAGCAATGACTGATACATCAACATCAACAGTTCGTATAGTTATTGACTTCTGGCCACTTTCACTAGCATGAGTTGCATGTAATAGTATTCTGGTATCGGCTTCTTCTTGATAACATGGTCCACATTCAGATGCATTAAGATTTTTTTTTGGGAGTGTTCACCATGTTATGATCCTTTGTTAGTGCTACATTTGTTTTGGTACAGCCTTTATTACAATAATGGGACCAAAATCACTCCTATTTCTTCCTTTTTCAGAGAGCGCTCTATGTAACTGTCAAATACTAGGTCTACTGGTTTTGATTTGTTAAGTATGTTCATTACATAAGGCTGGAATGTGCTGTAATCTTCAAATTTGCATACGACGTTGGGGTTTAAGAAATGGATTAATGCTGATCCAGCCATAACAAAACAACTTGCAGTGTCTGGAATGTTATTCAAGTTATCTACAACACCATTAAGCTTTTCCAAACGAGATGATGTCAAACATTGTCCCTTTTTTTTAGCAATACTCCCTCAAAGTGAAGGGGATAATCAAGATTCTGATGGGCAAATACATTCTTTAAATCTCCTTCTTTATATTTACAAGCAATATAAAGTTGTGTAAAAGGTGAGAAGTCGCTTTTTAGATGGGTTCTTTGTGGTTCACTGATTTTGAGACTACCTTATTAACTAAACACAGCTTGTTTCTAGGAATATGTTAAAAATAAGATTGTTTGCAGCGTACCAGGCGTTCCTGAACAAACAATCCATATTGAGTTCTCCCCTCCACAACGCACACAGATCTATTTGCATTGAATTATCACTCGTGATTAGGTTGGATGCAATATTCATAAGATTTTTGCCAATACCACAGGCATAAGGATTTCTGTTATTGTGCAAAAACCCTTGTGTAAGTTCCTTAACCTCATTTATAAATTGAGTGTTTCAAGAGACGTTGTCTTCATGGTGAACAGTTATTTTTTGTTTTCACTGAAACCCATTTCTTTATTGAATTGTCCAAGTAAGTTGGCAATTAGAGGTCCAGACACAATTCATTTAATCAATGCACTAGGATTATCAAGAATACCAACTGTCCCGCCGTCTGATTTTATATCCTTGTTACACTGCGCTTGCATCTGATCATGTGATATGCGGGAATAAGGTCTACCACTTTTACAAGCAACAAAATATCTGTTTGAAAATTCTTGTAAACATCTGGAATTCTTGTTTTCAGCTCGACTAGCTTTCTAATGAACTCTGAAATAAACAACACTCACTATGACAGCTGGATGACAAACATTCAAGGACAGATCATTTGCAGGGTTACAGTAAACTTCTCAAAATTTGCTGATCAAATGGTATCAAGAAATTGGAGTAGCAGTTGACGTGTAATATACCAATATTTGAAATGAACAGACTCTGCAACTCTTAGTGTAATCCATTCTTTTATGGATATTTTCCCATCAGTAGATACATCATAAGCCTTCTTCAAAAGTATATACATTGATGTAACACTATGTAGTGGGATCGTCTTACATGAGACCCTTTTAGACATTTTACAACTTTACCCTCACTGGTAACATTGGCTTCAACCTAAATATCAGCCCAGCCACTACCATGAAGCCAATCTCCTAAAACTGCAAGGAATGACATTTCAATGTGCAATGCTCCCATCATAACTACCATTTTGTCTTCCCCCAAAAGATCTGGAAGTAACTACTGGCATTGTTTAACTGTTGCATAGATTGGTTGATTACATGTCACCTCAGGAGTCTGATTAAGATTAATTGTGGCCAATGTATGCATTAGTATATCAAAGCAGTGGCATGCCATAGAAGTATAATTTATTGACTAATTTAATAAAGGTAGCAATACACTGACTTTTTGTGACAGAATCACTTGTATTGGAGTGGAAAGCAGCCCAACTGGTGTGGTTTTTATTGGTTATATTATGGCGATCAAGAGTTTGAATCCGCTCCCGCCATTGGTCTTACATAGGTTCATTAGTAGTAGGCTGGAAGACATTGTTATTGCTTACAGGTACATTTGGCCGTTACATGGTAACTGCCAATAACATTCTGGTAGGGATGAAATAAATTTCTTGATCCACTCATTTTTAAGAAGGATGATATACCCGATGCATCTGATTTTCTCTGTGTGAGATATGGCTGTTCCGTGAAATGACTTGGTGAATGAAGATGACTAGGGATTGTGATCAATATTGTCTATTGCAACACATGTGAAAGTGGAGAGTTGAAGGTATGTTGGACACACAACCCTGTCATTGCAGAATTGCTTACATTGTTTGTTAGTTATTGTTGCAGACACTTCTCAAACGCTCATATGACACGCATACGCCTAATTTGTGCAGTTTGTGAACTAATTCCAGTATTCAAGTTTTAGAATGCACCATTAATCCAATATAATGAATTAGTGGAATTTCATTATCTTTTTGTGGTGGATGTTTCCTTTAGGATTTGCCTTCTTACACTCTCTGGTGTGATACCGAACAAGCTGTGAGACTGACAAAGCTGCACTCCTCTTATCATTTACTGTGCTGTCATTTGACATGTTGCATCCTTCCATAATCATTCATATTAGATTTAGCATAGCAGTCCCTACTGACTTTTCTTGGCAGTTTTGCTCAAACTATCCACTAAATACATTTACTTCAATTTGAATTTTTTTATCGCATAATAGCAGCTTCATTGGCCAGGCAGACACCATCCTGAAGAGCGTTTTGTTCACAGATACTGAATATATTTTGTCCTTAATAGTTTTTGCATATTAGGAGAATATCTCTACCTTTTGGTTCAGCTGCAAGTTCTGGGATGAACACAAGAATATTTTTCTTTTAATCGTGTGCTGTGTACATATTTGCCTGCATTTTCTACTCTTAATTCAGTCATACGACAAACTACGAGTGATTTGATGTTAGATAAAGTAAATACTGGTGATCCTTCAGAATTTTGAAGTGTATCTTCGAGATTTAAAATTTCACCTAATACCATGCCATAGATTAATGTCAATTTGTCTTCTTAGCTTTTTTCTTTGTTTTGAAGTTGCGGAAGCCGGTTATAAAAACTAACGACACTTTTTGTGGTACTTCGCTTCGGTCACAACCATATCATCACCACTTGGCTTGGCGAGTAGTTTTGAGTCACTTGATGCAACTGCAGCATCTCAAACTTGATTACTCAATTCAATTGTATGCACATTTATAAGCTATGCCTCTGACTCTTAGTCACAGAAGAAACGCGTATCTTTCAATTCAGCAACTATAAATGAAGCATATGTACCCCTTGAAGTACTCTCTTGAAAGCTGCCTTGAACTAGTTTAGTTTTTTTTTAATAACGATGCAAGTTTGTGTTTGTCAAATTTATTTCTACACATTTTATGGAATTTTCCACAGTTTTTATTTAACAGTTCAACTAAGTCATGATTTTGTAACAATTTTGCCATGATTTATGGAAGACCTTTTATTTTGTCAAGAGCTAGCAGATCGTCAAGCAAACTTTTGTACCCAATTCCGTTGTTTACTATTAGCTGCACACATTAAAACTTCTGGTAAGTCTTGTTTACACAATACACGCAGATCCCAATCAATCTCAGGTCCAATATTTTGTGCACTAGATATAAACTCTTCATTAATTTACAAATTCACATCTTCTTTTGCTAGACATTTTTACTCCTTGACAGCGGATAATCTTTCAACAATTTCAGAAACCTGCAACAACAAAAAATTATTTGTTAGTTTACATGGGCAGTGCAACTTACTTTTTTTATTTACATCATCATAAGGTATTTACTTACTGGATCTAATAAACATTTCTCATACTCTTGCAGGGGTCAACTAAAATCCTGAATTTGTAACACTATTGGCATTCCCAACCAGAAAAACGTGTGAAATGGTGAATGCCCAACATTAGATTCATAATTGGTATACAAATAATAGCGATGGCCATTTTCTTTTAAGGCGTTATACGGGCAAAGTAGCCATACGATCTTTGGGGTCTATAGCATCACTCATTTGTTTACCTTATTATTAAGCCCTGTGCAAATGTTCATGCTGGTATCACATTTTGCACGATTCTAACACTAAGCTACCTCACTACTGCCAGAATCTGTTTGCGCTGCACATCCGCAACACCCGGTCCGGCCATCTTCAGCATGCAGCCTTCTTCTCCGCCTGGCTGGCCCCACTGGGTTCTGCCACATGGTCTTGAAAGTCTCTGCAACACCGCAAACCTCACCCGGCTAGCCCCCTATTCCCCAACAGCCCCCGCTCGCCAGGGTGTTTGTGCTCATGGGTTGAGCGGGCATGACCTGGATGAGGCAGAATAGTTTCCTGGGCCCCGCGAGGAGCTTAGTTGTTGGCGACTGTTCCAGCCACCAACTTAGACATGCCCCTCATTTAAGAAAGTTTCCTAGTTCTTAATTGGTCTTGAACTCACAATTATGGTGATTTGAAATGTTTAGTGTTTTATCTGACTGGTGCCAGAGTTGGCAAAGTAGTTTCTGAGTTGTTCCTTTGAGGTATTATCTATACACAAATGGTTATTGGTACATAAAGTCCCACCCACAGTAGAACTAACATTAGAAGTTTGGAAACCGTGCCTGTAAGAGCATGATGCTGATTGTTTTGCTTATTTAGATGTGGCTTTGTTGGGGGAATACAATCCTTTCGGTTTAACTGTGTTCATTAGGCAGAGTCACGGTATAAAACCGCACCCATCCCCTCAGGGCCAGCAGTTAAACTGGTTCTAAATAAATCATACAGCTACAATAATTAGGAATAAGCACATCTCCATTTAGTATATATCAATAACAAACTCTGGGACTACCTAAGTACATAAGTTAAGCAAAAAAAGTTACTGAAAACCTTCATCTGATGAGGATTCAACCCTGGATCTTCCTCTGGGCTGCACTGCTCAGAAGGTCAGTCGCACCCATCACCCTCATACCTATATCAGACACTGTCACCGTTCAACATGTCCTTAAATGCTCGTGTGGACTCGCATGAGAAATTACATTCTTGTTCCTCCTGTGATCCGCTCGCAGCCATGAAATGAATCCCATTGAAGAAATAAGACCCTTTGCCTCAAGGGCCCGCTTGAGGCTCCCAATGGTCATTGTTTTCACCAAAGTAGGTGACGGCAGGTCAGGAAAAAGTAGCCGCCTTTGCTCCACCATTTTAATTTCTTTGTGCTTGTAGGCCTGTAAAGATGTGATCCCTCCAATGCACCATGTTCACCAATAGCACCGTGCCACCAGGGCCTAGAGTCTGTTTTATCAAGTTAAGTGTAAGCCGAGAGACCCAATTCAACTTTGTAGATACCTCTGCAGGCGAGGTTTGCAACAGTGTGGCAAACACAGATAGTATACAATGTCTCCAAAGACACATCCGAGGAAAAACCAAATAATCACAGACAAGTGTTGTTCCTGTAGATGGTCTATCGTTTTCAGTATCTCTTCCAGTTTTGTCATAACAGCCACCGTATTATCCATGAAGGACTATGACTTGTGACTCACCAGAACTTTGGTCCTGTACTTCATCGCATCTAGCTTGTCTTAGCCCTTAGCATCCTACCCATTAAGGTTCCCAAATCCTCCTCCGTACTCCCCACAGTTGTGGCCACCGTCAATTTTCTCATCAAGGTCTGTGTGCGAAGCCAAAACTTGAGCGTATGAGGGCCTGTACTACAGATCACTGCAGTCCTTGAAGAGTATCACCCATTGCGTCTTCCTCAACAGGCTTCAGTGCTGCCATTTTAAGAGTAAACAAGTCATCATTCCCATACTTCACTGCCATGACGCTCCGATAATAAGCATAACAATGTGGCAAAAAGACAGTCCAATTCTCAGTGAGTTGATCAATGTGGAACTATCCTCCTATGATGATCAGGAGATGGATGTGCAAAAATCTCAGGTGAACAATCCCCATCTGGCTTGTCTTTGTAGCAAGGTAGTATTTAAATCTACTATAATTATTGTATTGTGCCTTTAATGCTACAGTCCTCCACCTGTCCCCCCCCCCCCTGAATCCCATCAAGTATAGGTGTTTCGGTCAACTGCTGAATACTCCTTCATGCCTCCTATTGGCTCCAAAGTGTCTCCACCGCTAAGTTGCACCTTGTGGAGAATGCTAGCATCGGTGAACTCCAGCATTGCCCAACCATGTATGCCACTTACAACACACCCAGATCCCATTGTGAACCTCTGTGGGGGCCACGCCAATCCCACAACTGTGCTGTCAGGCCCATAGGGGCAGCACCCTATGACCCTGAGCCACACACACTGGCAGAAGAATGAAGGTCCAGCACAGGTTCCCGTTTTCTCCTTCAGGTTGATGAAACTTCAAAAATCCTTCAAAATTTATGTCGCAAATGATGCTTGAAGTGCCAGTTTCTGATCTGACTGAAAGTTTTTCATATGTAGGACCATTTCAAGCACTCGCGTCATAGTTTAGATTTTGTAGTTCATTCACTAGGATCATTTAGAAGCACAGAAATTGGCAAAACCCATTGCTTGCAAGGTTAAAATTTCAAAGAATATCAAACTGGCTTCACCAGTGTTTCTAAGGCATCAGTGGGTGTAGTGCCCTCCCCGCTTTACCTATTGCGAGCAACAGAGAACAGCACCTTGTACTTGATTTTCTGTGGCACTTCTATTTGTTTCACACGAGCACAGCCAGTGTAGAGTTTCTCACTGTGTTTTGTAGGGTCAAAAAAGCACTTCTTTGTACATAATTACACAATACCTACTGAACTATGTCCATGACCCTGATGTCTATTATACATCTGTATATTCTTGTTTCGACACACAAGTTTTCCTGTGTCAATTGTGGGATCTTTTGCACTCACAGAATTATCTTCCTCTGGAGGATGTCCTATAAGATATGAGACTTCTTCTTACATTCCATGGGGAAGGGGCACATGGGCTACTGTATCAACAGCAAACGTACAAAGGTGAGCACTTCCTAAGGGGCCGGACTCAAGTTGTGATTGCCCCACCTGCTCTTCAGCCACAGCCTCTATAAGAACTGTTAGTGGAGGATGAGATGGGCAGCCCCTTGCACTGCACTTCATGCGATGAAGGCGAATCCGCTTCAAGCAATAGAGAGCCCCCCCCCCCCGGTTGGGCGAGGGGGTGTCATTCCAAGCTTTGGGAGCGAGGAACGAGAAAGTAAAACTGGTGGTTCAGCAGTTGCGGGGGGGAGTGTGAAACCAAGACTCCGCCTGAGAGGTTTCTAGTTGGGGGTGGAAATTGATGTAACTGCAGAGGTAAGAGGGCCCTAGATTGTGCAGAGTTTTGTACAGGTGTGTGAGGAGCCTGAAGATTGCACATTTGTGGAGGGAGTCTTTGAGGTGCAAGGTGACTTGTGCATGCGGTGGGAGCATGAGAAGGCGTGTGTGTCTGGCTACTACGTTTTATAGGACCTGAATGTAGGAGAGTAGGGTCTGCAATCCTATGATCACCCAGATTTTTTGCTTTTGTTTCACTGGTTTAGGACTTTCTCTGGCTGTGGGCCTGCCAATCAGACCCACAGCCTGGCTGTTCTCTTTCTAAATTACAACATGTACCCTAGGTGCATTTACCAATTGGTACTGGGCCACCTTATCAGACCCTGTAACTCAGGGCATAGGTGTACCCAGGGCCGCCAGGGGCTGCAGCATGTATTATGCCACCCCTGGCTGGCCTCCTAAATTTGACACAACTGGCTGCCTGACAGCTGGGGCAAGGTCGTGTAATCACCCTTTGCTTTAGGTATAGTAGCTCTATATCTAACCATCCGATGGACACCCGAGTTCCTATCAGTCACTCCTATGGCAGGCCTTGACAATCCTGAAGGCAGAGTGCATGGGCTCGTGTGAACTGTGTTCTGGCCCGAGCCGAGCCGGTTGCAGCTTGCGGAGAAAAGACCCAATGGCTGTTCCATGATAACGCGTGCCACATCGGTAACTTCGGTGTCGCGTTATCAAGACATGTCGAGTAAGGTGTCATACGAATCGGGATGCTGCCCTCTCACCAACTCTGGCGACGAGGTTAGCATTCCGCCCTTCTAGAGGGACACGACATGTACGTAACTGTGAACCCCGGTTAAAGTTAACGAAAGCCTCAGCTCCACAAAATGGATGCTGCCACCACAGACACGAGTCTGACCTCCTGCTGCTGGGAGTCCTTCCAGCGAGGAGGACTTGGACAAAGGGTTTCCTGTCGAGGGCGGTGTTCGCACCGTCCCAGACAGGGTTTGTGTATTCTGGGTAGGTAGGGCTTTTGCGAGAAGGTGACTGCGGAGTGGCACCCCGGTGCTCACTACACATCTGCCGGTTAGAACCAGTTCCAGGGGCGACAGCCCTGGCCTGGGGAAAGTCCGGCAGGGGAGAGGGGTGTAACTACCCCCCTTCCTGGTCCAACCCTTAGGGCAGGACCTAGTCATGTAACCGCCCCTTTCTTTAGGATAAAGGCCGGAGCGGGGACCCTTCCAAATTAGATCATCTTTGAATCAAGAATACTTTCTATGAAAGGACTTCAAGACTCTTCTCAAGATTTCTCCCTTGTGGCTAAGGAGTAGTCACCCTGCATCAGCGGGCACCATCTAAGAACTCTGCGGTTTGCTGTAAGTCCTTCCTCAAGGAATCTGACGGCCCAGCTCGACGAGAACCGGCTTCCCTGGCACCTCTGACCTCTACCCACGTCATCAGCTCAGCTGTGATCTGTGGGTGCGACGAGACCTCGAGGGACCGGCCATCATCAGAACCTGCACGCTCTTAAAAACCAGCACGACCATCGAGGTAACTCTCTGGTGAGTGCTCTGGGGTCCGAGAAGCCCCGACCCTGAGCCGCTCCAGCACTGAAGTGCAGTCTCCCAGCATCTCCACGATCTGCGTGGGGCCCTTCTGCTCGCTGCTCAGCACGTTGTCTGGTCACTAGCCGCTGGCTTGTGTCCTTCTGTGACGACATCCGAGAATCATCACTGCCGGTCTGGTTGCTCCAGACTGGCCCTTGCTTCCATCTTTTCGAGAAGCACCCCGGACCCTCCTGGTCCACTCAAGACGCCGACAGCGACATCCGTCGTGGGACAGCTCGCACCTCCACCGTGGTCGCCGACAACGCCTCCTGGTCCGTGAGACTGCAGAGCCTAGCGTCGCCCACTCACCTGGTCGAGGTGACGGCCAACCGGTGCCTTCCTGGTACCCTCTGACTACTGGCTAGTAGTACGAACTTGGTCCCCTCTGCTTTCAGGTTTTATCAATCTCCGATCCAGGCTTGGATCTCTACGAACTATTCAGCACTGGTCGCCGGCCAGCAACTCCTTTTCTTCCGGCTCCTGGCTCGTCAGCGAAGACCCCGACGCCTGTAAGACTTGTGCAGCCGCAGCCCTCGTGGCTAGGTAACTTGGCATTTCAGTGCCTGCATAGCCTCCTTACTCTAGGGTCCCGAGTCCCTCGCTTCCGACTTGCCTTAACCTTTCCGTGTCCTCGGACACTTGTTTTAACTGTGCACTTAAAGTATTTGCTAAAGAGATTTGGTTTGTGCTAAGTACCCTGTCCTCATAAAGAGTACAGGGCTGTTGTGATTCTTAATAAATATACTGTTTATTTTCATAACACTTGTGTGGTGTCCTTTCACTGGGTGTTCAAGGGGTACAAGTGTGGTAAACAGCTGGCTTAACACGCCCTCTCGAGTCTTTAGCCTTAGACTGCTCGTATCCACGCTACTAGGATAGCTGGTCTATAGGTTGACTTACAACCAAACACCATAAGGGTCGTTGGAACGATACATAGCGGTCGCTAGAATAGCGAACGTTGCATATAGGGCCAACTTCTCACATTGGTGAGCAGCGGTTGGGATTTGAGCTTGCTGTTGTTTTACCACACGTATCCTAAGAATATCTTGTTGAAAGATCGCGCAAGTACTGTTAGTACATATAACTAAAGCTTAGAATACTCTGAGTTCTACTGAACCAGCTGTTGTAGCTCCTCAAGGCTTAGCACACCTTGGCTACAACTCTTAGCAAGGGATCAGTAGGAAAACACATAGTGTAGGTAGGTGCATCACTTACACCACACTAGAAACAGTATGTCGGGCCAAGGAGGAAACTCTGAGTCTCCCCTTGTGTCAGTTGACCCTCCACAGGTCATCCCTTCAGGATATACTGTGCTGAGCTTCAAGGAGTTAAGACGATTGTGTCACTCCCGGAAGATTCAGCAGGGGTCTAACCCCACAACGTCCTTTCTGATTGGTCTCTTGGAGACTTATGATGCCAGGAGAGCTGAGAAACTTCGTAGCTCTTCTAATCCAGAAGGAGACATGCCTCCCCTCGAGGGAACCCGGGACGATCCTGACCTCATTCACCTCGCAACCGAGAACGAGGATGTGGAGGAGGATGAGGATGAGGATCTCTCTGGGGACGAGGCAGATAAGGGACAGGTAGAAGTCGTCAGACTAACACGGTCCAACTTAAGCAGGCACGATAGTGGTACTGGGGAAACCCCGGCGCTGCTGTCGGTTCCGCTTAACCTGGGGAATGGACGAGCCCGATCTCTGTCAAGAGACTCTGGCAGATCCCTTCATACCAACGGCTCTCACAACTCTTCTCAAAGAGGGATGACGTCCCCTCAGAGGAGAGTGTACGAAGCGAAAGAAAGGGCAGCTAATCTAAGGATCGAAAGGGAAGAACTTGCCCTGGCCAAGGAAAAGCTTGCTTTCGCTAGAGAGCAACAGTTAAGTGGGGCAATCCCCACTGGTGGCAGCAATGTACCTAGTAATAGGGAAAAGAGTTTCGATACGAAACACCTTGGGAAGATAGTGCCCCCCTTTAAGCAAGGGGACGACATCCACAAATGGATTACTGCTTTGGAGAGGGCCTGCACTGTGCAAGGCGTTCCCCAGAGTCAGTGGGCAGCTATCTTGTGGCTCTCCTTTGAAGGAAAAGGAAGAGACAAGCTCCTCACCACAAGGGTAGAGGACGCTAATAATTACCAAGTCTTGAAGAATACACTCGTTGAAGGGTTCGGCCTAACCACTGAACAGTACAGGGTGCTGTTCAGGGATACCCAGAAAACGCAGGCTCAAGACTGGTCTGATTTTGTCGATTGTGCCACTAAGGCTTTTGAGGGCTGGTTGCTGGGCAGTAAGGTTACTGATTACAAAGGATTGTATAATTTGATGATGAGAGAACAAATTTTAAACAATTGTCAGAACCAGTTGTTGCATCAGCATCTTGTCGACTCGGATCTGACCTCTCCCCAAGAATTGGGACAGAAGGCAGACAAATGGGTTCGTACGAGAGTTAAACAGAACCAGGGCCAGAATCAAGGTGGTCAGAAGAAAGCAGACCAGAAGGGTAAAGATTCAAAAGGGGAACAAAATGACCAGAAGTCTTCGACAGGTCCCCAACAACCCAAAGAGGGTGGGGGTCAGGCTCCCCAAAAGAAGAAAGAAGGCCAATCCAAAAGATGGTGCCAGTACTGTAAAAGTAAATCTCACTGGTTTAGTGAGTGCACCAAGAAAGGAGGAGGGCAGACTCCTGCCACTGCAGCCCCTAAGGCACCTGTGCCCCCTAGTACAGTCAGCAGTGGTAGTGCGCCTCCCAAGGGTTTAGTAGGGTTAACCCTGGGTTCTGAGGGGCGTGACAACTTAGTTGGCACACTCACTCAGGCTGTCCTTGTCAGTACGGGGGACGCGGACGTGTCCCCTGACATAAGTCCCAATACGCTGGGCAAATACCGACAGACGCCTTTCATAAATGGAAAGATGGCTCAGGCCTATAGGGACACTTGTGCCAGCGTCACCATGGTGACGCCTAACTTTGTGGACCCTGGACAGATCATGCCAGGTACAGAATTCCTGGTGACCAATGCAAGCAATGTCACTACCAATCACAGTATGGCAATTGTAGCTTTCTCCTGGGGAGGGGTAACTGGCCAAAAGAAGGTTGTAGTTAGTCCAGACCTCCCAGTGGATTGTTTGTTGGGCAATGATTTGGAGTCGTCACAATGGTCAGAAGTGGAGCACCGGACTCACATGGAAATGTTAGGTTTGCCAGCACATGTGTTCGCTGTGACTAGGTCACAGGTCAGGAAATGCCCCACTGAACAGGTGCTGGATCCTGGAACAACGGACCAGACACCTCCCAAGAAAAAGAGCAGTAGGGTTAAGGCTGCGCCTTCCCCCTTGCCCCAGGTCGAGGATCAAGTCTCAGAGGAGGCTGACCTACAGGAATTGAGGGAAACTGAGCCTCGGGAGTTCGAACTTGATCAAGTTGAATTCTTGGGCTCAGGGGGACCCTCAAGGGAAGACCTGGGGAAGGACCAGTTAGACTGCCCTTCTCTTGAACCCCTCAGACAGCAGGCTGCTGCTGAGGCTGCTGGGAACGCCACAGGTACCCACAAGGTATACTGGGAAGATGGACTCCTGTACACTGAGTCAAGAGACCCCAAGTCTGGCATGACCAGGAGGCTGGTCGTCCCCTTGTCTCAGTGTGGTTTCCTACTTACCTTGGCCCACGAGATTCCCTTAGCAGGTCACTTAGGCCAGACGAAAACGTGGGATAGGCTTGTCTCGCACTTTCACTGGCCTCACATGAATGAAGATACCAAGGAGTTTTGCCGCTCCTGTGTCACTTGCCAAGCCAGTGGTAAGTCAGGTGGCACGACAAAGGCCCCCCTTATACCAATGCCTGTGGTGGGGGTGCCCTTTGAACGGGTGGGGATCGACATCGTCGGTCCCATGGAACCACCAACAGCATCAGGGCACAAGTTTATACTGGTGGTAGTGGATCATGCCACCAGGTACCCTGAAGCTATTCCCCTTAGGACCACTACAGCACCTGTTGTGGCAAGAGCCCTAGTTGGAGTATTCTCCAGAGTGGGCTTCCCTAAGGAGGTCGTCTCCGACAGAGGTGCAAACTTTATGTCGAGCTACTTAACTGCTATGTGGAAGGAATGTGGTGTCAACTACAAGTTCACCAAACCCTATCATCCACAATGCAATGGGCTTGTTGAGAGATTCAACAGGACCCTAAAAGGGATGATTCATGGACTACCGGAAAAGCTTCGGCGTAGATGGGACGTCCTGATCCCCTGCCTCTTGTTCGCCTACAGAGAAGTCCCACAGAAGGGGGTTGGCTACAGCCCTTTTGAACTTTTGTACGGGCATCCTGTAAGAGGACCCCTGTGTTTGGTGAAGGAAGGATGGGAGAGACCTCTCAAAAAGCCAGCAACCAACATAGTGGACTATGTGCTCGGCCTCCGCTCGCGGATGGCTGAATACATGGAGAAGGCATCCGAAAACCTTAAGGCCAGCCAAGAACTCCAAAAAGCTTGGCATGACCAAAAGGCTGTCTTGACTGTTTACCAGCCCGGACAGAAGGTGTGGGTGTTGGAGCCAGTGGCCCCAGCAGCACTCAAGGACAAATGGTCCGGGCCCCACACCATCCTGGAGAAGAAGGGAGAGGTCACCTACCTGGTCGACCTGGGAACTCCCCGGAGCCCCCACAGGGTGCTTCATGTCAACAGGTTAAAAGCATATGTCGACAGGAAGGACATGAGTTTGCTCATGGCCCTAGATGAGGGACAGGAAGAGGAGAGTGACCCTCTCCCCGACCTGCTCACTCAGAATCCTGACGATGGCTCGGTAGATGGTGTTGTCTTTTGTGGCAGCCTCTCCGAACATCAACAGAGCGACTGTAAATAGGTTCTTCAGTCGTTCCGACATCTGTTTTCTCTGACACCCAGTCAGACCGATTGGTGCACCCATGAGGTCGACACTGGTGACAGCTTGCCCGTAAAGAGTAAGATCTACAGGCAGCCTGATCACGTTAGAGACTGCATCAAAAGTGAAGTGCAGAAAATGTTGGAGCTGGGAGTCATTGAACCCTCGGATAGCCCTTGGGCTAGTCCCGTAGTTCTAGTGCCGAAACCTCACACCCAGGGTGGTAAGAGAGAGATGAGGTTCTGCGTAGACTACAGGGGTCTCAATGCAGTCACTAAGACTGACGCCCACCCAATACCAAGGGCAGACGAGCTTATTGATAGGCTGGCTTCGGCCAACTACTTAAGTACGTTTGACCTGACAGCTGGGTATTGGCAAATCAGGTTAGCTGAGGACGCCAAGCCTAAAACAGCATTTTCAACCCCTGGTGGGCATTATCAGTTTGTGGTGATGCCCTTTGGTCTGAAAAATGCACCTGCCACCTTCCAACGGTTGGTGAATCACGTCCTTACTGGGCTGGATGACTTCTGTGCGGCGTATCTTGACGATATTGCTGTCTTTAGCTCCACCTGGGAGGATCACCTGGTCCACCTGCGGAAGACATTGGAGGCACTGCAAGCAGCAGGCCTCACTATCAAGGCCACCAAGTGCCAGATAGGGCAGACACAGGTTGTATACCTGGGCCACCTTGTAGGTGGAGGTCAGGTTCAGCCACTGGAGAGCAAGATACAGTCAATCAGGGACTGGGCTCCTCCAACCACCCAGACTCAGGTTCGAGCTTTCTTGGGCCTGACTGGTTACTATAGGAAGTTTGTCAGGAACTATGGTTCCATCGTGACACCATTAAATGAACTGACAAGTAAGAAAATGCCAAAAAAGGTTCAGTGGACAGCGAGCTGTCAAAAAGCATTCGATGACCTAAAGCAGGCCATGTGCACGGCGCCTATCCTCAAGAGTCCGGACTACTCCAAACCATTCATTGTCCAAACAGATGCTTCTGAGTTGGGTGTGGGAGCTGTTCTTTCTCAACTGAATTTTGATGGTCAAGACCAGCCCATTGCTTTCATAAGCAGAAGGCTGACCCCTAGAGAGAAGAATTGGTCAGCTATCGAGAGGGAGGCCTTTGCTGTGGTTTGGGCCCTGAAGAAGCTGAGGCCATACTTGTTTGGCACTCACTTCAAGATTCAGACCGACCATAAGCCCCTCTTATGGCTAAATCAGATGAAGGGTGAAAACCCCAAACTGCTTAGGTGGTCCATTTCCCTACAGGGGATGGACTTCACAGTGGAACATAGACCTGGTACTGATCATGGCAATGCCGATGGGCTCTCCAGATATTTCCACTTAGAACAAGAAGACTTACCTGGTCAAGGTTAGCTAGTTGTTCCGACGTTTGGGGGGGGGTCATGTAGGAGAGTAGGGTCTGCAATCCTATGATCACCCAGATTTTTTGCTTTTGTTTCACTGGTTTACGACTTTCTCTGGCTGTGGGCCTGCCAATCAGACCCACAGCCTGGCTGTTCTCTTTCTAAATTACAACATGTACCCTAGGTGCATTTACCAATTGGTACTGGGCCACCTTATCAGACCCTGTAACTCAGGGCATAGGTGTACCCAGGGCCGCCAGGGGCTGCAGCATGTATTATGCCACCCCTGGCTGGCCTCCTAAATTTGACACAACTGGCTGCCTGACAGCTGGGGCAAGGTCGTGTAATCACCCTTTGCTTTAGGTATAGTAGCTCTATATCTAACCATCCGATGGACACCCGAGTTCCTATCAGTCACTCCTATGGCAGGCCTTGACAATCCTGAAGGCAGAGTGCATGGGCTCGTGTGAACTGTGTTCTGGCCCGAGCCGAGCCGGTTGCAGCTTGCGGAGAAAAGACCCAATGGCTGTTCCATGATAACGCGTGCCACATCGGTAACTTCGGTGTCGCGTTATCAAGACATGTCGAGTAAGGTGTCATACGAATCGGGATGCTGCCCTCTCACCAACTCTGGCGACGAGGTTAGCATTCCGCCCTTCTAGAGGGACACGACATGTACGTAACTGTGAACCCCGGTTAAAGTTAACGAAAGCCTCAGCTCCACAAAATGGATGCTGCCACCACAGACACGAGTCTGACCTCCTGCTGCTGGGAGTCCTTCCAGCGAGGAGCACTTGGACAAAGGGTTTCCTGTCGAGGGCGGTGTTCGCACCGTCCCAGACAGGGTTTGTGTATTCTGGGTAGGTAGGGCTTTTGCGAGAAGGTGACTGCGGAGTGGCACCCCGGTGCTCACTACGCATCTGCCGGTTAGAACCAGTTCCAGGGGCGACAGCCCTGGCCTGGGGAAAGTCCGGCAGGGGAGAGGGGTGTAACTACCCCCCTTCCTGGTCCAACCCTTAGGGCAGGACCTAGTCATGTAACCGCCCCTTTCTTTAGGATAAAGGCCGGAGCGGGGACCCTTCCAAATTAGATCATCTTTGAATCAAGAATACTTTCTATGAAAGGACTTCAAGACTCTTCTCAAGATTTCTCCCTTGTGGCTAAGGAGTAGTCACCCTGCATCAGCGGGCACCATCTAAGAACTCTGCGGTTTGCTGTAAGTCCTTCCTCAAGGAATCTGACGGCCCAGCTCGACGAGAACCGGCTTCCCTGGCACCTCTGACCTCTACCCACGTCATCAGCTCAGCTGTGATCTGTGGGTGCGACGAGACCTCGAGGGACCGGCCATCATCAGAACCTGCACGCTCTTAAAAACCAGCACGACCATCGAGGTAACTCTCTGGTGAGTGCTCTGGGGTCCGAGAAGCCCCGACCCTGAGCCGCTCCAGCACCGAAGTGCAGTCTCCCAGCATCTCCACGATCTGCGTGGGGCCCTTCTGCTCGCTGCTCAGCACGTTGTCTGGTCACTAGCCGCTGGCTTGTGTCCTTCTGTGACGACATCCGAGAATCATCACTGCCGGTCTGGTTGCTCCAGACTGGCCCTTGCTTCCATCTTTTCGAGAAGCACCCCGGACCCTCCTGGTCCACTCAAGACGCCGACAGCGACATCCGTCGTGGGACAGCTCGCACCTCCACCGTGGTCGCCGACAACGCCTCCTGGTCCGTGAGACTGCAGAGCCTAGCGTCGCCCACTCACCTGGTCGAGGTGACGGCCAACCGGTGCCTTCCTGGTACCCTCTGACTACTGGCTAGTAGTACGAACTTGGTCCCCTCTGCTTTCAGGTTTTATCAATCTCCGATCCAGGCTTGGATCTCTACGAACTATTCAGCACTGGTCGCCGGCCAGCAACTCCTTTTCTTCCGGCTCCTGGCTCGTCAGCGAAGACCCCGACGCCTGTAAGACTTGTGCAGCCGCAGCCCTCGTGGCTAGGTAACTTGGCATTTCAGTCCCTGCATAGCCTCCTTACTCTAGGGTCCCGAGTCCCTCGCTTCCGACTTGCCTTAACCTTTCCGTGTCCTCGGACACTTGTTTTAACTGTGCACTTAAAGTATTTGCTAAAGAGATTTGGTTTGTGCTAAGTACCCTGTCCTCATAAAGAGTACAGGGCTGTTGTGATTCTTAATAAATATACTGTTTATTTTCATAACACTTGTGTGGTGTCCTTTCACTGGGTGTTCAAGGGGTACAAGTGTGGTAAACAGCTGGCTTAACACGCCCTCTCGAGTCTTTAGCCTTAGACTGCTCGTATCCACGCTACTAGGATAGCTGGTCTATAGGTTGACTTACAACCAAACACCATAAGGGTCGTTGGAACGATACATAGCGGTCGCTAGAATAGCGAACGTTGCATATCGGGCCAACTTCTCACACTGAAGTCTTCTGCTCAGCCGAGTGAAGGCACACAGTGTTGTTGCAGTATTCCAGTTGGCTGGTGGTGAGGGCCTGGGTTACAGTTGTTCTTGCGCTGCTCGGGGGTGGCAGAAGTAATCCAAGAATTCTATGCATTGTTCTCTTGGAGTCTCATTTGTTTTTGAAAAAAGACTGAGTGTTGACTTCTGGATGATGATTGGAGACAATACAAGAAGGGCACTGAAGCTTCTTGAGTGGTATTTTAAAATGATTATCAAAAATGGTCAAACTACAAGGCCCATAATTCCAAGTACAAAAAGAAGCATGAACTGCACCCACAATTTATTAGCTGGTTTGTTGCATGTGATCCCCACGTTGGTGTTTGAGCAATGCCCACATTTCCATCACCCAATTATGCATAATTATGTGACATTGCATATTTTTTAAATATAACGCACAAGGAGGTTAAGTAATTTGCTCTGAAACAAACACACACTGTTAGAATTAGAAACAAGGCCCCCAGATTCAAAAGGCCAGCAATTTAGCCACTGACCATTCCCTTCAGGTAAATATAGGTGTAGATATAGTTGAAGATAAACACAATACATTTTAATAAGACCCTGGTTATCGCCCTCCATCGTTGTAAATACTGCCCATGTGCACTGGTCCATTTCTCTGGTGGAAGCTTCTGTCCCTGTACATTCCAGTTGGATTGTGACGTCATCAGTGGCTCATAAATGACTTCAGAGGAGGAGATTTATAAATGCTGATATAGGTGTTGAGGGCGAGTCAAGCACAGGTTCGTCTCCAAGAAGGGCCAGTAAGGAGAAGAGCACGATGGCGGGGGCGAAGCTTAGAGGGGACAAGAGGGGCCTGAAGACACTGCCCTTTGACGCTCCTTGAAGCCCTTGGACTGAAAAGGTGTGCCACAGCAAAGGATATATGAAGAAATGGCCTTTATCAATAAGGATGGCAGGTGAGGAATCTTTTCTCTAATTATATGCCACCTCTCTTTATCAATCACTCACATAAGGGAGGCGACACCGCTTACATGCGGTCACCCTTAGCAGCAATACAGGCCAAGACCTTCCTTTTGGTAATGGTTGCTGATCAATACAATGAAAATTTGTGATCCTTTTTCACCTCCTATCATAAAATGCCATTAAATTATGCAAAGGAGGGTCATAGCTTTGAGTAATATTCAAGGCTTTGTTAGTAACAGTGTTAAATAAAAATAATTATACTTTTTTTTATGTTTTTTTGTTTTAGGGTTATGTGCAGATTTGTAAAGTACATACTTAATTGCCTGGGGTTTCTGCTGCCACAGTTACGATGGGAGTTTTGTGCCTGGCACTGCTATGGGGGGGGGGGTGGGGGGGGGGTGTCTTTGTTGGTCGATATAGGTAAATAGGATGCCATGGGCACGGGTATGGAAATCTCCAACTTTCATGGATGTTTAGGTGTACTCTGTTGGCTGTTTGTGGATCTCAAGGGAGATGAAAACACACTGGAAGCAGAAGAGGACACTTACAAAGAGTGCATTTCTGAAAAGATGTCTGTAATGCGGCCCACTCAGTTCCTCTGAAATGATGTCCTACCTGTTGGGGATCATCACTGCGGCCTACCTGGGTGTTGTGGAGTAATCACGGCAGCCAGTTGTGATGAGGAAAGGTTTTCCTTTTATTAATAATCACTTCAATACATAAGGACAGCACTGGCACAACCCTGTGTCTCCAACAAAGCCAGTGCTACAACTCCACGTCTACTTTCTATTACCCCACTGTATATACTACATTCTTATGATTACATCACAGCTTGTATTTACAAGGAACTAACCATCCCATTAAATAGATAACATGTATGTACTGTGTTCTATATTGCAGATTAGTGTAAATAATATGTATGTGTGATTTGCGTGAAGTGTATGGGAGTGTGACTAGTGTGAAGTGTATATTATCTGGGGCTTTGTTTGCAGCAATGTCTTTCTCCATTTTTGCAATCTGGCATTCTTTTGCAAGGAATAAACTACATCCCAGCCAGAATATGTGGAGTTTAGTTTTTTTTAAATGCCCATAGGCCGATCAGTTGCAGATTCGTTTTATCTTTTTCTTGAGTTAACTCTGATCTCTCTTAGGTTGTTTATTTGAAGTAGTTTTCTTGTCAAACTCGATATTTCACAGATTTTGTTGCATGTAGTGTGTCATTGGCCCACCATTTATAAACTATCATTTTTATCAAAACGTTTTTTAAAAATACAAAAATGTGGTCCAAAATAATTTGGAACAAATATTTTTTCTACAAGCCAAAGCATTGGATGTATGTCAGTACAACGCGATCTTTTAGATTGCGGTACTTGACATTGCGGGCATTACAACGCAAGTCGTTAGAACCATTTGCGTTGGAGGGCGCGGATTTTGGAATATTATAATTTTATATTCCAACACCAGTCCACGTAACAGTAGGGAAGGTGTTGGAATATAAAATTACAACATTCCTTGTCCAACAGCGCCATCCAGCGCAAGTCGTAGTAGCGACTTG
This sequence comes from Lissotriton vulgaris, assembly GCF_964263255.1. Lineage (NCBI taxonomy): Eukaryota > Metazoa > Chordata > Amphibia > Caudata > Salamandridae > Lissotriton > Lissotriton vulgaris. Next base: position 390,168 of record NW_028244801.1, on the reverse strand, counting down.
CGTTTTAATGGCATCGTTGTAAAGGCACTGCGGTGTAAACACTGTGTTGTAAACGATGCTCCCCAAAGCATTGGGGTTGAATTAAGGTTCTACAAAATCAGGACCCAGGGAACAGTTGTAAGACCTTATAACAGTTGCAAACACAACAAGATGATGGACGGAGTGCTGAAACTTTTCAACCACTCCCTCCCATTCAAGAGATCTGGGTTCAATCCATCGTTCTTTTACTCACTTCGCCACCCCAGTTTAGACCCAGCCAAAAGCAAATTATTCTTGATGCTACTTCTCATTGGAAAAGTCAAACACGAACTGCCAGGCCGGGTCCACGCCTTCCATCATATTTTTGTGTTTGCTACCTTATAACAGTTGTAAGGGGGAGGTGAGATTGAGTGTTGTGCCTGACATTATTAACATGATATGTTAAATTTGAAGAAATGGGAATTTTTGGAAGTCCTAGTGCAATTGAGCACATCAATAGCTGGGTCCTCCGTGCTCCTGGCCCAGGGCCACAGAGTATTTCACCCCCAAATGCAATCCAGTTGACTCAAAGTAAATTCAGGGAAGGAGTTCTATTTTTGGCAGAATCGCTTATGGTTAGACTTCACTCAGTGTCACAAGCTTTGGTTGCCTGGTTTAATGTCCGCTATTTCAGTTGCATGAATAGAAAGCTACACGTTTCCATTTTTCATGTAAGTGCTGGGTCACGGCTGTGGAAGCCGGAGAATACACAGGAATGGATTACCAGGGCACTCTATGCAGGCATGACAAATTACCTACAATCTGCAAACTGTGGGCTTAAAAAGGGCCATGGGCCACATATATTACTGTCTAGGTTACATCGCTGTGTTAGCGCAGTGTCTGCAATGCGACTGCACCGGTTCCATGTCCGGTGCTGGCGCAGCTCAGACTCTGCTCAAACGGATGCACAGAAATCCTGCCTGGTCATCATTCATGAGTCGGGTTTCCTTTTGTGAATCCTTGTAACCAGATGCCTGTGCTTTCAAGGGGCATCAGGCCTCCATCTCTGTAATCTCATTCAGTCAACGCTGTAACTGAACCCCTGGCTCCTCAATGGGACAGGAGTGGCAGAGATAGAAAAGCAGTGCTCTGCAAAAAGAACATCGAATGAACAATGCAGGAGTCCATGGGACTACTGCCTACTCCTCCGCCACCCCCTCCTCCCCATGCCAGCCGCTGTCATTCATACACTTGAAGCTGCCACCCACACAGATTGCACATTGCAAATGGTTTCTGACTGGCAAAGGCCGTCGGTACCTTTCAATGCTCTTTAGATGACAGCATTTTTAAGAAAAGAATTACCTGGCCACCAGTTTTGATGACAGCAAGCAGCTGTAAACAGTTATAAGGCTGCAGTTTTCTGAAACCTATATTTCTTTAACTTCACTTACACACAGGTAGAAATGACATTCTCACAGCCTAAAGCTAGTAAATAAGATGAATTCCTTAGTCATAGGAGATTGATGTTAAATACGGTGCCATGGTGAATTTGTAAATTGTCAGGTTTCCTAACTGTAAAGTAAGCATTCTGTGCTGATGGCTTTAATCTTTTCCCTTCAAGTAATCCTAGGTAATTACTGGTTTTCACGCCTCTCCTAGAAAATGTGACTAAGTAGTGCTTATGGAAGCCTTCTATGACAAAAGGTTTTCCTGTCCCATCCTGTTAACCTCTCATGTTTTGACATGGTTTCCCCTGACTTTTTGGTTTCGGACCTCCTCTTTTGACTGTGTGCTGAAATAAGATTTTGCTGGCTTTAGGACTTTGTGCACTTTTTCACTGCTGACCAGAGCTAAAGTGCATGTGCTCTGTGTCTAAGTTTTAATAGCATTTGGTTTTTCCATGATTTGCATATTTGATTTACTGGTAAGTTAGCACAGTGCACTGCTTGGCCCAGGGCCTGTAAATCTAATGCTACTAGTGGGCCTGCAGCACTGATTGTACCACCCACATGAGTAGCCCTTAAACATGTCTCAGGCCTGCCAAAGCAGAGCCTGTGTGTTGCAGTTTAAACTGCCATCTCGACCTAACAATTTACCTACTGGTCAGGCCCAACCCTTCCTTTTTATTACACATGGGTCACCCCTCGAGTAAGCTCTGGAAAGCTCACGAGCAGGGTGCAGGGCACATAAAAAGTAGGACATGTACTTTTCAGTTTTACATGTCCTGGTACTGAAATCCTCTTAAATCTGTTTCCCTGCTGCAAGGCTTATCTCTTCCATAGGTTAATAGTGAAGCTGCCTTGTAACCATTTTCAAGTGTAACTTTCCATTTGTAAAAAGATAGAAAATTGGAGTTTGGTGTCTCTGGACTCTTAATTTAAAAACACATATTTTAGTGAAGGTGTTTTTTAAATTGTATGTCTGACGAGGCCTCGCTTAGAAAGTTGCTATTTTTTTTACTTGAACCATTCTGTGCCTTCTGCTTGTCTCTGGAATACATGCCTGGGTTGGGTGATCGCTGAGCTTTGTGCATTCCCTCTATATTGTCCCTTAGAAAGGGCGCTGAGCTATGCCACTCACATCCAGATGGCTCCTCGCCAGGCTGATGGGTCTTCATGAGCTCAAGTGAGAGAGGAACTGACACTTGCAACTGAATAGGGCTGTGCCTGTTCCAAACAGAAGGGTTGCATACCTCCCCTGTAGTGAGTCTGGAGCCATGGCAGGAACGGGCGTCTTATGCACTACAAAGATCTGTATTTCAAGTCTCCCTACTTCAAAGGCTAAAATGGATATAAGTACTGGACCTCTGACACCATATATTCAGAACACTTCCGGAACTGAGGGCATTCTACAAGTAAGAAGAGCTGTTGTGCTGCCAGGAGGGACTGTCACTTTCCTGTGTTTATTTGCTGCTTCTAGCCTTGGAGTGAGAGGACTGGACTTGACTACATCCTGCATGTTTAATGGTTACTCCAGGGGCTTGTTGGGCTTGCCTCCTTTTTCTGAAGTCTCAAGGATATCAAAGACTTCACCTGCATCTTGCTACCAGCACTTGGTCTTCTCTGCTGTGAGTCCTGCTCTGCCAAGTGATGCCAAATCCAGTCCTGGGCCCTTGGAAGAGAGTGTTTGCTGATGCAACCTAAGAAACCAATTGATGGACACTGATGCGTTGATCGGGACTGGTTCCTTTCTCTGCCATATTGATGCATCGCTACTGCCTGCACCAAAACTGTGGACCCCACTCACAGAGTGCGAAACGCAGTGATCGCTTCTAACAATGCAGCCCCAACTTTGCTGATGCTGTGCCTCCATCAACGCTGCTGCCAGGGCCCAGGACAAAGCATCGCAGACATCTGCAACACGCTCTCTCCGGACACAACCCCAGCAAGTCTACATCGACACATCGTCCTGATGCACATCGCACTTGACATTGATGCATCAGTGACGTTGCCAGACTTCGAAAATTATGCATCGCAACATACAGCGATGCATCCCCTCCTTTACACAACACATCGTCTGCAATCTCTGACGGATGAAAGGTAGTGTGAGCCGGTCTACTTGAATCACACATCCAGTTCATGCCCCATTACAATTGGACTGAACTTTGGTCAGCCCGGAAGAGCAATCGGATAGCCCCAGTTGGAGCTATTGATTTCGAAGCACTGCATTTTGACTTAATCTTGCAAAATTCATTACTTGACTTTTGTATGTTGGATTTTTATCGTTTAGGTCTTGGGTTTCTCAGATAAATATTGGCTATTTTTCTAAAGTGGTCTGGAGTACTTTTCTAGTGTTTTCACAGTTACTGTACACAAATACTTTACACATTGCCTCTTTAGTTTAGCCTGACTGCCCTGTGCCAAGCTACCCAACGGTGAGCAAAGGTAAACATTTAGTATGTACTACGCTTATCCTGACGAGGATTTTGTTTCCTGCTTCGACAGAATGCATAACGCTGCCAACCAGAAACCTAATTTCTAACATGTCCCAATCTCATCTGCCTGCTGAAAGATGCCTGACCTCCATTTGCCTGAAGAAGAGAAGCAAAGACTTATGGGAGAAGTTGAAAGGATTTGTAAAGCGCTCTGCTACCAAGCGGTTTCCTGGCGCTAAAGGATTGACAGACGGGGAAAGGGGAAGCACCAGGAAATTACTGTAGGGAAAAAGCTTGGGTAAACAGATGGATTTTGAGTGCTTTACGAAAGTGCGGGTATACGGTAATAGACCTGATGGTCAAAGGGAGACTGTTGGGGCAAGAGTGGAGAACCTAGTACCACCCACTCTGGACTTTCGAAAGCGGGGGACACTGAGGAGAGCCTGGGCTGAAGAACGGAGGTTACGGCAAGGAAGATTGGGGGTGATCATGGAGTTTATGTAACCTGGGGCCGTACGGGCACGGGCCATAAAGACCATGCAGCCCATCTTGAAGAGACTTCTCTGCAAGATGGGGAGCCAATGAAGGGACTTGAGTAGGGGGGTGATGTGATGAAACTTAGGTAGCCGGTAAATGAGGCGAGCAGCCTGATGCTGGATGGACTGGAGGCGCCGCAGTTCGTAGGCAGGAATGCCCACGTACAGGCAGTTCCCGTAGTCCAAACGGGAGAGACTCCTTTCCAAAACAATAAGTTTAAGGGCATCTAGGGAAAAAAACGGGAAATCTTACGAATAATTCTAAGGGACAGAAAGCAGGACGAGACAACAGAGCTAATCTGAGCGCGCATGATGAGGTCCTGGCTGATTTTGATTCCCAGGGTTTTAACTGAAGCAGAAGGAACCAGGGGAGAACCAAAGGTGGAGGGCCAGAAGGCGGGGGTTCAGGGGCTGGTAGGGCCGCCAGTCAGGACCAACTCAGTTTTGTCCGGATTAAGTTTAAGATGATTTTGATTCATCCAATCAGAAATAAAGATAAGTGTAGTTTGATATTTAAGGACAGAATCTGGGGAAAAAGAGAAATCAAAAACAAGCTGGAGTTCGTCCGCATAATTAAATACAGAGACCTCCATATTAAGCTAAGAAACAATGAGGGGGTAAATGTAAAGATTGAAAAGAAGAGGGGAAAGGGAAGAACCTTGGGGGACCCCACAGGGCACCAAGCAGGTAGGGGCAGTAAAGCCCGAAAGTTGGACCGCGTGCTTCCGGCCTTGAAGAAATGAGGCGAGCCAAGTGAGAGCGGTCCCCCGGATGCCCGCTGCTCTGACACTGTCGAGAAGAATGGAATGGTCGACCGTGTCGAAAGCAGCGGATAGATCAAGAAGCACCAAGGCTTGGGGAGAGTTAGAATCTGCCTTGCTCTTCAGCTCGTCCAGGACAGAAAGAACCACAGATTCTGTCGAATGGGCCGGACGAAAGCCCGCTTGGTGGGAGGCCAATAGATGGTTGTCCTCGATGTAAGCAGAGAGACGGGAAGTAATATGGCTCTCCAGAATCTTGCCTAGGTAGGGGAGCAAAATATATAGGCCTGAAATTGGCAGGGAGAGTGGGGTCAGTACCGGGTTTTTTTAGAATGAGGATGACTGTAGCCGATTTGAAAGAGTACGGAACTGTGCCCTGGGAGATGTAAGCGTTAAGAAGGGATGGGGAGGGTCAGGGCAACCAGAAAACAACTCCCTCAGGATATGTGCCGGGCCACAGTCGTCGGGGGAGCCTGACTTGACCTTTCTGAGCAGAGCAAGGAAGGATTCCTTGGTAATAGGTGGAAAATGGTCAAGGGAAGGAAAAGGGGGGGGGGGAGAAAGAAGAGGGAAGGGGAGAGGATGACCGAGGAATGTTTCGTTTGATATTGGCGATTTTCTCAAGGAAAAAATCGTTAAGAGAATAGCAAAGAGCTTGAGTGGGGACAGGATTGGGATTAGTTCTGTCGGATGCAGCTAAATTGTAGACGATGGAGAAGATCTCCTTGGATTTATTAGCCGCCGATATGACCTTACCAGTAAAGTATTCCGTTTTGGCTAAGAGAATAGCTTTCTTATAGTTGTGAAGAAGAGACCTATATCGAGCCCTCAGAGAGGGACAGTAATTGCACCTCCACTGACGCTCTGACTGTCTAAGAGCCAGTTTGAGAGTTTTAAGATCACTGGAAAACCATTTGTTAGCTTCATAGAGGCGGCAAGACCTGACACTCCTGAGGGGAGCGACCATGTCGCAGGAGGTGGACAGCCAGCTGTTAACGGCGTCCACTTGGAGGTCAAAGGGAAGGTCAGATAGGTCGGGGGAAGAGGTCACCAAGGAAGAACAGAGAGTATTAAGGTCCACCCGATTCCAGTTCCGGGCCGAGACGTTCTTAGGCAGGGGGGGCTTGTCAATAGCTCCGAGATCGATGGAGAAATAGATTAGCGAATGGTCCGACCAGGTGCAAGGAAGGATAATAGGAGAAAGAATGATCCGACTAGCTGACCAAATCTGGTCGAGAGTGTGACCATGCACATGGGTAGGGGCATGAATATGAGAAATGAAGTTAAGACAACAAAGGGTATCAGAAAAGTCTTTAGATGTCTGATCTTCCCTAGGGTCTCCAGGCCAGTAATTGAAATCACCCAATAAAAAAATATAACATGTCAAACAACAAGAGCAGTTTCTATATCTAATTAAACCTTGTTTTCTGGTAAGGGAAGATCCATTGGATCCTGTTCCAACATAGTTGCTGGGCATTGGCATAAAAAAAGCATGTCATTCTCTAATGTGGTGCATGCAGTGTCCACAATGTGCTGACTACTTTACAGCGGGAGAACACAATTTGCAGGGGACAAAGCAATGGAGGAAGGATACAGTACAACAATAATTAATAAGAGGTATATAGTCAAGAAGAATGCGTGCTGTTCTGAAATCAAGTAACGGTCAAGATCGTGGATCAGAAGACAAGAAATTACACTAGGCTGAAAAACTCCCATCAGCCCACCATTGTGGCGGAATTTCATCACGTGGGATACGGATGGTTAATCCAAATCTCGCCCAACCCATCTGTTGATGGTGCGGAGACGGATGACCGAGGTAACCTTCTAGCCACAGTGTATTTCAAAGTGGAATGGAATGGAATGGAATGGAATGAGGATTTATATAGCGCGATGGTTACCCGGAGGCGTCCCAGCGATGTTAACAGACTGAAGGGTTGTGCTATAGGGGTGGGAGTGCAGGAGGCAGAGAAACAGGTTAAGTGAAGGATTTATTGAAGAGCCAAGTCTTTAAAAGTTTTCGAAAAGTAAGCAGGTTGGATTCTGACCTAATTGCGAGGGGAAGACTATTCCTGATTCTGGCTAGGTTGTAGGCAAGCGAGCGGCCTCCACATCTGGCTCTTCTGATACGGGGTACGGATGTCAGGTGGGAGGTCGCGGATCTGAGGGCTCGGGAAGGACAATAGGCTTCCACCAAACGATGATTTATGGTGGGGCCTGTTCCCCAGTAGGATCGGTGTGCAACGCACATGCTCTTGAATTCTATTCTGGCTTTCACAGGGAGCCAGTGAAGGTCCTTCAATTTGGCTGTGACTGGGGAACGGCGAGGAAGATTCAAGAGGATTCTTGCCGCACAGTTTTGAATGACTTGTAGTCTGGACAGTGTGTACTGTGGGGTGCCCAGATATAAGGCGTTGTCACAGTCGAGGCGTGACAGGATTAATCCTTGGACCATGATCCGTCTGGAGTGAAACGGGAGCAGGGGGAGAATCTTACGAAGCAATCTCATTAGTCCAAAGCAGATGGCGGCTAATTTAGTGGCTTGGTAGTTGAAGGTGAGATTGTGGTCAAGCCAGATCCCAAGGCTCTTAATTTGATCCTTAGGTTGTGGGGTGCTGCCTAGACAGAGGGGCCAGATGGTGTCAATGGATTTCGGGACGTTGTTTCCAAGGAGCATCATCTCTGTTTTGTCTCCGTTAAGTTTTAGATGGGAGGCCGACATCCAGGACGCCACAGCTTTCAAGCAGTTGTGTAAGCAGTGGTCAGGGTTGAGAGAGGGATCCAGAGCTACTACCAGCTGAGTGTCGTCCGCGTAGGTGACAATTTTTACTCCGAAAGGGGGGACGACATCAGCTAGGGTGCTAAGGTAAACATTAAAAAGGGTAGGACTCAGGGAGGAGCCCTGAGGCACTCCACAATTAAGAGGTTTACTCGAGGAGGTACATTCTTTTTCGAATACCTGGAAGGATCTATCTGAGAGGAATGATTCCAACCAGGTAAGTGCTGTGCCTGACACTCCAATCATACTGAGGCGATGAAGTAAGATGCTGTGATTTACAGTGTCGAAGGCGGCACTAAGGTCAAGCAGGACTATGGCCATTGAACCGCCCCCATCCAATATCCTTCTTGCCTCCTCCGTCACTGCAATCAGGGCAGTCTCAGTTCCATGGCGGGGTCTGAACCCAGTCTGGGTGGGATCCAGTTTGTTGTTGGATTCTAGAAAGTCTGTCAGGATTGAATTGACATGCTTTTCCAGAATTTTACTAAGCCAGGGTAGAAGGGATATAGGTCGGTAATTGGAGGGGTTGGAATGGTCAAGGGTGGGTTTCTTTAGAAGCGCTTTGACCATGGCTTTCTTCCATAAGGGTGGGACAATGCCAGTGTCAAGGGAAGAGTTAAGCAGGTCTTGAATGGTAGGTGATATCTGGCTGGTTATTTGGGTGAGCGCCCTAGGAGGAGCTGGGTCGGTCGGAGATCCAGATTTGACCATTCTCATGTATTTTTCCAGATTGGCTATGTCCAGAGCTGGGAAGTTGTTGAGAACACTGGATGGGGTTATTGAAGAGTCAATTTTAGTGGGGTCTCTAGGCATGATGGCTGTGAAGGAGGAGTTGATCACTTCAATTTTGTGATGAAAGAATTGCGCAATTTCCTCGCAATGGGTCTGGGTGTTATTGTGGACTTTAGACGTCTCGGGGATTCGCAGAAGGGATTTAGCTATACGGTAAATCTCCTTCGGTTTGGACGCAGCATTGTCGGTTTTTTGTTCATAGAAGGTAGCCTGAGCTCGTCGGATGTCTGCTCTATAATTTTTAATAGCTGCTCTGTAACTGACTTTATCTGCAGGGCAGTAGTCAAGGCGCCATTTTCTTTCCATTTGTTTACAGGCGCGTTTGGCCTTCCGTAGGTCGTCTGTGTACCAAGGGGCTGTAGGGTTGCCCCATTTGGGACGAAGACTTTTCATAGGGAGTACCAGGTTTAGAGAGTTGGTAATCCACCTGTTGTAATTATCGTTCCCCTGGATAGGATTCAGTGCGTTGGAAGGTTTTGTACTTTGTAAAGTAGTTTGCCATTCTGATAAAGGAATTTTTTGCCAGTTACGTGACAGCAGAGTTGTCGGGGGCTTAGGAGAGGGGAAATGGGGAGGGGTCCAGGTAAAGGAGATAAGAAAATGGTCAGACATGGTGGAGGAAGGGGACATTCAGTAAGAAGGTTGGAGCAATTACTAACAAGCATTTGCAATGCAATAGGTCTCGCATTAGGAAAGTTTGAGCTGTTGGTATTGTAAATGGCAAAGTTTTTATTTATGTTTCTTTTTTTTAAATAGCTAAATTAATAGCTTTGACATTTACAATGCCAATATTTATAACTTTCGCAAATGTGATACCTATAGCATTTGTAATGCAATATGTTTTGTATTTACATGACTTACATGTATTGATATTACAAATAACAATGGCGTTTAATTTTGCGGCAGCATTTCACTCGCTGCGACTCTACAGGTCATTACAAAAACGTGCCATATATTTTACCACTGTTATAGAATGTTATGCGAAGGTTAGCCATACCCCGGCATTGAAATGAGCAGTATGCGCCCTGCGACGCTCATAAATAATTCCACTGTGAAGATGCCTTTGTAAAGCGCCATCCCTTCCTACCCGTGTGTAATTAAAAGTTAATTAGAAAGATGAGGTGTTTACCAGCAGACTGGTCCTGCTAATAGGGACACTCCCTCCGGGTAGCCGCAGTTATGAAGTACAGCTGTAGCCTGGATCAATCGTTTCCAGACACCTCGAAAATAAGAGGGAACAAAGCCACAAGAGATTTGGTAGGCTGAGGTTGTGAAAAAACACTTGGGAGGGTTTTAAAATCCATGAATGAGCAAATATGGACCACTTCAATGGTGGCGAATATATATTATTACAGCCTCTTATACAAAAGAACCTGCAATCCTGGCAATATTATTTTTGCACTCTATCAGTCATAATAGAAATGAGAGCACCTCGTTGGATGTTTCTACACATTCACAGTCCAGAGCTCGCGCCGCCGGCCTGCGACCAGGAAGTCAGGCAGGCCGGGCGGGACAACCGGAAACAGGAAGTAGGAGGGCGGGAGCCTACCCCGCCTCCCACGGAAGAGCCGCGATTGTTTGGAGCACCGGAGCAGGCAGGAGCCTACCCTGCGCCCCGGTGCCGAAGAAGGGAGGAAGAGTCCTGCTGCCGGTGAGAGCCGCTGCACCAAGGAAGCCGGTGAGTGGGGCTTCGCCTTCTTGCTGGGCTGCGAGGGCGGGGGGGGCATGTGTGTGCGCGCGCGCGTGCGGCGGCGGGCTGTGTATGTGTGTGAGCGTGCGTGCGTGTGTGTATGTGTCTTGGAGTCTGTGTGTATGCGTGCGTGTGTGTATGCGTGTGTGATGACTGCGGGGGGAGGGAGAGAGTGTGTGCGAGCGAGTGTCTGTGTGTGTGTATGCGCATGCATGTGTGTATGTGTGGGGATGTGCACGGCGCGGGAATTCTTGTGAATGTGGACGGAGCCGACGTGCGCGTGCACGAGGTCAAATCCACAAGTTAAAGCGCGTGGCACCCTCTTGTCCTAATCCCCCCCGAAGTCGATCACTATAGTTGTCGAGCTGGACTGGAGCATCCTACGGATGCTTACTCCAGCTCGACCTAAAAATGGGGTCTAAGAGATGCCCTTTTTGATGTGTGAGCCCAAGGACAAGTTGGCGTAAATCCAGGGCTTGTAGGCTCGATATCAGTTCTCTGGCAGAAGGGTCGGTCAGATTATCCAGATGGGATAATCTGGACACTGCACTGCGCCACCCTATAGTTATATTTTCAAACTATTAGGCGCATTTTTAATCTTAACACTAGAACAGTGCCTATTAAACACATTTTCTGTCCTAGTAGTTATTTTTAATTTCACATATTTTCACTGAGCACTGCACATCTAACAGCACCACTTTGAAATACACTGTGGCTAGAAGGTTACCTCGGTCATCCGTCTCCGCACCATCAACAGATGGGTTGGGCGAGATTTGGATTAACCATCCGTATCCCACGTGATGAAATTCCGCCACAATGGTGGGCTGATGGGAGTTTTTCAGCCTAGTGTAATTTCTTGTCTTCTGATCCACGATCTTGAACGTTACTTGATTTCAGAACAGCACGCATTCTTCTTGACTATATACCTCTTATTAATTATTGTTGTTATGGACTGGGTTGTGAGGTTTCATGGTCAATAAACTAACCCACTCAGACCCCCTTACCTTTTTGTGTTTTTGGAAGGATACAGTACCCAGCTTAGATCTTTGTCTAAGACCGCTCTTAATATCACCATAGGTTGTATGACACAATCACGTTTTCCTTTCCCACGCGTTCCTTAACGCTGGCAGAACCTGAGCAACATGGCTGATGCCCGGTGGAGTTGCTAGATAGCTAATGAGGAGATTGGCTCTGGTTTCCCCCTTGACCGTCAGCTACCCAGCCGACATCGGACACAGTTCTTCCTCGTCTTCCTGTTATGGCTCTTTCCTCCCCTCCTTTCCTACAAATTCTCTCCTCCTCGTTGTTTGTTGACTATACCGTACTACGCTATTGTAACTGATGTAATTTGTAACGCAATGTTGCTCTTGTACAGCGCGCCGATACCTCTGGGTCTAGCCAGCGCTAAATAAACCTTTTTAGATATACCTTGTAATGCAACAATCCTCTGGTTTTGCGCTCTGATACCTCTGGGTCTAGCCAGCGCTATATAACCTTCTCAACTCCAATCAAATAAACTAAAATCTGGTTTTCCTGAATGCTGAGACCTGATCAACATGGCTGATATCCGGTGGAGCTGCTAGACAGCTAATGAGGAGATTGGCCCTGGTTTTCCCCCTTGACCGTCACCTACCCAGCCGGACATTGGGCACAGTTCCTCGTAGTCTCCCCACTTTTACTCCTTCCTCCCCTCCCTCCTATGGATTTGTGAATCATTGTTTGTGTTCTCCTATCTTACTGTGCTCTTGTATCTGATGTAACTCTTAACGCAACAATCCTTAATGTAAAGCGCTCTGATACCCTCTTAGGTCTGGTTCGCGCTATAAAAAACTTTATAAATAAATATAAATAAAATAAATAAAACGAATGCGACTGAACCACGCATTCCATTTACAAAGCAAGTTGTTACAACGACTTGCCTTTGGGGGCGCAGGACTCTGGAATAGTATAATTTACTATTCCAACTCCAGTCGCCGGAACAGTAGTGAAAGCTTTAGACTTTAAAGTCCAACGCCGCTTTACCTAATGCATGTAGTTGGAACTACTTGCATTGTAAATGGAATGCGTGGTTAAGACTCATTCGTTGTTCCGTACGCCCAACGCGTTGTTCGGCAGTCGTGGTATTTGTTGTTTCCCATCACTACAACATGCTATGTTGTCCAGTCGCTCGGCCTCCAGGTGAGTAAGTGTAAAAAGACTAAACCATATTTGAGGAAACACCTGATCCTAAGTTACTAAAAGAGCACATTTTCAGTCCGTCTCGGGGAATCATCTTTCATGTTCCATGTGCTGCATGCAGTGCGGGAGAGTAGTCTTGAATCTGGCTCATATTTGGAGGTTACGTTTGGCAGACACCAAGGAAACATTAATGGGTCTTAAATTAGAAAAAAAACTGTGTTGTGATCAAAAGGCAAATTTATCCCTGTGTGGAGCCTTAACCAGTCTGTCTCCAAAAATGTAAAATAAATATTTACTGTCGAATTGTAAGTGCAATTATAGTGACAATCCCCAGACCAACCTTCATAAATGTTTGTTAAAGGCACAGTACTCCTCTAAAAAGAGAATGGTGGTGGTGCAGAAGTCTACAAACTCCACAATATCCACAGTAATTTCAGTTGATGAATACTTCGATTAAGTCCTATGAATTCTACATTTGTCATGAGCACTTCATGCTTATCTCTCCCAATAGTGGTACAAAAGGGGGTGGTGATGGACGGAGCATCTGAATCAATCAAACACTCACACCCAGTCAAAAGATCTGAGTTTAATTCATCACCGTTCTTCAGCCCACTCTGCCACCCCAGTTCAGACATGGCTATATGCAAATCAGTCTGACCCTGTGCCTCATGGGAACAGTCCAGCCCGAACTGCCAAGCCATGTCTTCCCTGGACCGGAAACAAGCTTCCGAGGACCGGTTTCTGGCATTCCAGCCGTCTTCAGCCCGGCTTGCTTGAATCCAGTGGCAAAGTGAGCAAGGGACTCACGTCTGAGCATACCCTGCCACACTTATGGCGGACAAAAGCGGTACAAAAGGGGGTGGGATTGGACGGAGCATCTGAATCAATCAAACACTCACACCCAGTCAAAAGATCTGGGTTTAATCCATCACCGTTCTTCAGCCCACTCTGCCACCCCAGTTCAGACATGGCTATATGCAAATCAGTCTGACCCTGTGTCTCATGGGAACAGTCCAGCCCGAACTGCCAGGCCATGTCTTCCCTGGACCGGAAACCAGCTTCCGAGGACCGGTTTCTAGCATTCCAGCCGTCTTCAGCCCGGCTTGCTTGAATCCAGTGGCAAAGTGAGCAAGGGACTCACGTCTGAGCATACCCTGCCACACTTATGGTGGCCAAAAGCGGTACAAAAGGGGGTGGTGATGGACGGAGCATCTGAATCCATCAAACACTCACACCCAGTCAAAAGATCTGGGTTTAATCCATCACCAACTGCTTTGCATATGGCTGGGTTCAAACTGGAAAGGCATGGTGGGCAAAAAAACGATGGATTTAGGCCCAGATCTCTGTACTGGGGTGAATGTATGACATTGTTCTGCATTCTGTCCATCACCTGTTATTTTTGTATCTCTCCCAATAGCCAGCACTATTTTTATACGCCTGTCCTTCCCTATACTTGGTGTATTGCAATCCGTGTTTGCACCAACAGCAGGCGCAGCATCCCTGCTGGCAGAGTCAGACACGAATAATTTAGAAAAGGATATTTTCAAATGCTTTAAGATGTGGAATAAGGACACCAAATAATAATCCTGTCCTCAAATATTGGTGGTGGTATACCCAGGCCTCTCCTCAACATAGCTCAATAGTTGTGGCGAGGTGGTGTCTAGGCCCTTCCTACTACATGTCGCCTGGACTTGAAGAGCCGCAGCTTTTGCAGAGATTGCACCGTCAGACAGTTCAAACACAGACTTCGCGTGGAATGAAGGCCCGCCCCGTTGTTGATGCCTCTTGCGTCATCTCAGGATCCGTCAGTATTCCTGACTCGTGCGTAATGCTGACTCACGTGCCCCAGAAAGGACTGCAGAAACCGCCAGCTTCTCCGTACTGGGCAATGAGCCGGCACAGGGCGCCGCGACGCCTCGGATGTCTCCGAAGCGCTGTTCGATGACCTTTAATGCATTCACTCATTCACGTACTCTAGGTGCGGTAACCACGGAGCCACGCACGTGATGCCATGCTGGGTGAAAGAAAATGCTTTTTGCAAGAGGCGTAATACCTTCAACGTGTCTGTTTTGGTGCGTAACGGATATGACTTCATGTCCGTAATTGAATTTCGCGCTAACACGTTTTCCACCCAAACAGACCGCGCTAATGGCGTCTGCAGCCATTGCGCCTGGAGTGTTTCTCTTCTAGCTCTCAGCCAGCCTTCAACTCAGAAGCTTTTATTAGATTGGTTAAATTACATTTTACAGAAATAATTGCATTTCAGTTATGGCGTTGCCTCTCCCGCCCTCTCTTCTGCCTCCTTTTTACACATCTTTCACCCGATACTCTGAAAAGCCCCGTGATTGACTGCTGGTTGCTGCTTGTTTTCTCGTTGTGATAATGTTTGTAGTCGGTGGCAGGAATGTGATGAAGATGTAATTAAAATCGCTTGCTTTCTTACTGATCGAGTTTGTGTCTCAGTTGAAAATGAATGTATTTCTTTATGAAATGCAAACCCCTCTAGCCTTCGGATAAGGTGTCATTGTTTGAATGGTCATGGGTTTATGACGTTATCTGTCATGTGTAAAACAAACCAGTCCAGGGTGGATTGCTTGATTAATCTCAGCCACTGGCAGTTACTCGGGCTGCAATCTCAGTGCAACCGTGCCACTTCAGAGAGGAGCCGGGCCAATGAAAAGCAGCTTGGGCTCTGCGCTGACAGGAACATTCCAATCAAACTGCCAAACTGCCTCCTCCCCACACAAGCAACCCTAGGATGGTTTTGGCCTAGTTAGGCCACGCCCATGCGGTGTTGCTTAAGTTCTGTGGCATAGTGAGCATGGCACCCATGTCCTAGGCACGCCCTTTGCAATGCATCAAACCCTGGAAATCAGAGTGCTGGGTGGAATACTGGAATTCATCTCAATCACTGGTAATTTCTCAGGGCTGCATACTAGTCCATATTCTTGCCCACCACGGCATATAATCGGCTGTATGCAAATAGACCTTGGTCCTGCTTCAATAGGAACGGTCCAGCCTGAACCATCAAGCCACCTCTCCTCTGAACGGGAGCGCCAGCAAACAAAGTGGGCGTGGCCTGGCTAGGCCTCATTAGTGAGGTATTGCTTGGATCCTGTGGCACAGTGAGCACGGAACCAGAGTGTCGGCGCACCCATTACACTGAAGACACCACAAGAATGATGGGTTAAGTGCCTGAATTCGTTTTAGCCGCTGTTCATAACTTGGATTCGCATCCTAGTCCATATTTTTTTGCTCACCATGCCCCCTCTCACAGGAACCAGCCATATGCAAATCAGTATTGGTTGTGCTCCAATAGGAACCATCCCGTCCAAACTGCCAAGGCAGGTGCCATCGGAACTGGCACACAATCCCCCTCAGACTGGGTTCAGCCTAAATGGGCCTTGCTATATAGCTGGCGTCATGGGGCACAATAAACACCGTCCCCACGACTGGCCATACATTTTGCACTTAGGGCTTTGTACTCAGGAAAACAAATGATGGGTGGAATGCTTAAATTAATCTCAGCCATTAGTAATTAATCAAGGAGTCCGTCAATGTTTTGCCCACCATGCCACCTCAGACTGAATCAGTGGTATGCAAAGCATCCTTGGTCCTGCTGCAGTAGGCACTGCCCAGACAACTGCCAGGCCAGGTCCCCTCACAAAGGGAACACAATCAACCCATGCTCTGTTTTGGCCTATTGAGATACTGTTAGTGAAGTACAGTTTGAGTCCTGTTGCATTGATGAGAAGTAACAAGGCCGGAACTGTTTGGGGTTGCTGTGTTCCCATCTGGAGTGGGCCTTTTTCTGGCAAGTTTGAGATGGACTGTTCCAATGAGGAGCAGGGTAAGTACTTATTTGCATAAGATAGCATCTGTTTCGAGAGGCACAGTGGGCTTAAAATGATAGTGAAACCATACCGAGAGCATTTGCTAGTAGTTTACACAATTTGCAAGCAGCCCTCTCGTCGCCTTTTGTGTGTTTGAAATAACACCATGTGTGACCAAGTGTTTGCTCAAACTTGAGTCCTTTGCCCACTGTGCTAAGGGTCCCGACCCATACCTCACTGACTAGGTCTAATAAGGTGGAAACCAGTCTGGGGCTGCTTGTGTTCTCACTTGGAGCGACTGTGCGTGGCAACTCAGAATGGACTTTTCCTCTGGGGCGGTACTAATTTACTTAAGACCTTGAAAACCAAGGAGAGAGACCCCCTACTCAAAAGGGACAGGGCACCAACAGATTGAATAGTCAAAAATCAATTCTTCCCTTTGAGATACTTAATCGACCATACACTCGTATCCAAATATCCATTATTGTCATATACAGTCACCCACACCTCATCAAGGGAACACACTTCTCAGGATGTCAAAGCACTTATGTGATTGTTTAATAAAAAATCCAACAGTGATTTGATAAAAACATACATGAATTATTAAAAAAAAAAAATAGGCATTCTGGGAGTAGCAGCCGTTGTACTACTATAAATCCTGCCTGCCACCCTGAAAAGAGACCACCAAAAGGTGGGACGAATGCTTACAAATAGTCTAAACCACTGGTAGTCGCTATGGGTAGCTCACCAACCCACCAACCAGGCACACTCCATCGGAATCAGAATTATACACCAAACCACTACCAGCATGAGGTGAGAGAATAACCTTCCATAGTGGGATCCAAAGCCCATCCTAAGCATTTTATAAAGCTTTGGCAACAATCAGTATTCAGATAGCACCGCGGTCAAGCAGGACCTAAAAAAGAGTGAAGGACGATGTTCAGGGGTCAATACCAGTGCAGATGGGTTTTTACAGCATTGTATAACAGTAAAAGGTTCAAATTATCCGTCACATCTCAAACACAACCCACTGGAGTTTGTGGATGGAACACTGAGCAAATGCAAGGGTACTGAGGAGCTCACGGCCCAGAAGAGGGCTGTAGCTGAAACGTGTCGGCCTGAGAGATTAATGCAGCTTGCTGTTTGTATTGCACTTTAAAGAATTGTTACGCGTTGGGAACATATGGACTGGTGACGGATCAGAAAAATAAAGAAAAAAGTTTACAACTCACGAGTAACAGTGTTTGAGGAGTTTGTGCCTTGGTACAACGGGTCCTGGAGAAGACCACGTAGTAGCCGGTGGTGAAGTTTTAGCGGCGATGCCACAACACTCCCCTTAAAATTCAAAGACTTCATCTCTGTCAAGAAAGGGCCGGCACTCAAATATCTGAAGTAATCCATTTATTTCAAAGGCAGCAATTGTATAAACTAGGAATGCATTTCGGCTGTTGCAGAGAGATTAAGTATTTGAATATTATATATATATATATATATATATATATATATATATATATATATTTATATATTAGAGCAACTTTCGATTTCCCAACTTCGTTCCGGCGATGAGAGAGATCCGGACTCCAGAATTAAGTGACAAAAAGGTTTTTATTTGATGAAAAAAGCCATTACGACGCGTTTCGGACAACACCGTATCCTTGATGACATGCAGAAACGCAGTCCGCTTCTACTTTTTATATTTTTTTTACGTCACCTCCCATGTGTCACCTGCTATATAGACATAAACAAAATGTGTACATGCACAATAAATAGTCTGTTTTCTTATTGCCAATTGCTGACTTGCGTTTTGCACATGGATTTTTTAAAACCTGATTGAATTTTAAAACTTGATTAGATTAATATTTAACACGGCCTCAAAATATAATAAATTCATAATGATTATATTAAAAACCATCAGACTCATGTTCATTTTGTCGATCATGCAAGAAAATGCACAATTAACATTTCTAAAATCTCATTGAAATTGTGTTGTCAGAACTGTGTATACATTTTAAATACATGTATAAATATATAAATAAATACCCCCTTGTTAATACATTATTATATAAATAATTTATAAAACTAACTAGCTAAATTCTTGCCAATATTTCTGCTTGAATGCATATATTTGGTTCTGGTTATATATATATATATATATATATATATATTACTGCTTCTCATTACGCCAGGTCGTGCACTCCAGCACGGGTGCGTGTTGCGAGGGGCGTGCCTCGCTAATATCACAGCTCCTTCTCTTTTGTCTTAAGCAAAGAAAACAGCACTCACGGGAGTAGGATCAGCGTGTTTTTATTTCGATCCTTCGAGCACCAGACGCGTTTCGGCTCCTGCCTTTGTCAGTGGTACACTGGCGCGCCATTTTTTTGAAATTTATATACCCTCCTCGTGATACATTGTAACTGCAATAGAAACAGGGCTACCTCGCAACCATCTACGCCATATTGGAATGGTTAATTACAACAATGTAACAATATTTGTAACACATTACGCCCTGGATGGGCTTGCGCTTCTTTATGAGTCTTTGCTATGTTAGTCGTTATATTACATCAACATTTTTCAGCATTTCATCAACATTGTTGCCCTGGATTGGCTTACGATTTTTACTGCTTTTTTCTTCTAAATTAACCTGTTATGTTGCCCTGAATGGGCGCGCGAGGTATGTCCCTGTGTAATTCTTTACTCCAACAAAACTGTGTAACTCATATTCCCTCAACCAAAATGCAAAAGTAAAATAACATATAAAACACGATTTTTTTGAATTTTCTAAAACATTCCAACATTTCATATTTAGGGACTTTTGCTGCTTTCTCTACACCTAACAGTTCATAGTTCTTTACCCTAGATGTACTGTCATCTCTTCATGGCTATTGAGGCCTCCGGGGTTCTTAGTTCCAATATCTATAATATGCCTAGATTCCAGTCTCCTAAATTTTTGTAATTGGACGAGCAAGATAACTATTAGTTAATGCATTCCTTAGTGCTCTTGCTCTCCTATAGGTTATCATTGGTTGGTTGGGGATGTCGGTGCCTAATATTGGATCTGTCGTTAACAGATTCCAATTTTTTCTCATGGCTGTTCTTAAGAACAATAGTTATCTTGCTCGTCCAATAGCCCAACCAATCGGAAAGCCCACAGCGGGTTTTTTCCCCTGTGGGCGCTGTAAAGCATGCAAACGCAGCAAAAAAGTTACATCTTACTAGGTACGAGGACAGCAACGTAAGATCAAATCCTTTTTAACTTGCACCACGCCCTACACAGTCTACTGTTTAGTGTGTCCGTGCCGACTACGCTATATAGGAAGTACAGTAAACCCAACGAAAATGCGCATTTTAGAACATCTCAGGGCTATAACAAATTGCGATCCATCATACCCAGTGGCAAGGCACTACAAACAATATCATAGGAGCAATTGTGAACAACTGGAATATTTTGCACTAGATCAAGTACCTGTAAACCCCAGAGGGGGGAGATAGATTACAAAAATTTAGGAGACTGGAATCTAGGCATATTATAGATATTGGAACTAAGAACCCCGGAGGCCTCAATAGCCATGAAGAGATGACAGTACATCTAGGGTAAAGAACTATGAACTGTTAGGTGTAGAGAAAGCAGCAAAAGTCCCTAAATATGAAATGTTGGAATGTTTTAGAAAATTCAAAAAAATCGTGTTTTATATGTTATTTTACTTTTGCATTTTGGTTGAGGGAATATGAGTTACACAGTTTTGTTGGAGTAAAGAATTACACAGGGACATACCTCGCGCGCCCATTCAGGGCAACATAACAGGTTAATTTAGAAGAAAAAAGCAGTAAAAATCGTAAGCCCATCCAGGGCAACAATGTTGATGAAATGCTGAAAAATGTTGATGTAATATAATGACTAACATAGCAAAGACTCATAAAGAAGCGCAAGCCCATCCAGGGCGTAATGTGTTACAAATATTGTTACATTGTTGTAATTACCCATTCCAATATGGCGTAGATGGTTGCGAGGTAGCCCTGTTTCTATTGCAGTTACAATGTATCATGAGGAGGGTATATAAATTTCAAAAAAATGGCGCGCCAGTGTACCACTGACAAAGGCAGGAGCCAAAACGCGTCTGGTGCTCGAAGGATCGAAATAAAAACACGCTGATCCTACTCCCGTGAGTGCTGTTTTCTTTGCTTAAGACAAAAGAGAAGGAGCCGTGATATATATATATATATACACACACACACTCAATAGATATATAACAGAACAAGCATTTGCAATGCACTAGGTCTCGCATGTGCGAGACTTTGAGTTCTTGGCATTGTAAATGACAATGACTTTTATTTATGTGTTTTGAAAACCTGTAAGCGGATTGTAAACACACAATTCGTACTCAGTCTTTGCTTGTGAGAACCAAGGCTAGCAGTAACTGTGCCTCTTTTACTGACAGACTTGTTTTTCATAAGCACAGACTACTCGTACAAAGTGTGTGTTTACGATCCGCTTGCAGGTTTTCAAAACCTATAAATAAAAGGAATTGTCATTTACAGTGCTCAGAGCTCAAACTCTCGCAAATGCGAGACCTAGTGCATTGCAAATGCTTGTGATCCTTTGTTCTCCAGTTTATAGACAACTCTGCAACATGTGCATTAACTCACTGAGCTATCAACATAATTTACTAAAATTTGACCCACAGATTCTGGAAAAAAAATATTGTTAGCAAGACAATGATATGGAACGTATACAATACATGCATTTTCTGTTTATGCAGCTTTCGAAAAGACATCACAAATAACATGACTGGGCGAAATCCTAGACCTCTCCTTACAAATATTAGTACAGTGCATCAAAGTGCTCGCACTGTTCCAAGGCACTTTAACAATGGAAAAGCCTCTACAGGTCATTTCAACATTTCTAAAATGGGAGCCTCCACTCTAGCTAGGGGCATGTTGTGCTAATCTTCTCTAGTCCATCTCCTGGATCTGGTTCCCCACCCGTGCATGGACATCGGAGAGCAAGCCAAACAGGTAGGAGAGTATCTATAATGCAGCCCAGGGCTTTAAGTGGGCCGGGTCTCACCGGTGCTGAGCACCGGTAGTTTTTTAAAGGGGGCCTCGAAACGGGTCTCTATCGGGCTCTGTTTTGTGCCCTGGCACAGGTGGTCCCTTTTTTTCCGGACTGCAGTGATAGCAGTCACATCAACGTGTGCGTGCTCACACTGCTCACTTCTCACTAATGGAGAAGTTACGGCATGACGTCACCCAAGTGAGCGTTGCAGGGGAAGGGAAATCCTTTAAAGAGTTCATTTCTCTCTGGAATTCCCTTCTCCTTTTGAAACTCGGGAGCAGCATCATCGTGGTGTCACCAGGGCTTTAAGTGGAAGCTTTTTCAATATTTTATACAACTAGCCATAGTTGCTGCTTATTTATCTTATGCAACTAACAACCATTGATAACGCCAATAGTCCTGACTTGTTGTCGGTATGATGTTACTTGTTGTATCATATATCTGGATAAAGGAAAACAAGGGGTTGAAGGACGGAGTGTTGAACAATGCAAGCACTCACCCAAAGTCAAGTGATCTGGCTTTAATCCATCATCATTCTTTAGCTCACTCCGCCACCCCAGTTCAGACATGGCAATATACAAATCAGTCGGACCCTGTGCCTCATGGGAACAGTACAGTCCGAACTGCCAAGCCATATCTTCCCTGGACCGGAAAAAAGCATCCTGGGACCGGTTTCGGGGTAACATCCCTCATCAGCCAGGCTAGCTTGAATCCAGTGGCAAAGTGAGCAAGGGTCTGGGCATACCCTGCCAACTTGGGGCGGACAAAGCAAAACCAAAGGGGATGATGGACGGAGTGTTTAACAATGCAAGCGCTCACACCCAGTCAACTGATCTGGGTTTAATCCATCATCATTCTTTAGTCCCAGGATGCTGGTTTCCGGTCCAGGGAAGACATGGCTTGACAGTTCAGGCTGGACTGTTCCCATGAGGCAACCGTAATGCATGTTGTCATCTTTGTGCTTGAGTTAAAGTTAGATGTGGGTGTGTTAGTAGGTCATCCTAGGATGAGTTAATTGGAATTTCCAAGCTTGGTCCTGCCGAGTACGGGTCTTTACCTAGAATTGCCTAATAGGTGAATTGTTTGTCGGCTCCTGGGTCGGAGAGGAGGCCCCCCTTTTTGTTGTGGCTCCCCTCAAGTAACTAGGAGGGAGAACATACATCAGAAGAGAAGAAAATCCATATGCAGAACTCCCAAGCCAATACCTTTGCCATCCTAGAATTCAAGAGGAGTAGCCTTTCAGATTTTTGAAGCCTAAAGCCAGCTCTGGAGGACGAGTTTAATGTGGCTACTTTGTTGTAGAAGCTCTGCTGAGTTATTTTAGGGTCGGTTTGTAATTGTATATCTTTGTACTTATTTATGTAGTATTTGTATAGCATGAACCTAGCCGAAAGGCAGTAGAGCAGTTTACATGGCCAAAGGCAAAGATTCAGCCACTGAGTGATTTGGAAGGGTAGCAAGACTCGAATATATAGGGCTGATTCAAAAAGGTACATTGCACGTTTTTAGTAAGTTTACACTTTGTAGTACTTTTACTGCTTTCCGTAATCACATATTTGGAGTGTAAAATAATTACAAAAGTGGAAGTTCCATGTCGTCGCCCACAGAATAATGCAATGGACTTACTTCTGTGTAGGTGGGTGGTGTCCCTCCCTAAACACCCCACAGACCCTCCCTAAACCCCTCTTAATCCTTTTAAATCCCACCCATGTTACTAGCAAGTTTGTCCCTTTTCCCACTCCCTCCCCAGTGTGTCTTCCACATGTATTACTGAAATGTATACTTGCATGTGCGAAGGTTCCGCAGTCAGTGCAGAGATTAACGCACATATGAGTATAGGCAAAATGTATATTTTGTAGTACGCTTTGTAGTCCTTCAAAATGTACTACAGAGTGCACTTTGAGAATCAGGCCCATAGTGTTTTTAGGTTGAGCATTCGAGACCTCTTGTATATACTTTAGTATGTACTTGTAAGTGGAGAACAGCCCTAGGACTTGTCTGCTTCCGCTTTGGGACTTTTGTTCTGGCAACTGCCTCTATTTCCCTTTCTTGGTAGAAAACGACCAGCAGAGGTCAGTAAAATACCAGAATCAATTTAGCATTCTCTTGATTCCATTCCATTGAAATTGTCTTCCACGCGCACCCGTAGACAATATTTTTTTCAAATCTTGTATTTTCAGTGATATGACCACCGAAGGCCCTGATTTTATATTAAAAACAGAGCTTGGACTATACCATTTCCCGCTGAAAGGCAATATTTCTCTCCATGTGTTCCCATACCTGGCATGTCACGCAGCTTGGTGCTTACTTTCCCTCCATGTTAAAGAACAGTAGATGTTTCAGCACTCAGGCTAATGTCCTGCATAGCTAAATACATATAAGGTCCCAAAGGCGAGACTAATTGCATTGCAAATGCTTGATTTAAAGAGGTGTCATAAGCTGTTTAGAGGGAGATTGGGGCGATACTCATTGAGGCGAGGATGTCATTCCAGATAAGGATGCAAAAGTGAAGAAGGCAACAGCCTGTTTGCACTTCCTCTGTACTAGTTCTGTAGCTGAAGCACTTGCATGTTTGTTGAAGCAATAATGCTTCTTTCTCTCTTGAGTCAGTTTCCCTGCTGCTTTCCAGGGCTAACTCCCCTGGCACCACTGAGGCGCTGTCAAGTCCTGAGGAAGTTTCTTCCAGGATGGGTCAAAAGCCAGTCGGGTAGAGGATGGAATCTTCATCACATTTTAGGTCCCTGGGTACAGCATTCTGTACCCAACTCTAGTCATGGCTTTATCCTTGCATCAACTTTATCTCTAATCAGGCTTCCACTCTGCACACTAACTGTTACATCATAATTCTCTCCCAGCATTCCAGACATCAGCTCAGATATACAGGGCATGGTGACGTACAGTATACTACACATGATGCCTCAGTGCGTTGTCTGTCCGCCTGCTTCCTGCGGTGCCCCGCGCTCTCTGCTCATCGTCTCTGCCCAGACTCATTCTTCCCCTCTATATTGCAGCATCTTGTCCCTAGCCAGCCTGCACCTCTCTTGTCCTGACCCAGCATGCCCTTGTCTTTTACCAGTCCTTCCTCCACTTCTCTTCTCAAATCCTGCCTACCTTTCCCCCCTGTATCACTAGGCGATGATAAGGGTCTAGTGCAGGCTATAGGAGTGGCAAGGCTATTGCAGTGTTAGCATCTGAGTTGAAACCAGCAACATCCCATCCAGCCTATGTTATTTCAGGTTATGGAGGAATTAATGTAATGCTGAGAATTTCTATAATGCAGCAACGTGAATCAGCTTGTCTAGAGCTACTTGTCTCATTGAGATCTATCTATCTATCTATCTATCTATCTATCTATCTATCTATCTATCTATCTCTCTCTATAGAAAACCTCTTTTCAAATGTTTCAATTTAGCACAACATGTTTGAGTTTCATCAGACTTGGTAAAAGATCTTCAGGGTTTATATCATTGCTGAGGAATACAGTTCTGTCTGATCTGATTGCACAGTTTTCCATAATACTTCTGTGTAATAGAAGTCATACCATCAATAGAGTTGTAATAGCTATTTGTGTTTTTAGGTGAGTTCTCCATGTGGATATCTCTGTGGCACATACCAAATATGTGAATTCAATGTGATGAACCACCTTGTGCTGTTGTCTCTGTTCTGGACTTCTTGATTTTTTTGGGGGCATCCTGCCATATAATTGCTGCGAATTTGCACAGGGTTTGGCATTACCCATTTCAGTCATTTTTTGCTTCTTTTGGCAATGCTTTGTTGCTCCCTCTGTTGTCATAGCCATCTCTTCCAATGCTACCTGGCGGTACTTGCTTTTTCAAAGCACAACTGTATTGTAAGAAATAGCTGCCAAACTGCTCTCTCTTAATTTGTAGTTGGGTCGGTACTGTTTGCGTGTCCCTTCTTCATGCATCCATTCATCCATATCTTCTGTTGCCCTAAACCGCATTCCTCTAATCCATTCCTTCTGCTTTACTTTCCATATGTATCCTCTCAGCCCCTTCTCCACTTCTTTGCACCATTTCCCAGTGTCTTCCTATTTGCTGCTGTTCGCCTCAATGCTTTAAGGGTGATAGCGGTCCATAAAAACATGGGAGATGTACTGTGGGGGCCAGGACGACAAAAAGTGCATCGGGTGCAATTGTTTGCAAGACGTTATCAGTGCTTTCAGACTCAGAATTGTTCCATTTTGACTTCTCATCTTCACTAATGTAAAAGTGAAGCAAGCCAGTCATGAGAAGTGGCAGAGACCCCAGCCGTGGTTCTCACCTGGTGGATCCAAAGAAGATGACCTGCTGTGCCAAACGCTCCAGAGAAGCCCAACAGGTCTACCTAACCAATACGCCTGTTAAGAAAAATATGGAACGCAAACTTGGTAGTCTCATGCCTTAGTTTAGAAGCCAATTGCTTGGGGGGTTAGGATATGAAGGTGGCTGGAAGCAGACAAATGACCATCGTATTCAATACAGTAGAGTAGTCAATGGAAGGTCGGTCAGCTCCAATAACTTCTTGGCATCAGGTGGTCCAGGTTGGGTTTCTTCATACGCTGCTTATTTTAGATGGGACTGCTCCTTCACTCGATGATGCACCAATGAAAGGGGGTAGGACTGGAGAGGACCAGGTTGAGCGGGTGTGTGAAAAACCGGTCAGGAGCTGGGTCGAGGGTTAGTGCATTGCCCTTCGGAATCCCCCGGCGAGAGCATAAACATCGGGGGGGTGGGGGGGGGTGATCGGAATGCAGATGAGGGAAGTGACCTTCTAACTCCTGCATTGTACAGTTGTACATCATGTTCTCTTGGTGTAAGGGGAGGATGCATGATTAGAGTTGGATCTGAGGAATGCACTTCGCTTGCAAGGTTAATTTAGAGTACAGGTAACATGGTGTGCTCTAACCCTTGGTCACATACCATCCCAAAAAACGTGTTCACCCCTTTGCTTCCACTAGGGACAGTATTTCAGCCTTAGCAGTCATTTTTATTAACTTTCTTGCCTGGCAAGACGTTCATCATGTATAGAATGTTTTTATAAAATCAGAAAAGCTGTGAGTATTCCCTCTCTCTTAGACAGCTCACAGAGTTAAGACAACACGGGTATGGGAAAGACTGAAAGCACATGTTGTCCACCTGCCAAAGGGCTCTGCTGGTTTTCGGATTTGTCCACAATTCTTGATCTTATTATCTTTCTTATGGCCTGCCTATATTTCCCACCTAGACTGTCAAACCTTCTTCTGTTGTTTATTTTGCAGTTTTATATAGTGCAACCTCGACCCGAAGGTATTGGAGCGCTTTACATGAGCACCAGGTGCGTTGCACAAGGATACATTCATTATTTGGTAGGTACGGGGAGATTAAGTGATTTGCCCAGAATCGCAGGATATTGAGCCGACGCAGAGACTCGAACCAGGGTCCCCAGTTCCAAAGTCTGCAACTCCCATGCCTCCTGTGTTGGGAATTCTAACTCGTGCAATCAACCTTGTGCATAGTGTGGCGCTCCCGATACAAGGGGAGACACTCTTCTTCCCGCAGAGCTAGGAACTAATCATCTCAAACATTCCACCACACTCATGAAAGCTGCCAGGAAGAGGTCTGTGCTACAGGCGGCTCCCACTTATAGTAGGGAGAGGAATTGATTTGTCTCCTCCACACACTTTCCTGCCATTGGGCGTCCCCAAACTCCCCGCAACCCCCTCTCTACCAATCACAGATTCTGATGGTTTGTCTACTTTTACATCTTCAGGGGCCTCCACAAAACACTTAATTCTTCTTTCGCTGTAGTCCGCACTCACCTATGTTATGGCAGCTTTGGAAGCGTTTTGAGAAGACCGCGTAGAGGGACCATTCCAAAGCCTCTGTATCCTTTCAGTGCATCCCGATGTCAACCCAACAGCTGGAAACTTCCTATTTAATCTGCACAAATCCGTCCATCGAGTCTCTTCATCAGAGGAAGAAACCACTTGAGTAACAGACAACACAATACCTTTTCTGTGTGTGTGCTCCTCAGGGCAGAATTTACTATAATAAATCGTATTGGCCTGACACACATCTACCTGGCGTACTCCCAAGAAACTCATCTTCCAGTTAAAAACAGGGCTTGGGGAGGGCACAGAGGAGTAGCATCCGTTTTGTCAAATTCCAGCTCTATCTCAAAGAAGGCTTTTATCATGGGGAAATATATATTTAAGCTGTTGACCAAATCATATGAACTAGAAAGAATACATGCCACCATCATGCACAGACCCCCTTCTCAGCAACATTGTCTTTCCAGACAAGCTCTACAGTAACCTAAAAGATGTTACAGATGGAAGTGGGAGCCTCCCCTGGACCCTTATTGGAACCCACTCAGAGGGGTTGAACAAGCACTATAATCCTAGGAGGAGATCTCTGACCCCCTGGACCCAGCTCACAGCAAAGGCTAAGGGACGGGTGTCTTTGATAGTGCGCATCTCCCAGCCCATCGAAGAAATTTGGTACCAGAAGGTTCACAGTTCATTTCCATGTAATGGAACATCAGGGAAGAGTGCTGGAGGGAAAATTGAAGAGATCATCTAGCGACCCTATTGAGCTTATGGTTTGCAGTGGGGATATAAAACAGCGCCGCTGTGCGGAGAGCTAAAAAAAGGCCACTTCTAGTCTAACTCGCGGATGCAGAATATTGAACGCTGATCTTTTCAAGTTTTATAAGCAACTAGTGACTATACAAACAAGCACAATCTGCCACAGCTCCCTCTCACAATCTGTGCAAGGATGCTGTACTCCCAATAGTTTTGATTCATTCACTGAAGAAGCGAGCTTTGCACCTTTCCTCAGGTCCATCAGGCGCTTTACCTCCCATAGATCGACTCACCTCTTAAGACATTATTACCTAAAAATTACATCTGCAGTGCAAGGGCATTAAACCTCATACTACTCACACTGGCATCACCAGTGAAAACATGTCAACCAGTGTAGTCTATCAACAGCTCAAACCTGCAGTTGTCACCCCCTGCTAAAAAAATAATACATGCCTTGAGATATGGATGCCAGGTTATTGTAGCCAGTTTCTTGCATTGGGAAATCACTGGAAACCATAGTGAACGACAAGTGCTTACACAGCTATGACTGGCTGGGCTTCCAAGCTCGGTGTGGCACCACACTTGTGAAATATAGGTAAAAGGTTCATCTCTAGACATTAAAGCGCCCTATTATATTTAAGCTTTTTCTAGCCTATGCATTTAGCAGTGGCCTGAGCCCAGCATAGTAGTGTTACTCAGTGTGTGATGCTCCTTTGGCACCTTTCTATCAGAATTAAGGTACTCCTGTATCTGTCTGAGTCTGTCAGGCACTAAAGATACACTTTTTTTAGCACCACAAACCTCAATATTCTTACATACGGAGTTGACTTTCTTGGCCCTAGGCAGGTAAACAGTGAAGACTCATTCAGATCTCAATCTGGGTACAGTTTTGGGCTGTGGAAAAATCCTAATGATAACACTGACCATGCTGTATTTATTGTCGAATGCTGATCCTAACTTGGTTCCACACTTTTCTTCGAAACGGTTCTTCCTATCTTATATTAACCTTGTGGCAACGTTCAGTAATGACCACGTGTTCTCCCCACAGACGATTTCAGACCCCACAAACGTGTCCTACCACCTTCCTCTGTTACTTTAAATAATCCAGAAATCTTGGTGATCTTTGTAATCGTAAAATTTCTGCTTGACGTCTTTAAATGCTATTGAATGGGTCTCCCAATAAAAACAAAACCCCACCACCCCTTGCTGCAAAGCTTACATATGGCTTACCACCATCAGTATGTCCACCCTGCTGTCCCACCACTGGCTGCCAATCTAAGAAAAATCTCAATTAGGACCCCACGCATCTAAATGCTTATATTGCTGCACCAAAGGCTAGCTCTTCCAGGTTTTTCAGCCTCATCTGTTACGTGTATAGTAAGGCCT
Organism: Lissotriton vulgaris; assembly: GCF_964263255.1. NCBI lineage: Eukaryota > Metazoa > Chordata > Amphibia > Caudata > Salamandridae > Lissotriton > Lissotriton vulgaris. The sequence continues at coordinate 360,766 of NW_028244801.1, read as the reverse complement.
CCATCCCTTAACTTCCTCTCTTCTTATGCAGATGGATAGTTCTACTTTGGAGGAAGATCTCTGCATATCCACTACATGTTTAATGGTTGACCCTCTGTAGCATTCTCCCACAGCACATAAAGTTTGAAACAGAGTTTTGAGATTCCACAAAAAGCAAAGCCACTCAGCTCCTAGCTGTCCTGACCTCTGCGATAAATGGACCTCTGACATATCTAGCCAGTTACCACCAAACCTCTGTAGACCACCAGGCAGCATCCATGCAGCAAGCACAAAGTGCAGGTATTACATGGACTTGCTGACCCTCTCGGTTTGTTGATTGTGTCCCAAGGATGCCAATTTAGTGGACAGACCTATTGTCACTCGTTTTATACCTATCCCTTCCTGTTTGCTGCTGTAGGGCTCAAAGGGAACCAGGAATGAAATCAAGGCCTTTACATATGGTTTATACTTTTCTTGAAATTTCCTTATTAATCTCCAATGCTTGGGTTAACAAAGGTGCCACAGGACACAGGAAAGGGCATGGCAAGAGAATCAGCTGCTAACTCTGAATTATTTAACCCCCCCCAATCGCGACTGCCTTCACCTGCTAGACTGTTCGCTCATACTACTCACTCTCAACTTCACAAAGTTGCCTGAGGCAGCAGCGGAGCAATATGTAGAAGTTTACAAAACCGATGATTATGTACGTCCACGATTCTTGGGTTGGGCTACGCCCCAGTGGTTTCAGTGTGCCTTGTTTGTATGGCAAGCCGACTAGATTGTTTGATGTGTTCTTTGTGCTTGCGTGTTGTGCATGTTTTGTTTTCCTAAAGCAGTGCAATGTCTTATGACTGAAGTGGCTGCTGATGCAGTCTCCGGGATCCAATGCAGGCGTCTTAGTACACTACCGCTCACTCTTTTAAGACCTGAGGGACAGACAGCCCAGGGAACTTGGGCCCAAATGGACTCAAATGGTGCCCTCCGTTGCACAGGGAAAAGGCCATCCAATCTACAGTGCAGTTAGTACAGATTAAAATACTTCCTAGAGCCTGTCATTGCAGGTCCCGCCTGTTCGTGTTAGTGCAGAGCACTCAAACTGCTTGTGTTGAGGGCAGGACTTTTTATCTCACCATCTGAGGGTGTTTTGCACTTTTCTCATTTTGGTAATTAGTTTGAATGAATGAAAGTTTAGCACATGTATATGGTGCCTACCACCTTCTGCATGGTCCTGGCACTTATCACTCAAAATGTCTAAAAGAAGTAGGTTTTAAGAGCTACCTTAACTCTTGAAAATGTGAACATGTCCCTGAGTTGGAGGAGAGCAAGTTCCAGACGATCGGACCGATCACAGAAAAGGCTCTGCCCCCTAGTTTTCATTTTGCCTCATGGGACTGCCAGGAGGGTTTCTTCCTCACTTCCCAGTATGCAAGGTGGTGATTAGTGATGGATGTGTTGGCCAAGAGAGATAGGACCGAGGTAGTAGGTACACTTGCACCGTATTTTCAGAACTCTCTCCTGAGGTTGAGGGCAACCCGGACTCTGTGTTGGCTATCTTGGGTACACATGAGGACCTTGACCTCCCCAAATTCATATATGCCCTATACAGATTGAAATTGATGATGGCTAGAGGGAATGTATCCTGCAAAAGGGCTGCAATCATGTCCCCGTTCTGGAGAGGTGGTGGTTAAAGTGCAGGGGCTAGTGTCTGACTATGGTGATATCCATCTGTGGAGGTCAGCGTGGTGAGATGCTTAGTCTATGAAGGTCGAAGTAGTGGTATACCTAGTCCATGCTGACGTGCATACTGGGGTGCCAGATTGGCTGTTGAATGGGGGAGTTGATGTGAGTGATTGGGGTTTACACTGCTTGATTGCAGATCAGGAAATAATCTGCCCTTTCAATGCAGCTTTCACCATTCTTAAAGATATATATATATATATAGTGTTAAATGTTTTAGTTTTCCTCATGGTCTCCTCATTGTTTGGCACTTGAAAACTCAATATAATGTTTAATCCGAGAAAGTGATGATTGTTAAATTATATGAGTGGTGGCAGAGTTCAGCTTCAGAGTCTCTCTTGAGTACATTGGCCAAACACTTTAACATTCTAGTGGGCACAGGAACCAACTCTTCTAGAATAGAATCTTATATTTGCGCTCACTAGAAATAGCCTAGACCGGCTTCTGAAGTCACGCTTGAGGCCAGTAAAGGTTAAATAGCTGGTTGCAAAAGATAAATTAGTATGTCCGAAGACAGGTTTTATTTATTTTATTTGGCACGATTATTTAGCATATACAAGGTATAAAAGCATCAAACCGCTTCACATAAAAGCTGTGTAGACTCCACAGGAGGAAATCATAAATATACTTAATGTAGAGTCCATCGAAACAGAATAACTCGATGAAGTATATCATTAAAGTACATTAATAAAATGCCATCTATACTTGGTCCTAGTCTGGTGCCCTCATGAACCTTTTGAATCGTGGGTAATAGCAAGCATGACTTGTGTGTACAGGAGCCTTCTTTGTTCTGCTTCAATAAGCTGCATGTGCTGATGACATTACACTAAAACAAAGTGTTCTGCCATACAGATCCATGTTGTTGCCTAAGAGGCAAGGGATGAATTAGGTAGGGACTCGGGCAGAGGCAAGGTGGAAAGGTGTGACCCTGGAAGGGCCTTAGAAAAGGTGGGGGTTTGCACAAAGTATACAGTGATTGAGAGAGGATGAATAAGAGGGGAGAAACTCAAGCGTGGATCTTTTGCGATTGTTGGCAATGTATTCTTAATCTCAGCTTGATGGTGACTTAAGAGACCCTGTGGTATTTCCTCTCTGTGTCATAGTTAATGGTGGGCGGAACTCGTGGATATTCACTCCACGGAATTCCAGGGAGTTGCCTCCAAAGTCCGCAAGATTCCATGGAGTTTCGCTGAATTTTGACACATCGTGTTGTTTGTGCCGATTTTTAGCACCGGGAGCTTGTTCCGCTATGCAGAATCAGTGCAAACTGCCCGATGCGGCGCTCCAGAGGGCGCGGCTTCTTTGCTGCCGCTTAAGTAGAATTTTCCGCTTCAGCTGCAGCTTTCTCAATGCCGACGTTAGCGACAGCGATGAGAAATCTCTCCAAGGTGTTCTAGCGATCAAAAATCGTACTGGGGGAACACAAATTCTTGCCCACCAACTTGACGCTGCCAAACTGCCTGTGAGAAAATACTGCCATTCGGTAGGTGGCAGAGTTTTGCCAAAATTCCTCGCTCCAGGCAAAGTGGGTAAATGTCTGCAAGCAGAGTAGAATTTCTCTGCCAAAGAAAAATAAACCACACACACACACGATCGCACACACGCGCCCCCCCCCCCCCACACTTCCATACTTCTGTTTGACTGAATAATTTTTATTGAAGTCTTTCCAGCTTTATAGGCCAGGTTGCATGGTTCGCATGGTTCAATGGTAATATTTTTCTGTTCTTATCATTCCCTGTCTGAAGTCTGAGCACCCAGTCTTTTGATTGTTTGCACAAAGTATGTGGTGCTAATTGGAAAAGTTAATCTTCTCCTGCGTCTCCCTTCTCCCATACAGCTTTAATGTGCCTTATTTCAAATATCTTCTCCAACTCTGCCTACCACATCAAACCCATGGACCTTAAAGAATCCTGGCACATACCTGTCAACTTCAAGAACAATCTCAGTGTGTGAGAGTTTGGGCCTTGAAGAGGGTGGGCCTCCTTCCAAGAAGTACCTACGAGGCACTTTTGAAGCCCACCCCGCCGCTAAGCCCTCACTCTCCTCCCACCCCCCCAAAAAAATCTTGCTGGTGCCCTGGGGTATTATCACACCCCTTAATGGATTTCGGTAGTTCAGAGCCTTTAGGAGTTTGAGTGGTTTTCAGCTCGTTTTCCCTGCCACCATGTGATATCGACCACTCACCGGGTGACCGTGTGGTGGGAGCCGATATTGTGTGTCGCACTGTGGTAATGTGTGAGTTGGCAGGTATTCTGGCATTACGTCTCCACTGTGTCGACACCGGCTGGTATGATACATTTCCTGCATTATTGATGCAACCACATGTTTGATTGTTGTCTGAAGTCGAGAATTTATTCATTTTGCACATCTTGCCTTGACATGATTTTTTAATGAACTCTCCGCAAGTAAGCCTACATAGCAGTGCTTGAACAGACTCAAAATATTTGCACCAGAACCAAGCAACACAGAGAGGGGCTTATTGGGCCCAAACACCACTGCAAGAAACCCCCTGTTACACTGGGTCCGAGATGAGATTTTCCTGAGTGCTAGGTATGTTTTATAGGAAGCTCCTGTAACACTCTAGGCACACTTTAGTAGCATGTGAGTAAGACTTAAGAGATGCTCTTGGGGAGGGGCTGGTGATGAGAAGGACGACCAGGAAGAGCTTTTCAAAAAACAGTATTGTTAAGTGTTTTAAAAAGTCCAAATAATGTTAATAAAAATTGTAATAATGAATTTTGTGAGAAATGACTCATCCGGTTTAGGGAGCGTTGTGAGCAAACTTTTTCAGTCATGCTGTGAAGCTCCCTAAACCCGTTGCTAGTAGATTTAACAAAGACAAGTTAAAGACTCAACGTATTCCTATGACAACTTTTAGTTGCGACACTTGAACACACCTAGTGTTTTGCTTTGCTAAAGGCAGAAGGTTCACCAACTGTTAAAAGCATCAGTACTTCAACCAGGCAATCAAATAATCTTTATTAGATCATTCCCCAGATGATCATAAAAGACATACATGATTTAAAACACACATGGATTAATAAACAGTAAAACTTTTTTTTAAATGCAGCAATAAAAATATATGTACACCAGACACAAAAGCCATGAAACAAGACCTGTTCTAAAAACGTGAGATAATGTAATGCAATAAAATCACAACAGCCAGGACATAAAATATAAGTAGAATTGAGCGTTCATTTGTTTAGAATAACATTGCCTTTATCACACACTAGCAGCCCGTCCCGACGTTGTCCGGGAGCAATTAGGCTTCAGAGCCCCCGCCTGCAAATAGAAAAAGGGATCGGTTAGGTTCTTGGTGTATTTAAACCTTTTCTTTCAGACCATGTTTTGGGTTTGCATAAGAGCCCACTTTTCCACCTCCTGGTCACCTTTTTAGATGCTAGGGCAGCATTCTTTCGACTTCTGTAGACACATCTGCATCATATCCACTCTTGTTAGTTTGCTCACTGACTTTCTGACTGTGCTGAAGGATGATCGTACTGCGAAAGCCGCTATTTGGTTCTCTCTACGCATACCAGCCCTCTCAAGCCGTCTGCCATATCCCTTGCGCTCCAGCTGGCTGTATACATCATACCTGTTCCCTTCCCACGCGGCATCTACTACACCTGGTCACAGCACCCCTTCCCACGCAGCATCTACTACACCTTGTCACCTGTTCCCTTCCCACGCGGCATCGACTACACCTTGTCACAGAACCCCTTCCCGTGCGCTCGGTCTTTGTACCTCAATACCTGCTCCCTGGCCGCCTCAGCATCACGTTACTCCGCCCCCTTCCTAGCGCTGTTGCCTTGTGACTATCACACAAGTGAGTGACCCCTTTCCTGACCCTCTCTGCTACTCGCCACACGTCTCTCGTTTATCGGGTCCCCCTTTCTTCGCCTCTCGGTTGCTCCAATCACGTCGCACCAGTCCTCCAGTCTCCGCTCTTTGCAATCAATGCTCGGACGTCAGCGTCGGTTGCTCCAATCATGTCTCACCAGTCCTCCAGTCTCCGCTCTTTGCAATCAATGCTCGGACGTCAGCGTACGCCGCTCCTCCCCTCGCTCCTGATGTCATGACGCACCTCGCGGCCGGCGCTACTTTCAAGGGACTACTTTTTTTTAATTGTAAATTTTTTTAATGCCGTTTTTTTTTTTATATATAGCCTATGTCCATCTCCTGGACCTCCCCTTTCCAACGCTGTATTGGGTGTTGCGATTGGTGGTGTACTTTTTTAGTTTACCTGGCTCAAAGGACACAGTTCTCTCTTTATAATAGTAGTACTAGCAGCCCGCCCCGGCGTTGCCCGGGGGCAGAAGGGGGCTGGGGGCTGCTTTTTGAGTATATAGTGTAGTCCCGGCCGGAAGCCCACCCCCACCGCCCTCCAGCCCGCCCCGACATTGCTTGTACCGCTGCCCTCCCGCCCGCCTCCCGCCCGCCTCCAGCCCGCCCCGGCGTTGCCCGGGGGCAGAAGGGGGCTGGGGGCTGCATTTGAATATTTCTTTAGTCCCGTCCGGGACCCCCGCCTGCCCGCCTCCCTCCTTACCTCAGTCGCGCTCGGACTTAGCCCCCACTCCCGGGCCCACGCCAGCTCCGACATTGCCCCTCCCACCTCCCGCCTCGCCTTACCTGAGCCGCCGCGCCACTCGTCACTCCTCGCCGCACTTTGCCGCTCGTCAACGCTCCTCCCCGCGCGTCATCACGCAGGTGTAGGTCGCGGTCAGTGCTAAGTCGCTGCCGGCGCTTGTTTTAGGGGACTACTTTTTTTTTAAACGTAATTTTTTTAATTTACGTTTATTTTTTATTTTATGCAGCCTATGTCCATCTACACACTTTGTGGTTTACAACAATGTATTGGGTGTGTGGATTGGCGCTGTGGTTCCCGAGTTTACCTTGCCAAAAGGTTTCTGTTCTCTCTTTATAATAGTAGTATAGATAGATAAAATGCCCCTCAAAAAAGGCTAACCAAATAACAGGTATCTTGATCATTTAGCTGCTGTAAGAAGAGCGAAGCAGCATTGCACATAGTAAATGTGTGCCCACACAACAGAGGCATCAGCACTTAAATAGCTACGAATGTTAAATGCAAACCTTGTAAACATTCAAATGTGTTGTGTAGTTTCCTCCAAAAAATTCAAAGCAAAGTAAGAATGGGAAAGTGTACCCATTCTATTCTAATAGAATGGAACTACTGTCTATGGAACTCAGTACAGGTCTGCGGAAAAGAGTAAAATATTAGAGTTTCTATGGGAGATTTCAGCACGGCCGGGCCATAATATGGCCAACCTACAAATAATGCTTTGTGACATGTAATGTTATGTGAGTTAAACATTTTTCCTTTGTCTCTTTCCTGGAGTTTGAAGCGACTAACTAGGCACCATGTCTTTAATCAGTGACTGGCTCCAAAAGGTCTGGTGCCCTTGGTAAAGAATTGGCACAAGGTTCAGGCAGCAGAATCTAGCTATTGACAAACTGTATAAATAGTTCAGAATAAAAGATGTTCCTAACCTGGCTATTGCATTATTTGGTTTTGAGAATCTTCTTGTCCTTCGTAGCTCCCAAATAATGTGGAACTTTGGACAAGATGGCAGACAAGGCCTGTATTTATTTTTTCTAAGCCTAATAGACACTTCATCGATTTCAGCATTGGTTAACAATAAACTAATACCCAGTGGGGATGCCCAAATACATCAAGTGTGACACATCAGAAACATCCACTAGGTACATACACAAAGGCCCACTGCATCACTTTCTTTGTGTTTTGGATACCTTCTTCAGTATTGAGGAGTAGGGGATACTTTTGATGTTTCCAAACACTTCCAAAAGCGAAAATTCCTCCTCCTGAGAACCAAATCAGAGGGGGGCCCTCAACCAACAGTTGCAGGTTTTAAGAAGAGCAAGAAGCCTCTTCCTGCCGCCATCAGTGGACCTCCAAGCAGTTACCGATGATTTAAGACCTGTTGTGTGTGAGTCACATTTATTTTATTTATTTATTTGTGTATTTTGTAAAGCGCAACAGCTGCCCCAACGGGGCGTCCCGGCGCTGATAAATCATGGAACTTAGAGGCTAGGCACCAATGGGGCATTATATGGGGAAGAGATGTGTTTTCAGGGACTTTCGGAATGCTAATTCGGTTTGGCAGGCTCGTAATGCAACCGGGAGGTTATTCCAACACCGAGTGGCACAGACCTCGAATGTTTTCCCTCCGGCGCGAGTACGTTTAAATCTAGGGGTTTCCAGCAGAAGTAGGGAATTTGAGCGTAATGTCCTGGTGTTGACATACGGTCTCAGAGTGCTTTTCAGATGGGCCGAGCCTTTGCCCTTGGAGGCCCGGAAAGCCAGGGTCATGGCCTTAAAAATACATCTCTTGGAAATGGGGAGCCAGTGGAGTTTACGGAGGTGTGGGGAGATGTGATGTCTGGCAGGAATTCTCTCCACCAGCCGAGCAGCAGCATTCTGGACAGTCTGTAGCTTGTGGCATAGGCCTGCTGTGATGCCAAGGTATAGTGCGTTGGCGTAGTCCAGGTGAGATATTATCAGGGCTTGTACCACAGTCTTACGGCAGTCCATCGGCAGGTAGTTGATGAGCCGTCTAATTGTCTTGATCTTAGCAAAACAGGATGCTGCTACTGTTTGAACCTGGGCGTTAAAACTGAGATGATTATCCCAGCGCACTCCCAGGTTTCTCACCGAGTCTTTAGGCGTGGGGGCATGGCTGAGATCATCCGGCCACCATAAATTAGAATCAAGAGGGGATGATGAGTTAAAAAACAGAATCTCTGTCTTTCCAGCGTTGAGTCGGAGGGAATTGGAGTCCATCCAGCTAGAGATGTCTCTTAGACAGTTTTTCAATGGGTCGAAGGCAGAGGCAGTGGGGGTATCAAAAGTGAAGAGTAACTGAATGTCGTCAGCGTAGGAGGTGGATTTAATCCCAGTTTGCGCAATCAGTTTAGCCAAGGGGGAGAAGTAAACATTGAACAAGAGCGGGCTCAGGGAGGAGCCCTGTGGAACTCCCCATTTAAGTGGTCTAGCGGTGGAGGTGTAGGGAGGGGTGTATACCTGCGGAGTACGGTCACCCAGGTAGGAAGAGAGCCATCTCAACACTGTACCGCCGATACCCAGGTCTCCCAGCCTTCTCAGCAGGATCTTATGAGAGACGGTGTCAAATGCTGCTGAGAGATCCAGCAGCACTAACACCGCCCTCGACCCTCGATCCAGCGTCCATCTCACCGAGTCAGCCATTTCGACAAGGGCCGACTCCGTGCTGTGGCCCGATCGAAAGCCGTGCTGAGAGTCATGCAGGAGCCCATGGGATTCGATGTAGTTGGCAAGCTGGGCGTGCACCAGTTTTTCCAGGATCTTAGCTGGGGCAGGCAGGAGAGAGATGGGCCTGTAGTTACTAGGGTTATCTGGGTCAAGATCAGGTTTCTTAAGGATGGAGACTAGGGACGCATGCTTCCATTTTGCGGGAAAAATGCCCGTTCTCATGGATTCGTTCCAGATATGGTTAAGGAATGGATTGAGCAGGGGTGCCAGTTTTTTATATTGTTTCGCTGGCAAAGGGTCCTTGGGGGAGCCAGATTTACAGTTGAGTAATTCTACCAGTGTGTCAGCCTCAGAGATATCTGCAAATTCTAGCAATGAGGGTGACTGTAGCGGGTACGTAGTAGATTCCTCAACCGATCCTTCACTACTGGTGATGGGAAAGGAGGAGTAAATAGCCTGGATTTTTTCCTCAAAGAATTGTGAAAGTTTATCACACAGAGACTGGGAGGCTGGTTGAGTTCGAGTCAGAGCGCTGACATTTGTAAAAGTACTACCTGCGGAGGAGACCAGTAGTGAGACCTTGGTTGATATTTTTAGATCCTATCACCTTATTCGTGCAGATAGAATGCTCCAGCGGGTGCCCCTCCTATCTGCTGATGGACCCGGACTCAGCAGTGTCTTCTACACGTCCAGAGAGAAAATAGTAGTTTGCCACCTCATGGGTAGCGTGTGAAGAGTCGGATGGTCAGTCTCAGTGACCCATAACCTTCTCTCCGCCTGTCCACAGCCGGTGTTCTAACCTCTCTTCAGTGTCATAAAAAAAACCCAGATACATGCCAACCTAAGAAGATGATGTAACTTCTGAACCTACAAAGGCTAAGGACATCCATTGGCGAGCGGCTGCTATCCCACTGAGTCAGACCTCACCTCTGCACTCACCCAGCAAAGGTCCAGCCCCTATTGAGGCATCCCACCCTGCCTGGTGGGTACCTTTATGATGAAGCTGCACTTGTTCGTGCAGAAAATATACTTCCATGATTGCTCAACTACCAAGAAGGACGCCATGTTGATATGTTCCGCTTGTTTTTTTCTTTTTATAAACCAACCCTCAGACGTGGGGTCGTTTCTGAAAGTAACCAGAATATTTAGCCTTTACGTTAGGGACATTTTGTTTCCTTCCTGGGACTGCCTCAACTAGACATGCTTTGGGGTTTTTGCACGTTACCCTTGATCTAGTCTTTATCTTAATGTAATTTTGGTCTGTTTGCCAATGTGAATAAGGTTACAAGGGCAGGAGATGGCCTACATTGTATTTATTTGATCACAAATCCCTTTTTTTCAGTTGTTTGGTTACATACAGAGTAGAAATAGGATCTGTATATACGGTGTTATGTCACCGGTGTTAAACCCTGCATGTTATGTCGATTGTTGGGAGCTGGTCTTCCGGGTGATTTATTTTTCTCTTCCTGTTGATCTTGTAAATGTTGTTGTTGGTGAAATACAAACACTGGTTTCGGTAAGGGACTTTCTAATGCTTCTAGTGTGTGCCAGTAGGTATATATAGTTTGTATGTTTTATATTAGATGCTCTCCGAAGGTGGTGGCACATGTTCATTTGAGAGTGCATTGTTTTGGTTCAGTGAGTGCTTCCCAGGGGTTTATCAGACTCTGCTTTTTTCCTCCTAGAAAAACGTCTCTGGAGTATCCTTGTGTTTTAGTCTGTCACTCAGTTTTTCATCGTGCTTACGTTTTTCTTGTCCGTCAATTGCTTTTGAAATGTAAAATTGTATTCCTATCGGTTTGGTTATGAAACAGTCTGACATAGATTTGTTCTTATTCCTTGTCAAGAAAATTGATGTTTTTCATTCCTGTAGTTGATTGTGAATTGAATGTTCAGTAGGCCTCTGTTGATCCATTGATAGTTATTCAATTATTCTGCCCCCCCCCCCACCTCCCTTCATCAATAACACATTTTTGTCTGGTTTCCAAAGGGGCTCTCCTTGCATATGCATTTATTTTCAAATTCTGCTATGATTAAATGTTCTTTTTCTGCAGCAAAGAGGCATCCTTTATTTTTTCTCCTTTTGTTTGGAAGTAAAACTTTTCTTTGAAGGTGAAAAAGTATTTGTTCAGAGGGATTTTAGCCAATTTAAGGCTGAAGTGCAAAGATTTGCTGTGTGGCATTCCACATTTTTCTAAGTAAAGCCCCATTATCTTTAGGACTAATCCGTGATTTGTGTGGTACAGTGCCTATCTATCCATGGTAACAAGGAAGTCTTGAAATATGGAAGCATACACAATTTCCTTTTCAGTTAACCCTTGTACATTGCCCGAAAAATAGATTTTACCATGCTCAGCATGACTGAGGGTCACAAACATTAGTTACAACTTCAGAAAGATGTCACAGTCCCCCAAAAATGAGTACAGTATGCAAGGAACAGTTACTACACACTCGTACCAACTACAACTGCCATCATCCAAATGGGATGCTATCACATCATGCGTGTTTCATCCCACCCTTACTCCGGACTGGCTGCAGTATGCCATAAGGACGCTCAGGACCCACTCTAAGTACTTCCACACGAGACACCAGAGTGCTACAAATACAGCGGTTTATTACTGTATCCGAGACCTAAGGATTGATGGTCCAGAGGTAAGTTTACCTTCTCATGGCCAGCAGAGAGACAATCATTGGCCCAACACTCAGGTGAACGTATGATTGGGTACGATTGGGTACTTCGCTTAACCTTTCTTCAAACTTCAACTGTTTATTCCACCTGCATGGCAACAATATTTAGCCTACGGTTGATTCCCACTAGCAGTATTTTTCCTGCAAATACTAGTGAATACAAGAATTTAGTGTAGGACAATGCACGCTAACTGAAGTGTCCTCCACACCAGCACTTCATGTTGAAGCACTTACCTTCTCTTTTACACTAGGTTGTGTGGCACAACCTTCTAAAAAGTATAGCTCTTATTGGAACTGTCATTTAAACATATGTGAGCCCATTGTCTCAGTGGTAATAGTTACTTTCCACTCCTAGAACCTTGGAACCCTTACTGATGAAGACCCAACCAAGACGTCGCCTTGGACGAGACAAACATGTATACCGATAGAGCTAAAGGAACCATTCATTCCCCCAAAGAATTTAGCATTGCACCGAAAGACCGCTACCAAACAATGTATCCGTGAAACTGCTGCTAGCTCTCGAGAATATTCCCTGATTGAACTGGTTTGGAATCACTGTTTATACTTTTGATAGCCCAACTGGTGGACAGTAGTGGCTTGTACAAGGAACTGTCAGACTACCCCTTAGTTCCAGTTTCTTCACACTGTCTTGGAGCTTTACTCAAGAGCAACTGCCTTTTCCCAACCCCTGGGAAAAGCGATTTATCGATACAGTTTTAACTCCTAATGCATTGTGGTTTACATGATCGATTTTTACTGTTTAATTTAAACAAAAGTGGATTGCGCCCATAAGGAAACAAATGTGAAGTGTGCATGAAACCCAGTGTCTTGATAGTTTTTTTTCCTTTGACGACAAATGACAAAACTCTTATTTTAAGAATGGTAAGGATGATCGCGATAACATTGTCATCTTCGAAAAAGAAAATCTATATTCATGGCAATAAGAGGTTAATCAATTGTTAGTTTTGATCTCTTATACCTGTTCAGTCAGCAGCCTGGCCACATATTAGGAGTGCCAACAAGAGTTTCTTCGTGAGAAAAGCAAAGATATGGGTGATATCTGGAACTGACCCTAAAATGGACTGGATGCATGTTCATCGTGTTACACAAACTACAGTGGACTTTTAAGAACATATATTTATGTTAAAAATCACCTAAATCTGTGATGCTTCTTCGAGGCTGACCTCCATTTCACATTGACTATAAATGATGGCCCTTAGTTGAAGTTATGATATCTCGACCACTTTATTAAACGTCCCATGGGCTGTAATGCACTTATAAAACGGCGGACTGGATATACACCAGGTTTGTGACCTATTACGTCGTCCACCACACTGGAAATATATAGGTTATACACACATTATGGTATCTTTGGCCCAAGCTGGATATTTATATCTGTACATCAGTAACGCACATCCTGAAAAGTTGTTCCAGGTATCAATGGATGGAGCGCAAACCTACATCATCTGGGTATATGATGTGATGCAGGTCTAGAGTTAATGGCTGCATCTACTTCGGGCTGGGCATTGACGTACAGAGCACATGATGGGAGGCAGACAGACCGCACATTGCACTTTAATAAAAAATATATATATTTTTTTTAAAGATTTGTCCGTGAATTTCTCTCTCAAATGAAGCATCTCACAACTTCACATTACCTAGTGATGCATGGAATATATGTTTAATTTGTTCCCTCGCATTTTGGAACAGAAACACTGCTCTTTTTAAAATATTTATTTCTTTAGTAGTTGGAGCTATATTTATCTGCTGTCATTTAGAGGCAAATTCAAGTTAAACGTTTTTTTATAACATTACGTTTTAACATCCTGTCGCGTGCTGCTTGGCAGGATGAATGTAGCCCTGGTGCGAATTGTATGAAACTGCTGAAAAACTGAGTTTCCCCTTTCAGGCTGTTGCTTGGTATCACTCGATGCAATATATTACAGGACTAGATCTGATCCGGTTTTATGTTTTTTAAGAGATGCTAATTGAGTGTTTGACGATGCCCAAAAGATGGAACATTCCCTAACTATTGGGGAGTGTCATCTTGAATTGAAAAGGATAGCACAGTTCAAAAGTGTCTATAGTCAAAGAATGGAATTGTTCAAGTAGTACAAGTACAGGTGCAGAAAAGTTTGGGGACAATAGGAAATAGTTGCAGGATCTCACACCCACCTTCCTACTGGATAGTTTAAAGGGTTTCGGCACTCAGTAAGACGTTACTAAAGTGCACTGCACTCATCACTGTTTAAGCCTCGCCTGAGTTTGTTTTTAGTGGATTTATTTAATAAAATATTGAATAAATCTGAATTTTCTAATTGTATGTGTGCTCATTTTTGGATCGCAAGAACATCCTGTGACGAACAAAACTTTTTTAAAAGCCAGTGGAATGATTTGTCTAGCGCAGTGGAGTTAGGGGGGTTTAAATAGGAGAAAGTTGTTTTTTGAGAAGTTAGAATTATGACTTTTACTCCTTGTGTGATAGGGGGATACTTGGAGACTGAATTAAAATAAGTACCTCATGCTTCATTTTAGTAAAGTTATTTAGTATTGCCACCAAACCAACATCCGCTGATCAAAAATCTTGTTTGCAGATCACTTTTCTGCTGTTTAACTTGCTTATTTAACCAGAATTCATTAGTTTGTTTCAGCAGTGCCCATAAACTGCCTTTTACTATGCAGTGTATATATTTGTTATATCCGTAAATATGTTTTAATTTACCCCATTTTAACCCTTCTAATGTAATTACTAGATTCTCCCAGCGTAACCATGAAGTCTTTTTTTACTTGGAATAGAGGGTTTTACAAATCCCGCCCTTTGGCTGTAAATGTATGCCTCAGTGTGCCCCGCATTCTTCTCCCAAACAGTGCACGTCTATAGCTCCTACTGTCCATCCCTTCTAAAGTCCTCTGCCCCCCTCGTTCATGGTAAGATCCAATGCTTCTTGTCACACTTGTAATCATTTCTTTACATAAAAGCTAAACAAATGTATTTATAAACCGCATTGTGTTATGCACTATCAACATTAGAGCATTCTTGTACGTTTTGTGATCTCACTGGACGAAGTTGTGCATAGTGTCATAAGCAGGAGCATGCATCAATTCTTTGATCTACAGCAATTTCATGTGACTGCCATGGTTGGAGGGGATTATTTTCCTTTTGATATGAGGATGTTGGAGCAAGTTGACCTTAATAATGTAACAAACAGACATTTGTTTGTCTACAGTTACACCTGCAGGAGAAGTAATAAACTTGTTCAAGAACTTTTGACTGCAGGATGCAGAGAAAAGTGTAGATACGTAGAGAATGCAACTCCCTGAGGGTGCCCCAACTTGGCACAAATATTCTTGTTGAACTGAGGGTAGTATTAGCCACACATCATAAAATTTCAGAATGTTGAGTAAGATACAGTTTGATATTTTCCGTGGGTGCCATGAGCACACCAATGATTAGGTGGCTCGGTTCCAAACAGAAATCATGGCATACTACAGGTTTAACCAACTAATTTTTATTTAATAATCTTTTCTACAGTTCAAAATATCCTCTTGTGTAATAGTTATCAATTCTGATCAACACTCACAAACTTTTGCTTATTTTATTTTGTGAAGTACCCTATATTAGCATGCTTGAGTGACTGATGAGGGAATTGTGAGGATTCCCCAATTGTTGTTAACAGCAGCTTATAAATCTCAGTAAAAGTCACTCTCAAGATAACAATTCTGCTTTGCCATGCAGGATTGTGGATACATTCTTCAAGGTTTAATCAAGGGCTTTCATGTTGCAAACTCAAACCATTAAACTGAAGCAGCAGTTAATTGGACAAATATAACTGAATGTGCTTTGTCCGTGCAACATGACCGTGATCAAAAGTAGACAACTAACTAGCACAGATTTTAGGAGGTGTTTTGATCATCTAAAGAAACTTTCGGTTGGAAATTTTATTTTTTCATTAATATGAAAACTGAGGGAGAACACTGATCAGTTTTGAAGCTACTTGAAACTGTGGTTTGCCAAGAATGCTTAAGGTTAAATAAACATAATGATAAAAGATATTACAGAAACTGTGTTGTGCAGAGTGACAAGCATGTGGTTAAATAAGCATGGCTTTAGGAGGTACCAGTACTGGAAGCAGCCATCTACTAGCAAAACAGTTGATTATATGCCATAAAAAAGGTCGAGAAAGGAAAATTGGTTTGCAGTGTGAAGAAGATATTAACTTTTCATCAGAAAGCAGGGGAGGATGGGTGGTTTTGTCGAACGGATTTATCTGAAAAAACACGAGTTGTGTACAAAATACTGACAAGGCTGATTCTTCAGAGGAAAAAATACCTAGTTTAAGTCAATATAACACCTACATGACTGGCCCCAATGTTAATTGCAAGTAAAGTAAATGGGCCACTTAAATGTGCATAAATCTGAGCAAAATGCCTAAGTTGGTGTGGCCAGACACCCGTTTACAATGTTAACTTAATGTAGGACACCCAGTGTGATATTGCTGTATTCGCAATGCTTTAATAATCATTATCTTACAATTCTCAAACTGTTCTACATCACAGTGTTTTGTTCATCATGCATAAAGTGTCCTTTGGCTCCCAGAAACCGCATTTAAATTGCCGTTTTTTGACAGCATTATAGAAGGGCATACATTGTATTTTCAAAAGCATCAGTGGTGGCAAATACTTTGTTACTAATATTGTGGTATTTTAGAGGTCCCAGCAATGTGATTAGCAAGAAAGATGGATGTCATTTTTGGCTGTCTGACAGTGTGTGTGTATGTGTGAAATTTTACAAAAGGTTACAGAATCATCTAGTTGCAACACCTAGTACACCAAATCTAAAAACAGATTTGATTTAGACTTTGTGAATTTTCGGCACAAGTGTACATCACTTTGCTGATAAAACTAATATGTATTGGACGTTTTAAATGTATGTGTTAAATATGAGTAGCACAACCACCACAAGGAACACCTAGCTCAGATGTAGGAAAACATGACCAAGACCCTAATGTTTCCTACCTTCATTACAGTGGTTGGAATGTTTGGATGCTATTTTCATATCGGAGGGGCTAGTGTTTCCAGAGGGGCTTTGCAATATACACTTAATATATTTGCTGCACTCTTATTAGCATAGACATGTGGACTTCAGGAGTAGGATTACAAAGGGCTACATACATTTAGGTTATTCAGTTGCCAAAATATTAAAGAAAATAGTAAAGTGATGAGCACCAACATTACCAATATCAGAAATATGTGCATCATTATTATTTTTTTATTATTAGAAATGTGAATTGGAATGAGTCAACAAGCCCTAGTTAACCCAGGGTGGGTGGTGGGGGTGGTAAGATATGTATTTACAGCTGGAAGTAAACGGAAAAAGAATATAGACATAAGGAACGCATTGCTGTTACATAATTTGAGTTCTCTCGTAGTGCTTTATGGTTGAACACTAAATTCAATGTGTTTTTTTTTTATTGGAGGGTTATCATTTTTTTCTAAAAGCTTCCAATGTTGGCACATAGGATGGGTGGGTTTGGAATCTTCGAACGTTTGGAGGTTGCATTATTGCGAACAGCAGTGGCATCCGTGATCCCGGAGGTTATCCGAGGCTGGGCTAGCTTTTGTAGGTGACATTTGAAGTACCACCAGCAGGGAGCATCATTGTTCTCTTGCTAGTAACATAATTGGCTCCTTCACCAAGGCATCTGGGCTACTGAAAGTTGCCTCTCTCCTGGCAGTTTTTAGGTCCCAGCTAGACCGCGATTGCGCTTCTGCTCCTAGACATGTTTTATATAGTTTGTGGGCTCAGCCCTCCCTTAGGCTTCCCATTTGCTGGCTCCATCGTTGCTCTCCTATTCTTTCTCCCCATTTGTCCATGGCATGCATTTGTCATGCCTCTTCTTGTGTTTAGCGTCCCTGAGAGCAGGGACCAAGTACTATATCAATCCACTGGTCACCATTTTAGCTTCTGTTAAGAACTACTTTTTTCTTTCTTGAAAAGAAATTCATACGAGCAAGCCTGTTTCCAACCGCTGCCAGCTCCACTCCGTTTTTGTAAACAGGCCTGTAAATCCTAACTAGTCACTTTTGCTGAGCATTCAAAGACCGAGACCAAATGTCAGATGCTGTTTTTTAGGTGCACCTGTTTACTTAATAACCCGGTGTTGCTTGTTCTTCGTGCATGTGGTTTGATTGAGTGTAATGTTTCCTAATTTAAATTGCAACTCGCGATGGGAGATTACCCCTTGGAGCGGGAGAAGACTACTTAAACATTTTGCCCTAACTGGACCTCACCTAGCAGATGATTGCAATCCCTTCCCGCCAGGCAGTCCTGCAAATACGACTTTATTCCATCCAACGTAAGCGCGTCGAAAACTCACTTATTTTAAGCAACTTCATTTTAATAAGCAACACTCGCTGTAAAAATATATATATTTGAAGGAGGTCTGGACTGAAACTACCCCCGCCTGCTTA
Organism: Lissotriton vulgaris; assembly: GCF_964263255.1. NCBI lineage: Eukaryota > Metazoa > Chordata > Amphibia > Caudata > Salamandridae > Lissotriton > Lissotriton vulgaris. The sequence continues at coordinate 342,624 of NW_028244801.1, read as the reverse complement.
TTAATAGGGTATTTTCAGATTAAACCGAGTATATATTTTGAACTCGTTGAATTCTCTGATATTAATATGTATTGGTGTGTTTTCTACTCATTGCTGTATCTGATAGACTAGTTTGTGGGAAATGTATTGCGCTCTGGCACCACCTAGTGGCCAAATACGTATTGTTTCCTAATGTGGCCCTTCCTGGTCAACTGCTGTTAGTAAATTAGTAGTACTTGAAAGGTTTTTTTTTTTGGGGGGGGGGGGGGGGGGTTGGTGGGGGGAGTGCTGTGGAAGCAGGCATAGTATTAGATATTTACATTTTTTTTCGCAGATCCTCTGAAAACGCTTCCATTCATGTGCAAGTATTATTATTTGACAATGGAATAGAAACACAGAAAACACACGTTTTAAAGTTTTATCCATACGCAAAGTTTACAAAATACTGCTCATCGTGGAAGATACCACACCAGTGATGGTCGTCCGGTACATTATTCAGCAATTCAGTGGTTTTTTTTCTTCTTCTTCTGGGTGGGGAGGGGGTGGGGCTGTGTGCGCCAGTGTTGCAGGTACTGCTTGCTTTTGTTTTGCCTACGTTTTTTGTGTTTGACGAGAGAGAGAAATAGGTTGAATTTTGTAGTGCGAGATATGGCTTGTGGCAGCGGGTTACAGACATGGGGGATCTTGGGGCGATCGTCAGAGCTGTCTTGGTTCCACTAGCCACTCACATCACAACCTTGCACAACTGTAGTAGTATTGTGTTAGAGCAGTCTAGACTGCATTGAGGTCTTCAATCAGACTGGTGCCTTCTGTGACTACATCGGGTGGGGGAGGGTGGCGGTGCACAGAAGAGTGCAAGCCTGTGGTGAGTAGCATAAACTAGTGCATTTTCCTGTCAAAAGATCCCACTTCTGTCCACGCTGAAGCATTTTCAGTCAACCACTAAGAATGCTGGGATTTGTACCCTCACACCAAAAATTTAACTTTAAACTAGCCCCATTAACCTTGAAAACTAGGATAACAGCTGTAAAGTTCATATGTCTTGCTGCTCCAGTCCAGGATATTTCTTTGCATTCTGAAACTCGTATTCCTGGGGTGCTGAGATCTAACCCACCTCGAGGCCACATTTGGCCTTCAGACTGTCGAACTGAGAGGGGCTGCCAGAATAGTACAGCTTTACACCAAGACGCTCTGTGATGCTCAATCTTGGCGTATACCTGCATAATGGACTCATGGCATGGGTTTTAACTTTACTTTCTAAATTTAAATTGTACGCTGCGGGCACTTGGGTGCTGCGTCTGCCTGGGGAACACTGACCATCTGGCCATGCCATGCTGAAGCACATTGGCATTGACCAAGCCAATAGCGCTTACATTGCTTAGACAGGTTGCCTTTGCCAGTGCTTGTTCCCCCCTGATCTAGCCCTGTTTAAATGTGTATTATTGCTTGATGATGAAGAAATGAAGTGGTGGCAGCAGGCACTACTTGCTGGTTAGGTGCTAGCATGAAAGAGGCGCTACTTACGCTGGCTAATTCTAAAGAAAGCATTGTGGATGTGTTTGTGTCTGAAGCGTGTTACATTGATCGGTGCGTGATTATTGAGGTCTCATCACGAATGTTCCCGAGTGGAGGGGAGAGGGTGGTCTTAGGGCTACTGGTTAACCAGGGCGTGGAATGAAGTGGTCCTCGCGGGGTCGTGTTGGCCAATCGCCCAGAAAGAAGCGCCTGTGAACTTTTATGGTGGGTGAACTTTTTAAAGCCTCCTGCATCTTTAAGAGGCTCTCAGCGGATGGAATTGAAACGTTTCAAGAAGCAAAGTTGTTAATGCAGTGTAGAAAGACGCTCCAGCCGCCCACGCGCGCCTGAGACAGGTACATTCGCAGCCTCCGTGTTCCCTGCGCGGCGGCTGCTGCAGCCATCAAGCATTGCGTCTGCACTTCTGAACTGTGGCTTTTAATATTTAAATACCCTGTAATGATCACCGGGGCGGCGGGAGGGGCAGGGGCGGGTGCCGCGGGGCTTGCCAGACTCGGGGTGGGCATGCACCACCGTCAGCAGCTCCCCCCCACCCCCCACTTCCACCGGAGGAGTTCAGCGCCGTCCCCGCCAGCTCCGCAGACTGTTTGGAATAGTTTAAATGCCTGGACACTCTGGGCGGCAGCGGAGGCACTTTACGGCGTAATTCATATGTAAAAGTGCGCCATCGATGCGCGGCGCTTCCTGGGCGCGCACCCCTGCGCCCGCCGCCGCCGCTGCCATCCTCTGTGCACTGCGGTGACTCATCAGCGCCCGTCCTGGCCCGGCCGGCGCTCGCAGCATTCCTCTGGCACCCGGGCACCGCGCACTTTTTTTCCTCCCTTTCCAAGCCTGGCTTTTGAAAACTGACATTTGCTGGGCTCCGAATGAAAGGGCTCTATTCATCGCGCCGAGCGGGCTGAATGTTAATCTGGACCGGCCCCTTCATTGAGATGCGCAGCGCTGCACCGGAGCTCCGACTTGAAGGAAAGCCTCGGCGGCTCCAGCACACACAAGCACAGGGCTTTTTTTTTTTTTTTGCAACTCTTCTGTTTTTTTTTTTTTTTTTTTGTGTGGTCCTCTGCATTTCAGCCCGGATGCTGAGCTGGAGTCTGGCGCGGAAGCGTCCTGTTCTGAACCTGCTCTGCTCTGGTAAGGTAAGTGGGGAGGGGTCTTTGGAGTTCTGTAAGGGACCCTCTTTACTGAAACTATGCAGAGATTACCCCAGTGGCCACACTGAACTGGACGCATAGCGGTGAAACGGCGTTACTGGTCCGGCTGCCGGATATACAGCAGACGTTGCGTTGTTTAGCAGGTTGTTTGACCCAAATCCGAGAGATTCACTACGTTTCCGGAGCCCCGACCAATAGTTTATTCCACACATGCCAACTTCTGCGCCCTTTGTCCCTCCCTCTCTCTCTGCCACTGGCCGGACGGGTCACTGCTTTTGTTTTTCAACTTTCTGGAATGTAGTTATTTCAGGAAGCCTCCCCATGGGCACCGAGGGGTTTCCATGCCACGATGCACCCGCACTTTAGACCCTTCTAAATAGCTTCCTGTGGTATTAGACACGCCCTGCAGGGACACTGGTACCCTTAATGGCTCCAAATATGTTTGGTTACAGACATGGGTCAATTGTAAGATGTTTGATTTAAAGACATTGGTTGCTTGCTACCTGTAACTTGTTTGATTTAAAGACCTGGGTAGGCGTGCTGCTTATAACATGTTTGATTTAAAGCCATGGGTACCCTTGCTGCTTATAACATGTTTGATTTAAAGACATGGGTACCCTTGCTGCTTATAACATGTTTGATTTAAAGACATGGGTACCCTTGCTGCCTGTAACATGTTTAATTTAAAGTCCTGGGTAGGCTTGCTGCCTGCACCATGTTTGATTTAAAGACATGGGTACCCTTTCTGCCTGTAAACAGGTTTGTTTTACAGATATGGGTACCCTTGATGCCTGCAACATATTTGATTTAAAGTCCTGCTGTCTGTAAACACGTCGGGGTACAGACCTTGGAACCCTTGCTGTTTGCAGCGTGTTTGATGTAAACACCTTTGCACCCAGCTGCATCTAAACCTGTTTTATTTGAGTTTCTTGTAGCTTTTCTCTTAAGGCAGTGCTGTTTATGGGATGCTCAGCACTCGGACGGGGGAGGGAGGGGCTGGCATTGCTTAATGTTCTCCAGACAGCCTGCGTGGACCAGCAGTGGCCGCTCACTCAAAGGTTTGATGCACTGAAAGCCCCTCAGGACAGAACCGATCGACGTTCACCTGAGATAGGCACGACTCTGTTCTCAGCAGCAGCAGCAGCATTGCCTGACATCAACCCAGACACCGAGGGGGAGGGGGTGGGGGCGCTGTCTGACTTGGCGAGCTAGCCTTGCACTTTGTCAACTCAGCCTTTCTTGTCGAGACGGAGGCTCCGGGGGTCTTACCAGCCTTGTCTGCACAGCCATGGCGCGCTCTCCGCTCCAGACGCTGTGCATTGTTTATACACGCAGCATCGGTCTGTGCTACCGTGTGCCAGACGGGGTGTGTGCTCGCACTGCAGCAAGGCTCCCGGTATAGACAACGCAGACACCTCGCGCGCCCTGAAGCCGCGTGCAACTTTCAGAGCCCGATGCCCCCGCCGTGCCACCGTCCGACCTCTCGCCTCTGCTGCCAGCCTCTCTCGTTTGGTGCCCACCGAGTCTCGCCTGAAGAATCGTAGGTCTCACCCACCTGCCTGTTGTCCCCCATTCTCGGCAGTGGAATATTCTAATGCATACACGGTGAGCATTAGTCTGCACGTTCAGTCTGAGGCCGCCAGAGGCGAGGCATTACCCGAGGTGACCCCAGCATGACGGAACCAATGCGGCCAGGGGGGTGTTTAAAGCAGATCTGTAGAGATAACCATTTTTGGTAAAACAACAAAACAGAGACACATTGTATGTATATGTATTATATATATAAAGAGATATATATAGATGGGTACAGATGTATATATGCAGTCACATTTCCTTTTGTGTGTATAAATGCATCGGAGAGACCCCTTTTTTCTCAGATGTTCTTAATTCGAAACTGGCATTGGGCCATGTATATGTATATAAAAAAAAATCTTCAGATATTGGGAAGTTCAGATGCTGGGGACGGCAGCACCTGTATCATTTCAGAAGTTGAACAACATTAAATCCCAGGATTCAGTCACTACGGCTTTTTTTTTTTTTTGCGTTCAGGGGACTTTTTGTAATTTAAAAGTGTATATTTTAAATTGATTTTTAATGTATTCTTGGTATCAAGCCTGGTTGTAGAGCATTCAAATTGGGCAGTTGGGTGAATTGGCACACAGCGAGGTAGCACTGTTTGCCCAGGATCACACCATCTCGTCAAGTGAGTCAAATTGGGTTCAAACTATGGTGTCCTGGTTCTGAGTTCAGCGGTCTAGTCCTTGAGCCACACCTGTCTTGCGGTAGTGTGTTGTATGCTTTTAAAACCAGCTCATCTCATTTGTGGTCTTTATCTTACACTTGTCTGTTTGCTGTCTCCTTTTCCAGATGTCTCCTTCTCCGAATTCAGCTGCACTGAAGGCCTAGAGGAGCTCCAGTCATGTCCCAGATGTTGCACATAGAGATTCCCAATTTTGGGAACACGGTTTTGGGCTGTCTGAATGAGCAGCGGATCCAGGGGCTTTATTGTGACGTTTCCATCGTGGTCAAAGGGCAAGCGTTCAAGGCTCACCGGGCGGTCCTGGCGGCCAGTAGCTTGTACTTCCGGGACTTGTTTAGCGGCAACAGCAAGAGCGCGTTTGAGCTGCCGGCGACTGTGCCCCCGGCATGCTTCCAGCAGATCCTCTCCTTTTGTTACACTGGAAAGCTCACCATGGCTGCCAGCGAGCAGCTGGTGGTGATGTACACCGCTGGGTTCCTGCAGATCCAGCACATTGTGGAACGAGGCACGGACTTGATGTTCAAAGTAAGCTCCCCGCATTGCGACTCGCAGACCACCATGATCGAAGATGGCAATTCAGAGCCGCAAAGCCCATGCAACCAGTTGCAGCCTGCGTCTCTGCCCTACGCCACCTCCCCGACGCTGCCCATCCCACTTCTGACCAGGATAAAACACGAGAACCTCGAGTTGCAGCCAGCGGGCCATCCAACGAAGCGGCCTCTAGAACCTTCCACAAGGGACACCGCAGGAGGGAACATTGGGGCCACCGCCCCCCTCAAGCTATCGCGGTTCTCCTACTACGGAATGCCAAGCTTAGCGGCACTGATCCCAAACATACAGCAGGTGCAGTATTCCCAGGGGGAGCGCACCAGCCCAGGAGCAAGCAGCATTCCCACTACTGATAGTCCCACTTCGTACCACAACGAAGAGGACGAGGAGGACGATGAGGCGTATGACACCATGGTGGAAGAGCAGTACGGTCAGATGTACATCAAGTCAACCGGTGGATACTCAGGTAATGCACATCCCCATTTCTTCATTGATATTGTGGTTTCTTGCAAGCGAAGAACATGAAACATATGACACGGAATGAAATATGCATAAAATTACACTATTTATGAGGAATGTGTGTGTCCAGTGATTGATCAGTTTTACAGAGTTTTCAAGAGCGAAAAGGCAGGCATTGTTGGTTTTGTTGGTCAGGTGTCCAACGTAGGCTCAGGAAGGCCAGGATCCACATCAGATTTTCAGCGCGGTCGTGGACTAAATAAAAGATGTTTTATGTGGATGTACAGAAAATATGGCACAAAGGTATGAATCAAACAGTGAAAAAGATATAAGTATTAAGTTTGAAAAAACAATACTTTCAATAGTTTGGGAAAGAAACCAGCTGTTGCCCAACCCCCCCCCCAAAAAAAAAAAATTGAAAATGTTATAGGATATTTATACCAAGGACAGTCTTATGTGTATTTGTGTCCTATAGAGGTGTGTCAAGCACGACCATACCGTGTGACTTGTGTACATACTACTTTGGCATCAGTCACAAATCTTAAGGGAAGTGCCCCTCCAGTGTTTGTGTAACATCTGTGCAAACACTAGTTAAGTGAGACACTGGAGTGAGCAGACGCCTTGGCAGGAAATGGTCTAATTTCAGTTAGCAAAGATTAAGGCCAGGGCTAAAGAGTTTTAGGATTATATTATAGGTAAATGATAGACTTGCCTTTAGTGTAAGGTTGGGCATTGGGCCGATGGTAAGCTTTAGGGCAAAGGTTATAGATACTATTAGGCTTAATTTGATGTCCCAGTCTAGGAATAGGGTTATTGTTAATGTGATGTTAAAGGTGTGAATTAGAATTAGGGTAAGTGTTTTGGTTCGAGAGTGGGTAGGTCATGGCCCTTTGGAGTTTGGGGTCAAGTCTAGGGCACATGACAGAATAGTGTAAGCGATGAGGTTAAAATACCTTACAGCGTGGTGTGGAGTAAAGTCTAAGACACATGACAGTATAGGGTAAGTAAGTGATGGGGTTACAGTGCCTTACAATTTTCAAAAAAGCTTTTGGTCTCTGAGAAATAGAAACAATTTCCTACCTTTGACTTGAAGTTCATTACTGTTTGAGCCATACATTTGTCACTGTCATAAACATGTTTTTTTCTTCTTAATTTAATGTTTAGTCTTTCAAACTAAATGTGTAACATTGTAAGAACGTGTGTGTGATTTATGTGGATACAGTCTCATACTTTGAGAGTTCTGTGAGAATGTTGGAGGGTGCAGGGGGGAGTTACATAGCAGTGTTGGGACGAGTGTTGGATGGTGCTGAAGCATCACATTAGGGAGCAAGTCACCAACCTGAAAGCAGATCTGAGTTCTCAAAGTTTAAATAAAAATAAAAAAAAGAAAGCCAGAGAATGGGTGGCACAGTAAGGAGTGAGAAGGCTGAGAAACTAATAATATTCAAGATTTATTTGAGATGCTGCGCGTGGTGTGGGAGCGGGTGGGGCGGGGCAGGTTGAAGTGAGAAAGAAGGACCTCGCAGCATGCATAAAGGGAGCAGGCGAGAGTTTGGAAGCGGAGGGCAGGAGATGAGAATGTGAAGTAGTGGACGTTGGCACGCCAGTCTAACAGAGAAGATATGAGCCAATGATAGGAAAGATGAAAGCGATTAATCAAGAAGGAGCGTTTAATTACATGCTTCTATTTTTCATCTTACTGTTTGGCAAAAAAAGAGCACAGCTCACAAAAACACTTTCCCTAAATAATTGTGGTCGATGGCTAGTAACCCATTCTTTCCTCGAATTATTGGGGGCATTTTATTCCTTAGCTTTTCAGGGGCATAGAAATACAGCAATGTTGGGGGCGATTGGATGCTTCGTACACTAACCTACAGCTACCCGCACAAATTAAGCACTGTACACTCTGATGGGAAAGCTTTGAAAAAAACAAACCTAGGAATGGGAGCAGCGGTCCAGCTGATGTTGAGTCGTGTGGGAGAACTAGCTGTTCTCAAGCATGGGACTTTGCGCATAGACTTTCCATCATAAAAGCCTACGAAAGCGCAGTGGGAAAATCGATATTCTGGGTCGCCTGACAAAATAAATATAACTTTTATTTAAAAAAAGTTGCTAAGAGGAGATCGGGTGTCCAAGCTCTGTAAATTTATTTAGTACTAAAAAGGATTATACTTTCCCAAAATCGTGCCTACATTTGTAGAATTTCAGTGGGTAACAGTTTTGGGTAAATGGGAAGGAGTCTGCATTCCAGATAAAGTTTGTGCATGCGTGCCTTAGAGGACTGCTGATTTTTCAACATTGAGAGTTGACCAATACAGGTTTATAACTGCAGGGCTTATATTATTGGCCCTCCGCATGGGTTTGCAGAGCGGACGATCATCATGCAGCAATAGCCGCATGGCCATGTCCCATGATTCGGAACTGCACTTTCAATCACATTGCACGTGTGACCACTGAGCCAAGCAATTGGATGGCTGACTGTTGGGGAGTGGGACCATACAATCCTGCTATTGGCTGGCTGACTCTTGAGATGTTGGAGGATCAGCTTGCCAACCAATTGGATGGCTGACTGTTGGGGAGTGGGACCATACAATCCTGCTATTGGCTGGCTGACTCTTGAGATGTTGGAGGATCAGCTTGCCAACCAATTGGATGGCTGACTGTTGGGGAGTGGGACCATACAATCCTGCTATTGGCTGGCTGACTCTTGAGATGTTGGAGGATCAGCTTGAGGAATGCAGTGCGCAGTCCTTGTCCAGCTACCCCTCCCCCCCACAGTGCAAACTACATATGAGTAATGAGTTGCTAGACCACCACATTTGCGAATGTTGCTACCATATTTCGGGGTCTGTGACGCCAGCTCCTGCCAGATGTCGCCGCATCGCTCCAAACCTTCATAGAGACAGACAGAATGTGTGGTGGAGCTGCAGCCCAATACCTGTCCAGTTACAAAAGTAACATGTGCGTTTCAGAAGTGTGCAGTTGCACACAACAAAAGTAGGTGAGTAAAATCTGTGGTAGAGCGTTTCTTTGGAGTGACTCTAAATACACGCATGTGCCCTTCCTTTATTGAAGATAGAGCAAAATATGGGAATGTTTTGTTAGACTTGGGGAAAAGTAGCCTGGTGCACCTTCATGTGTCTAGGAATGTTTGTTTAGTAGCTGCCTATTGACCCTAATGGCAGCATTTCCTTATGCTTGTGTATTGTTGGATGTGCATGGATTAGGTCTACATTTGTTTCGTCATTGATATTAATTGGCATAGAGAGGAAATGTCTGCCCTCTTTCCCAGGCCCAGGCGATCTCTCTTGACCCTGACTCGAATGCTCAGTACCTGCAGGAGGCCTGTTGGAGACCCTAGTGTCACTTAGTCTGTTATTCACATGTCGTTCAGTCCCTTGTATGATGTAATCTGTTGCCATGCCTATGGTTTAGTCACACTTTACCATCAAGGGACAATGTTTTTGTTTACCTGCTCACTTGCCCGGCGCTTCTGGGGGATCCCAACTCTGGACTCCTGCCGATGGAATGTTTATTAGCACTGATCTGAACCCTGGCTCCAGTGGCAGCCTCCTGTTTTAAGGCCTGTGGCCAGATGTAAAAGGCCTTGATACATTGGTGAATAGTCTTTGGTGCCAATCCTCAGAAACACTTACAATGAGCTTTGGCCTGTACCTTACTACATCGGTTTGTCACGAGCTCGTTCGATATGTCCGGTTTTCTGCAAGGTTGGTTGGTTGACGTCAGTGTGGCTTATGCTACCCAGCTTTCATATACCCTAAATATGGCTTAGGTTTAGATATGTTTCTCTATCGCAGTGAAGTATAAAAGTATTTACAGACTATCTCTAGAATTTTTGCCCAAAAAGGCACTGCATCCTTCCTATGATGATCCAAGAATCTACAACGTGGAATATCTATCGCCTGCAGCAAGTTAAACCCTCTATCCCAGAGTTAGGGTATAGGTGCTTGCAACAAAGTGAAGAGCGGCTATACCAGACTTCAGCAGAGATGGCCTGTTTCAAACTATGCAATCTTGTATTTGTGGGAAAAGGACAGACCTCCATGTGCTCAGATGCTTTTATTGGTAGTCGGTGATCTCCTGAAATTGAATTCTAAAATTTTGCATGCTCAACTGAAAGAAGCAAGTTGCCAACTCAGATTTCATTCAGTGCAGTATTTACTTCTGGCTTAAGGGTACACATTACTTTCTTCTAGGTCACAAAATCAACAATGAGCGAGTGTTGCAACCTGTGTGTTAGTTTTCGGAGCTTTACTGGAAGCAAAAAGAATTGCTATGGGTTGCGTTTCACCATCAGTAGGGTCCAGTGCATGGACGCACAACCATCATCTAGGAGTTGTACTGACTCTCCAGCAGTAATATTGTGTTGCTCACTTTCCTCGCATGTTCAGGCCAATTGATGATTATGTTTGCAGTAGTCTGTGGGGGGATGTAATTTAAACATTCTAGTTTACAAGTCTCATTCCAGATTGTGCTTGAAGTTTAGTTGCGGGATACCAGTAGAACTCAAATTCCAAAATGTACTCCATCTCCAGCTCTTTGATCCCAAACTAGATTTCTTGTTTCAAAAGTACTATTCGTAGCACTAACTCAAACTTTCTAATTTAGACCTCTTACACCAGCCTTCACTTCTGCGTTTATATTAACGGCTTGCAGGCCACAAAATGTGTTTGTGTATGTTTATAGCAACCTTGGGTGCACCATCTCTGACTGTTATTCAGCCTAACAATATGCTTTCTTTACAACATAGGAATTACCAACTATGGTGCTAGTTGCTGTTGAGCAAAATTCGGTTTGGTTGTGCGTGTTAATTATTTTAAAGTGTTTGTTGCAGAGTGCTGTTACAATTGGTGGTGTTTGACAAGTAGACGAGCGATGAAAAGAGGAAACTGAGGGTCGAGGAGGATAAATCAAGTTGGGCCTGGAGGGATTCCCTGCAGTTACACCCAATTGGTGGATCTCGGGCACAAAGCAAGGTTATTTGCAGCCTTCGAGCCGGTGAATCTGAAGAGCTATCTGCGGGATATGCAATAGGGCCGTGTTGTGACATTACAATTTGTAGTTCATCTGCACATTTTACTGAGGCAAAGCTGGCAACTGTTTGTGCACATGGAGTGGAGAGCTGCAGTGTTTGCGCTGTCCGTTCCTTCAGCTTTTACGTACAGTTGAGTTTGCTCAATCACATATTTAGTCTGTTTGTGGTTTTCTTTCATTGGTGTCTGGGTCCCGAGCTCATTCTAGTTTGCCTGTACACAGTTTCAGAAACTAAGAGTAAGCAGGCCTGTTTATTTGATTATCTCTTTTCCTTATGATTGCACCTTGTATTGATGATGCAGTGAAATGATTGTTCTTTATGGATTCCTCACTGGCATTGAGAAATCCATAAAGAACAATAATTTCAGATTGGGTTGTCTTAATATGTTTTGACCAGAATGGGGATTTACATTGAAGTGTATGGAACTCTCTAATGCTCCCATATGATGTACTCTACCTTGATGTTTAATTTAAAACTTCTTCCTTTTTACTGACAACACCACAATACCCCATGCTTGCCAACGTCTTCCCCAGCATCGCCATCTACGTAGTAGAGTTATAATGGCACTTATTTTTGTAAACAATTGTCTTTTAACATCCTCTTGCGTGTGTTGCTGAGGGGTGGTCTGGTGGTACTGGGTAGTTCTTGAAATAGTGCAAGGAATTTATTGTGCTGAAAAGCTGGGGTTCTGCTAGAACCTGGAGCCTTAAAAGTTTTGCCAAAATACCCTCCGTCTGCTTCTTTTAGCGTGGTCTTCAGTTGTATAAACATGTACAGTTGTATACGTGTTCTGAGCTTGGTTTGAACGAGCGTCTTCTGCCTGTATTGGCAGTGTACTGCTCATCTTTGTTTTTTAATTTTACTTTGACTCGAATATTTCTAAATATGTTTCCCAACTTCAGAAGGTGACTAGGTATGTGTGTAAAATAAAATTAAATCAGTATACTTTAAAAATGTTGGAACATGTGTATGTCGTTTGCCTTCTCCATTCCACATTTAGGGCAGGTCTTTATTCTGGCTCCCTTGAACTTGGATAGTCTTTTTGGGGTCCAATAGGCCCTGTGAATAGTAAATAAATGGTTTATTTTTAAGTCGGCCGGTTTTACAGTGGACCAGCATTTCTCCAAGGATCTTAGCCATGTGTTTTTTTTTAAGTCCAGTGCTGGCAGTTCTTTCCTCCAGATTGTTTCTGGAATCAGGAAGTCTTCTTCCCCGGCTGTTATTAGGGCCCAGTACCATCGAGATCTCTTTTTTTTATGGGTGAGTCTTTCATCATCTTTCTCCAGTTCTTCGTTTCCCTTTTTTTTCTGTAAGTGATTTTGCCCAGCTAGTGAGTTGGTAGTATTTGAATTTGGATAGCGAAGCATTAGGGATTGTGGTCAGTTGATCCCAGGTGTTTATAGTGTTCTCTTTGTTCAGTTGGCCCCTCTTCTTAATACCAGCTGCTTTCAACGGGGTGGCCATGCAATACTTGAGTCAGTCTGGGGTGCCCGGGGATTCCCATATGGGAGCCAGGGTACTATAATATGGTATGTTCAGCGTGCTTCTTATTTGGTACCATAATTTTACTGCGGTATTAAGAATCTTTAGTTTTATCTTTTTAAAGAATTTTGGGTGTCCAAATTTATATAGAAAGTTATCTGTTCTTCCTGTCATTGTTTGTAGAAATTCAGGGTAGTATTGACAGCTCTTCAAAAGTGATCTCATGTTTTTGAAATGAAAAGCTCTGTAGTATTCAAATAGGTCAGGACTAGCTATCCCTCCTTGTTCTTTTTTTTCTCCTTAATTTACTCCAAGCGATTCTTGTTCCTTTGGAAGACCAGATGAAACTTGTTATTTCCCCCTGAATTTTCTTTATAGCTTCCCTCTTGAATTCCAAAGGTATAGTGTTGAACAGGTAGGTAAATTTAGGTAAGATAGACATTTTTATTATATTGGATCTTCCCAAGAAGCTTAGTGGCAGTCCACCCCATACTTTACGTAGTTTTCTAGTTTCTCCAGCGATTCTGTTAAGGTTTATCTGGGGCACTTTATTCAGGTCTTTAACCAGGTTAATCTCCAAGTATTTTATCTTGTCTCTAGAATATGGGTTGTTGAATTGCGTGTTCCAACTCATAACTTCAGTCTTTGCCTGGTTGGTCTGATACCCTGACACTTTCCCGAAGTTAGTTAGAGTTTCTTCTATTTCTGCAATAGTCTTGGAAATTGTCTGTAAACACCATCAGGTCGTCCGCGTTTAGAGCAACCTTTTTGATCCATCGATGGTGTTTAAAGGGCGATATTGAGCTATGGTTTCTGAGGTTGCTTGCTAGGGGCTCAATATAGAGGTTAAAAAGTAGCGGCGATAACGGGCATCTTTGTCGTGTTCCTCTTCTGATTGCAATATTTTCGGTGAGGTTCCCGATAATTAAGATCTTAGCTCTCGTTTTTTTGTATATTTCCTCCACCATACAGAGAAAGCTCTCTCCCAGATTATATTTGCTGATGGCCCTGCTCAAGAATGTCCAGTTGACTCTGTCAAATGCTTTGGCAGCATCGAAGGTGATTATAGTTAATGTTTTTTTTTTACAGATGGCTATGTCTATTGCGCCAAAGAGTTTGTGTGTTATTTCTTGTATTTGTCTGCCTTTCACGAAGCCCTTCTGGTCTGGATTGATCAGGTTTGTCATTACTGTTGCTAGCCTTTTTGCCATAATCTGCATAAATATTTTGTAATCACAATTCAACAGTGATATAGGTCTGTATGATTCACAGATCGTTGGATTTTCCCCCGGTTTTAAAATTATGCTAATAGTTGCATCGTTGCAGGAGTCAGGTATTTTATTGTGTCCTCTGTAGATTGTGTTTAGTAACTCCGTTATTGGTGGAGCCAAGGTCTCCCTTAGATTGATGTAAAGCTCATTCGGTAAGGCATCCGGGCCGGCTGCTTTCCCTCTTTTTAGCCCTCTTATCACGTCTCCTACTTCTTTAATTGTGATTTCTGCATTCAGTTCTTCTTTTTCTTCTTCCGATAATGATGGGAGAGGCTGGTGATCTAGATAATTTCCCAGCTGTTCCTCAGAAGGATTCATTTCTTCATTATATAGATTGGAAAAGAAATTTGTGAACTCCTGCATTAATATTGTGTCCTCAGAGCTTGGTTCTATTTGATTATACTGCTGAATGCTGGATACTTTGTTTCTGGTTTGGTCAGTCCTTATTTTCCACGCCAGCATTTTGCCGCATCCTTCTCCATATTCATGGTTCGATAGTTTGCTGGCATCCCATTCCCTCCTCACTTTACTCTCAAGAATGTCTGTGAGTCTTTCTTTTTGTTTCTGCCTTTCTTTTTCTAGTTCTTCTTTAGTGGTTGTTGTGTGCTCTGCTGGTATTTGTATATCGAGTCGTTTTATATCGTTCTCCAAGTCTCTTATTTCTTGCTTTATAACTTTTGATCTATATGCCCCCATGCTTAACAACTTCCCCCCCTGATTACTGCCTTGTAGGTATCCCATGTGGTTTGTTTCGAGGTTCCAACTTTATTATTCTCGAAGAAATTGTCTGTCTCTATCCTAAGTTCTTCTATTAACTGTGGGTCTAATAGTATAGTGCCCCCACCTCGACACCTTTTGGCAGGAAGTTGGTAAGACTATAAGCATGGTATTGAGAAAACAACTGGATGTAAGTATAAACCTTATCTTTGGGACTGATAATACAAATGATATGGGTAAGCTAACAAAAAACAGGAAAATCTGTTGTTTGTGTTGATTTTATTGGCAAGGAGAGAGATGTGCATAAACTGGGTGAGCCCGACACCCCCAACACATGAGGAGTGGTTGAACTCGATCTTGAGAATAAACAAACTCGATAGGAAAGGAAAACCTTGTAAAAAATATAATTTCTGGGAAATATGGGAAGATCACCACCTAACATATACTTAATTTTTACTTGACTCCAAAATATATAAAGTCCAATGATTACGCGATGACAATAATTCAGACGGGAAACATTCCCGCCAAGTAGCCAGGATGGCTAGCTCCCCCATACCACCCCCCCCCCCTCACGAATAAACAGAATGATTGATTATGGTAAAGAATCAAGGGGATTCCAACTGAAACAACCGTCAAAGGGAAACTCCCCACTCAGGATGGACTCTAAGGGGCAGTGCAGGTACAGATGTTTGCAGAGACGGGCTCCTGACAACTCCTTACACATAAATTTGCAGAATGAGGAAAAAAACCATGTTAAAACAAAAAGAAAAACAATGCAAAAGGAAATAATTGTAAGAAAAAAATATATTCGAGTGTAGGCTACTCTTTGTTTGAAGTATTAAGCTGTTCTTCTAAGTTAGAAAGTCAAGCAACGAAAAAAGGATCTTTTTTAAAAACGTGGGATTTTAAGGCGCAATAAAATATTGATAAATATGCAGCATTTTTTAAAGAAAGATAAAAGGAGGCCTTAAACATTTTGCTAATGTGAGAAAGTATACCTAACTGTGCTGTCGACTTTGAGAAAGGGACAAGATGTACAGTTTTTAAATAAATGTGCTTCGGAGAGAAGATATATAAAAGTGCATCTTGAAATGCTGTTAATAAAAGTAAAAAGATACTTAAATGACCATAGAAATAAAAGGAGAACTTAATTACATTTGACTAATGTAGAAAAGTGAAACTAAATGTTTGATGTGGTAGAAAAATGTGGTTCAGAAGTTGCCATATTTCAAGGCTTCAGTTTTTTTTTTTTTTTTAATAAGCGAAGATTATGAGTGTCTAAGTTGTTAAAGAAGATAGGACTCGCACTTTAGGTTTAGCCTATGCATGCATTGTCGGCAAAAGCTGCTAAGAAGGTAAAAAGCTTAAAAACGGGCTCAGAGCCCATCCATTACTTACCTCCATTACTTACCTCCATTACTTACCTATAGTTCGCATGAGTTGGGTTCCATGTTACTACTTTCCTTTCTTCTTACTGGTCATGCTCCTACTTCCTGCCGGCTGCGCACCTCCTCCTGCAATCCTCCTGGGGCTTCTTACTTGGGGCATTCATCCTGTTGTGGAGAATGGACCTATCACAGCTTCCTGTTTGCAGCCAGTGTCTCTCCACTGGGCGCACGCTTCTCAACTAACTTTTTGCCATGTACTCTATAAGAGTGCATGGCAGTATACGGTCTCCCCTCACATATCCTCCTCTCGCTGCCCTTTGTTACTTTTCCTTCCCCTGGAGCCCTCGTTATGCGCCCCCTGCCCTCCTCACGCTGTTGTTTTTCCCCATCCCCCACCCTCCTCTCCCGTGTTGTTTGACCCACCTATCCTGTGCTGTTCTTACTCGTATTGCATAGCAACTTGGGCTACTGTGGAACATGCCTTAAAGGCGGGGAAAAAAGCAAAATTACTTGGTCAGCGATGGGCGCGTCATGGCTTTTTTTCCCCGCTTTAAGCCATGTTGCACAACAGCTCGCGCTGCTCTGCAACATGTCTAAAAACATTGGGAGAGCTGTTGCATCTTGCAGCGGCAAAACCTGTTGGATTTGCCAATGCTTGTTGACTATTCAGCCTACAACTGTGCACTATTTGAAGGTAATAGGTAATTCAGGTGTCCTGCTGTGATCAGCTGATGCTGTACAAGATTACTTTCGTGCGGTCCTTGGTCGGTGCCTGTAGCACATTAGATCCCGTGAGGATGATGGATCCGATACTGAGAAAGCCGGTGGTTTAACCAGCAGCAGTTTGCAGAATGGGTTGAACAGGGAAAGAGCAGCAAGCAAAATGTTGCTTTTATCCACGCAGGAAAGAGCAAGGACTTGCATCAGGTTTCTGAAATAAATGGATGTCGAAAATGTTTTTTATTGCAGGCTTTGCTCATTTCATCAGTATGTTTTTTTAAATTTCAATATGGGACTCCATAGTGAACCCAGGACTTAATTGGGTGCTAAAGTGGCACATGGGTTGCACACCTAGTGAGCATAGTGAAGGAGGCAAAAAATGGTTGTTAGTTGAGACAACTATGAGTATGTTTTATTTTCTCCAAAGTTTGATTTGAGAAGATGAAGGAAAATCCATTTGTGGATATGACAAAGTCCTGTATTTCATGAATCCACCAATGGCCTCTAGAGCTAAAGTTAGTTCTGCTTGATGGCATAGTGAATCGAGATACTGGATCAGGCGGCGGATTCATGAAGATGGAAATGAACAAGATTCCTAGGATGGAATCCGGGGCAAGCAGAAGATTGTTTTGTCTCTATGCAGGATCTTGTCATCCTTGCCTTACTTATCTTCACTGGTCACATCTGAATGGTAGAAATGGCGAGCTTTGTTTATAATCCCTGTGCTTCCTTGAATAAATGTGTCACACTTTATTCACTAATTGTTGATGTTCTCCTCGATTCACAGACCCTCATTCTGAAACATTCCATTATTTTGGGATTACTGGATTTCATATTTCAGCTCCGCTAATCCCGGGGAAGCGGGTTTTGTCTTTACCGTGTGACTATCATCCATAGTTTGCACTTAGTTTGCTCTGATATTATTATTATTATTATGTTTCTTATATAGCGCCAGAATCGACCCCGAAGGGGTATCTCCGCGCTTGCCTTGGGAACCCGTCCTGGGTTTTCCCTGTGAGATAGCCCCTACAGGGCATCCCCAAGGTGAAAGCCAGGCATCCCGCCACGGGGGGGCCGTTGTGGAGATTAAGCAAGCTTAATGCCCAGAGTTGCAGAGGGTGAACCCATGATTAGGTCAGGCACCGAAGCGAGAATTATCGAGTCCATGGACATTTGAGCTCAAGACCCTGCCGCGTCAGGAATCGAACCCTGGTCCCGGGTCTGACCTCTGCTTCAGGGTCTGCCTGCTCTAACCAGTGAGCCACACTTCTCCATATAGTCTTTTCATTTCAAAACCGGAAACCAGTGATCAATAGAAGTACTGTATTCTGTGTTATAAGAAAAGGGTTTGGTTTTCTGCTGGCACTATGGCCTCAAAAAGGATGCAAACTTTTTATGTACGGTCATTAAAGCTGTGTAGAAAGAGATGCCCACCGTGAACACCCTATTGGGATGTGCCACTTAGTCCTATCACACCAAATATTGCACAAAGGTTTGGCATCACATCCTCCCAAACGGAGGGCTGTGTGTTAGTCCACTATACAGGCTCTTACAAAGAATCTATACTCTGTAAGAATGGGTCGGAAGCCTAGTTCTTAGGCTCGTGGTAGGCATTAGTTGCCAGACAACTACCTGATGTCTCTCCTCCTGTGGGCTTACACTTGACGGGCACCACTGTGCCTCGTTTGGAACTTCCCCCAAAAAAGTGTATTCCACCAAAGAGCTGGAAAGCACGCTTTTATTTAAAATATTACGCAGAGGTGTGGAAATTGACACCATGGCTGATGCTCTTTCCAGCTCTCTTTTGTCGCTATAGTCCTCTTTCAGTTTTTTTACAAAAAGCTCATTTAATTTGCATATATACATACCATTTTACAGGGTGAATGGTGTACTCTCCTGCACAATATTTTTAAATGAGAAAGTTCCTCGTCAGTGTTTAGTTCGGAGCGTTAGATAGTATCACACATTGTCTTAGAGCTGCTTCAAGGCACAAAGCTCAATGGCACTGTGAGTCATGGTGGATGCAAGTAAGCTCTTGCATATTTCATTTTCAAATGCTACTATTGGCAAGGTGTTAGCTGAGTGACTTGTTGTTAATTTTATTAATAATGTAGCGCACAGTTTGCTATTGCCAGAGCACTGCATGTCTGAAATTCCCTTTTTTATTTCAGTGGAGTTGGATTCTTCCCTTGAGTCTGGATTAGTGGAGATTCATGGTTGTGACCATGTACTCCAAGAAATTGATCAGGGTTTAGGCTTTTGAATGTACATTGCTGGATCTGCTAGATGAACAAAGCGCTCTAGCAGGGGTACGGGGGATGCCGTCCTTTACAGATAGTCCGTCCCTTGTTTCAGTAGGCCTTGTGCACAATCCGTAGTTTCAACTTACTTACAGACTCCTCTGGACTAGTCTAAAAACACGTACGATCCTGTAGGTCACATTTAACCTGCCAGCCTGATTTCGGAGTCTCGACAACTTGTCTGGAGCTGTTTCAGCAGTTGTGTGTGTGTCCTTAATTGGAGTGGGCCATTATCAGGCCTCTTGTCAGCTCCTTCCTGTCAAAGGCTTGTAAGAGTCGGAACAGTCTACGTAACGCAGAAAGTTACAGGTCGACTCCGTAGACCACGGGATTGATTTTAGGACCAAGTGAGAGGTCGGTGTAGAAATGATTCTCAGATGTCTTCATTCTTTCAGTTTGCAGCTATGATTCACAGTTTAAGGGATCATGAGGTGACCTCCTACCCCAGTTATGAGAATCTCAAATTTGACTCTATTCATGCAATGGAGCACTGTATGTCATCCATTGAGGAACCTGGTATCCATTGAAGAACCTGTTGAAGGCATCTGAAGATGTTTGCCAGGCTGTTTGCTAGTCATAAATGAAATTCTAGGAATGTATATTCTCATTGTCCCGTAGTATCTGTTTTGTAATGAAACTTGCTAGGACTCTCCCATTCGAAGCAGAGCACCAGTAGTCAGAAGTGCTGGTACAGAAATATATTTGCCCATTTAAAGCATTTAGTGGGGTGTATGATGAGTGCATTTACCCAGTCTATCTGGTTAGGTGGTGTAGGTGCCTTCCCATGGCATGATCAGTTTACTCTGCCAATTTCTGCAATAATAAAAGAAACCAATTGCCGGGCCTCCGGGATGCCGGCTAAACGGCTGTGTTCAAAATTATGTAGATCAACGATATTGGCACACTGTTACCACAAAAACTGTGATTATATGTGATATGTATTGCAAGCGTTGACTCCTGAGAATAAAGGTCTTTAATAAAAATTAAAAAAAAGAGTACGTAAAAAAAATATAAAAAAATAAAAGAAACCAATTTGATACTCTCCAAAACAGCATTTTGTGATTTGCAGTCTTAATTTTTATTCCTGAATGAGAAGACACATATTGTTCTAATACTTTTAAACTTGTGTTGGCAGTATAGTTGTAGTGGGGATGAAACTGACAAACCAAGATTCTTTACACCATGGTAGGAACCCCTATGCCACATGTCCGGGATCCTGGATACAAATATTTGTTGTTGCACCTAGTAATAAGCTTGACTTTTTTATAATCTGTTTAAGGGTGACTAATTCTACGCAGTAGAATAAATTGTGCATTGAGCTGCTTTGTGCACACATGAGTCTTTCATATTGATGTGCAACCTATCACTTCCTGCAAAGGTCGTTTCCAATGTGCATCGATTATCCCTCTGGTAGAGTATCCTCATTTTACAATCAGGGAAAACTACAAGCCAGATTGAGTCAATTGGCTCTCAAGGACAGCAATTCACCAACTATTGCGCTTGTGCACCTTTTCCCTTGATGCACTAGGCCCTGGTCTTCCATAAGTTGGAAGCCCAGTTCACTGGTCCCATTTAGTTTGGCACAGTGGTTCTTCATCTGTCTTCAGTTCCATTCGTAGGTCTTCATGAATTCTGTCACACATTGCAACAAATAATGCTTGCTGTGTGTTCAGGCCATACAATGTAAAACCTTTTCCTACAGATCACTTTGATCTTCACTTCCATCCATGCATCATATTTCGGGTCAAAGCTTTTTACTAGTGTCGGGATACATCACTGTACTATTATTACTTCCCGGATTAAAATGTATCAATTTTTTCCACAATTTTTGACCCAGTAATGGACAGTATCCTGTTTTGAGTGATAGTGTTACCAATAGTGTTTCTTGTTCCAGACCTCCTCTCTTGCAGCTTAGATGTGGGGCTGGTCCCAGTTTTTAGAACCTTTTCAGTTGATAAAGTTTGTCAGCCTTCTCTCAGCCCTGTATTGTAACCCTGTTACCCCGTCCCATTGTTTGATGCAGAGCGATATTCGGCTAAAGTCTGGTGCCGTAAGAAAAACTGTGAATCCTCATTTTGTTCAGGTGTACAGAAAATTCTAGAAAAGCTAGGTGTCTGGCAGTGTATAGGTTAAGTGTCAGACTATGGTACTCCTGAAAATTAGGTAACCATGTGTTTCCAGCAGTGTTTTTGGTGATGTGCTATAGAATTTATTTAAGGAAACGCCTGTCAGTACCCTTTAAGCTGACTTCTGGTTTTTGAAACCTTTATCCTTCTGGTTGACCCCGACTTGGTATAACTGTAGAATTGTATCTTCCTTTCTGTTCACCCCATAGGCACTGATGTTTAATTACACGCCTGCTGATGCTCTAGTTAAGAACTATGCCGCAGAGGCAGTCTGAGCATTTTTTTTTACTGCTTTCAGTCCTATTTGCTTGTAATATGCACTGTCCATAAAGATAGTATCTTCCGGTTCCTTTTCTGTAAATTAGTACTGTGATCACACGCCTCACCTAAGTTGTCAAAATTTGTTTACAATGAACCATATTTCGTTTGTTTTGGTAAACCAGCGTCCTGTCTTACGGGAGGGTCACCTCTGATATCAAGATACATTCACATCATTTCATATTAAGGGTGGTCAATTCAATTTAATGCACCCAATTTTTCATGATCCTGTTCATTTGGAGGCCATCCCTGAATCCTGAGTGCCAATGTGTTCCTTCCATAAACAGGTCACGTATAGGTTGTTTAAACAATAAACAAATTA
This sequence comes from Lissotriton vulgaris, assembly GCF_964263255.1. Classification (NCBI taxonomy): domain Eukaryota; kingdom Metazoa; phylum Chordata; class Amphibia; order Caudata; family Salamandridae; genus Lissotriton; species Lissotriton vulgaris. Next base: position 320,990 of record NW_028244801.1, on the reverse strand, counting down.
TTGTATTACTATACTACTGACCTTCACAGTTAGTATCACAGTATTGCATATGACAGGTGATATAGCACACTCCCCTTTCAATAGAATTTTACAGATCACACAAAGATGAAATGCTGCGTGGGCCCTCTGGGGTTGACAATGTGATGTAACAGGTTTTGCACTGATCCCGGATACCTTAAAACTCCCTGAGATTAGTACTTGAGGAAAGTGAGAATGAGGGAGTTATGGATTACGGAAAGAGGGCAGCGAGAAGGGTGTCCTACCTAAATGCACCCTTATCAAATCTTTGGTCCCCTTTATTGGTGGCCATATACTGGATATTATAATTATCGTACCTGACAAAATGTGATACCAAGGTGTGTGGATTTTATTTTTCCATAAGAGTAGAAATGACTTAAACTTCGGATAGAGCACTTTTTCCCTTCACACTGAAATGTATTTTGGGAAGATGAAATGATGAAATTGTAGAAAGAGTTTAGACCACACTGAGACGCAATGCCGGAATAATATTCAGTCTTTGCGATGGAGATATGCAGATATAGGGGGATTACTATGTCACCCCTTGTTTAAATGTAACTGTTTATTCTGTCCAGTTCCAGTGTTGCTACCCGCTGAAAGCCTCTCCAGTGCCTTGCTGCCTTTGCTGGTGATCTAGGTGGAACGTACCACCAGACACAGAAACTAGGGGTAGAAACAGTGAAAGGAGTAAGAGAATATTTGGACTGGAGCTCACTCTTGGCGGTTTCGTCTGTTTCAAGAGATGGGATCAATCTGTCTGTCTGTCTGTTATGATGGGTAGTAGATCTGACCAGCTGGAAGACGGGGGCATACCGTAAGTATAATATACCAGTTGGATGGCAGGAACACATAACTGAAACAAGGCTTCCTGGTTTCAGCAGCGGATGGTGCTAAAACGAGCCCGGAGCCAACCTGGAATCCAGTCCAGGCCTCGGATGTTTGCTGAGCAGACACTGGTAAAGCGTTGCGAGAAATGGGGCCTGAGATAGCACAACCAGCAACACAAGGCTGGGATAAGACCAAAGGAACACGGTAACCCTAAAGGGGAAAACAACAAACAATAAATGGATGTCAAACCCAGCACAAACTAGAGTCTGAACTGAAAAGCTAATGCAACCAAGCAACACGTGGCCAGGCACAGGACTGAATTCCAAAGATAATTAAATAAGGCTCCACCCCCAAGGTCTAGAAATGACCTTAAGTGAGGAAATGTGTGCATGAGAGTCAGAGTGTTATCAGTTTAGTGTTCTTCTCTCAGCCTCCATCCACCCGTTCTCCGGCACCTCCAGCCCGCGGTTTTGTCATCTTGCCTAAATCCAGACAGTAGCCAGTATATGCAGAACACGCATTGCATATGTTCAGACAGCATATTCTGTATTCTTCTATGTCCTGTATACTCCAGGATGTAGCATAATTACATGAGCAAGACATCTGCTTACATTCAAACCCGTGTACCATGTTGTGTAGTTTGTACACCTTCCTTTCAAGGCCTAAAGAGGGGACCGATAAGAAAGGAAACAGTTTCTCCAGACTTTGAGAGCAGAGACAGAAGGCTATTTCCACTAGTGTCAATCGCCCATTCTCTCAGTGAGGATTCCTTGCTTTCTTTAGATGCTGAGAGTGGATTCCTGCTTGGGAATAATGCAGAAGCAACAGCAGGCTGCTGGGAATTCTGCTGTCCCGCTCACATCCTGCTGTGGGCACGCTCACAAGTTCCTCTCACTGCCACCTTCACTCACCTCCTCTTCTGGTGGTGATACTGTTTGCCCCACTCCCTCCTCACTTTGGAGGAGTGTAGGTCCCTTCACCTACATGTCACCCTTCAAAATTGTACCTTGCCAGTTCTGACCAGGACCCCTCTCTAAAAAAAAAATAGTGCCAATTCTTCTTTTGTATCTTGGAGTCTGTTTTATTCATCCAGCACAAATGACATATTTACAATGCTGCATGCTTAGTGAGCAGTGTGAGCGAGCAGGTGGATGTGTGTAGGTGTTAGAAGCACGTTGTGAGTGAGCGTGAATGTAGGCTGTGCTTGCGACCCCAACTTTTGTGGCTTTTTTGTGATGCTTCCGTCGACATCTCTGCAGTGGCCCCTCCTTGACATGAGGGCTCTTTGATGACACTTCTGAGACTTAAGAAGGTGGTCCTCTTGAATATGATGGCACTTTTTGGGCTCATGGTGGTATATTTGTCCACATGGTGACATGTCTCGGGCATAGATTTGGCACTGCTATATATCTTTCGTGCTATATTTGGGACATAGCGTGCCAAGTTTTGGCATATAATGGCATGCCTTGGCATACAATGACTCTTTTGTGCATTTGACCGCATATTGTGGGTATCCAAGGCCACTTTTTGGTCATCTAACTTCACACTTACACGTAGTATATTATGGAACTTCATGGGTAAGCAAATGTCACATTTAAGCATGTAATAGCACTTCTGACCGCAGGAAAGGATATTTGAATGAGTAGATGTTTTGAAGTTACCCCCAGCAGCCCTTTGAGATCTGTGTTCCATGCATTGTATGAATGAAGTATCAGTCTGGAGGACCTCACACGGATTCTATTAATTTACTCCTTTAGAAATATTACCATGTGTGATGCTTTCCTTGATATCTAAGTTTTCAGTTTTGAAATGTGTTTTTAACTTTTTACTCTGGTCCATCTCAGTAACAGCAAGAGTAATCTTCCAGCTAGTGTTTAATTTGAGCCGGTGTTTTCCAGTGCTCAGCACTGGCACTTAATTGTCAACACCTGCACTTATTACAGTCCACCACATGGTGATGCCATTTGTCTAATTTAGAGACGAGCACAGTGCTTTACTATAGAATATATTTAACAATGATTAATACTTGCTGCCCAAACCATAGCGTTGGGCATCTGGAATAGTCCGTATTGTAGCACTTGTATGAATGTGATGGCTAGTAGTTGGTTTGGTACTGGCATTGGCAGGACTGACCAGGGCAACGGATGGTGCAAGCGACAGTGGCCTCCAGACGATGGCCCTGGAACTTAGTATTTTACAAATTGAGCACTACTTCTAGGTAAAATAGAAGTGCCTTCTAAAGTAGGCGCATGAGTTTGTGGATTTATTAGCATTTTATATACACAACTACTTCCCATAGTCCACTTTTGATAGTGAAATAATATGAAGAATTCTATTGCAAGTGGGCGCTCCTTCCGCTTGCTGCGGATATAATAATCACTACTGACCCAAAGTGTCTCCGCTCATCGGTCAAGAAATTTCAGTAAAGTGGAGTACCTGTGAGAGACTCCGGTAAATAACAGAGCATCATCATACAGGTGATACTCTGTGTACTTTTTGAAAATACTGCCTGTAATGTTTTAGTGGTGTAGGAAATGTGACATCACATGCACCTTAACCCCATTGCCAGGTTGTTTATTAAAATTCCAAGACTACCACACGGTAGTAAAAATGACTGGCAACTCACATGAACAAGCAGCTATTGAAGCTCGAAAAATCCGAAGATATTTTTACTTTAAAAAGATCAGTAGTCAGATTTGTTAAATTACAGATGGTATAAAGTATTCCATAGTGGTAAGGAGTGGTTGTATTTAAAGGTAGAAGCTGATGCTCCTAAGGAATTCCCATGTGAGATATTGCACCAATGTGAAATTTATTTTAGTGCTGTTTATTTTTTGACTAGTTTTAAAGTTAAAATAAAGTACAGAGGAGCAAAGCTCCTTAGTGAGCAGTGTTACGGTACTGTGCAAACTCAGACCGTACTTCACATGTTTCTTTAACCTCTAAAAGACTCAAAGGAAATACAGAAAAACATTGTGAGAAAATAAAATAAAGTTGCAGCGAGTTTTCACTAACTAATTTTAATATCTCCCAATTATCCTCTGCTTACTTTATCTGTTTTGTAAATCAAATTCAGATTGAATACTAAAATGATGAAAAGATAGCTTAAACTTAGTGGGCATTTTAAATCTCTCTTTTTCCTGGTAGTCCTTCGTTCCGGTGCGATCAAGGTGACTTCCGACTTCTTTGCTGGAGTCTGAGCCATTGTTTCTGTTTGGAGTTTCAGCCTCTACATTGCCTCAGTAATTTAATTTATATACGCAGTCAGCCTCGCAGTAAGTATTTTCTTTAATACTTTCTGCCTGTTTAAAAAAATAAAACCAGGCAAAACTCTTATCTATGACCTTGAGACCTGGGCATGCCTTCTTTCCTCGCTGGTGCCTGTTTTATTGCTTCCTTTTTCGCTCATGTGGAGCCTGCTTGTTGATTACTTTGTTGATAGACTTGATGTTGTTTCTTCTTCTGTCCCCAGAAGCTCATGCGAGCCTGCTTGTTTGTCTTTTTTGACATTCTTGGCTTATATATTTAGGCGTGGTCAATGTGGAAGAAGCTCCCGACTGTATTCCTTTGTAAATCTGGATCTATCTAAAAGCTTATCAAGCAGATGTTCTAGATTCAGAAGCCCATCAGGTTTCATTGATATGTAGTGTAACTTCAAGGTTTCACATTGGGCTGTAAAATACGCAAGGTCATGAATAGTTCTTCACAATGGCACCGTATTTTTGATCTTCTGCAGTGCAATGCGCGTTCCATCTACTTTGTCCTAAGCTGGTGATTAGCGTCTGGGGAAAAGTGGGGCTCTTCCCTCTGGTTAAACATGTTTTTAGTATCTCACCGCTGCTATAGTTTTTTAATGCATTGCTGCTAGTCAAGCCCAGCATTGTCTGTTTGCTGTTCCTTGTGACAGTCAATTGTGTAGCCTCATAGTATTTACAAACACTCGTGCTTTGCAATTGAAACCTGAAATACCTCTACCTCTGGTGCAAGCTACAGCTTTTACCTGAGTGGGGTCTTGTGTGACTGGGACTCTCCTGGGCTGAGCATGGAGCCTTCTCATTAAAGCAGAGGTCAAAAATCCCAATTGATACATACTTGGTACCTTCAAACTCCCATTAAAATTGTAATTTTGTATATAGTCTTGCTGAATTAAAGTTAATTTGGTACAAGGTGGTCCTGACTGAATGATATTGCTGAACAGATGTAACACTTTGCAACGTATGCATTGGAACGGTTGAACACTGTACCTTAAGACAAACGATAAGCGTAAAAACTTTTGAGCGTTATTTCAGCCAGGTAGTTCCTGTTTGTATAGAAAGATCTGGCATTTGTTCTTGGCCTTAGTGATGCGAACGAAAGGCGCTCACAGTAACTACTCTGAGGGCCAACAATGAAAGCCATTGTGTAGGAGAGGAAGAGGGGACGTTCGCCTAAGACTCTTGCCCACAATGCTTTGCAGACATTTTACTCGAGGCGGAAGCTAGTGATGCTAAAGCACATTCCACAGGAACGGATAAAGAAGTGTTAAAATGGCAGTGTTTGTGGGAGAGTCCAAGTAAATATTTTAGCAGCTTGAAATTTCAAAAGTTACAATTGGGGGTTTTCTTACATTGCTTGATGTGTAATAGCCCTTTAGTACTTACGCTCTATCCAATAACACCCGGGATGTAATGCACATTGTTTATTTATGCCATACGATCCCGAAGATAAATGCACTAGTATTTCTGTAAAATAGTCCTCGCCATCCCACTCATCTGCGCCCCCACCCCTGGTCACCCATGACTAAGGTTGGCAGCTCCTGGTACTGACCAGTAATGCAACAGTTTCAGATTCTGTCTCAATATCCTTGTACTTCCCTTTGTGGAATGTGGTTGCTTGCATAGTTACATTCTCCATCAGGCATTCCTCTGTCAAGGTCCCTTTGAGTGCTCAACCACAATTTACAGCAGAATAACTATCACGCCCCTTTCCGTTCGCGTTCAATATCAACGCCTGTCTCCAGGTGTGCCTAAGTAGAGAATCTGTGCTCAGATACCACTTCATGTATGGGTGAGTATTAACATTTTATTCACTTTTTTCCAAACGGATGTACTTGTTCATTTCCAGAATTGATCTGCTATAATGGGTGGATGGGGGTCTTGTCACCCGGCATAGTGTCGCTTCTTGCTGTCAATGGCCTTAAGAAGTTTATGACTGTAGTGTACCTTTGAAGTTCCAGACCTGTCTGAACCACCAGAAGTGCCCCTGCAGTGGCTACCCCAGTCCAGAAATTAATTCTTGGAATATTCTTTTTTTTTTTTTTTTACAATTTTCTTTCTTTGGAGGCACCCATGTCCTGAGGGCCAGGTCTCCTGCTTCGTTTCAGGCCAATTTTGTGTAGTCTCTGTAGACTTCTGAGCTGCATAAGCACGCATGTAGATCTTTGCAAAGCACGTAAAGGTTAATCCTGGAATTTACGAGATGGTTAAGGTTGCATTTTGTCAAAGTTTGGAACGATTATTCAGCAGCAGCGTGCTGTAGTATGCAGCATCTTTTTGCCAACTTCTGCCCTTCACCTCCTACTATGCCCACATATTGTACTGTATTGCAGCATTATTTTAGTGCTAACTACCCCTATGTGGTGTGCTGAAGCACTTGCCTACGTGAGTAGCATGCTACACCATGTGGGGTGCGGTTGGAAGGATGTTGTTTTTTGTTTTGATCCTGTGGCAAGTTTTGCCATGTCGTGCATGATGACCACCGAGGTTCGCTTATCGTGCTATGGGAGTCAGCACGGAGCAGTGTTTTGGATGATGAAGTGAACAGACAGACGAGCAGTTTCATGTTTTTCAATATGGTGTTAGTTTATCAGCTCTGCAGGTCCATTTATGATATTTCATAGGATATAGTCTGCTTAGCTCTAATTCACTGGATTGTCCAAATTGACATTTTGTTTGCAGTTGTGGTTTTGACCCGGCATGGTTGAGGGAGAGAGAAATGGAGAGATCTGTTGGTAATGGCATTTTTATTATTATCCCATAATCTGAGTGTCTATGTGAAGTGTAAAGAAGCAGTCCGATTGTATAGATGTTTGGGGCCTGCAAAGACTAGACTATATTAAGGTCCTCTAGAATTGTCCAGTAATGTGTGACTTATCTCTTCAGTTATTCCATGCCTGTTCATTTGGTGGTGATTGTTTTTTGGGCTGTACATTGCTGGTGATTGACAATCCGCATAGCAGATATGTCTTGTGTGAATGTAATAGGTATAAGTTAGTTTGGTGCTGACCATTGTGTATTGTGATTTTATTGTTCGTCATAACTGTTAGATCTGGATTTATATAGACATAAAATGCTACGGGGAACCACAGGTCAGCACAGCTTCTGCTGTCCTGCATATTGAAAGCAGTTTTCTGGTTCAGTTGTTTGTAATGCACGAGTTGTAGGCTCATGATTGTGCTTGAGGGTGTGTCTGTTTCCTGGACTCTGTTGTCAGGGTGCAGAGGTGCAGTTATCTGGGAAATAGCCAGGTTTTCAACTATCTTCAGAAGTATATATGCTCCTTGGTGCTTCTAATTCTGACTGATTGTGAGTTTCAAAACTTGGGGGTTTGTACTGGGAAAGCAGCGCCTCCAACGAATTTCCTATGGTTAATTGGTATGATAAATGATACAAGGCTGAAGCACTGTGTCCTATTTAGTTTTTGTTGCTTGGATTGAACTTGTAGGTGTAGCGGTCCTTTTGATTGGAGACTCTCTGGACAATGCAGAGTTCCTTGAACATACTTTTCTACCTATTGATAGAAGAGTATGGAGCAATTGCAGGACTGGGGTCATGCGTTCTCTTGGGTGGAGGTGGGGAGGAAGCCTTGCAGAAGCATTTTGGATTGGTTGTATTTTGCGTATACTGAATTTGGGCCTGCCAAGGTATAGGATGTTGGAATAGTCAAGCTTGAAGATTAGAAGTTTGAGGGTGGCTTGCAGATTGTTGGTATGCAAGGTCCGGGAAGATACAACAGTGTTTTCATTGAGTAGAAGGCACACTTCTAATTGTCTCTTGACGTCCAATGGCCTCTAGTTCCTTAGGCCTTATGGCGGTAGGCTGGTGATTTTGCCATTTGCCCAATACACCCTTTTGGTATTGAGCTTTAGATGGTTATTCATCATTCATGTGTTAAGAGCAAGCAGGAATCAATTGAGTTTTGAATAGTAGAGGTTTTTGGGGCGCTCCATTTTCAAAAGAATTTGGGTGTCCTCTGCATAGTTGTAACATGTGAGGTTGTATGATTTCATCAGATTTGCTAAAGGGATTCTGTAGAGTTGAGTAAACACTGCTTTTTCAACAATGTTTCCTAAGAATGATACATTTGATATGGGCCTGTAGTTTGATGGATCAAATGGGTCGAGGTTTCAATTTTTAAGGAGAGATCTGATGTAGAAGCGTTTGAGCTCAGGGGTGAATTACCCTAGTTCCTGGGACTTGTTGAGTTGGCATCCGACTAATCCTTCGCTCATCCTGTGCCGGAGATTATCTTTAAAGATTCTTGCCGCTGCTGGGTCTGATGGTGATCGTCCTGATGGTCTGGCGGCAGTGATATTGAGGACATTTTGACAGGGCATTGAAGCTATGCATTGATGGATGGGTATTGGTGTCTTTCTGTGGTGGTTGGGTCATGCATTGTTGTCCACATTTTCCATCAGGAAATTTTCAAATGTAATTTTTTTAGATCAATTCATTTGAGATTCTGTCACAGAAGTCTTGTGATCGTGGCGTTGCTGTGTTTAGCCACCCAGGATTGCGGAATTCTGTTGCAATTTTATGGAGTTCCTTGGAAGGTCAGTCGGCTTCAGTTATGCAAGTGGAGTACTGGTGTCTTTTTTTTAGGTTCTGATGGCTCTTTTGTAGGCTCTGTTATAGTGCTGTAGCATCTTTTTGTGTGTATAATATCCTGATTTTCTTCTTTTGCGTTGCAATATGTCTAGTTATATTTTCATTTATTTATGTTGCTATTAACCCATGTGGTGTTGCTTTTGTCGTCAACTTTGAATGCAGTTTTTGTTGGTATTTGTTTGTCCAGTACAGCAAAGCTCCAGTTGTAGAATGTGTTTGCCCTTTGGTCGCAGGTCAACACTCAGCATTCAAAATCTTTCATTTCTGTCCTAAAATGGTACTAATTCTGTATTTAGTATACCAGGCTATGTTGCTGATGCTGACAGAACGCTTATTGATGGGAAGGTGATCCCATGCGACACAGGACTATGCTGACGTGTATGATCGCCGCTACTCAGTTGACATTATTTATTATGCTAATAAAGCAGCACAATCTTCCAATGATGTAAGTTGACCTGCCTCCTATAAAATTCATAGTTTGCAATACTTTTTCCTTGATCAGCCCATGCCTGGGCTATTGATGTTCTCCAACATTTATCAAACTGTAAATGGAATTTGAGGCCTAAAATGCATGATCAGCCTATTTCTCATGTTGCTTGTAAGCCGAGAAGTCTGCGCATTCGAGCCCACTTGTGACACTCTTTAATCATGTTCCCACACCACCAGTGACGTTACAGATGGGATCCCAACCACCTAGAACAAAATGCAATAGCACTGCATGGGACAGTACCTCAGACTGCATGGGCTCACTGCAGGTTAAGATGGTGTCTCATCACCTTAAGCAGATAAAGGGTCTATTTGCAGGCTTTGTGTCATGTGGCAAAGAAAGTACAACTTATCATGATGTGTTCTTTCATGAGTACCCAAACTTGGTGCTTGAGGGACACAGATGCGGCAGTTTTTAAAATTGATCACTGCCTGTATTGGTATTAATTGTGCGTACATTTATCTGGTGTGGATATCCTGAGATTTTGGCTTTGCTCTGGCCCTCAATCCATATAATTTCTATCACTGTTTAGGTTAATCTTTTTTACTAGAAAGTTTCTTCAGTGCCTACCTTGCACAATGAGGCAATGAAAGCATTAGACTATTGGTGTGCATGTCACAGGTATTTACTGGCATTCAAGGAACCCATTTGCTCTACTTGGTTTTGTACTAGTCTATAAGGAAAGCCAGGGTGTTTATATGCTACATCACTCTGTGTACTGCCAATGAAAGGCCCAGATTATCAAATTTGTACAAGACTGATTTGCACCAAGCTGCATTCCTTTTATGGAAAGAAAGAATAATTGCCTTACAACTGCTGACCTATATCATTTGTCTTATTAAACAGAAAATTTAGTATCAAAATCATTTTACTCCTTTGAAAATCTCCGAGTGTGTTTTCAGTAGACTTAAAAAACCATTTTTTAAAATTAAAGGCATCCCAGTTTAAGTCTGTTGATATTGTGTGTTTGCACAAGCGGTAGGTACTACGTTATTTAGTTCCTCATGTACATGTTTTAGGTCTGGTTCGACAGTACAGCTGTCGCCAAATCATATGTGGGCAACAGAAAAAATATTTCCTAGGTGTTACTGAGAGGGGCTTATGCTCCGCCCACAAATTGATTTTCTTGATTAAATTATTCTGAAGTGGGCAGAAGGTGTGTGTTTCCACTGAAAAAGAATGCTTGTGCTGCACTTCATGCCTTGTGGGAAAGCTTATGCAGGACTGAGGTGGTGATGGTGGTAGACCAATTATCAAGTCAATATGCATGATTATTAAAATATATGAAAAAAGCAGCAGGCCTGATGTATATCTGTTACTTTTTGTGAGTGTGTAGCACATGGGATCTTGGACCCCAGCGCTAGGACAATTCATGGCGGCTGCTGGGCGATGAAAGTGCAGTCCACTATCCGATGACACCCACCTGATCCTCTCCCTCACCAACAAACCCACAACCGCCAGAACCAACTTCCACAGTGGAATGAAGACCGTTGCTACCTGGATGAAAGACAGCTGCCTGAAGCTCAACTCGTTGCAAGACTGACATACTCATCCTGGGTCCCACCCCTTCAGCTTCGGACGACTCCTGGTGGCCAGCTGCTCTGGGACCCCCCCAACCTGATGGACCACGCATGCAACCTTGGTATCATACTGGACTCATCACTCACCATGAACAGCCAAATTAACGCAGTTTCCTCGGCCTGCTTCTTCATACACCGCCTGCTTTCAAAGACATTCAGATGGATCCCCCACAGAATCCAGAAAGATGGTCACCCATGCACTTAACACAAGCCGAGTCAACTTCGGCAATGCACTCTACGCCGGCTTCACCCAGAAACAGCTCAAGAAACTAGAGAATGTCAAAAACACAGCAGCCAGACTGGTACTCGACATCTCCCGCCGCAGTCACGTCACTGAACACCTCCGACAACTCCACTGGCTCCCAGTCAACAATAGAATCACTTCCAAGCTTCTCACTCATCCCTACAAAGCTCTAACCACAGCCTCACTTTCCACGCACCTACCGGACAACTCCAATCCTTCCAACTCGCCCTTGCCTCCGTCCCTAGGATCAACAAGACCAGAACCGAAGGATGCTCGTTCTCCTACCTCGCAGACAAGACCTGGAACACCCTGCCCTGCAGGCTATCCACCTTGCTGACCCAATTCAGGAAGGACCTCAAGACCTGGCCCTTTGAAGGATCCTCCACCCAGTACTACCAGCAGCCCCCCACCCCCGAGTGCCTTGAGACACTTACGGGTGAGTAACACACTATACAAATCCCTGATTGAGTATTTATAAAGTAGCAATGCACTTTACAAGCTTCATTATCATTATTATATATTATAAAAAGCACATGTTCAAGCCAATGGGCATTTAAGAGTGGTTTGCTATCTCTGTACTAAAGCCTGCAGAGGTATTGTTTGCATAGAATCTCACAGATTACCATAAGGCAATGGTTTTGGTGTTTGACACCTTATCTTACAAGGTATGTCTATTGCAGACTTGCACTGTGATAATCCTTGTTTTTCCCTCTTAAGAGAGATCATATGTTCCAAATTACAGTTGGTAACGTAAAATATTTATAATTCTATAAGGGTACGCCTGATGGTTGCCTTGTGGTAAAGCTTATGCTCAATAGGGGACGAGCCAACAAGAAGGGCTTAAGCCTGATGATTGTTTTATCGGGAAAACTTATTTCAGATGTGTTAGACCTGTCAGCCCTAGGGTGGTCTTTCCCTGTCATTTTTTTGCCCTTGCCTCATTTTTCCCACCTTCTTTTTGTTGGCCCATAGGTCTTCGGGCACCTTTTCATAGCTAATCTGTGTTAGGGTGCAGGTGCTCTCTACTTCAAACATGGCTGCCACTAGCTCCTGCTACTGCAGCGTGGTCTTTTAGTGTAGCACCCTAGTTGTCAGGAGCAGGCTGGACCCCCATACAATGTTGCAATACCAGCCACCCAGCCCCTGTCCATAGGTAGAGTGGGGAAGCTCCTGGAACCTTCCAGAACATAGGCGGAGTTAGGTTTTCCCGCCTTAGAGAGTGGTCACCTGACCTGGGCATATATAAGCAAGGGAGGGAACTTTTTCTAGACAGTTGGGGCATCACTGACCTGGGGAACCCACGCAGGAGTTTTAGGCGGTAGGGCCTAGTTAGGAACCTATGCTACTGGGAGTGACAGGATTTAGGTGCTGCCTCTTAAGCGGGGTGAGGTGTCCTAAGCTAGCCCCCTGATCTGGCCCAGTGGTAGGGAACCCCAGGGTCCATCTGCAGTGACTGAGGAGAAACTCTACAGGCCTTCAACTCAACCCCCCCCATCCCCCCTCAGCAACTTCAAGTAACCAACATCTAAGGGCACAGAACCATCCAAGCTCCAAGAAAACTGCTTTCCTGTGACCAGAGACTCATGGGCGATCGACCAGGTACTGGACTGTGCTGCCCTGCGCACTCACTGCCCTCATCTGGGCCCATCTGGCCCCTACCTGTCTCCCCTGACTGAACTGTGGGCAGTCCCTACTAAACTGTGTGAAGAGCGTGATCTAATGCCCCCTGTCCAGCGCTGCAGTTGGGATTGCCTGTACGGGATAGCGCTATCACCCTGAGCTCTGCTGTGCCACAGGGAGCGCCCCACCTCGAGTGCCTCGAGCGCTTCCTGGCGCTGTTCTGACCCACACGCTTCATTGGCTGCGTATTTGCCCCGGGTGGTCTGGGACTGAAGTGCACAGCGCAGGTTGACTCACCGCCACGGCCCGGAGCCGTCTGCGCCCTCCTGAGGCGTCGAGGAATCTCCTCCGAGGTCGCGGGAACTCCCCCTCAGCGGCCCCCGTATGCCAGGAGAGGGCCGCCGGAAACCCTGAGAGGCCGCGCTGGGCCGGAAATCATCCTCCTTCGACTGCCCCGGCGCCCCGTTGGAGGGTCGCGTCATTGATCCCCCCTCGGCGGCCCCCGGTGTCAGGAGAGGGCCGTCGCATCGTCGCCACCAGGCCACACTGGGCCCGAAGCCTCCCTGGGCCCGCACCACGTGACGGGAGCGCCGCCGCGTCATCGGCTGCGCCCCCGCCCAGGACATGCACCCATTGTCTCAGCGAGGCCGGCACCCGGGGGAAGCTCTGGGGAAGTCCACAAGAGCCCCCTCCGCTTGGCCCCACACGCCGTGCCTGGCCCTCTGCGGGCCCCAAGCCCCGAATGCTCGACCCGCCTCGCCCTCGGCGCTGGTGCCCTGAAGCTGTACCTGCACCGCGTCGGGCCGAGTGAGGCTCCGGGAGAGTTGGAACCCCTCTCCTTCGCCTGGTGACTGCGCAAGGGCCCCGGAGGGCCGAAAATACAAGGTAACCCCCGGGGAGGAGGGCGGTAGGCCGGGTAAGGCCCGAGGTCGCCCCTCCCCCCGGGTGAACTGTGACTGGACCCCATTGTCCCGCCCCCCCCCCCCCCCCTCCCCGAGTGTGCCTCGAGAGTTTGGAGGCTTGGGGGACAGACACTTACCCCTATGTTGAATTGCCACATTGCCAGTTTCTGGCCTGTAGGGCTTCTGTTTAGACCATATTTACAAGCCTGTTAATTGAAATGGGGATTTGCACTGTCTTGAATTCCCTTGCAGGGGCGGGCTTCAAGGAATCCTGAAAGGAACAAACTGCGATATTTATTGATTCATTCTAATGGCATTCTGATGATATGATGCTGGGTCGCAAAACGATCAGTATTCACAAGAAGAAATGCTTGTGGCTGTGTTCTTTGAAGTTATCTGTTGTACTCAAAGTACTTGATGAAATGTTTTATCACTTTCTATGAAGTGCAATTTAGAAGGCGTCCATGAGAGGTTTAATGTGGTACTTTACTGCAATACATTGGTCGCTTCTTGTAGGATCCTCCAGGTTTATGAAAGTACCCTCTTTGCCTGCTGAAGAGTATGATGCGACAGGCTGTGTTATTTAATGTTTCACTGCTCAGATGAGCTGGTTATTACTTTAATGACAAGTCTTACTGAAACTGCCTAATGAAATGCTTAAATGAAATACTAATGATTAGCTAAATGCATTACTTGCTTGATCCAAAGTCTATATAAAAGAACTTGATTTACAAATACAACTACTGGTGTGGTCTGCATTATTGCGCCCACTGTGTGTCTCATTGGATGAGTGTGTTAAGTAGCTGCTTTACACGCAAGCCCCTGGCTGCCTTCCTGCTCGAGCCATGCTACCCCTCGGAGAGCTGGTGGTCCCAGTTCTTACAAGATGCCACTGGTGTGATCTGTGTATTATGAAAAATTATGACCAAGGCAGCAGGTCTGATTTATTAAGACCCACTCCTGTTAAAGATTGTAGGCCTTTAAGGTTTGTTTGTTATTGCAATCTGTTAAAGCCTACAGACACATATTTTGTTACTTGAAATCTGATTCCTTCTCGATTTTGTTGGCAAGTACCCCTTTTGACAAAGCCTAGGGGTAGAAGATTTGTACTGTAAAATTTCTTGCTAGAATCTCTTCAGAAGACCTGACCGGATTAGGTGTCTGCCAGGAAAGTAAAAAATCTGCAACATATACATGCAACTACTTAAACTTCTACTTGAATAGAGAATATTTTGATCAGCCCTCTTCTGCCATTGGTCTGTATAAGTATCACTTACATTCTGCTTCCATCTGTGAGAGGATACAGCTTGGGCAAATGGGTCATTCTCTCTCTTACCATGTGAGTGACAGCATTTGTCCTATCACAATCACGTTTGCCTGCAAATGAGGTGCTTCAGTAGCAGGGCTGTTGGGCCAGTCTGTCAGTTTTTCATTTTCTCTTTTTAGAAGTTCCACTTCATTTCATTTCTTATCCACTTTATATTTTCATTTTAGAGCATGCTGCAGCTCCCCTGATGGGCTGCTTTCCTGTCTCTTATTTCATCTTCTGTTCGTCACATTGTATGTGGCTGCTGCCTCCAAATTAGGCGACCAACATAGATTGGTATTGTCAATAGTATATCTTTATTTTACCATACCTAGACATTGCTTTTAAACCTGTGGGTTATTCTGGAACTTAAAAAGATTCATACTTTAAATACAATACCATTATCTGCTACTGTGTATAATTGGATTTGTGATTGGAATATATACCCCCTATGTATATGTTGTTGAGTGAGTGTTGTATAAGTGAATGAATGCAATAGTGAGTCAGTGAGGCAGCTACATCAGTGCCAGAATGAGTTAAAGGGTACATTTATGATGATTTATTGGCTGCCTAAAGCCATCAATGACTGAAGAGGCCCTTTCATGTATAATCCAGGCCTATTACCATTGATGGTTTAGTTAAATAACTCCACTTTTGTTCCTACTGCAGGCTTATGAGCTGTGAAGGTTGAGGTCTATGTGTCATGGGATTCCCTTGTGCCTTACCTGCACAATACATTTCAATGTTCCGAGGAACTTGTAAACATGCTTCTCTTGGGTAGCACAACTTTGTGTTGCTTCTCTTTTCTATCTAAAGTCTTCAGGAGTCGCTTCCCTTTAAGCGACGCGTGCCACTGAAGCGAGCCCCCTCTCACAACCTTCTTTCGTTCTCTCTCCAGTTGTTCAAGAGAAGCCAGACCCAATTCCAGGATCCATGGAGAGTCGTTCCTGCGTGTTGATTCGGCGGGACTTGGTGGCACTACCTGCAAGTCTCATCAGTCAGATTGGCTACCGGTGTCACCCCAAGCTCTACTCCGAGGGGGACCCCGGCGAGAAGCTGGAGCTTGTTGCAGGTACCAGTAAGGGTTTATTCACAATGTTAATTTTACTGTTACTTTTTACTAACTATAATTGTTTTAAATAATTAACCCGTTTAGAGCGTCGAACGTTTGTTCAAATAACGGGTGGGGCCGCGTCGGCCAACGGACGTGCGCAGCACTACCAAGGTAGTACACGCGACGACCGCTGGCCGACGGCAGCGCTTAAGGGGTTAAAATGCGATAGTTTGTTTTTATCAGGCACATTGTTAATGTTAATTAGCACATGATTAGCTCAAAGAGTCCTTGGCCAAAGTCCCACCCACTGAGGACCCGCCTATCCCATACAGGCCACAATTTGTTACGGTCAAAAGCAAAACGTAAACAAATATTCTCAGACTTCAACCAAGCCAGTGTGGCAAAGCTCAAACCCTATTGCGTCCTAGTGTCAGACCTATCGGATATTATTGCATGGCGCAAGTTATAACTGGGTCAAAAATGAAACTGAGTAAACATACCCAAATATAAAACCAAGTAAGTTGTGAATGTTACCTTGGGCAAAGCCCAGAAAGTGTTTTTCTGTAATGTTTCACTCACTCCCTGGCAGTTCTATTTTCAGCTCCTACCACATATACGAACCAATCCAAAAGTGAGGTGCCTTTCCAGAACCAATTATAAACCTATTTTAGTGAAATTTGATTGAAAACCACTACAATAGTTTCTCATCTACTAAGATGTGCCACTCAATATTATGTTCACAAATTACTGTATATGAGTAATTAAGAATAGGAATGAGATTAATCATGCTTGAAGAGGAGTATGAGCAACAAAAGAGCAGCATGGTGTTCACCACAAGAGATTCCCTGGAAAACAACTAATGCTGGGCGTAGCTAATGTTTCTCAAGACTTAGTAGTGGGAACAGTGGCAAACATAAACAGCAGTCCACAGTGAAGATTCAGCTGTCGGTCTCACCGCCATCATGTGCATTTCACAACGTTAAAGATTTTTTCACACTTACAATACACAATGTCAAGAATTGCATCTATACCAGTTATTCATGAATGGAATCCAACTTTTCTGTGACAAAAATGTATGACACCACAATACAAATACCCAAAGTGCTGTCCTACATTAGCATATAATAAGTATGTAATAGAGGATATTACATCATGACAATAATAAACGGACTAGTCAGGTCTTCATTAATTCTTGCTGCTTTCAAAATAGCAATTTATTGTGCAATGAGTATGGTCATTCACTTTCACCCTTTCAACTCAAACTACTGCAAAAACTCGAACACACCCATTAACATACCCACTCAGTCTCACTCGCCTTAACTTCCATTTTACAAACCTACACATACCCATCAACCGGCTCACTAAGTCTCATTCACGTCTACTTCCCTCCTTACAAATGCTTACACAAACTTCAGCATACCCACTTTGTCTAATTCACCTTTACGTTACACATTACAAACTCCTACCCATCAGTCTACTCACTCTGTGTCATTCACCTCTGCTTTCCACCATTCAAGGGTAATTGCTTGGGCAGTAGTTAAGGTTTAAGTGATATCTTAACTGTGGAATTTTTTGTCCCCTTCAGTCCACTGCTCTCGCTCAGTCACACCCAATATTAACCCATTTATTGTCCTCTCAGTGTAACATGCTCTAAGGAATTGTGGTGGGTTTTCAGTCTGTTCCTCCCCCAAGTGCAAACATATGCTCCATTTGTCTCTCCTCTAAAGTGAAAATATGTTGCACTCCAATGAACTATTTTCAGATGTCAGCAAACAAAGATGCATTATAGAATTCCTTCTTATCATGCTAAAGCTTTGGGCAGTAGAACTGTGTATGCCTCTCTTAATTAGATAGTCCCTTTTAACTAAGGCAGGAACAAGATTAGTAAAATTAAGCAAAAGCATGAACCATTACCAGGTAGCCCAGTTAGACCACAGTGTGGCTAACCCCTCCAGAGTTGACTTTTCTCGAATTCCGCAAGAAACATATCCTGGAGGGGCATTGTGCTCAGAGACTGCCATAGATAGAAGGTATCTATGGCACTTCAGGAAACAAGGAAGGAGTGCATAAGAGGTCATTAGGTTCTTTCCTCTACCTTCTGTCATAACATTGTCCTGAATTTTACAGCCTTTCCCCTTACCCTTGAATGTCTGAACTTATAGGTTTTCTTAGCAGTGTGATTGTAGTGGGCACAGTATTAAACCTGTCCATGACAGCTTAGTTGGGGGTTTGACTATATATATATATATATATGTCATGGGGACCTTTTCTATTGCCTACAACAGTAAAGCAATATGGATGTTTTTCTGGTGTCTTCGGTCCCTTGTGCCAGGCTTGATTTAAAACCAAATCACAGGTGATGTCGCCCTCAGCTGAGCTTCTATTCCATCTTTTTGTGTCACATTTTGGGTTAAATTCCCTGGCAGTGCCAGTGTCAAAATCTGAAAATATTTCTCATTTGCAGCCCATGAGGAATGTTTGATCTGGTGCTACTTTAAGACGCATGATTCAACAGACTATGCTATTTAAATGCCTTACTTCTAATTACATGTTCGGGATTGAGCACAGAGCCATATGCATAATCTAATGTTTCATATGTATTTTTTGGACTTTAGCTTTGAAGGGATGTCCTCTTTTGAGCTGAGCTTTTTCTTTTATCATAGTAATTCCTATGCCAAGCCATAAAACGTCAGAGGTATAGCTAACGTTTGTAGCCAATCCTGTATTTCAAGTTATTACCAGGCCCTCAATTTTCTGAAATTTATAGTCTGATTTTGTCGCATAATGCATTGCTGCTTTTTTGTGGCTTTGTATCACAAAACATTGATATTGTTTGCTAAAGTGTCTCAATCAATCAATCAATCAATCAATCAATCATTGAATTTATATAGCGCACTACTTACCCAGAGGGTCTCCAGGCGCTGGGGGGGGGGGGGGGAGATTTGACTACTGCTCGAACAACCAGGTCTTGAGTTGCTTCCTGAAGGCGAGGTGGTCCTGGGTCAGGCGGAGGTGGGTGGGGAGGGAGTTCCAAGTCTTGGCGGCGAGGTAGGAGAAGGACCGCCCCCCTGTGGTGGTTCTACGGATGCGGGGGACGGCGGCGAGGGCGTGGCTGGTCGAATGAAGCTGGCGTTTGGGAGCGTAGAAGTTGAGGCGGCTGTTGAGGTATCCTGGGCCTTGGCTGTGTAGGGCTTTGTGTGCGTGGGTGAGGAGACGGAAGGTGATTCTCTTGTTGACCGGGAGCCAGTGCAGATCTCTCAGGTGTCCGGAGATGTGGCTGCGACGGGGGATGTCCAGGATGAGTCGTGCTGAGGCGTTCTGGATCCGCTGGAGTCTCTTCTGGAGTTTGGCGGTGGTTCCGGCGTAGAGGGTGTTGCCGTAGTCCAGACGGCTGGTGACGAGGGCCTGGGGAACTGTCTTCCTGGTCTCGGTGGGGATCCACCGGAAGATCTTGCGTAGCATGCGCAGGATGTTGAAGCACGACGAGGAGACGGCGTTGACTTGTCTGGTCATGGAGAGGGAGGAGTCCAGGATGAAGCCCAGGTTGCGTGCGTGGTCTGTTGGTTTGGGTGCGCTGCCTAGGGCGGGGGGCCACCAGGAGTCGTCCCACGCAGCGGGTGAGGATCCCAGGATGAGGACTTCCGTTTTGTCTGAGTTCAGTTTCAGGCGGCTGTTCTTCATCCATTCGGCTACCTCTTTCATCCCTTCGTGAAGGTTGGCTCTGGCGGTGGTGGGGTCGTTGGTAAGGGAGAGGATCAGCTGGGTGTCGTCGGCGTAGGAGATGATGTTGAGGTTGTGCTGGCGTGCGATGTCTGTGAGTGGGCTCATGTAGATGTTGAAGAGGGTTGGGCTGAGCGAGGAGCCTTGAGGGACGCCGCAGATGACTTCGGTGGCTTCAGATCTGAACGGGGGGAGGCGGACTCTCTGTGTCCTCCCGGCGAGGAAGGAGATGATCCACTCCAGTGCCTTTTCCTGGACTCCGACGTTGCTGAGGCGTTGTACTAGGGTACGATGGCAGACAGTGTCGAAGGCCGCGGAGAGGTCGAGGAGGATGAGGGCTGCTGTTTCTCCGTTGTCGAGCAGCGCTCTGATGTCATCGGTGACTGCGATCAGGTACCATGTGTTTGAATCTACCAAACCTATGACTAGCTAGGACGAAGGATCTTTAAAATGTTTTTTGCATGATAATTTGGGATCCTATTTTTGGATCTAGCTTGTGGATCCCAGCTAATTCCCTCGCCTAATGCAGAGGATCGACAGGCCATTAAGATTGGGGGTCGTCGTCCTCAATCCTTAGATCCTTTATTTGCTCAACTGCATACTGCTCCTTTCCTCTGTGCTTCTCCAAAACCTGTATCAGCAGCAAATGTATTTCAGTATCATGGTACTGGAAGGTCCTAATGCTGTTTATGAACCATGCAAGGAACACCATAGCAATTATCATTATGCACTTATGCACTCTGACTGCACATCTTCAGCAGTGCCCGGCAAATATTCCGCTTGACTCTACACAGTTCCTTCACACCTTGTGCTGCACTGCCTAAGAAGTGTGGCTCAATGGTTAGAGGCGGCAGACCCGGAAGCTGAGGTCGGCCCGGGACCAGGGTTCGATTCCCAACGCGGCAGGGTCTTGGGTCAAAATGTCCGCGGGCCTGATAATTCTTGCCTCGGTGCCTAGTCTAATCATGGGTCCCACTCTGCAACTCTAAGCAATAGCTTGCTTAATCTTCACAACGGCCCCTTCAACGCCGGGGATGCCTGGTCTCACCTTGGGGGTGCCCAGAAGGGACCATCTCACAGGGAAAGCCAGGACGGGTTCCCCAGTGGTATACAGCGCTGGGACACCCACGGTGTGGGCAGCTGTGCGCTTTACAAATAAACAACATTTACATTTATTTACATTTAAGCAATGTCCATCCTCAACATTGTGCAGTTATCTCTGAGCACCCTCAGTAATGCGTATTTATAGATGTTTTTTTATGCATCCTTTGCCATGCCCTATGCACACCAAGCCATGGAAACCTTCTGCACATTCCCAAGTGCCATCTGTATCTTGGCAGCTCTCTGCACCCTCATCGATACTCGGAGCCCGCATCCATGCTACGTACCTGCTCTGATCCTTCTCCGCAGAGAGAAGGAATCTGGATACATATTGCAGAGTGTAGCAGTGCAAGGGAGAACCTATGAAGAAGGAAAAGCAATAGCCCGAAGCTTTGTTGAAAGCTCTACGCTGCTACTTCCGCCCAGTGTTTGTGAGCACATCATGATTACTGACTGCTTGACACACTGCAAACTGCAAATTTCTCCCGTATAACGAATCAAGTAATGGACCGTTGCAAGGATTTGTGAGCAGTACACACCACAGATTTTCTTACCCAAGTTGGACGATGCAATGTTCTTTCTGTCAACCAAGGTAGATATTTAAATACTTTATTGCATGATTAATTTAAACCATATCTCTTTATCAACACAAATTGAAAGTATACGTATCCTGCTGGGCTTCCTAAAAGAGGTGCAGCAGGGAGCCCAACTCACAAACAAGGAGTCCTGAGCTCCAAGGCTACTACTTATTTCAAGCCCTGCCTAGATCTACATTAGTTAAACTAGTAGTAAACCTCAGGGAAACAGTACTTCCTGCTTTTTAGGATTCGTCTGCACAGAGCATGCGCTGTGCTTGTGAAATCTATTGTATTCAATATAAGTCTTAAAAAGGGCTTACTTCCATCCCCCTTGCTTTTCATTGGTCCCTGTGCTTGCCCCTTACTTTTCCTCCATTTCTATTGGTTGCATCATACTGTTTCCTGTTCTTTGTGTCGTTCCTCCTGAGCTTTTCTTGGCATTGTCCCATAACCCGAAGTACTGTTTCCATCCGCTTTTGGGTCACTTTTTTTTAATGTTTTGTAAACAAGTGCAGTGCTTGTTTACAAAATGCCCCTTGAACGCAGTGCTTGTCTACCTAATCATTCTCACCCTGGCTGCACGCATTTCAAGCCTGCTTGCCGGCTCAGGTTTTTTTGTTTTTGGTTGACCGAAGAGGCAAGCAAGGAGCAGTGACATCATCTCCCCTGCAGAGCACTTGTGCTGTGCTTGTCTTCTTTTACCTGCACACTGGCAGATCTGTGCCAAGAACACCAATACTTTCAGCCAATCAGCCCCTTGGAATTCTATGCAAATGAGTAGGATTTGTTGAGGTGATGACAATGGTCCTATCTTAGGCTGCCTTATAAATTACGAGCCCCGCCTGCTCGCAGATGGCAAATAGAATATGTTCAGTCATGGGATTGGTTCTCATGGGATCATCCATTTTAAAAAAGCAAAAACGGACAAAGAATGCTGGGCTGAATCTATGGACTGCTCACGTAAGTAGCTGCTTGGTTCCCCCTTTAGACATGTTATTTTATTATGATCACTTATTGTACTTCTCAGTCTAAATGCAGTTAAGATCACAATACAGACAAATCAGTTACTCAAAAGGAGTACTATTATTGCAAGCCATTTCAAGCATTGCTCATTTATACATTCGTCACCAAAAAGTTTACACATGCGTCTGATGGCAAAAGCGAAACCACCAGTTCCCTCATTCTTACTGCTTTTGACATTCACAGGTGTGCCTCAATCTCTTTGTCTCTCGCCAACATCTGGCTGCACACATTTACAGCGTGATTTTAAATTTTGTAAATCTCAGCCTGTTAACACACATTTTTAGTTGTTGCAGCTACTCTTTTGTTTTTAATCAAGGTCTGTTTTTTTAGTCCCTATATTTTTGTAGCTGTGCTGTTTCAGAACGTAATTCCTTTTTATTGAACCATCGCTGTGCTGTTTTTTCACTCTCTCCATGGTGTCAAACTTCCTGCACCTCCCAAGCATCCCCTCCTACCCCCCTCGCCCCACCCCGCCCCCCAATTGGAAAATCTCCGCCCCCCCCCCCCCCCTTCCCTTTCACATAGCGCAAACTAGACCCGAAGGCAAACTGGTGCAGCCCTGTCCAGATACTGTATACTGAAAATACATGTTTTTACCTTTACAAACATGTTTGTTAATCTGCACAAGGAATCCCAGTAAGTTCTTATTGATTTGTTAAAGGCGCTTGCATCACACCGGACCAATATTTAACACTCTAGGTGAGTTGATCCTTGAACGCAAGCCATCAGCTGCTTAGTGGTTACATGTCAGCACTGTGATTTGCCTTTTATTTTACACCTTCTGTCCCGGAGTTGGCTCAATGGACTGTATCATGGGCACACCAAAAGATCAAACGGAGGCGCCTTTTCTTTTTTAGATTTCATGTATCCAGTGACCTTTTCAAGGGCTGGCCAGCAAGGTTCAAGAGGGTGGTTCTTTTGTGCCAATGGGAGTGTAGAGGCTGGAAGTGAGTCGGTACCATATGCTGCTCTTGGTGTATGAAGACCTGGAGATTTGGTGGAGGCAGGCAGTCATGGAAGGATCTACAAAAATAGGAGTCTAGAGGGAAAGACAAACAGAACTAGGACGCCCTCCACTCTGTAAGCTAATCAACAACAACAGTCCTAGTTCTTATGGCAATATTCATTTACTGGACTGTAAACATCCATGGTTGAAATTCGTTATCCAAGGGATCTCTTTAGTAGCGGTCGGCGTCCTCTCAACCCTCGAGGGTTGAGAGGACGCCGACCGCTACTCTGACACCGTAACTTTCTCTAACGGGGAGTAAGGACCATGCTCACCTAAGGGAGCTGGATTCCGAATTATCATACTGGTATGAGAGGCAAAACTGCATGCAGGCACCCAAGATTCAGTGTCTCTTGCAGTGGCATTTAAAGTGAATTGCCCTGAAGAAATTGCCTGATAGAAACCAAGGCAATGAAACATGTCGGCTGTAAGTAGAGAGTGAATCGATAGGTAGTATTTACTCTCTCCTTTTTTAGTATATGTGTGTTCACTGTTTTGCAACAAAGAAAGGAACGAAAGTAAAGTTTATTGTCCTAGTTGCGCAGTGACTTATATGTTAAATGTTACATGTTGTTAGTTGTGTCACATATAAGTTGTGTCCACTGCACCATCCACTGTCTTTTTATCTTTTGGGTTCGAGACACGCTTTTGTTTTAGCTTGATGGCACCGATGATGAGAACAGGGCCATCCTGGTGAGTACCAACCAGGGGCCCCATTGGTGGTGCGCCCGTGAGGTGCCATCTCACTTTTCACACATTTTTTGTTTGTGCTGTCCTGTCTGTATAGATCAGAGAGGTTGTTGTTTTAAAGAGGCAGTAGATTGAAACATCTTAGGATTATCTTGAGACTAAAGAGATCCCTTGGATAACGAATTTCGACCATGGATGTTTACAGTCCAGTAAATGAATATTGCCATAAGAACTAGGACTGTTGTTGTTGATTAGTCATGGAAGGATGACAATACATAATAATGCATGGATTTTAGTCAAATGTACTTATTTTGCAGTTTTATAGAACGCGAATTCCACCAGAATGCATTGGAGTGTTTTACATGAGCACCTGTTACGTTACATTAAATAAAGACACATTCATTTTTTTGTAGGCGAGGTTTGATTAAGAGGTTTGGCCAGAATCACAGGATGTCAAGCCAACACATAGACTGAAACCTCGTTCCACAGCTCCAAAGTCGCCGCTCTGTCCATTACACCACATCGAAAAACCAAAGGAAATGATCGACGGAGAGTCGACAATACAAGCACTCACCCCCAGTCAACTGATCTGGGTTTAATCCATCACCGTTCTTTAGCCCACACTGCCATCCCAGTTCAGACATGGCCATATGCAAATCAGTCTGACCCTGTGCCTCATGGGAACAGTCCAGCCTGAACTGCCAAGCCATGCCTTCCTTGGACCGGAAACAAGCTACCGAGGACCGGTTCCTGGCATTTCAGCAGTCTTCAGCCCGGCTTGCTTGAATCCAGTGGCAAAGTGAGCAAGGGACTCACGTCTGAGCATACCCTGCCAACTTATGGCGAACAATGAAAAACCAAAGGAAATGATGGACAGAGCGTTGACAATACAAGCACTCACCTCCAGTCAACTGATCTGGGTTTAATCCATCACCGTTCTTTAGCCCACTCTGCCACCCCAGTTCAGACATGGCCATATGCAAATCAGTCTGACCCTGTGCCTCATGGGAACAGTCCAGCCCGAACTGCTAAGCCATGCCTTCCCTGGACCAACCCCTACTCCCTCTATTCCTTAACCCTCCCAACCTCCCCGATGTTCTTTTTTGTTTTACACCTTCCCCGTGGTTTCACCCACCCCTCATGCACTCCTCCTACTTACTCTTCGATGTCTTTCCCTCCCTCCTCCCTCATGTTTGGCCCATCCAACCCCCTGCTGTATTTCACACGTTGCACAGCAGCGTGGGCTGCTATGCTACAGGACTTCAAGTAAGACATTAAAATAAGCGTAATGATGCAATCTTTGCTGGGCACATCATAGTTCTTGTTTTTTAGGTCTCGCCTGACCCGGCGCATGCGCTGGGCTGGCGAGACATTTAATGGCTACCATGGCCACACCACACACAACCACACCACACACAACCACAACACACACAACCACAACACACTCAACCACAACACACCCGACCACATCACACATAAACACACACAACCACACATAAACACACACAACCCCACACACACACACACACACAACCACACACACACAACCACACAACCACACACAACCACACACACACAACCACAGATAAACACACACAACCACACATAAACACACAACCACACATAAACACACACACAACCACACATAAACAATCACAACCACACATAAACACATAAAACAACAAATAAACACACACAACCACACAAACCCACACAACCACACAAACCCACACAACCACACAAACCCACACAACCACACAAACCCACACAACCACACCACACACACGA
This sequence comes from Lissotriton vulgaris, assembly GCF_964263255.1. Lineage (NCBI taxonomy): Eukaryota > Metazoa > Chordata > Amphibia > Caudata > Salamandridae > Lissotriton > Lissotriton vulgaris. Next base: position 295,180 of record NW_028244801.1, on the reverse strand, counting down.
CCACAGCACACACAACCACAACACACAAGACCGCAACACACATGACCACACCACACCCGACCACACATAAACACACACAACCACACATAAACACACACAACCACACATAAACACACACAACCACACATAAACACACACAACCACACCAAACAACCACACCACACAACCACACCACACAACCACACCACACACACAACCACACAAACACACACAAACACACATTAACACACACATAAACACACACAACCACACAAAAACACACAACCACAACACACACAACCACAACACCCACAACACACACAACCACACACAAACACATATTAACACACACATAAACACACACAACAACACACAACCACACAAAAACACACACAACCACAACACACACAACCACAACACACACAACCATACATAAACACACACAACCACAACACACACAACCACAACACACAACCACAACACACACAACCACAACACACACAACCATACATAAACACACACAACCACAACACACCCGACTACACCACACCCGACCACACACAACCACACCACACCACACACAACCACACCACACAACACACAACCACACACACACCACACACAAACACACACCCACACACAACACACAACCACACACACAAGCACCCACAACCACACATACAGCCACACACAACCACACACACATACCACACACACACATACCACACACAACCACACACACATACACAACCACACACACGACACGCACAACCACACACACACACACGACACGCACAACCACACACACACACGACACGCACAACCACACACACAACCACACACAAAACCACACATACAAACACACACAACCACACACACAACCACAAACTCAACCACAAACTCGATGTTTGTGTTCCTTTATTTTGAGATGCTTTTAGTATTACTGTCACACACAACCACACAAACATCCACAACCAGCCACGCGCACAGCCACGCGCCCGGCCACGCGCCCGGCCACACTCCGGACCACACTCCGGACCACACTCCGGACCACACTCCGGACCACACTCCGGACCACACTCCGGACCACACTCCGGACCACACTCCGGACCACACTCCGGACCACACTCCGGACCACACTCCGGACCACACTCCGGACCACACTCCGGACCACACTCCGGACCACACTCCGGACCACACAAACTCAACCACACAAACTCAACCACACAAACTCAACCACACAAACTCAACCACACAAACTCAACCACACAAACTCAACCACACAAACTCAACCACACAAACTCAACCACACAAACTCAACCACACAAACTCAACCACACAAACTCAACCACACAAACTCAACCACACAAACTCAACCACACAAACTCAACCACACAAACACAACCACACGCACAACCACACAAACCAGGGATGTGGAATTCCTATAGCCCGACACCCAGGACTATTGTTTGGGGTCAAGGGCAACAAGTTTTAATGTGTATTTTGTCATTGGGACAAGTAGGCCCAACACCCTGTAGCACAAACCCTTTGGCTGCCAGTTTGCAGTACCACATTAAAGGTCAGGGAAGGGCACTGCCTGCAGTTAAGTTAATATTTGTGTGCATATGTTAATGCTGTTCAAATTTGTATTCATGGTTCATTAAGTTAAAGCCTTTATTATTAGGTTGAACGCTCTAAATAAATGTAAATTTTGACTGCACTACTGACAGTGGTTCCAGTATAAAAAGGTATACACATGGTTTCAAAGTTTTGCAGTATGAGGCTATGCATAATGCTCCCAGAATGATCTATGATTAGAAGCAAATATCTGCAGAAGCTTGAAAGAAAGATTAATGATTCTTAACTTTCAATATAAAATGTTCCTAAATGAAAGTAGGGGAAAAAAACATTTTGCTAAACTACTGTAAAATTTCAGGTACCATATCTTTGCAGCATCATTTAGTAAAATGTGTTGATGCATGCTAGTATTTCGTAAAGCTATTCATATTAGAAAATCAGAGGAGCCAGTATCAATAAGATTATGGAAAAAATAAACAAGCTTTGGCAAAGCCAGTAGGTCTGAAATTGCTGGTCAGTGTTTTAGTTTTAGAAATACGGGACTTGTTTTGGCATTGTTTTTGTAAAAACGTATTGATTTGAGAGCTGCCGGACCATCACCATTACAACAAACATTGTCAAAAGCAAAAATTGTTTTTGGTCTCAAAAAGCACACACTGCCAAATTAGTTATTGGCACTGAACATAACTATGTTTTGTGCCAATATGCTCCTTGTGAAAGAGCCGAATTCTGTCACTCACAGTGAAGCCAGCCAATACAGAGAGAGAGAGAGAATTTCAATAAACTCAAAAGGTCATGGTTAAGGCCAGACACAATTAGGGGCCCAATTATTAAAGAAAGTCTCAAAAGTGCACCCTTGGTATATGTACTTGCATTAAGTTTAGCTATATGGTTTTCGTGAATTCACAAGAATTTACAGAAGTAGGACAAGAAATTGTAGTCCTAGAAAATATTTGTGAACTGCATTATAGCATGAGCAATATGTGCATGTGTAGATTTGCTCATGCGAAAACCTGAGTGTTTGTAAGTTATTTTTCCCTCCAACCACTTTTTTCCTAACTCTGGAGGAAGGTTTGAGTCTGCCATTATCAGGAGTACATTTCCAACATTTCTCAGTATTGGACAAGATTAGAGAAGAGTTGTTGAAAACTCTTAAACATGCAGGTTAGCAGGTTTGAACAGACTCAAAAGGGCATTCCAACTCTGAAACTATTGCTTACTACTACCTTCAGTCCCAGTATGTAGATCTGCCGAAACATGGCAACATAAAGGAATTGCTAGTATTCAAACACTACCATGGTATGAGCCCTGGCATAATCAGAGAGGCTATATAAGAGCTCTTATATAATGAGATTGCTGCCATAATTTGTCGCCGCACTACATGGCACCAAAGGGACAAGTGGATTTTGTTACAGGACAAGTAGATTTATGAAGCAACCTGCCCCATGGACAAGTAGATATTAAATTCCACACCCCTGACACACACACAACCACACACACATACATACCACGCACACACAAACACACCCAACCACACACGCAACCACACACATACCACACACACACATACCACACACACACAACCACACACCCACACAACCACTCACAACTGCACACACACAACCGCACACACAATCACACACACAACCGCACACTCCCAACCACACACACGAGCGCGCGCACACACAAGCTCCAAGCGTGCACACAAGCGCGCACACACAACCACACACACACCCAACCACACCCACAAACACACAACCACATACATACCACACACATAACCACACACACTCACAACTGCACCCACACAACCACACACACAACCGCGCACACACAACCACACACTCCCAACCACACACTCCCAACCGCACACTCCCAACCGCACACTCCCAACTGCACACTCCCAACCGCACACTCCCAACCGCACACTCCCAACCGCACACACACATGAGCGCGCACATAAGCGCGCACACACACATAAGCGCGCGCACACACACAAGCGCACACACAAGCACACACATCCACACACATCCACAACCACTCCCAACCACACACACACCACCACACCCAAAACTGCACCCACACACAACCGCACAAACACACAACCGCACACAACCACACACACACAACCACACACACAACCACACACACAACCACACACACAACCACACACACACAACCACACACACACAACCACACACTCAACCACACACTCAACCACACACTCAACCACACACTCAACCACACACTCAACCACACACTCAACCACACACTCAACCACACACTCAACCACACACTCAACCACACACACAACCTCACACACACAACCTCACACACACAACCTCACACACACAACCTCACACACAACCTCACACACACAACCTCACACACAACCTCACACACACAACCTCACACACACAACCTCACACACACACAACCTCACACACAATCTCACACACACACTCTCACACACAATTTCACACACACACAATCTCACACAACCACACACACAACTCCACACAACCAACCACACCCACACACGACCACACCCACACACAACCACACCCACACACAACCACACCCACACACACAACCACACCCACACACACAACCACACCCACACACACAACCACACACACACAACTACACCCACACACACAACCACACACACAACCACACCCACACAACCACACCCACACACACACAACCACACCCACACAACCACAACAAGCATTGGAATAGCCAATAGGTCTCGCCTTTGGGACCTTATAAGTGTTTATCCACACAACAGTTAATGTGGTTGCACCAAGGATATTGTGCTGCACAACTAAACACCCACAAACACACAACCACATACATACCACACACATAACCACACACACTCACAACTGCACCCACACAACCACACACACAACCGCGCACACACAACCACACACTCCCAACCACACACTCCCAACCGCACACTCCCAACCGCACACTCCCAACCGCACACTCCCAACCGCACACTCCCAACCGCACACTCCCAACCGCACACTCCCAACCGCACACTCCCAACCGCACACACACATGAGCGCGCACATAAGCGCGCACACACACATAAGCGCGCGCACACACACAAGCGCACACACAAGCACACACATCCACACACATCCACAACCACTCCCAACCACACACACACCACCACACCCAAAACTGCACCCACACACAACCACACACAACCGCACAAACACACAACCGCACACAACCACACACACACAACCACACACACAACCACACACACAACCACACACACACAACCACACACACACAACCACACACTCAACCACACACTCAACCACACACTCAACCACACACTCAACCACACACTCAACCACACACTCAACCACACACTCAACCACACACTCAACCACACACTCAACCACACACACAACCTCACACACACAACCTCACACACACAACCTCACACACACAACCTCACACACAACCTCACACACAACCTCACACACACAACCTCACACACAACCTCACACACACAACCTCACACACACAACCTCACACACACACAACCTCACACACAATCTCACACACACACTCTCACACACAATTTCACACACACACAATCTCACACAACCACACACACACACACACACACACAACTCCACACAACCAACCACACCCACACACGACCACACCCACACACGACCACACCCACACACACAACCACACCCACACACAACCACACCCACACACACAACCACACCCACACACACAACCACACCCACACACACAACCACACCCACACACACAACCACACCCACACACACAACCACACACACACAACTACACCCACACACACAACCACACACACAACCACACCCACACAACCACACCCACACACACACAACCACACCCACACAACCACAACAAGCATTGGAATAGCCAATAGGTCTCGCCTTTGGGACCTTATAAGTGTTTATCCACACAACAGTTAATGTGGTTGCACCAAGGATATTGTGCTGCACAACTAAATACTTAAAAGGTCCCAAAAGTGAGACCTATTGGCTATGCCAATGCTTGTTTTACTTTAAGCCATGTTACTCAGCAGCTCATATGCTGCTGTGCAACATGTAAGAAAAACATTAACAAAGCTAATAGATTTCACATAGGCAAACCTTTTGGCTCTGCCAATGCTTGTTCTTCTATACTGGCCAGCCATTTGGCTAGTAAATCATCAGAATGTCTTGTCCGTGACCCCTCAGATCTTTATGAAAGTTTAAACTCTACTTTTAATCACGCCTTGGATGAGATCCAGATGAATTGGACACAAAAAAGAATCACCAACAATTTATATTGTGTACACCAGACCTAAAAATTTAACAAATAAACCTCTTACCTGCAGCTGGTCGGCAATATCTTGATCAGCTCTCGGTGTCCAATACACTAATTAAATATATGAATAAAACCTATTCCATCAAACTGGTCTTTGATTACCTTTTTTCCCTTTGTCAACTTCCTTGTGCTCTAAATCCTCACTAATGTAGTCCATAATCGCTCTTCCTGCTTTTTAACATAAGTTAAGGTACGGGTTGAAATAGAGGCAGGATACTGGATTTTCCTAATGATTTAGCAAACGGCTCATCCGTAAATTGTGTCCGTCCATCCAAACTTTGTGCCAGTCCATCCACACTTTGTGCCAACCATTGTTCGCTACTGGTGCTCCAAAGGCCAGTCCCTGGCCTCGTTAATGAACATTTCATAATATCTAATGAGACACTTTAACCTTCATTTGTTTAACGCATTTTTTATGACTGGCAAGGTTCCCACAAATGCAAAACAGATAGTGGTGGTTTTATTTCTTTAACATTGCTCTTTGGACCCTACAGACCTGGCTAACCTTCGACCTATTAGCTTATTGTCCTACCTTGCGGAATCCCAGGGACAAGCAGTACAAGTCCTTTCAAAGATGCTTCCAGGTCGGTATAAGTACAGAGTGTGCGAAACTCTTGGACCTGGACGTCCTGAGCATGGAAATGGATGGTGCCCGGTGATGAGCACTGATTTTTGCTGTTGCTTTCGAGCAGGAATTTTCAAAGATGATTTTAACTCTTCCAAGTTTAATGAAGCGCGAAGTTAGCAAAGTTTTAAAAAACAAATGCACCTTTGGTGGATACTTGCGGGAGGTGGAATTCATTTCAGGTGCCGCTCAGTCCCATTAGCTGTAATGAGAAGACCTCTGCTGCTCAATAACTGCTTACTCTGATTCCCTGCTTCCGTAAGTCCCGGCTTTCTAGGGGGGTGAACGAGGTGAGGTTGCCAAGCAGTGGTGGTTGGTCCAGGAGGAATAGTCATTCCAGATTTCCAGTATATTGGCATAACACCAATGGCTATAAAATAACTTAGAGGTTATCCTAAAGTTCTGGCATAGATCCAGCCCGCCTGAACCTCCCTTGCACGAGTACTTCGAAAAAGCATAGATAGAAAATTGTGATCAATGCCATACAGCTAGAATTTGGGAATTAAGATACATTCTCAGAAAGACAAAACAGAAATGATGCTTATGTTAAAAAAACGAGATATGTCCGAAAACAAAGGGCGCGAGCAAAAGCTGCGAATAAATGTGGCCAGACGTAAAACAAACATGATTGATATTATATACCTGCCACCAGTAACATTATTTATCCAAATGACCAGGAGTTAAGAAAGTGGTTGGTGGCAAGGTTTTGAAACACTGTCCGAGGATGTTGTGTCCTTGTATACCTTTTAACACTCTAAATTCACCTTTTTTGCTTTCATAAATTTTGTATTAGAAGAGCTGTCTGCGTGAGCCCATTAGCTAGCCCTGGTTACTACTTATTGATGCCCGCGGCTCTGAGACCGCATAAATAATCCACCTTCCCTCTCTTCAGTGCCACTGACACTGGCAGGACGACGGCTATTCAGCGGCTGGCTTCGCCGCTGATGCTCAGTCATTTTTACTTCAGCAGATGTTTCTGCCAATAAACCCTTTATGAGTTGTTTCCCTTTTTCCCAGGAACATATGCCAGTGTATTTCAAAAACCAATAACCCCTGTGTGCTGGGGAAAGCACGTCGATCCTGCCAAAATAACCAGCACAATGCCTTCTGCTGTTTAGGAAACAGTGCAGATGAGGTAAAGGTGTCAAGTGCTGTGCCCTCAGCCCTTTCCTTGCACGTGTTCTTTTCTTATGTCTTTTTAGCTCACAGTTTGTGCTCCACGATGAGAAAAGGATTGGACATTGAGGCAGATTTTACCCCTTTAGCTCTAGGTCAATTTAGGTGTGTAATATGATGTTGTGAAGTCCTTTTTAGGTCTCGCCTGAGCCAGTGCATGCGGTGCTCTGGCAAGACATTCAGTAAGCCGCTTTTGGAAGTGCTTCCAAAGCGGCCAAGCACGCATGCCTCGTTTTCTTGCACTTTCGTTCCGTAAAGGCGTGTGCCGCGATTATAACAAAAGTAAAGAAATAGAAAAAAGGTCTATTTCTTTACTTTTGCTATAATCTCAGCACCCGCGCTTTACTTTTACCGCGAAGCGCGGGTGCCGCGATTATAACAAAAGTAAAGAAATAGAAGTTTTGTTCTATTTCTTTACTTTTGCTAGAATTGCGGCACCAGCGCTTTACTTTTAACATTAAAAGTAAAGTGCGGGTGCCGCGATTATAGCAAAAGAAAAAAAAGTAGAAAAAAACTTCTATTTCTTTACTTTTGCTAAAAGTGATAGGAGGATGGATTGGCATAGCCAATAGGTCTCGCCTTTGGGACCTTATAAGTGTTTAGCAATGCAAGCATATTTTGCTGCATGACTAAATAATTATAAGGTCCCAAAAGCGAGACCTATTGGCTATGCCAATGCTTGTTAGATCTTGTTAGCGAGAAATTAATTTTGACCGCAGGAGAGCGGATTTCATTTAGTGTATCAGAATGTTTGGCCAGCAACATCTATTGTTTCATGAACTGCTACAATGATTGATTCATGCTGTTGTCTCCTCTTCTGTTGGCTTTGGAGAAGCTCTGTTACTTTGGTTCCCATGTCCTTGGTGCAAAAATAAGTGATACATAAGGATACAATCATTGACCAGGTGGATAGAAACAGCAATGTTCAAAAGAGCAATATTTTGATTCTTCCCAAAGGCCAGGTTTATCTATGAAGGAACCATATTCGAGCAGCTTAGAGCTGAACAAAGAATAGGTGGTCATGCAAATGCAAAACACGCAAATGCCCAATCTGAAAGCCTTCAGATTGGGCACAATCTGAAGGCTATTCTGGATTTCAGGCCTCTAGCAAGTCTAGGCTCTTTTAAATAAATTGTTTGTGTTTTCTATTTGCAGGCTTGTTTTGAAGTACTTGGTTGTTGCTTCTTTAGTTTGAGTTTTCCCCTACATGATGTTGGCGTGTTCTCTTTCTGGCAGGTGTTCTAGAATGCTGTGAACTGACTGTGGGTTCTCATCTATACTAGACTACATTTTTATCATTCCCTAATGAAAATTGTTTTGTTGTTATGTATATTAATAATATATAATATATAGCACTCTGTAGAGGACAGTGGCAGTCTGCTACCCGTAAGTTCACACCTGGCTAGATTGAGCAACGTTTGTTTCCGAGTCCTTTCATTAGTTGCTCTCCTTCATTGGATTATATCCCGGTAACCAAACTTTATAACTAGCATAACATTGAACTTGTGACACCCAAGATGATGGGTGTTTTCCACCACTCACACCTACATGGAAATAAACTGGTTGAGTTTAATTTCTGCAAAATAATATTTGACAACCAGGCCCCATGTCTGCATGAGGAAGTAATTCTGTACTTACAGTACCTTCCTTGTAAGTATAGTTGAACTTAAAGTCCAAAGCAAAATGAAAACAATATAGGTTATGTTACATTGTTTTCACTTTGCTTGTGGATGTTTACTGAGTACAATTACAACTTTGCTCTCAAAGGAATATAGGGCAACTGTGGCTAGAGCCGTAATAGGAGCACAAATAATTATTTTATGCCCCGCTTTGGCTGGGCCATAACCATTTAATATGATGTCTTGCAGAACCCTGCAGACAGACCCTGATCTCTCCACAAGAACTCCTATTCTTCTAAAGGCCATCATTTGCTTCCCGCATGCAGAACGAAGCCATTTTATTTGATGGACACATCAGTGTTTGGCCAGTTACCATGCTGCTTAAAGCAGCTATTTGTCCCATAAGTACCTGTCAGAAACCTGAGATGAGGTCATAAAGTTGGAAAAGCTTGCAATTGGTGGAATTTCTTTCAAAAGGACCCGTGAAATTGTGCACAGTTTCTTCTATTCAGTTAATTACGGCAAAATCGCCTTTTTAAAGTCCAGCTTAGACTGCGTATATGCGATTTCTTCGAGGCATGCTGAATATACTTTGTGAGCTTACAGCCTGCTTACTGCTTTTCATTTGTTTGTGTTGTTTAAAAATCATTGTTTTGAAGTTATTTGTTCCTATTTGTCCCTATTGTTTGTTCCCTCCCATTGAGCAGGCCTCCATTACTTGTAGCCTTCCACTTGTCCCATTTTAGTTGGTGGCTCAGGGACTTCACAAGCGTTCATGCATTTCCCTAGATCATCGCGGCACGTCTCACTTGATCTTTAAGCATGGCGGCAGCTTTGGGAGGCCAAGCGTCTTTCTTCTGAACTGTATGGTGTGGCTCGCTCACCAGTTAGACGCAACTCTGCTATCGGCTCACTACCTGGTCCCTGACTGCAACTGTCTGTGATGGCTGCGGTTAAGCAGTCTGTCGCATTTCTGTCGGTCAGCAGCTCGAAGGGCTCGGTGGACGATTTGCGACGAAGTTTCGTTCAGCATGGGAATAAGCTCATCTGATTTCTCTGGGGTATTTTCCTGGGGTGTTCTGTGTCTCGCGTAGACATTGTGTTGACGTAACTATGTTTTTATTTTATTAGCAATTTTTTTGTTTGTTTTCTTTTGTTATATTTTTCCCACCACCTGGAGCTTTTTTTTCCCTTGTCCTGAACCCTTTTTGTTGTACATTATAAAGCAGTAAATGTCTATATCAAAGTATATATGCGTATGTTCACTGTACTGTCTCACAACAGGCTCTACGTAACTAACGTGTAGGACGCATCATCCGTCTCAGCAGCGTGGAGGACTGCTCTATTAATTGGCCTTTTTCTCTCAAAAAATTGTGTTTTTGATTGGCCGTAAATGTTACAGCTTTTCCACAGTGGTTGCCTTCATTTAGTAATGGTAGATGATTGACTGTTAAGATTTGCAGGGCGGTGGGCTCGCCCTCATACAGGCTCTTTTGTTTGCAGGAGATATTTGTGAAGGTCGCAGTCTTATCTTTCCTTTGATATGGTGGGAGGGTTCAAAATAAGCCTACGGTAGTGGCGCCACCACCATCACTCTGACCGTATTCGCTGAGTTTGAGTGGCAGCTGAATGAAAACATACACCTATCTCCATTCCTAAAAAAAAATGTTTTCATGCTTTTATTCTTATTAGTTACTGATCAACTTAGAATGGTAACTAAAATGAAAAAAGTGCCTCATGGCTTTGCAGGAATACGCATGTGTGGTGCGTGCGCTTACAAAATGACACAGCCAAGCACGTCAAAACCTTTATTTATTTTAAATACATTTTTAAGCCACTCTGCACAGAACCTGGGATGCTGTGCTGCATTGCTCAACAGTTTGGTTCCAAAGGCGAGGCCAATTGCTTGTTTTTTAACAGGTGTCATGGTCTTTGCAGTAGTGTGCAGTTCCATAGTTGTTTGCGTTCAACCCTTAATAAAGTCTTATGATGATGGTGATTCTGCACCACAGTTGCAAGTGTTCAGATGAAACACATTTTTTACATTGACTTTTCTCTTACTTTCTTTACTGGTATTCTTCAGTTCCAGTGCTCTGAAGCGGAAGGCACTTCGTCACTCTTGCGCTATCACACATGCAGTGTTGCATACATTCTTATATTCACTCTCCATCATCTTTATTTACAAATTGTATCCACTTGGGAGTCTGAAAATGTATCTACATTTTATTATGTAATGTTATTCAGAAGAATCAGACGCCTCTTCTGGCATATGTTGTTGATTGACATCTTTGGGAGCCTTAAGTGCATATCCTTGAGAAAGCACTTATGACTTCATCCTTGCTGTCACAGGCTAGAGGTTTAAATGGAATAGGTTTCAGCAGTTTTTCACATAAATGTAAACAATGTTTTGATTACTTCCAGTTTAAACTGGGGGGGGACCGAATATTGAAACATGAATGAATAAGTGGGGTTGGGCTGGACTACAGGGTGACCAGGCAGTTCCAGAATGGCTGGGCTGACAGGTCAGTGTGTAGACCAGTTTATTATCGGTTTTGGGGTCTTTTGTGGTCTGGTGAGCCGGGTTTTACTGTTGATTTCTCTGATATTACCACAAGCATTGCCTGCAGAAAACACAAATGCTTTCAGTCTCATACAGCTTCCAAAACACATATACAGTTACAAACTGCCCAATTTGCAAACACCGGCTCCTTTATTTGGCTATCTGACTTGCTAACGGAGGCGACTTTTATTGTTGTGCCAGTCTTACCCTTATGAGAAGCAGCAAGTTTGTATTAACTGCACGTGCATACAGTAACAAATACTAAGGTTTACCATCAGTACTGTTACTATTGTGAAATCTCAAAATCCCCTGCGTTTCATTGTCAAATGTGATTCTCCCCAGCCCCCACTTCATGCACAATCTTCTGTATGTTAAACTTGATCGCCCCCCACTCCAAAGAATGTTATCCCTGCACTCTTTGCTCAGTTGTATAGCCACTGTGTATGAATAAAACTGCCTGAGCTGAAGTTCTACTGATGACGTATATACACGTCGCTGTTCTTTTTCTTACACAAAGGATTTTAGACTTTCTTTTCAAAGTTCACTGTTTTAACCATATGTGGAGGATTTCAGAAGTTAGCCCTGGACACTCCTAGCCATGAACGCTGGCTTGCTGCCGGACATATGTGGGTATTTCATTTATCAAGAAGCAAGGGAACAAGATAAACCACTGAGACTTTTAGAAAAAACTACAAGGGAAAGCAAGGATTTTGTATTAAAAAATATATAAATACATAAGACTTGGGTCTGCTAATGAGAAGATAGAGGAACAACAGCTAGAGTTGGTGGAGACTGGGATTGAGATGCAGAATTTTTAGGTTGAGTCTTTTCTTAATCATCTCTGTTTCTTAGGAGAGTAACAAATGGCTTTGTTTAGGCACTGTCAACCAATTTAGTCAGTCATTCTGCTGATCTGGTTGCTGAATAGAGCTGGTGTACTGAAGTTAAGAGCTGCAAGGATATTGAAAGAAAGCAAGCTACCAGAAGCACAGGGGAAAGTATAATAATGAAAAATATTAACTTTTTGTCTGTGTATGTGTGTGTGTATATGAAATGTATAATGAAAAAATTAAGTCCAGTGATAGCAGATTTAAATAGTTTTTCCCTTCCTTCTGGTTTGTAGTGTGGGTTCTGCATCCCTGCAAAATATGAGAGCAATGATGTTGCCACTTCTCTCCCAATTTCATCCCGTCTTCCTTCTGTCCCATCCAGAGTCCAGCTTTCGTCTCCTTTTTGTAGTCCCTCCAGCCACCCCAAAGCCCCCGCCCACTGCACTCTGATCCCGCCCACTGTACTGCTAATCTTTACCCGATTCAGATATTTCACCCAATCCTCCTTCATTTGAATAAAGCACTTTCATTCTGCCATAGAACTTCTTTACTTGAATAGGAATCACTAAAATATATTCTGGATGTGATTTCATACAGTGAAGAGGTTTCAGTGAGTTCACAGGAAGCATCTTTCGACAATGTATCGCCTTTAATCCGACCAATTGGCTGAAGACCTTTGTGGAGCCTTTCTGGATCACCCCTCTCTATATCAATCACAAAGGCTCAATCCCCCGAACTTCTCTTTTTATGCTGATATTGAATTTGATCAATTGCTCTTTAAAGGGAGCAGTAACCCTTTTAGTCCCACAAATGCTGGTAACATGTTAATGTGTCCTTTCATTGAATAGTAGCCTAGACACCGAGCATCTCCTGTCAAATTTGTGTAGAAGGTACTGATCCCATAGTAATGTGCTCTTTAGAATGCAATGTAGCCTGTGCAACATACACAAAGTGCCCCTCACCAGAGGAAACTAGTGTTCATTTTGAGTGCACTCATGGAGTGATCCTCACAGAAGTCCTGTGGCACGGGGTGGGTGGCAGGACCCATGCAGTAGTGGAGTCTACTGTCTGCCGAGAGTAGTCTGTTTGCATCTCATGCTCTCTTGAACCTTGCTGGTAGCTCCTAGGGAGAGTACACAGAGGAAGTCTGGTTGGCATCTGTATGGCAGACAATAGCCATTTGGTACATATGAAGATTGTACCACAAATTCCTTTCAGTCTAGGAGTATGCCATGTGACCTTGAATGTCCAAGGGCGAGTTTCATCTAGGTGCTGAAATTCAGGGCACTAGTCCAGGTGAATCTGCACCGGCACTACTGTACAAGGGTTGGCAAGGTGCTATAATTATGTATCTTCAGATAAAGACTTTATTAACATTAATTTGCCTGTGACGTACAGCAACATACAGTATGTGCTTCTTGAAAGAATCATCATCTTAAAGTTGTGTCTCTGTTGAGTCAACAGTTATCATGTCCACCAGGGGTACTTACGTAGGTTAGAGTATCTAAAATGGCCAAGGAACGGTCTTCAGCCATCTTTTGTGGAAAGTCGGAATTGTCTTCCTGTGTTTTAGTTGGTGCCTAAATTCACAGTAATATGACCCTGTGGTTCTTCTAAATAAATATTGAGCTATACTGTTTCTTTATGCATTCAATAGAAAACATTGGCCTGGCTGGTTTAATGGGAGTCTCCATAGAGAGGCATCTGATCTGCTGGCTAACACACAGGATTTTGCTAGTAATTGGGTTCCAGCCCCTGCCAAAGCCTTGGAAAACACTCTGTGATCTTGGATAAATAGCAGTTTTCGTCATCTTTGTTTTCTCATGTAGGTACTATAAAGGAGAGGTGGAGCCTAGGCAAGTTACCTGTGATGGAAGAAACAAATTCGCAACTTTGTCTTGTCCATGAGGCTCTGCATGTCTGCTTACCTTTAACAGTTAATGCTCTATTCCCCCAAACAGGGTCCTAGCGCCCTCATCTCCCAGCGGCTGTGGCAGTCCCTGCATTAAGGCTCATCCCTCTGGAACATGAAAGTTTTACCTCTTCAGCTCGAGGGAGACTGGAGAACCAGACTGTAAAGATCTGTCGCCAATCCGGTTCCACAGATCTAGTCTAGACACTGCTTCCATTCCTCCAATCGTCTTGCTTCAGTACTTTTTTAGTTAGCTCTACAAGTGCTTTCGAGCATCCAAAAGGCAGAACAGCACTATAAAGTCACAATCCTTAAGTTGATCTGACTAGAATTAGGAAAAACATGGTTAATAGGGAAAAATTGGTTTGGTCGAACTCCGCCTGCTGTAAAATCCTTGCCTGAATGAGTCAATTGTTTTTTTCATATACATTTTGTTTGTACCATGTTCTCCGCAAGCTATTTGGGTTTTCTTTTACAGAGTAGTGATTTATAGGTTTGCTGTGGTCAGTCCGAAACAGACTGTGCTTATTGTGAAGAGTGTGTGCTTTGAGAGGCATTTCATTGCGTTTACTTTATTTCATATGTCGCTTATAACAACATTCTTTGTGTAACTGTCAGACTAGTGCTGTACTGAGTGGCTATTGTTGATGACCACAAGTGAGCCAGCGTACAAATGTGTGACTCAGCAGTTCGCAATAAGGCTGCTAGTAAATGATTTCACTGCATAAGCCACAAACCCTGGCTCCTAACTCTTGATTTGCAAATTTGTGCTTGGAAGAATCATGCCTTTTCCTACATCAAGGTGAGGTGTAGGCTTCTCTTAAAATCAAGAGAAGCATTGGATGTTGGTGTGGCAGAAGAGTCGCATTTCAATAAATGCAGCTCCTGTTACAGAGATTGTATACCCAACCTTCCACCTGCCTTACTAAAAAAAACTCAGTGGTATGGATATAACGATTGAGCTTCATCTCCAGGTGCACTGTCGTCTCAAAAGTGGCTACCAGGGAGTTTGGCTTTTTCCCTTTGTAAATGCCTGTGTTCCTGACCACTGGCCACTTAATATCCATAGTCGAGCCCCGTGTCCCATATGAACTACTGATCTGAAACAGGCACCTTTGAGGAGTTCCCGGGACTTTTAAGTTTTTCCCCGAAAGGCATTCAAGATTTCAGCTCCATTTGAGAGCAGTCTTGTAAAACGTATCCAGAGGGGAGTTGGCCTTACAAGTGAATCGTCGGTCTATCGTCTTGCCAGACTCATTGACTTTGTGTGCTTCGACAGTGACTTATGAATGGTAGTTTTTGTGTAATGTGCATTACTCAACTGGGAGGATGGGCAGGAAGGGTGTATAGTTTAGATGCAGGACACTTAAGGTTTTCCACAAAATATCTCTTGTATTTTCAGATGTAAAGAGTGCTCAGCATGAAAATTAATAACATTTACATTTGTAGATCTTGTCTCGGTCTGCCATATTTTGCTTGGTGGCCCTGGGCAGGAGCAATTTGTGATGGGAGCCCAGTTTTGAACAGGAGTCTCACCGCACTGTGGCCTGGCAGTCCTGTAGCAGACAGGGTGGCATCTGATGGATTTCCAGCTAGAGCCTACTGCGGCTCTGCTGTCAGAAACCCAGCAATTCCCCCATCTCTAAATGAGGTGGGAAACCATGACTTGGCTGGGAGGAAAATCTGCCAATTTGTGTCTGTGCTGCTGCACTGCCAAACTTTAAATGAGGCCCGAGAAGTTCCTGCAGGTCCTACAACAGTAGAAAAATGGCCAGAGTAAATGGACTGAGTGAACTTGTCCTCTTCCCACTCTGTATACTCTGACGTCTAAGCAATGCCTGTCAGATCTTAGAACAGAGAGGTCCAGCCAGTCGCTCATCCTGATCTTCATTTGTCACAAAGACACTACATGGTTCCATCTTCTCTACACAATCCTGTATGTAGTTCCAAAGCCTCAGTCACATGCGTCACATAAATCATTTACCTACCAATTGTGTTGTATGTTCTAGGCATTACTTGTCTTTTCTCATAGCTCTGTTGCCCCTTTGTTTTGACATCGATGAACCATGTGTAGTTGTTGATGTGCGGATCGCACAACCCTGGGAATACTCAAATACCGGTGTCTAGTTCTTGCAGCATTGCTATTTGTGAGGGGACTGGAGATAGTAGTGTTATTCTAAAACTAGGGACATCGGCGATGAACATTGAATTTGGGTTTATTGGGCACCTTAACATCCCTCCCCAATCTCCATGAATGCTCTTATCCCCTAGCAAGTTCTTGCTTCATTCTCTTAATTGTGGGTTTCCCAAGAAAACAAAATGACAGATTCATACTAGGACCATGGTACCCTCACATTGCAAAACAACATCAAAGCTACATAGTAGGCCTACAGTAACATCTTTACTCCCCACAAGTCTACAGCATTCACATGAAGTTAGCTTCACCGTACAACACCTTGAAGTGCACAATATAGTATTATAGTCATGTACCTGGCTAACAATACTTTTAAAACAGCTGGTCAAGCCATGCAAAGGAAACACAAATAATGTATCCCCACAAAGAGTGGTAAGGTTGTTTCAATTCGCACACACTAAACAAAGCAAAGATCTCGATTGAACCTATTTTTGCTTTCACATTAACCAACACAAACAATAACTTAAGTCCATTCTTAACAACCACAATACTGAAAAAGGAGGCTTAGCAGCCCATACTACAGAGTGGGGTGACTGCACCTCCAGCTTAGCCCCAGAGTACCTCTTCTTGCCTGCTGACTCATTGGGGAACAGACGGACCATACTGGGCTTCCTTCATCTCGTTGAGGCGGCCTCAGTAGTCTGGGAATTACCAAAGGATCCGTGAGTCGGCGTGCTAGCTTCTGATCAAGGGAATACCTTCTCTCCAGCATGTGGTGTGGATGGGGCCCTGGTGGGTCTGCTCTGGTGGCAGCGGCAGTGGTCATGGGGATCTATGCAGCACGCTGAGCCCACAGCACTCTGGCAGTGCTGCACATTTTAAAACCGGTTGTTGACCATGTTGGTAGGTCCTTTGCTGAGGGTAATCCAACTAGATCCCACAGGAACAGTGAGGGGCAAGCCAACCCTTCCCTGAGCAGCACTGGGGGCACAAGCAGTTCACTGAAATGAAAATGAATGAAAATTGCACTTGTATAGCGCTAAACTACCCGGAGGCCTCGTAGCGCTTGTGACTGAATTTGCTTAACGCAGGCTCAGGGCAGGTCAGCAGAATTTGACATACAAGTGTTCACTGGCAGCAGGCCAGCACAAAGAAGCTATTTGTGAGGTGACATTCTCTCCAGCAGCCTAGCAGGCAGGCGGGCCAGCACTACAAACACACTGTCCCAATGGCGGTCCCTCCTGGCATCACAGTAGTTCCTGGTAATGTGCAGCAAGTAGAGCCAGCAGCGTCTGTTT
This sequence comes from Lissotriton vulgaris, assembly GCF_964263255.1. Taxonomy (NCBI): domain Eukaryota; kingdom Metazoa; phylum Chordata; class Amphibia; order Caudata; family Salamandridae; genus Lissotriton; species Lissotriton vulgaris. The sequence continues at coordinate 277,080 of NW_028244801.1, read as the reverse complement.
ACAAGCCCCACGCAGTGTCTAAAAGCATGGGGTCTGAGCCCCTGTACTCAAAATGTCCTTAATGTGAAGGTAACTTCAAAAGAACCTTAGTGCACAACACCCCCTTTCAACCCCAACCCGGACTCCAGACATCAGAAGGGGTAAACAAGCCCTCTGTGTGAGGGCAGTATACAGCCTATACAAATGGAAGTGTGCCTGCCTCCTCCTCTCCCAGGCCAGGATGACCATTATTAGTATGCAGATGTAACCGTTACGCCCCAAACTTCCTGTGTGATGGTGGTCTGGAAAGTATGCACACAGCCTAGCTGTCACTCTTCCATAGATGTGGATTGGAGTCTGGCTGCTAAGCACAAAGAGTCAAGCACTTAGATATGACCTCTTTCTAAAAGTGCAATTTCTACAGTAGTAAAGAAGTACAGAAAAAAACACCAACAAGCAGGATTCATCACCACTATTCCAAACATGGCAACACTACTCATTCTCCTTTCAGTTCAGCAATGACCACTAACAGACATATAAGGGAATTCCTAATGCTAACCTATGAGAGGAGCAGCAGTCACAGTAGTGAACAACGAAATATGGTGTTTGTCACTACCAGGACATGCCACACAATAATGGCACTTGTCCCACCTTTTACCAACACAACATCTTGGCCACAGGGCTACCTAGTGCCTACCTTAGGGGTGGCCTATATGTAGTAGAAGGGTTGTGTCAGGCTTGGCAAGTGGCTTTAAATACCAAGTCAATGTGGCAGTTATCTGAACATGCAGGTCCTGCAGTGGCAGGTCTGAGACGGGTTTGAAAGGGTGGCACAAGCTGAGCTGCAAGCCCACTAGTAGCATTTAATATACAGGCCCTGAGTATATGGGATACCATTGTACAGGGGACTTGCAGGTAAATTAAATATGCTAAACAGGTGTAAGCCAATCATAACAAGTTTAAAGGAGAGAGCACATGCACTTTAACACTGAATAGCAGTGATTAAGTGCCCAGAGTCCTAAAGCGTACGAAAAAAGATCTGTAAAAATACTGGAGGAAGGCAAAATGTTTAGGGATAACCCTGTAAAAAGGGCCAGATCCAACATCCGTAATGCAGGCATAGATCTTGGTAGTAGCCAAGGCTATTGACACCCGAAGGGGCAGCTCTCCTCTTTTTGTTACTCCTCTGATTAACTTGTCATTGCAGGTTAATGCTTGGTTGGTAGGAGGCAGGGCAGAGCATTTCCTCCCTCATTGGACAACTGTCACATCACAAAGCTGGGTTTTTTACGATGTTTCAAATGGGCTTTGCCTTGCCTTTCATTTCCTCCCTGGTTCATTTTATGCCTACATCAGCCTGTCTCTCATGCCACAATCATGCTGCATGGAGGTCAACCTTCTGCAGATCAATTGTGCACTGAAGCGGGTGCTAGCTTGTGAGATAAAAGGGTGCTATTCGTGCTGCTTCCTTGTACCAAAATAAAGTGGAGGTCTCAGTCTTATATTGGACCTCCAGCCACTGAAGACCTTTCTGCAGAAAGAAAAATTCAGGATGCTGCCTCTGTCCCAGTTTCTGCTCTGGACCCCGGAGACTGTGGTGCGTTCCTGGACTTTAGTCGTGTTTTTACATATGCTTATCCTGCAGGCGGAAAAAGTGATAGCAGTCATCGTTGCTAACTTTCGCAGTTTGGGGATACATGTGCTCCTGTACTATGACTGGCTGCTCATGGCGGCCTTGCCGTAGTCCGTCATAGACCACCTCCAGACAACTATGTATTCCTGACATCTTTAAGGATTTTTACCAAATAGCCGAAGTCCCACCAGTGCCCCATGCAGAGAATTTCTTTTCTGGGGCTGTCCTGGATATGGTGTATTCCAAGGCATTTCCACCACCACTTTCTGTCCACGACTTTAAGGATATGATCCTGATGTTTTGGGCTTAATCCTGGTTCTGAGGTGAGGATTGCGCGAAGGCTTCTTGGGATACTTGCCTCGTGCATCTTCCTAGTCCTGAAGGAAATAGCCTTCACAAAGGCTGTTACAATACATTACCTTTACCATGCATTAGTCTTGTAGGAATGGACTCCATGTACTTTAGGTACATACCTGATTGGGTATTGGGTCAACTTTTCCAGACCCCTTGTATAGTGTACCATAGGTACCCAGGGCATAGGTGCATCCAAGGCCTAACAGGGGCTGCAGCATGTATTATGCAACCCCTGGCTGGCCATCCAAACTGACACCACAGGCTGATCACTCAGCTTGGGTAAGGTGGTGTAATCGCCCCTTACATAGATATAGTATATCTATATCTACCTTATATATAGACACATAGTAACCTATAAGTCACTCCTATGTATTATGCCACCCCTGGCTGTCCATCCAAACTGACACCACAGGCTGATCACTCAGCTTGGGTAAGGTGGTGTAATCGCCCCTTACATAGATATAGTATATCTATATCTACCTTATATATAGACACATAGTAACCTATACGTCACTCCTATGGCAGGCCTTAACAATCCTGGAGGCAGAGTGCTTGGTTTCATGTGAAAGGGTGCCCTAGCGTGAGCTGAGCCCATCTGCAGCTTTCGGAACCATCTCCTTATAGCTGTTCTATGATATAGCCATACCATATACTCTTAAGTGCATTATAATCCTCGCGGTTAATTCTAACTTTGGTTTGGCTTTATCAAAACATGTCGTGTAAGGTGTCAAACATTTTGGAATATTACCCCCTGCCAGTCCTGGCGGCGGGGGTAGCATTCCACCCTTCTAGAGGGAGAAGACATGTAGTTACTGCTTTAACCGGTTAACGTTAAACAGAGCCTTAGCATCACAAAATGGATGCTGCTGCCACAGACACGAGTCTGACCTCCTGGTCTGACCTCCTGCTGCTGGACTAAACTCCGGCAAGGGAGGCCTGGACAATAGTGTATTGGGGCAGGGTGTGTTGAATGGAAAGATGCTTTTCCAGACACTGCCTGGGGCACACAAGGTGCTCCATGCATAGCCCGGTTCAAACCAGTTGCTGGGGCACTCCAGCCCCGCTCTGGCGCGAAACTGGACAAAGGGAAAGGGGTGTAACCACCCCCTTCCCAGATCCACCCATAGGAGGGACCTAGCAGGTAATCCAACCCCTAAAATCAGTATAAAGATGGGAGCTGTGTCTAGAGACTTTAGATTATCCTGGACTGAAACTCTGAACCAAAACTCTTGGACCTTCGATGTTCTAGATCGACTAGAAGACTGAAGACATCTCCCTTGTGGTCAAGGAGTGACCACCCTGTGCAAACAGGCACCACCAGCAACTTGCCGATTTGCTTTGTCGACGCTCCTGCTGGAACCCGAAGACTCAGCGACTCAGGAACTGGACTTCCAGACTTCTCCGACTCCGACCCACATCCACAGCAAAGCTGAGACCCGTGGCGGATACGAGAGACGTGGGACCGGACACCCTGGACTTCCTGCATTTTGCTAACTGCTCGACTTCCGAGGTACCCTCGCAATTGTGCATTGGGGTATGAGAAGCCCCAGACCCGAGCGCCATTTGCACCAAAGGTTAGCCCTCCACACTCCACGAGTGCCGCGTGCGGCCTTCTCTTGCATTCCAGCTCAACGCGTCTTCCCGGTTGCTAGCCCGCTGGCTAGTTAGCCCTCCACAGACTTCCTATTGAATTTACACCGCTGGCCTGGTTGCTCCAGGCTTGCTCCTGCTTCACTGCCAAGGAGAAGCTCCCCAGACCTTGCTGGTCTGAACTGAAGCCAATCTTCACTTCCTGCGTGGATTGCGGTTGCCAAGGCTTGTTGGGTCCAATCCGGATACCGACACCGTAGTTAACTAGATCCTTCGTGGGACAGCTCGAATCCAGCTCCTGGTCGTGGTCGACGCCTCCTGGTCTTTGTGGCTGCGGAGACCAGCTTCACCTCCTCACCTGAGATCATTGCGACATCGCCTGGTTCCTTCCTGGTCATTGGCTAGTGACCCAGACTCTGTCCCCTCTGCTTTCAGGTTCTTCACTTCTTCGATCCACTCTTGGATCCACCCGGACACTCTTCCACTGGCCGCCTGCAGCACTTCTTTTGCAGATCTCCATTGAAAGCCGACACGAAAAGACACCAATGCACCCGGCTTCCCTGGGTGAGGTAACTCGAGTACTCTGGTGCTCCCATGGGTATTGACTCTTCAAGTGGCCTAGTTAAAAGGGGTTTCACCATAGTCCACCCGGAAGTGTCCTTAATCAGTAACTTTGCAACTTCTTCGTTCTCCATTATAAGTCAATGGTAACTCGCGACTGTGTTTAGACACGGCACGCGTCTCCCGTGGGTCTCCTACCTCCTAACCTTTGGTTGTCTAGTGTAGCCCTGGCGATTCCCTAGGCCTATTCATTATTCCTGAAGTGGTTCTTATACCACTTACTAACATATGGTTTGTGAGGCCCCTAGGGCAAACTGTATTTGTGCAACTTATCGTATGCTAATTGAGTAACTTGGGATGCACTTCGATCTCTGACCTCATAAAGAAGTCAGGGGGGTTTTCTTAGAAATAAATACATATATATTTGATATATACCTTGTGTGGTGTCCTTTCATTTGGTATTCAAGGGATTATAATTGGTAAAACAAACAGCTTTACATGCTCTTTGGAGTTTAGCCTAAGACTGCTGGTCCATGCTACCACTAGGATAGCTTGTCTATAAGGTTGACTTTACAACCATCAATAAGGGTCGTTTAGACTGGTGCAAGGTGCCAATTAGAATAGTGGACATTGTATGCCAGGCTAACTTCTCACAAGTCTTTACAATGCATGTCTTTACCAATCAAAATTTTACCATGCATATACCTTTACCACGCATGTCTACATATATTAGTGCAAGGCTATGTTTAGAGTGGGTAGGGGTATTTGGGTGGCTGGGGTATTTTTAGGGTGAGTAAGGGTACTTGGGTGACAAGGGTATTTTTAGGGTTTAGGATGGGTAAGGTTGTGGGTAGGGGTATATATATATATATATATATATATATATATATATATATATATATATATATATATCCATCCCAACAACGATTCCTCTCCTCGAGGAAACTTGGAGTCGCACAAAACAAAGTTGTAATCCACCAAGAAGAGTTCTTATTTGTTTATTCTTTTATCCATGGGGTAGCAAAGCAAATATATATATATATATATATATATATGAGTTGGGGCTCGTATGCAGGCATCACTGCTAGCAATTGCATTAACGAACCACCATTTCAAATTCACACTGGAAAAACAAGCCACCTCAGTCGATATTTATTTGGCGGAAAAACAAAGTATAATGCGTTTCGACCACACTGAGGTCTTGATCACATGACCTGTGATGTGGTTGGATATAAAAAGGCTTCATTCTTACCTGCAAAATACTTTTTCTTTGTAAAGGCATGCATGGTAAAGGTATATGCATGGTAACATTTTTCATGGTAAAGAGATACATTGTATAGACTAACGCGTGGTTAAGACTGCGTTAAGTCGCATGGTTCTATCCTACATCCTTTCCTGAAAACAAGATGGAAACGTGCATGCCTTGCTAAGCAGCATCTGGTTTTAGTGGGCCCAGCACCAGGGCTCCCTCTCCAACTCCATCCACATCTAGCAAGAAACGGTTCAGGATTTTCTGTGGTGATAGACAAATGTCAGTCTTACCTGCAGCAGACTTCTGTCCCTCCCTCATCCAGATTTCACAGTTGACAGGAGCCACTGCAGGGGTGGAGGGTCATCTCACACAAGTGGGCTACCATGTTTATTGGGAGAGGTGTGGGAATGTTGGGTGGTAGAATTGTGTGGATCCGTAAAGATGCCGGAAGTGTACCTCACAGAAATGTGGGTAAAATGTGTACTTTTATACAAAGTTTGGCGTCTACAGGGCATTCTGGGCAAAAAGCTAAAATGAGATCCATGTAAGCTACACCACCCTGGACTACCTGGATATCTGTGGTGGCAGAGTCCGAACAGTGCAGCCATTCGGCCTATCAAAAATGTGGATTCACCCCACTCTGCCAGTCCACATGTCAAAACTGCACACAAATGAATCCAAATTTCCTCTTGCATCCCATGGGGATTGGGTTGCTCTGTGGCCCCGTTGGGCAGAAAGACTGTAGGGATAGGTGGTTGGTCCAGTACTAATGCAGCCTCCCCACATCCTTTATTTTTTCCCTAAAAATACATCTCTGTTGTCTACTGGGCTTTCTGATCCATTGAGGACAGAATTGTGGTAAACGTCTCATTCTACCCCAACTGAGGACAGAAAGACTCCCGGGACCATCCTAGGATCGGCCACCCTAATCCCTTCTTTTCATCTTTTACCCTGGTGTCTAGTGGACTTTCTGCTCCCCCCCCATGCAAGATAGGTTGGGGTTAAATTTCCTCTGTCCGCCCTTGAGGGAGGAAAGACGGTTGTGCCTGGTGAGAGGGAGGAGTACAGATCTGTAATTGTTGCCCATCCCCAGACAGCAAATAAAGACACTCCCTAATTAACTAGTGGGCGTTCTGCCCCGAGCCCGTCATGGTGGCTAGACTGGGTATAAACAACACTTCTTCAGGGGCATGCTGGGGTGGGGGGGGGGACATTCACCACCCTCAAAACAGTAAATAATACATTCCCTGGAGTTCTCGTGGGCTCCCTGCCCCCCACCGTCACTCCAGGCGGAAGGAAGACTGTTGCCTTTTCTGGTGCTGTCCCTGCTTTTGTTCTTGTAGTGGAACCAGAAACCTTGACTAATTGAAAGCAAGGAACACACAAAGTGTTTCTTGCACTTAGAAAAATCAATTTGCCCCCCTCCCTCTTTCATTATATAGAATTAGAACATTTTGTTTAACTATTCATCAGCTGTCCTTTGCCAGAGTACATCCTCAAATGGCTCTTTGCTGCTTGGAGGCAGAGAAAAATTGGTGTGACTGGAAGTTCAGCAGCACCGATCAATTTTACGGCACCTGTTTAAATCACTAGGTCTCTTCCGGCTCTCTCCGGGAGCTCCCGGTGATGCGTAATGGTGGTATTTTGACAAAGGTGCCAGGAAATGGAGTCGGATTTGGATCGCACTCGAAGACGCCAGATCTAATTATAATAAATGCAAGTTCATGAAAAATGCCCAGCGTTTATTAACAAGAAAATGTTACTGTATTATTAATTCATCACCAAATGCGCAAAGCTATACATTTTACTGGGACCTTCGACCCTTCTGCAGCGTACTGCTAGGGGATTTAAACGGTTTTCTGCCCAGGCTGGTGGTTTTAGTATTATTTTGTACAGGCAACATCTGGAATGTTTTGAGAAACCTCACTCATGTAAAGACCTGGTTGCACGAAAATTAATTGAGGAAGTGACGTCACTGGCCTATTGCCCTCTGATGGCATCACTGGAAGTGCGATCATACGGCCTTTGATCCCTTTCAACTTGAGGCTTGGACGTGTAGAGAACCAGCAATTGACAATTGGCATAAGTATCCTGCTGCCAACACTAGCAAAAGACTCATCCCTGCTTTCAAAAGAGGCGAACAAAGGAGAGTTAATCTCAGGAACTACACACTGCCCCCTAGTGGCAGCAGTTGTCATCACTCTATGATGCTTCTCCTGCATTACATGGCCTTGTATCCGGTCCTGATTCCTTTCAGTGGCTTAGACCTTGGCCAGATATCAGGGTGCAGGGCCACAGCAATTGAAAGCTAACAATTGTTATTGTCTCTTCCAGGTTCGGCTGTTTACATCACTCGAGGGCAGCTCATGAACTGCCACCTTTGTGCCGGCGTCAAACATAAGGTTCTCCTGCGGCGGCTTCTGGCCACCTTCTTTGATCGGTAGGTATCCCAAGTATGCTGGGTAAAAATCATCTGCTGTACAAGCCGCTCTGAAAAGGAATTAATGAAATTTTCCAGTACTTAGGGTCTGCCGCCTTGCCCAGGAGCATTATTTCTGCAGCTCAGTAAATTGTGAGTGTCTCTATCTATCTATCTATCTATCTATCTATCTATCTATCTATCTATCTATCTATCTATCTATCTATCTTTGCGTCTGCAGGTCAGTAAAGCAGTATCTCTACGTTGTTGTGGCTCTTTCCTGTACCCGTTGTGTGCACACTGCACCCCTCAATGTCCTCTTCTGGATTGACATAAAGTCCACTGAGATCATCCTTAACAATCCTCCATCTTACACTGAACCTCAATCTTGCTGATTCCTCACTTGTTACTCATTTACATACTTGTTACTTTTTGCATTCATGTAAACTCTTGTATTTTTGAGCCAAGATTATTACACAAAACAAGCATTGGCAAAACCACCATGTCTAGCTTATAAGTAATTTATCCACAGTCACTCATCCATGCATTCATGCACCTAATCATTCATTGTCCACGTACTTAGTCGCTCAGCCGTGCACTTCTGTATTTAGGGGCTCATCCTCTGATTTACTCATCCTAGCTTTCATCCATCCTCAATATTACACTACCAAACTCACCAGTCAGTGAAGATACTTACAGGTATCAGTCAAAATTATTGGCTTTGCTGCTAATGTGGGTGTGCTTCCGACAGTGTGTGATGGCTAGCCTTTGAGGGGTGGAATAAACTGCTAGTCTGTGAGAGTGTTGTCAGTAACTTCACAACTCCTACCCTGTGAGAGGTGCAAGAGTGCTCTGGGTAGTGTGTTACTGTGAGTCTGTGTAGCATATTCGACTGCTACTGTGTGCTGGCAGTAGTGTCAGACTGCTCCTCTGTGAGGGTTGCAAGTGCTAACAATGCATAAATGCTAGTCTGTGATGGGTGTGAGAGTGCTCCTGGTAATATGTGACTGCTTCTCTGACTAGTGTGGGAGTGCAGTCAGTAACGTGAAACCCACACACATTGCTTAAGTAGAGTGTGACTGGTCACTGGCGATAGTCCTGATGGTAGTGCAGGACTGCTAGTCTGTGATGGGTGTGAGAGTGCTTATGGTAACAAGTGACTGCTTCTCTGACTGGTGTGGGAGTGCAGTCAGTAATGTGAGACCCTCAGACAGTGCTTCAGGTAGAGTGTGACTGGTATCCTCTTAGGTATGTGATAGTCCTGCTGGTAATGCCCGACTGCTAGTCTGTGATGGGTGTGAGAGTGCTTCTGGTAATATGTGACTGCTTCTCTGACTAGTGTGGGAGTGCAGTCAGTAACGTGCGACCCTCACACATTGCTTAGGTAGAGTGTGACTGGTCACTGGCGATCGTCCTGCCGGTAGTGCAGGACTGCTAGTCTGTGATGGGTGTGAGAGTGGCTCCTGTATTTAGGGTCTTCTCTTCCATCCTGCTTTTATTGAGGCCATGGCTGAAGACCCCTGATGTACTTATTTAACAATGGGCACTTCTGACTCTTGAAACAACTACTGGGAAGAAGGGGCATTAATGGCCCAGGCTGTTGATTTATTTAGAGAATCCATCTATGCCCGGCGACAGCTGGTAGGCTGCCGTCACTCATCGAGCAAGGACCATTTATCCCCCCCAGCACATCATATGTACACCGGGTTGTGTTGACTGGTATCAAGAAGCACCAGCCTCTCACTCATCTGGCCCCAAGACCCTTAGTGCTCAGCCACGTTCACTCTCTGCTCCTTAATTCAAACTCCAGCCTCACATGAACAGATGTGCTCCAGTTTCTTGCACCCACTCTCAATGGCGGCGGCCTGTCCCAGCGTATGAACTCAGACGACAGTCCAGCTCTCCTGCTCCCAGGTAGTATTAACAGCGAAGTGTCCTTCATGCTCAGGGTGCTTGTGCACTGCACTTGAGCTTGACATTAGCAGCTGGTCGGCCATCATTTGGAATCGGTATATTTTTTGTGCGTTTAATAGCATATATTTGCACACGCATTAAAGTGTATTTATACCAGTTGCTACAACGCTGCAGTGGGTCAGCAATAGAGCAAAAAGATCCTGTAAATAGTTGCTGGTCGTCAGTCTGCACAGTAGTCCGATCTCTCCAGTGCTCACTAAGTGCAGATAAATAAGGAATACGGCCCCATGACTAGGGCTTGGGAGGATTTACTGCCAGCCCTCAAGGGCGTAGAGGAGGGAAATCCCAGGCTCCATACAGGGAGTCAAAGCTCCAGCAGTGAGGTAGGATGAGTAGCATAACACACAAGTGAAAAACAGAAGGGCATGCCCAGAACCGTTTGGCTTTACACCACTACCTTACCCGCCCATGACGGCTCATATACAGAGGTGTTGGTCTTCTGGGATTACTATCCCTGCCGTGCTCCAGGGACCAAAAATGGGGATGGAGCGGGCGACATAGAACCAGCGAGAGAGGGCGGGATATGAGCAGCTATCCCTACTCCCCCCCACCCCCTTATTAAGACTGGGACAATTGGTACAGGATGGAATTGAGACACTCCAGCTTCCTTCCCCAGGGTCTTCAGAGATTGAGACGTGATTGGGTGTAAGGGGTCCCTCTTGTATGCCTACTGTAATAGTGCATTAGGAAGATGTAAATGCCAATGTATTTGAACAATAAAATGTATTTAGAAAAAAAGGACTGATAAGTGGGGAAAAATGTCTTACCTCCTCTTAATGACCTGGGTTATTTCAGTGAATTTCAAGAAGAGTGCTCGAGATGTCGGGCGCAGGGGGTAGTCCTAGAATCAGCAATGTGTAGCTGCTGTTTCTTAACAAATATTTACCGGGGAAAGAGTGAATAGAAGATTTGTGGCAAGTCATTCAACTCACTTGGACACTAACATGTTCCTTCCCTGGAACAGGAACAGGATGTACACCCTCAAAATATGGAATTCCCCCCCCCCCCCCCCCCCAACTCATGCTCCCAGACTTTAAAACAAAGACTAAAATTGTTGCTGTTCCTACCCCTCTCCCCCTCCACCCATCAGACAATAGCTCACTTGTCTTAGAAACAGAATTGTGCGCACAAAAATGATACACATATAGAGCATATAGCTTTGACCAGAGGCACAGTTTCTATGAAGGTGTGTAATTTTTCTTTAGTGAAGCCTAATTAAGTGAGATTTTGTGTCTTTCGCAGGAACACGCTTGCAAACAGCTGTGGGACCGGAATCCGATCGTCCACCAGTGACCCCAGTCGCAAGCCACTGGACAGCCGGGTACTCAATGCAGTGAAGTGTAAGGATCACTTATTTACAACAGTTCAACACCTTGCGTACTGCCTCAGTCGTTTGTTGTAATTGTTACCTACTCGCACTTCAGTTTAATGATTCCTTGATGGGTGGAATGCTGATACCTGCTTGGCATATCGCAAGTGTCAATTTAGGGTTGCATCATGTAGTGTACTTGGACAGTTCTTCTTGTTAACATGCTTATTTCATCTAGTTGACATGAATGCATAACTAACATCATCTTAAACCGTGAGCTGGTGGGGGCAGATCATCCGTGTAACTGCTAGAGTGAGATATTTGGGGTAGTTGTCCCTTCAGATTGAAAGGGATGTTAATCACCACAGTAAATTGTTAAAAAATACAGTACTCTTGAATCCGACTCCAGCTAGATCTATTAATATCTATTAAAGGGTAGGGGAATCCAAAATTCTTCCAGCATCTCCCATTATAACTACGTTTGCCTATAACTACGTTTTCCACTTTTTTAAGCTCTTGAGGGAAGACTGGATAACTTTATTTGGCACATGGATTCCGCCCTTCCCATTCAACAGAGTCGGCCCTGATTATGGCAACTGAAAACATTCGAAGAACAATGGACGAGGGTGGCTGAACTGCCCTGATTTTATGGGACCTCACAGCGGCATTCGATACCGTGAACCATTCAATCCTGTTAAACAGATTAAAAACACTTGGCTTCACGGATGCTGCCCTAGCCCTCTTAACATCCTTTCTGGACTCTCGAATCCAACAAGTGCACTGGGAAGGTCTTACATCTGACGAATTCTCCCTCCCAGGTGGGGTCCCTCAGGGATCGGCACTATCTCCCACCCTGTTCAATTTATATGTCACCCCCTTAGCTGCCTTAGTTCAATCCCATGGTCTACAATTAGTGTCCTACGCTGACGACACTCAAATAGTAGTCTCAGTGTCCCAGTCCATCCAAGCCACTGCGGAGCGCTTTAAGAACTGTCTTCTCAGTGTAAAAAACTGGATGAGCCTTAACTTTCTAAAACTAAATGCAGACAAGACCGAGATAATCGAGTTCGGTCAGAAACCATCGATCTGGAACAACCTCTGGTGGCCCCTGGAGGCGGGCTCTTGTCCCAGCCCGGCAGAAAAGGTCAGGAATCTTGGCTTTCTGGTTGATAAAGAACTATCTTGTAAGGCTCAGATTAACCAGATAACGTCTACCTGCTTCCATACCATCAAGGTCCTTAGGAAAGTTCTACCTTATATCCCCCCTACATTGCAAAAAACTGTTATGGGCGCCCTGGTAATGTCCCAAGTGGACTATTGCAACTCTCTCTACTTGGGCACAGGAGAAAAACAACTGAACAAGCTACAGGCAATTCAAAACGCCACAGCCAGGGTTCTGCTGAATCTACCCTATCGTCACCCAACATCTAAAGTCATTAGGAAACTTCACTGGCTTCCAGTCAGGTGTAGAATACAGTTTAAGGCCCTCTGTCTAGCCCACAGATCTGTGCACGGTACGGGATGAGACGATCTTGCCAAACTTCTTCCTCGATATGTGCCACCACGTGCGCTGAGATCAGCCGGTCTTGATCTTATCTGCCAACCTAAAATAAGAAGACAACGTTGGGGTGGCAGATCTTTCTCTTACCAGGTTTCCAGACTATGGAACTCTCTGCCTCCTGCACTGCGCTCACAAAAATCCAAACCATGTTTCAGAAAAGCACTGAAAACCTGGCTTTTTTCCTCGTATTAAGACTGGCTCACACTGCTCTCTAGTCACTCAGCGCCAAGACGCCGCGGCATTCGAGCGCTTTACAAGTACTTCAGTCAGTCAGTCAGAGAAGATTGTTTTGTTTTTTGTGATCTCCCTACGCCGGAGTTTAGAAGCTGTTGCCTCCAAATAGATGTCAGGACATAGTTAGGAATTTTGGAGGAGGTTGTGCTATTGGATTCACCCATTGGACTTCTAGTCAAGTTTGATTCCTAGTTATTTAAAAGATGAAACTGAAGTTAATACAGGACAAAAGTGACAGGACGTTAGTTAACATGTGGGATACCCAACGGTTACGCTAGATGGAGTTTTATGGGGAATCTAAAAGTCCCTGTACTGCAGATGAAGAGAGGCTATATTTGTCACTAGGCTTTGTAGACTCCATTGGACACATGCAGAACAAATTCCACCAGAAAATTAGGCATCACCTGTGCTTCCAGATGACAATAGTGTCCCATTAACAGATCTATGCAAAGTTGGATCACTTTTCCATTACTTATAGGACCAATTTATGAATGAAAGTGTACTGCCCAGATTGCTGGTCACGTCCAGCATGGTGATAACATTTCTATAGACATAAGAGAGGGCGGTGTTAAGAATGGAGCCCGAGACTCAGAACAACACTTTGGCAGCTCAGTGGTTAAGGTCTGTAGCAGCATATGTTGCATGCCGCCGGATAGCCGTATGCTGGAAAGAGACAAAAGTTCCACACTAGCTACAGAAAATGTTCTGGGTGACAGGCACAGAACCAGCCTTTGATAAGGAGAGTTTGAGTCATTATAAAATAGATATTTGGTCTACTAGAGGAAAAGTACTTGATGGCACAGAAATGACCTCCTAATTAACGCTTCACCACCACTCCTTTTAATTATACCTCTACTCCCTCTCCTTTATCCCTTGTGCTCTTCTGATGGATATTTCTACCTGCAGAATCCTCACCGTAGAATTTTACACAGGCGTCAATTTGGATCTGGAAACTTTTTCCAGCAATGCTCTATTGCACCACTGGGCCACACCGTGCAGCCCCATGCTGGCTCTATGCCGTATCAGAGGTAAACGCTGCTCCTGCATGCTGATGTCAGTTTGTTTCTTTCTGCATCTTCTATCATGGATCTGGAGCTCCACTCCCAAATTCGTCAGCCTATGACGGCTTCTAAAACATGAAATCCTGTCCGATAGGAAACCGGGTCTTCTCCTAAAACTGCTGGTTTTAAGCAACTGTGACTAGAAAACAGATGTTGGTCATGGACCTGCATGAAGTGTGTCCCTGGTGTTTGCGCTCAGGACACAACGCTTAAGTCCTGCAAGAAGTGTCTCTCTTATGCACTCAAAGTCGATCTGAGATCAAGAAGTGAAGCTGTATGTCGCTGAACATAAGAAGTTGAAGCACTCCCATAAGTCCTGCTCCAGGGTGTGGACTTGTTCTCGCTCCCCAACCTTACGGTCGGAGTCATTCGGTAAGTCTAAAAAGTAACATAAAAAAGCGAAGTGGGACTCAACCCCTTCCCACCACTCTAATCCAAGGAAAGGGCTTCACATTGTCAGCCTGTCTCTTACGGACCTATTCACTTAGTAGCAATATATGTACTTGGGCGACTGTTGCGCTCCAACAACTACCTATATGTATCCTTTAGGTGTTTTGTCGCACTCTCCACATAGGAGCAACTTGGCCCTATATCTTCATTAGAGTCTTCATTGAAGAAGTCCGGTAAATACATAGGGAAACTATTTAGTTCTATTTTGCAAAGCAATAAGAATTCTTCCCCCATACCGATTCTTCTTTTATATTCTTACATTAGGTGCTCTCCTTATCCCCTCCTTATCCCCTCTTTGTCCTGATGAAGACCCGTTGTAAGGTGCCAACCAAACTACGTCGAAATTCTGGGGTCGAAACGTCGACATTACGTTTTTTTTGCTTAGTGCTAACCCTGGAAACAACAGAGACTATTTATTGTGTTTCGTTAAATGGGTTTAGCAATATATATATATTGTATATAAAAAATCATATATCATTGCTTTGATGTGGAAAGTCTGATCTGGTTCCTTTAATTGATGTATGAATTCACCCATGTATCCATGTTTCTCCTATGATCACGTATCCTCACTTCAAATCACTTACCCATTCCCCTTACTTCTCTGTCCTGTTGGGCACCGTTTTGTATATATGATAGTATTATCTAATTTCTAAATGCCAAGTACATTTTGTGCAGCAATGTGATTAAATAACATTTGCTTTTGAAAGTCTTTGTTACAGAATATTATTATGTGTTTATTTTTCTAATTTGTCTCAAGCTTAGTTAGTCCTTAAATACTGGGGCCACTATCTATTGTACTATTATCTACCCAATTCCCAGTACCATTGGGTTTACCCTTTATATGTAAAACTGATTCTGAGCAAAGCACACCACCAGAAGGGGGAGGATGTTTGTGGGGAGGGGGATGTTGGTCTCCCTCCTCATTATGACGCTGACCATTTTTACATGGACTTGCAACAGGCCAGTAGTCCCAGTACCTCCCCTGACACAGGGGTTGACTTGCCACGTGGAGTACCAAAGGAAGAGTTGCAGTAGTGGTCCAGTGGGAAAAGTGGTTCTGGTTGGCACCAGTATTGTGGTCCACCACCACGATGCGTAGGTGCATTCCACAGGATTTTCTGGAGATGTTCAAGCCTGCCTCATGGAAATGTCCTTTGATTAGTCTTATATTTTTGCTGAGAAAGCAGATTCTGCCTGGAGTGTTTTAAGGACAGTAGAGCTGGGGCGTGCTTCTTGGGTCTTTTGACCCCTGCCAGTTTGTGTGTCAGTTTAGAAAATTCAGAAGTTACTCCAGGGGTCTGGTGTATAGCAGTGCCAGCTACCCCAAATATTACTGCAGCTACATCTGTCCTTTCATGGCTGGGGACATGGGTCTGACACGCAACATATAGGCTAGCAGGGGCACCAGTCCTCTCAGTCCCCTTCCTCCTCCCCTGCATCCGCAACCACTGAGCTGCTTTAGTTTACCCTTAGAGGAGCACACCCATCTTGTTGGATCAGGATTCAGTTTTTCCTTCCTAGGCAGTGATCCATCACGTCCAACAGATGGGTCGTTCATCATGGCTATGTCCTTCTCTTTCTTTTAGCTGTGCCAAATCTTTCTCCCACATTCAAAGTACTTTCGGAGGAGTACCTCTCTATTCTGTTATGAAAGGTGTGAGTGATACTTTCTAAAGGGATCTGAACTGAGAAAGAGGAAAGGGCTATTTCTCTTGAGGGTGAACACCTCTGGATGTCTTCTGCAGAAGGATTAATTCAAAATGCTTCTGCTTGCTCAGATCTAGACTGCTGTGGACATGGAGGACAGGGTGGTGTCCTTGGATCGGCAGGATGCTTATTTTCATATACCGATCCTGAAGTCCCACAGTTGTTGAAGGTAGAGGCAGCCAGGATCATTTTCAGTTTGCATTGCTCCCCTTTGGTCTCACCAGCATTGCTGAGGTCACAGCTCACCTTGAGGGGTTGGGAATATCATGTTTCCCCTACCTCAGTGACTGGCTGTTGTAGGTGCACTTTCCACAGGCAGTTGTAGCCCACCTCACAGTCTACGGTGAACTTCTTGAAATCTTTGGGGGTCGCTGTCAATGACCTGAAGTCGCATGTGACTCCTTCACAGAGGCTGCTGTTCATTGGAACTATCCTGGACAGTGTAGATTCAAGGCCTTCTCTTCCCCACAAGAATCCTGGACTTCTAGGCTATGATTCCCATGTTTCAGCCTCTGTTCTGGATCACTGTGAGAGCAGCTCTGAGGCCTCTTGGCCGCTTAGCCTCCCACATCCTCCTGGTCGACGGCCAACTGGCACGTGCAGGCTCTTCAATAGATTCTGAAGTTCCAATGGGCCCAGCACTGAGGAAATCTATCATATGTCATCTGGACTTCTAAAAAAATGGCTCTCGATCTGCCATGGTGGCTGCTCTAAAGCACTTGGCACAGCAGCACGCATTTCTTCCTACCCCACCAAGAGCTGGTAGAGATGACGTATGCCTCACAACTGCATTGGGGAGCTGGTAATCAGAGTACTCTGTCTGCAATCGAAGCCTAGATAAAACTGTTGGAGTTGCAGGTCATTCTTTTGGTACTGAAGGCCTTGCTGCCATCCGTCAAGGGAAGCTGGTGCAGGTTCTAATGGACAACCCCACTTCCATATGGTATTGCACCAAGCGGGGTCCTGTGCCTGGAGACTCAGAAGATCTACAGTTGGTTTGAGTATTAAAGTATTTTCCTAAATTGTGAACCACCTGCCTGGATCATTGACCACCATAATGGATGAGCTAAGCAGGTGGCATCAGGTAGAGCATGAATAATGTCTACTTCCCGAGGTGCTACAGGGCATCTTCTGACCGCTGGGAGAACACTGGCTTGAGCTTTGCACCACTGTCAAGAATGTGCAGTGTCAACAAATGTGTATGTTAGAACTTCCATGAAGATGCTCACTAGGAGAGGCAAACCTGTTGGAACTGAACAAGTGACTCCTGTACACCATACCTCCCCTGACATTCCTTCAATGAATTTTGTAAAAGATCAGGACCCAGTTGCGCCCAAGTCATCGTAGGGACCTCAGACAGGGCAATGAGGGTGTGGTACCTGAAAGTTCTGAACTTGAGCATGTGTCTTCCAATCAGACTTCCTCTTTAAAAGTATCTTTTGTCACAGCAGCAAGACTGGGTCCTTCACCCTAACCATCACAGTCTAATGCCCATGCATGGAGATAGAGCGTCGGCAGTTGACAGTATTTAATGTACTTCCTGAAGTGGTGGATGCAACTTTCCTGGCCATAAATGCCATTTATGTTGGTTTCTGTGACAAATTTGTGTATCTGCAGGATTGACTCTTGTGCAGGTCAGTCTGTCAGATGTGCTTTGATTTTTGCCCACCAAGGCTTTGCAGTGCGTACTATAAACTATTTGTTGGCCCTTTTGGCCTGTCTTCAGTTTCCAGACCAACCATCCTTCTTAAAGTCACCTACTGTATGAAGTTTATAAAAGTGTTGACGCATGTTTCCTCCGAAACCATTTGATACCCTAGTAGGAACGTAATTTGGTCTTAATGTTTCTCATGTGCACACCATATGAGCCGATGCATAACTTCCTGCTGTCTCTCTTGCCTTAGAAGACTATCTTTCTTATGATTACTTCAGCTTTTCATATGAGTGGGCTTCAGGCACTGTTGGTCCATCCTCCCTACACCACATTATTTCCACATAAATTAGTAATGGGGACCCAAGCGGCCTTCTTGCCTAAAGTTGTGACTCTTTTTCACAATGGTAAACCTTATCACCCTGCATACATTTTTGCCTCTCCCCATCAAAAAAGGAGGTGAGACTTCATCGGTTGAACACCAGAAGGCCTTTCCCACTCACTTTAATTGTAATAAGGAACTCCCTGTGGGCGATCAGCTTTTTGTATGGTGCAGTGAAGCAAAGAATAGAAAGACTGTCGAGAAGGGGGCCCTGCTGAGGATGATTGTCCTCTGCCTCAAGATAGGTTACTCACTGGTTAAGAAGCAGCCTCCAGAAGGTCTGAGAGTCCATTCCACCAGGGCCCAGGCTGCTACCACTTTGTTGGCTTGCAGAGGCTTGACATCTGCCAGCCTGCAAAGTCTGCGTCCGTTCTCATGTTCATAAGGAAGTACTGCCTTGACAGCCATATCCAGTTCACCCATTCTGTCCTGCAAGACTTTTGTCTGAGCCCAATCCACCAACCTCTACCTTGGGGAGGTACTCCTTTGGTATCTATTCGAATGTGAGGATTCTGTAGTTAGAAGTATCCATTAGAAGAACAAGTTACTTACCTTCTGTAATTATCTTTCTGGTGGATACTCTATCTAACCACACATTCCTCACTACTCTCCAACCTCCCCACTCTTTGGAGTGGTCTCTTTTTAACATTTAAAAGGTCCCAAGCAAATAGCAGTCTTAGCCATGACACTCTTACAGAGGTAAAGCGATCTATCCCACTTGACCTAGCGCACCCAGGCAGGTCATTACAGCAAATTGGGGCACAGATAAGATCCCACACCGCACAGCGTGACAACGTAGACTTTGGGATCCCCTCACCATGAAGATAACAGCTAACCTAGAAAATAAACAAAGTTCATTCAACAAAACGTGGAGTCCATGCTTAAAATTCCTGTCTCTAGATTTTTGGGAACTTGCATGTCCTGTGTACTTGAGAGTTCCAAGACTCATTTGACTGTCTGATGGAGCCTTGAACCTGAGAGGGGCTCATTGGCCAGCAACACCTCTTTCCACTCATAAAGGCTAGAAAACATGGCTACACGAGATGGTATGAACAGAACACCCCCATCATTCTTCACTTCATAAGGGAACTCACAATGAGTTTGTGGAAGGATCTGGAGCTCTGCACGAGGCTCAATCCGGGTTCCGCACTGCCCACAGTACGGAGTCGGCCCTGGTGGAAGTCTCTGAGGCGGTCAGGGAATGTTTGGATGGGGGCGGCAGAGCGGCTCTAATTCTATTGGACCTCTCTGCCGCGTTTGATACTGTTCCCCACCAACGCCTCCTGTCCAGACTTGCTGACATCGGGATTTGTGATCTTGCTTTGGACTGGCTGAGTTCTTTTCTTTTGGCTAGATCTCAACAGGTCTGGCTCCCTCCGTTTTCATCTTCGGCTAGACCACTCTGTACAGGGGTCCCGCAGGGCTCGACATTGAGCCCTTTGCTCTTCAATATATATCTGACCCCCCTGATTGAACTAGCCGAACATTGGGGAGCCAAAATTATTGCATACGCGGACGACACGCAGTTGTTCACTTGGCCAGGTGAGGCACTGGATACAAAGCAGATCCAAAATTGTCTGTCCTCAGTCTTCAATTGGCTAGCGTCATCTCAATTGAAGTGCAATGAGGACAAGACGGAAATCTTGCTCTATGGCCAGTTTCCCCCTGACTTTAGGTCACTATTGTGGCCAGATGGCTTCCCCATGCCAGGTGCTTCAAACACCTTGGCCAAGAACCTCGGGGTCTGGTTCGGGGAGGACCTCCGTTTCGAGGGGCACATTAAGAGGCTCACTGGAAGCTGCTTTGGGACCCTGAAGTCTCTTAGAAGGTTTTTTCCGCTTCTGCCGGCCTCTGCTCGCGAGTCAGTCGCGAGAGCTTTAATTCTCTCGCGCCTGGACTACGCGAACGCTCTGTTTAGTGGCTCTCCGGCTTACTTGATAGGGCGGCTCCAGGTTATTCAGAACGCCACCGCTAGATTGTTGGGGAACATCTCCAAGCGGATCAGCGTTAGGAGTTACCTGGAGAGCTTGCATTGGCTTCCGGTGCAGCATCGAATTACCTTCAAAATCTTGACTTTGGCCCATAAAGCCATCAATGGGCGTGGCCCCGCCTATCTGATGAAACGATTCCTGCGGTACACTCCCAATCGAGATCTGCGCTCAGCATCTCAACACCTCTTGCAAGTACCGCGTTTCCGGCGCACCTGGCTGGGTGGGCACTCTGTGACAGTGAGAGCGGCGCGAGCATGGAATGCGCTCCCAGTCTCTTTGCGCAGCACGGTGGACTTCACGGTTTTTAAGAAAGCACTAAAAACCCATTTGTTTAGATTAGCTGTGTAAATTGTTATGTTATTTCAGGGCTCGGCTGCTATACTTCCCTTGTTTCCTTCTTCCGTGCCAGGATACTCCGGCAGTAATTGTGCGCGCTATAAAACAGCTTAACATAACATAACATAACATAACTCGGGAGGACGGTCGCTTCTAACCCCCAGACCAGTCCTCCTTCCCCGACACGTTTTCCCCTCTTCTCCTTTCCCCTACTTCGTGTCCTTCCTTATGTTTTCTCGTCTTTACCACTGGCCTTTGATTGTGAGTATAAGAGTTAAATTACCTATTTTTAATACACCGGTTTGAACCATAAAAAGTCCCAAGATAGGATTCTGCACACTGGTGCCAACAAACGTATGAGAGCGTAGAAAGAGATGAGCAAGAACGGTACATCAGCGCGCAGGGATAACTATTCTGTGTTGATCCACTCCCATCACTCTGGGACAGTGTGGAGCCACAGGGCACTACCTAGCAGTGTGCAGAACATTTCTGGAAAACGTTTCTGGATCCCGCCTGGCTAATAGGGAGTATTGTGTTAGAGAATCAACCAGAAAGGGCGTTACCGAAAGTAAGTAACTTGTTCATCTGTATTTTTTTCTTTTCACACTTGCTAAATTATGCAAACAATACTGAAAGAGGTTGAAAGATAATGGCAACATAGATGGGGTGATAAAATGAACAGAGTGCTGTGCTGGCTGTAAATCCCTCTCTCTAGGGCTGAGAAATGGGCCCAGTGAGATTTTTAAACATTTAAGCCTTTCAGGAATTGCACCTGGTAATAAATATATGACGACCTTGATCTTCAACAATAGTTGGATGGATGACAGGACTGCACTACTCATTGCTCCTGCCATGCTGCAATGATAGTAACAACACAACTACTTATCATCACAGTCCTACAAGTGTGACAATTCTGACTACTTCAGGCCCCCAAAGCTATAATAATGGCTTGGGCGGGAGGGAATAGTCCTTTTTGAAGTATTTTGCATAAATAATTATCTCTTGTGGTCATCTCTAAATTAGCAGACAGCGGCACTTTGCTGCAGGCAGCCACAAGCACCGGTGCTGACAATTAGGTGCCGGTGCTGACAATTAGGTGCCGGTGCTGAGCACCGGAAAGCACCGGCTCAAATTAAGCACTAACAGGAAGACTTCAAAAGTGCATTTAAAAAAAGTAAATTTGTAGGATTGAAGATTTTTGGTTGTTATGAAGTAGTGTTATCTTCACAAGTATTATTTTAAAGAAAATGTGGAGATGGATTTCTTCTGATTTGGACCACGGAGCCATACGTTTGTGTTATGCTTGCAATAACAGTGTGTTTGTAGTGTGCCATTTGCAACATTATCGCAAATTCATGTTGCTGTGAGTCTTCCCTTCCCATCCAATGCCACATTACGGTGGCTCTCATCCTGTCTCAGCTATACCACGGACATCACTTTGTAATGCTGAGATGCTTTTGTTACTATACAAATGTTCGGTGTAAAGGGATCCTTCGCTCCATAAAGGTAAACCTAGGATGTGTATCGAGTATATAAAATAAATAGTGAAAAATATAAATATAAAAACATATTAAAAAATCATTTCAGGTAGTTCAGCGCTCTGAGCAGCAAAATAGAATGGAAGGATGCAATTTCAAATCAGTTTTTTGCCTCTCTTCCCCTACGGATTCTTGTATGAAACTTTTTAATACCCAAGAACAATAATACTAATGAATTTAACTCCAGTTAAAAGAATTGCACGGATAACACCAATCCGCATGAACATGGCCACAAAATGGCTGAGAATCTTTTTATCTCAAGAATTGCAACCCAGGAGTCGTGAAGGGAATTTTGGAACCAAGAGATGAAGGATTAAAGCCAGGTCCAGGAGGGATCTTTAATCTTCCTTCACAGTGCTCGTGGAACAATACAGCTTGCATTCGGGTCAGGACCTGGGACATATGAAACTGGGAACAGCTCTGTGGACACTCTGGGCTATTACTGGCACTGAGCCTCCCACATACTCCCTGGTCCAATCTGTGTACACTAGCTGGCTCTGTATGGGGTATTCAGGCTCATACTGCAATTCAATTAGATATAATGAAGGACGAGAGGGACGTTCAATGTCACAGAATGGGCCAAAATATTGGAATATCCCTGTTTTTTACCGTAACGTATGATTCTGATACGTTCAGTTTAATGTAATAGAGTTTCTAAATGCTGACTCGGATAGGTGAATCAAAATTCCAAGATGTCTCTCTCCTATTGGCCAATAGAGCTATTGCGCTGAACGGAAAAAAAACACTCCCAGATGCCCCCCATCCCCCCATTTTCCCTCTGAGCGATGATGATTCTAATGTTTACACTGGGAGTGTCCATGAGTCAAATCACCAGACATATAAACTACATCAGTCCTCTTAGTAATTACAATTTACTTATTAATTCATTACTATTACACT
Source organism: Lissotriton vulgaris (assembly GCF_964263255.1). Taxonomy (NCBI): domain Eukaryota; kingdom Metazoa; phylum Chordata; class Amphibia; order Caudata; family Salamandridae; genus Lissotriton; species Lissotriton vulgaris. The sequence goes on along the minus strand of NW_028244801.1, from coordinate 254,198 downwards.
CCTATAGCGCAATCTACCATGTGTGTGCACAAAGCACCGACAACAAGTGTTAATTATTAAACAATTTAGTATTAATGGACCAAAGTTGATGCAAGAGGAGTGGGCACCTAGAGGGCCCTCTTCTAGGTACAAAGGAGGGGCTCCCCTGCCTATCCATATTCTGCCACACTTGGACCTCAGGTTGATCTTGCAGTCTCTAACATCTGGTGCTGTCGGCTGCTAGTACTTGTTCTCCTGGTAACAAGGAAAGTCTGATATCCTAGGGATCCGTTATTTCAAATGTAACTTCTGTTTACCACTAGCACATTTTGGAGACTTTAGATGTAACACCGGGAATGTTTGAATCCATTGCATTCTCTTTGGAATTGAGCTCCATTGATCCGATTCGACCTCCCGATACTGGACAGGCGATACGTGATACTGGTGTAGACCGAGATAAACGCCCGTGCCATGAAAAGTTGGTGTTAAATCTTGTGAAACTTAGCGCAGATAAAGTTCTATAACATAAAATGCAAAGTATTTGGGCTTGTAATGAATGCTTTAAGATTTGACAAGGTCTCTGTGTGTGTGTGTGTGTGTGTGTTTGTGTGTGTGTGTGTGTGTGTGTGTGTGTGTGTGTGTGTGTGTCTGGTTCAAAATTGCAAAAAGTGTTTATTTTAGCAGTCACAAAAGACGCCTTTCGACTTCACACAGGGTCTTGGTCACATGTGTACATATATAGGTGTGTGTGTGTGCGTGTATACACACATATATTTTAAATCAAGTGAGTTGGCATTCGTAACTGTTGTTTAGATATCTCTGTCATGGACTGGTTTGGGAACAATAATTAATTTTCAAAAATCTTCTCTTTTTGCAGTATATTGTCAAAATTTTGCACCAAGCTTTAAGGAGAGTGAGATGAATGTGATTGCGGCAGACATGTGTACCAACGCCCGCCGAGTCCGTAAGCGTTGGCTTCCGAAGATCAAATCCATGTTACCAGATGGGGTGGAGATGTACCGCACAGTCATGGGCTCCACTGCCACAGGCATCCCGTTGGAGTCTGGCTTCTTGCCCACGCCTGCTCAGGTCTTTGAGCAGCGCATCTATGCAGAAAGAAGGAATGATTCCGGAACTATAGTGCCGATGAGAACTAATTCGGCAAATGTGGATCTGAGCAATGGCTCAAACCAGTCTTTTGAGCAGAGCGAGGAGGCGGAAGGAGCTGGCTCTGTTATACAAGAGGCACCCGGCACCGACCCACCAGCTTCGGACCCCCAAAGCACTCCGCCACCTTTCGAACAAGAATCTGGCTCTGCTAGCAGACCAGAAACACCAGCGAGGAGACCAGATGGTGCTTACGGAGGGACTTTATAAAGGAAGAGGAGGAGAAACCCATGTTCGTCACCTAAAAGGGATCTGTAATACTGAAGCTGCTTGCATGCATTACTAATACAATAATGTGATCAAGCCACTTACCTACTGAACTGCTACCGTTGCCTGACAACAATGTGATTTTTATTCTGCTTGTATTTAAAATTTATGAAGGAAATGATTGCATTCATTATATTGTAAATGATTAGGTCATCTAAGACCTATTTAAAAAAAAGTAAATGGGCTTCTTTTTGATATACTTAAGTTAGTCTATAAGATGAAGGCTACTTCACCTCCACCGTCACTGCAAACACCACCACCACACCACGCGCAGTAGCTGAAAAAGCTATGGTTTAATAGCCGCTTTATATACAATAAGTTTAATTGTTGCTTACAAAGGAAGAGACTTTCTTTAGTTTGAGCAAAAATGTTATTGTTGAACAAAGGACCGCTTTTCTTTTTATTTCACCTTTGCAGCGGAACAAGTTTAATTGTTTCACCCACATGGCGCTGGGAACAAAAATAACTTATTAGGAAAGTCCTGTTCTCTGCTGTTTCCTTCAGGAAGAAATCAACTGATGGGATAAATTGTTTTTCTGTAGCACAAAGTGAGTTCTTTCCTGGGGTGGTTTAGTGCTTGTTCAAAGTGGCCTGAGATGGTGTCCATAAAATGGATGGGTAAGTGATGTATTGCCAAAGATGCCTTGAATGTCAGAGACATTTTCCCCCCTGCTCGTCATTGGTCCAGGTGGTTAAATGCATCAGGCAGTGCATTTTGTGAGTGTCTCTCGAGGGCAGACCTCAACAGTTAGGTGGTGGCTGGTTGGTGAGTAACTAATGCTAGAACTAACATTTGAAGTCTTTGTACAAAGAAACCGAGCGTGTGGTGTGACACCAAGCAAGAAGCCGTAGAAAGATCCACTGAGGAAATGTCAGTCTACTGTACAAAAGCCTTCTCAACCTCAAGACAGCAAGTCTTTCCTAGGATAATGCATTCTGTATGACCTGTGCATGAACTGTTTGTTGCACTACACACTGCTTGTCAATCATGCGCTTTACCAATGCTTAGTATTCACCTTGTGGCACTTGGAGAGAAGTATGAATGAGAAAGTAAGGTTACCCTGGAGACTTGCGTTGTGTCCTGCTGCTTTGTTCCTTAAGAGATTGCATTGTGCTTGCAAGCAGAAAGAAGCCAGTCATTGGTGGTCACCTTGGAGGCAGTGTTGCCTCTTGTGCGTTATATTATTTTGTGTGAATTGAACCTACTTCTGGATAGTATTCCATTCAGAAGACAAAGTACTGGGCAAAAGTATTGCCTTACTAGCTTGAGAATTTTTTTCTATATTCCTAGAAACAAATGCAAGGTAGAACTAAGTAGATGGCGCTAGCTAGAATTCCTTAAAAAGTGCCTTTGCTCAGAGCTTTACCGTAGAAAAGAACGCCGAGAGAAGCTATAGAAAATATTTGCACCTTGTGAGAGATTTGTTTTTTTGTGTTGGAACGTTCAAGTTGTATTGCCCTGAGCAAAACACAGTGAGTAATTGAATCTTGTCCAATGTCTGTAGGGACCAAAATGACGGACTTAACATGGTCAGAGTTGAAAGTATTACCGACCTGCGATCTGGCAAAATGTGTGTCAACTCATTAGAGCAGAGAAGATTACAAGAAATGGAATGGATGCAAGTCTAATATGACAAGGTATGAATTAGAGAGTTTGCTGGGATTTATTGGAGCAATAGAGTGCTGGCTGGCAGCTGTTTAGATTTAAGAGCCAATTCACAAAGCTTGTTTCCTGTAACAATTCAGGGGTCAACCACACCTAAGTCCAGAGTAACTCATACTAATGATTGAACAAATCCTTGTGACTAAGACCCAGAAAAAATCAAAGAACCAAACAATCTTCTGTCTTTTACTTACCCTCGAAATGTATTGGTCGGTAAGGGCAGAACTAAAAATGTGTTTGGCGGAAACTAAAAATCTAGAGGCCTAATGAAAGTGGTGTGGTAATAATTTTGTGCGTAAATTAGTGTGATAACATCTGCTAGGAACCGAGCCTTTTTTGATCACATCTTTTGTTACATTTTTGGGATATGGCTTTGTAAAGCACTTTATCAGATCTCATTGGACCAATCTGCTTTAATGGTAAAGAGAATACGATTTCTGAAGTAAGTAAGGAAACGGATTGAGAAGTTGTCGCATGTCATCCTTCAGAAGTGGCGGGCCGTGGGAAGGATGGCATGGCATTTTTGTTTAAATTATTTGATATGGCTAATGACAGATCATAGACGAAGACAGTCCCTTTGCACGGTGATCATAGATTATATTTTTTATACATTACATGACTTCCTAGGTATGGTTTCCCTCTCCCCTTTCTTCTTACTTTTATTTGTTGGACTAGGAAGGCAAGGTTTGTAGGTGAACTTTAAAAATGTGAATGGTATGAGGGCTTTTCCTTATCAGTTAGATGAGGTAGAGCAATTTGCACTAATGTTTCCTATGTTTAGAGGCATAATGATGACCTGTTTAATAATGTACCTGAACGACAATTATGCACATTTGCATAGGGGGGTATTGTGCTCCCCAAAATGCCGAATGTAAGGTGAAACAAGAAGCAGTCTGTTGATTGTATGAGGCTTTCCTGAGTGCCTTAGAACTTTTTGATCATTTTCCAGTGAGAACCGATTACGAAAAGTATAATTTCGTTGTTTACAACTATATTTAATTCAAATATTTGATCTGCTGTACAATGTGAATGAAGGAGGGACTGCATTCATTTGAGGTCTGGCAGCAAAGTATTGTGTGTATTAGTTTCTATGTGATTGCACCTTATGCTCATGCTTGATGTCAGCAATATGTATGTTCGAAGAAGCACCTTTTGAAAGTCTAAGCAAAAATTGAGCTTGAAAAGTACATAAAAATTAGAGAAGGGCGATGAAGTCTTCTCTTCCTTGTAACTGAACCACAAAACGTACGTCAATGCGCAGTACTTCTAGTTGCACTGGAGCCGAATTTCTTTGGTGAGGGCAGCGTGGTCTTTTCTGTACTCTCCCAATTTATAGTACTGTGCTTCAACTAATTATGAAACTGAAGGATATGGCAAACACAGTCCAACTTCTATGTTTGAAACTGGTAGGAGTACATTTAAATTCTATTGAAATGTTACTTCGATCCCCTTCATCCACAAGATATATTTTTTGGGGGGTGGGGGTGGGGGGGAGAAATACCACAGACTATATAATAGTTGAAGCTCTGGCATCATCATGTAATGCCTCTACCCCCTTTAGAAATTCACATAACACCAAAAATATAAATATTTGTATCAACAGGAAGGGTGAACCAAATGTTTTCTTCTTTGTCTGCTGTTGAACTTAGAAGAAATTGATGCTAAAAGTTTCTGAAATCTTTCATCTCCTCTCAATACAGCCAAAGGTCTGGCATAGGTTGTTAAATGTGGCTATATAGCAAGACATATCAAGTGTCAAGAAAAAATATCAAGAATACCATGGACACCAAACTATTTTCTAGGGTTACAGATATTTTGGTAACTAGGGCAATGTGGAAAGTAGTAGTCTCTTATTATTGAAAACCCATATGTTGAAAGGTGAAAACATAGATGGTGCCTGTAAAGGCATCTCAAATTGGGATCACATGGAAAATAAGAGTGAAAGGAAAAGTGATTTCCTTTTTATTAACAAGTCACAGATCTCTACATCTTTCATGATATCAGGTAGATTAACATAATCACAGTGACAAGAACAGCAATGTCACCTCATGTGAGGGCACATGTTCGCTACCTGGAGGAACCACATTATTCCAAGAGAGGCGATAATACGTCGTATAGCACTGTATGTAGTACAGTGGTGGACCTGGTTGCCCGAAGATTTCAGATCTGTACAGAGACGCGACTGTGCAAGCTTCCAAAATGCCTCTCTACACAAAGGCGTGAATGCACATGCAATTTATGAGCTACCCAGGAGTGTCCCATATTGTGAGCTACAGGTTGAGAGCAAACTTTATCAAATTCCGCGGGGTAAAATCCAAGAAAGATCTCAAGTCCCCAGGTATTGATGAGGTATAGCACTCTGCCACGCCTGCGTTTCATCACAGGTTCTCAGATATTGAGATTACCGGTGGTGTCTCCTCTTGGTAAAAGAAGGTGGGGTATTTAATTAAGTTAAATTTCACTTATTTCAATGAAAACCTTTTACAATACCCAGACGTTCCTACTTGGCTATGTTTATTTTTTTATGTGAATGTATTATAGCTAGTGTAATGAGAAGCTCTCTGTTTACTTGAAACCTACTTTTCATGAAGGCAAAATGGCTGCCTTGAGCGAAAAAGTTTTAATGTACGTATTTGTACACATTGTACATATACTCTTCCCTCTCTTACTCCTATTCATGACACTGAAGGAGCCCTAATAAATGGTCAATTTGAAATCTTACTATGCATATTTTGTTACAGTAAAGAAAAATTATTTGACGGGTATAAAATGTGCCACGGTGTCTATCTTCATTCACCCAGGCTTTAAATTCGAGATGTCCAACAATGGTTCGGTAGGACTGGATCCATGACAGGTTTTAAAGATAGCCACGTGTGATTAATTAACATACAGGTAACATAAATGGGAATGATTTACATAGACCAATGGTTGTCCGTAAAATGTGGCATGGAACCAGCTCCTTTCCCCCAAAATCGGACACCTGGTTTTGATTTGCTCCTGGAAATGAAAACATAATATTAACACCAAATTGTTATTCAAATTAAATATATTATAGGATATTACTGTCTGTTTTTTATAAGGACCCTGCAACTCCCTCTTAATAATGTAGAGAAGTGCAGATTTCATCTCTTTCCTTTGTGTCCTCGGATTCCTGTAGATAGATTTTTTTAGTCCACTATTCCCTCCCCCTCTTCTGTCTACAGTGTCTACAGTGTTAGCCATGAACACATTCTTATCCCTGCCAGAACTTTACGTTTCTAGGGAGGAAGCAAGTCAAGGTCCTTCATATTCTTCTATATATTTTTAGCTCAAATTCATGCTTGCTTGTCCACTATTTAATAGTAGGAGGTACAGACTGCTGAGCCAAGAATTTTGCTGGGATACAGACGTTCTGGTTCAAAAGTGATAGCATGGTAAAGTGTGGTTACGGGAGAGACCTAGATTTTAATGGGATAAAACACTAAAATGGACTCTGAGAACTATGCCTCTTTGTGCTTTTACAACAGTTTCTGAACTACAGAACTAAACCTCATGTCGGATCATCCAGCCTTGTTGTAGTTGGAGAAGATAGAGATTTCAGAATGCACTATTGGAAAACTTTGCTAAGTATCGCATTGTTGCACCTTTTTGGGGGCAGATCATTGTTACAGTGTATCTCCTGTCTGATGCCCACTATTTGTGCCCTTTTGTTCTGCTTATTTACCATTGGCAAACACCCACCAGTACCATTGCCAAGTAGAAGGTGAAATGGCATGCAGCTTTAATGCCGGCCACCATGCTGCCTGGCAATTTGCTTGGACCACTGCTCCGTCTGCACGTGGCCATTCCTCTGTTCAGTAATCTCTCTGTCACATAACATCCAAGAAATTACAGTATGGTGAGTTCAAAAATGGATAAAGTCCTTTTTCAGAGAGTCTTCTACACACTGTGGACCAGTGTACCAGGTGTTACTGAGATTTTAGTTTAAGGCTTTAGATTTTAATCGACAGCCCGAGAAGGGGCCAGAATGTTCATGGTGATATAAGGTCACATGGTAAGCCGAACTATGAACGACTGGCAGCAGTTCGGCCCTTCAGGCTATTTATCGTGGTATCAAAAACTTGCAAATTGAGTTTTCTTAGAGAGAGCTTGAACACACCTCATTCATTGTGTAGCAGATAATTGATGAAACACACACACACTACTTTTATTTTAGGCAGCTTTACTACAAGCCATTGACCCACTACCAATCCTAAAGTGAGGCTCCGCTCTGTGCTTCCTGTTACTGTAAACTTGAACCTAATTGCCCTTTTTCCGCTTCAAAATTTACTTGAAAGTATTTCTGGGCTCCCATTGGAGCTTTTGTTCAAATATTATTTGCCGAGGTCAACAGAGAGGTGGATCGCCCTACAACATATATTCCAAAAACAATTAAATGGTTCCCTTCTTAAAAAGAAGGAAAGAATAAAGTCTAAAGCACTCTAAAATGGGAAAATAAAGTGTTTAGATCAATCTCTTCCATTTAAAGCATTTTGCACATGATGGTGATTTTTATGTAAAGAAAAAAGCCAAAATACGCAATACTATTTTTAGCAGACTAAAAAGAGACGGAAGTATAAATATTTTTGACTTGAACATTTGGATGGCACTTGATTCAAATAGAACATTAATCCTTTGGATTAAATGTTTGAAAATGAGAGATATAAGAAGTACAAGGTTGTTTTAACCAGTCTGTTTAGAGTGTGAAGTAGTACTGTAACTCACGACTGTTAACCTTTTTTTGTGTGCTGTCGCGCAGTCCGGGCAGCACCACGGAGCTATGTTTCCAACACGAAAGATGCTCGCTTTTTTGTGTTCCCATTGTGCATCATCCACTGATATTTATGTGCTGTTACTATGTATAGTTAAGACTTATTTTGTAGCCATGGCTGTCACAATATATCAGCAACTAAAAAATCCCAACCATTGAAAGCTCCTAGTTGTTTTTTTTCATATCATTAAAAACATTCAAGATGTGATCAGTCATTGTAAGATGCTTTGTAAAATTCACATTTACAAAATAAAGTAAATTCAAACTAAACCCTATTGTCCACTTGTTTTTGACGTGTGCGATGATTTACATATTCATGCATCTGATTAGTAATCTCCAACTGTCTGACCACAGGATGTTTGGTGAAAATGCTTTCACCACACTAGCTGCTGAGTACACTCGCATAAGCTTATTGCTTTCAATTTTTGAGAATGTATATGTACATAAATGTTTTATTCTTCCTCTTTCTCAACAAAACCTATAAAGAACCAACCTAGTGTGACCAGAAACACATTTGACATGCATGCAAATCTTTGAAATGCAGTGTATTCAGTTTCCTTCATTATTCATGTTTGCAGTTGTTTTGGGTGGTGTTTTAGTGGTTTTTCTAGTGGGTTATTGCTTTTGATCTATTGGTTCTCATACATCTAAGAGCCTGCGTCCAACATACCTAATTACATTTGATTATGCCCCATTTTTTGATATTCAATATGTTAATGATGTCACGGTCTCCCAGATATCTGTGTTATGTACCGGACATGCATGTGCCTTTTCTGTTCACCTTTTTGGTTAACTTAATTGGTATTCATTCGAATTATCCAATAGCAAGGTTTCCCACAAATATGTGGAACCTAACCTCAGTCCCTAGCATGAAAAATGGCCATGACACACCGCGTGCCAGGCCAGAGGATTGAAATATCAAATTAACCGGTTTTACTATTAAAATAATAAGTCCAACATTGTGTCTCTGTTTATAGCAGCAAGGCTGAGCTTCGTAGTCTTCAGATTTTAAAACATGAAATATGTGTCAATTTACATGTTTAAAAGGAAGCCTCTTATCAGGGCCATTATTTCTTCGAAACCTAGATCAGCCATTAATGTACAAGGCTGTACTGTCTTAAAAGCATGTTTTCTACTAATCTTTGCATGAAATGACTAGAAGCACAATTTTTTTTAACATTTTATAAATAAGGAAAAATAAAATGATTTTGTGACCTTATATTTGTTTAACATATATCACACATTACTTTTGTTACAAACCTGATTTCTAAAGAGCTTCTCAAATCCGTATAAACTGGTTTGCCCAAATATGCTGCTTGACTGGCTTCCCATTGATAACTTTTATCTTACCTTCTCCAGCCTGGGGAAAAATGCTTTTGGCCCACATATCAGATTGCTCCCACCAATAGTAACCTTCCTGGACCTCCAACTCCCCTGATAATCTCACAAGGAGGAAAAAAGGTTAGTGGCTGACCCAGGAGTGTCTAATGCTGTGGACTAAGGAGCTGGGAAGACAGGGAAGGACGGTCTAAGGAACAGAGACCTGAGGTAATATGAATTTTCATGGTCAATTGTGTCCCCTATCGTAGACCCCAACGGCTCCATGTACGTGCTTTAAGTACATGTATGTTCCCTCCACTTCCAGCTATGAAGACGCAAATACATTTGCGTCCAACGTTAACATGTCCTCTTTCAGATCCACCATGAATGGGTCGGATATTCGGTTCCTAAGTGTGCCTTGCCAACGTCTTTACATGGTGCACTTTTCATGTTTTCTAGCTCTGGTGAGTTAGGCCCTGATTCCTGCCATCGAGCCCTTTCTGCCTTCTGTTTCTGAATACTACAGTCTGCTGCTTCCTGACCTCTGCCTTACTCCCTGTGTGGCGAGCGGTGCCTGGCTCGGCCTGCTTGCCTGCCAAGACTGTATTCAGCCTTCAAGTTATCTGCTCCGCTCCTCGAAAATACATTCCTGTCTAGTAGTTTAGGAAAACATCCTTCCCAGCTGCAGAGCAAAGGGCCCGGCCTCACTGTCTCCATGCAAGTAATTCATAGCTCCCGTTACCATGGTAGGCCCATGGCCCCTCGCATCTCATGTAGACACGTAGTCGTATATGCACGCACTAGCAGTCAGTATAGAATAGCCTCTGCCCGAGAGACCTTTCCTTCTAGATAATACAGTTCCTCAAACACAAGATATTAGATATGATTTGGGATTAGGTTGTTCTGACACCCCAGACTTCCGTCTCCTCATGTAGGGCTAAATGTCAAGTCCCCTTCACCCTCCAGTTCCACGTCAATTACACGTCATGCTGCTGCGCGCGCATCTCTGCCACATATTTCTGCTGACACTGCAGGATTCTTCTATGGATCCACCCACCTGTGATACGTTTCATATGACGTTGTCTAGCACACACCTCCGTGTACGCCCTCATGCACGCCTTCTGTTACGTACATGTGTTCTTATCTCGTTTCCCTCAGCTGTTACGCCTTCTGCATCTATCTCTACTGTAATGCATTGACTATATATATGATGTTCGGTTAATAAAACATTGTACATGTCCATGTCCATTCCCTTCCTGAACCCTTGTGGTGATGGAACATGATACCTGGTTCGAACCAATTCCTTTTTAAGGAATAAAACCCTTACAAAACTCAGATGCCACGGATTCTGCCTCTTATTTTTGACTGAGTTATTCTTATTGAACTTTACCGCATAAATTAAGTATAGGTAATTTAAATTTACCACATAATTGGCGCCCGAATAGGGACCCCTCCCCCACCTTACGCGCCGGCGGTGCGTTGCAGGCCCGGTCCCCTGCCACAGCCGGACGGACAACTACGCGTACCTGCAGGATTTCCTGTATCTCCCTCAGGCCAACGGAGGTGACTGAGGCTGCGATCGACACCCAGACGAGGCGGTGAGGAGTGCGGAGGATCCCGACCAGAGCCTAGCTGAGAGAGCAAAGTCCGAGGTATTCAGAGGCCCACCAGTTCCGAAGTTCCGAAGTACCTACGTCACGAGTCGAGTCCAGTCCGGTCCAGTCCAGTATCAAGTTTCCGAGGCCTTCCGTTTCCGTGCTTCCCGGTGAGTACCGTTGCTGGGGACGCATCTAGACGGGTGCATTAGTTTGTGCCCGGTCAAGACGGGTTTGGGTACACAGACCCGGTCTGCACTGTTTAGCGGTGTATCTGTACTGTTTAGCAGTATATCGAGTATGCAGGTAGCTAGTTTTATTCTAGTTATTGTTGTTCGTTTTCAAAATGTTTAAATGTGTTTTAATGTTGTGGTATGAGTGATTGTTCGATCTACATTATCGTGTATATTGTATTAGTTGTGCCCAAGTCCGAGTAAGTATCAAGTACCAAGTAGCACGGCTGAAACATGCCGCTGTTCTCTAAACTAAGAACTAGGAACTAGGAACTAGGAACTAGAAAAGGGATACTCGAGGAAGCTGTTCCCATTCCACCCAGGGACACTCCAGGGTATTTTATGTACCACAAACACGGCCTAGATGCTGTATTATATCTCGATTTATGGTGGATTACACCAAAGATTTAGCAGAGAATCAGAGATGGCCCGCTGCTGGGACATGGGATGCCGATTGCATCATGAGAGTAGAAAAAGCATTATGGAAAAAGAAAGCCAGACAGTCACAGAAAGATGCCACTGAATTATGGCGTAAAGAATCACACAGGCGTACAGAGAAAGCACTCAGAAAAGCAGAGAAAAGTAGAGAGGATTCAGACAAAGCTCGAGAAAACGTATTAGTTGAGGAGGGGATACGAGTAAAAGCAGAACAAGTAGACCGACAACGAAACACTCTTATGAATGGTATGTATCCTCTTCTGGCCGAGGGTTTACCTAAGGCCACTCCGGAAATACAGAAGGATCTGCCCCCTCCATTGCTCCCGACTAAAGTACGTCACAAGACCACAAAAGACGTTTTCCTTTCTTCCTATCTAGACGATGTAGCTCCCTCATATACTTCTGCACCTGCTCATGTACCCGTACCACCTGCTCCTGCTGACATCCCCCTACCCCTACAGCTTCAGCTCCCAGGTCCGCAACTGCAGATCCCGCCCCCTCTGCCCGCACCTGCTCCCGTTGTTCCCCCTGGTATTCAACAATTGCATCCATCAAATCCTTTTGGGACTGGCGTGGCCCAGGACCCAACCCAGCTACAGCAAGCACAGTCAGGTTATGCTCAAGCCTCCGGTTCAGGAGGTGCTACGGGAGGTTATCAAACACCCCCACAGATACACCGAATTACGATGAGAGATTTAGCAAAGGCACGGACACCGAAAGGCGTTCCGGCCGAACTACTTAGAAGAGAACTTACAGACTGCAGATATGACCCAGTGCCTGGTACGTCAGGCCCCATGTTACTAGCGTCCCTACGTTTGAGACGCGTTACAGACTATTTAATGTTACTACCAGGAATGCCAGAACATCTAGACAAATTGTACGATTTTATTAGAACAGGAGAAGGGCCGGATTCTGTTGCTGAAGCCATGTCACGTCAGAAAGTTGAGACTAAAGGTTTGGTAATGCGATTTTTGGTTAATTGCTTAATAAGAGAACACGATCAGGCAGGTTTTCCGCAAAGTGAGATGGATAGACTGATTAGATGGAGTCAGAATATGTCGGAGGGTAAACATGATAAGGAAAAGCAAGTACATCATATGGTTAGGAAAGTCCGTAAAGAAATAATAGACATACATGCCGAACGAGCACCTGACGAAGATCTTGAATTAGACGATCCAACTTCCTCGCAAGAGGAGGAGGAAACAGAGGATCTAGCGGAAACTTCGCAACAGTCAGATAAAGGGACAATAGCATATGTAGGTAAGGGAAAATACCTTAAGAAAAGAATACGTCCAGAAAGTAAGAGACTTTTTCACACTGCTATGTCAAATCCGAAGACTCCTGAACACCTGTTTCAGGCTACCGATAAAATACTTCAAGAACGAATGGGGTACCATGTACTCGATTCCATGGATGAACAAGAATTGGCCAGGTCAGCAGTACAATGGGCTGACAATTCTGATAAATATAGTGATGACGGCTTAGCGCAGACCTTTTTGAACCTTTCCCCTGATGAACAAAAATTAGCCGGAATATACATGATTCAGCATCTCATTACGTTGTTTAAAGGCCAACATTCTGATCCAGGTCCCCTACCTGATATTTTAATAGAGCTACTCTCGAATAGATGGAGAGGTCTAGGTACCGACTTAATTAAAGTAATTCTAGAACATCGACACAGGTATAATGCTTTTCTGAATACAGTTTGCTCCAGCCCCACCCGTAGAAAGAAAAATGTATTATATAGACAGACAGAATCCCTTGCGAGAAGTGCATCCAGTTAGGAATGATGATAATACCTTTAGACGTGTGTTTGTGTACACGCCCATAACTAAAATGGAACTGTTAGAATTGAAGAAACTAGTGCCTAGTCATGACAAAGACCCAGCAGGTTTCCACCGTGAAATAAAAGACATGTTACTCATGGGTGATTATACCTATCCTGACATCATGAAAATATTAAAAGTATTACTGCCTGCCGGTATTTACGAGAAACTGAAAGAAAAAGAATGGGAGGTGGGAGAGCAAAAGATTGATTGGGCTGCATTAGAGAACGAAGAAAATACTCGAACCCCAGGCCTAGGGCTTGGGGACAAAACTAAAGCATTACCAGGATTGTTAGTACAAGTATTGCCATGTTTGTTAGCAACGAAAAAGGAGGACTGGGATGCAATCTCAGCCTGTAAACAGAAACCCGATGAAGACACTAGTGATTTTTATTCCCGATTTGAGAAATGTTTTGTTATTAATAGTGGCCTGAAACCGAGTAGCGAGTCATATCCACACCTTTTTGTATCCAAATTGGTCGAAAATTCTCTGCCCCAAGTTAAGAATCGTGTACTGAAAGTCGAGAGCACATGGCAAGCTAATACGCCTTCACAAATGTTACAAATGTTACAGTACCACCAGAACAGAATTAGAGAAGAACATGATCACGAACAAAGACGTATGAAAGACACGAAAATGAAAATGTTAGTTGCTCAGTCCGTTCCAGCTGACGGTCAGAAAAAGGGTATGACACAGTCCAATAATTCAGCAGCTCCTGTTAAAGGGATATGCAACTATTGTAAACAGCCAGGTCACTATATAAACGATTGTGCAGTATTGAAACACAATATAGCTACAGGTAAAACTAAAGAAAGACCGCGTCCTCCTAGACAGGACCAGGTCCAACAACAAGTATCACAGAATATCCAGCCTATGCAAGCTTCACAACAGACAGTACAGACCGTAGCGGTACCACAGCCACAGCCCATTGCCGCAACACAACATGCCACGCAACAGATGTACCAGTATGCACAAACAGATTACCCCGATTATCAGCGATACACATGAAACAGCCTAGAGAGGGAAGTTGGCTTGCCTCTTATTGAGGTTCCTGTAGATCAAGAGGGTCCTTACGTACATAGCCAAGTGTTAGGAAAAGATAGAAAGTTTTTGATTGATACAGGGGCAAGCAGAACAACGATAAGTCATGACGAGGTTCCAGGGGCACCCCTCTCAGGCTCCCAGAATGTTTCCCTTGGATTTTCAGGCAAACCTATTGTAAATGAAGTATCGAAACCAGTACCTCTTTTAGTTGGTCCGTTGTCTCGCACTACAGATTTGTTATTAACGAAATCATGTCCAGAAAACTTGTTAGGTATCAAGACACTGAAAGCTCTAGGAGCTGTTATTTGCTGTTCTCCGGAAGGAGTAAGATTGTTCTTACGTGACTTTAAGGGTCACTATGTGTTGAGAGATATTGATCCCAGATTACAGAATGTTCCTGCACATTTATGGGCCCAAGGCCCCACTGATGTAGGTTGTATGCACATTACACCATATCGAGTCACACTCAGGCCAGGAGTAGTCTTACCACGAATCCGACAATACAAGTTACCTCCAGATGCTTTAGCGGCTTTACTGAAAATCATTGACGAGCTCATTGCACAAGGAGTGGTTGTAGAAACCGACTCGAATCTATGTAATTCCCCTATCATTCCGATTCTTAAACGCACTGATCCAAATGCACCCCCAGTTTATCGATTAGTTATCGATTTGCGCGAATTGAATAAATGCATCGTACCACAGTATCCCGTGGTCCCAGATATCTCGTCTCTATTGACTGCCATTGATTCCGAAGCCACGTTCTTTACTGTAATTGATCTGAAGAACGCCTTCTTTAGTGTTCCCATTGATTCGGAAAGCCAATACCTTTTCGGATTCTGTTTAAATGGTCGAAGCTTCAAATTTGCACGCGCACCTCAAGGATTCACAGAAAGCCCCAGCATCTATAGTCAAGCACTGAAAAGACAACTAGACAGTATACACATGCCTGACAACACTGCCCTGTTACAGTATGTCGATGATCTACTGATCACCGCCCGCAGCGAACCTGAATGTGAGCAAGCGTCACTGACGGTTTTACATTTCCTGGCTGACAAGGGACACAAGGTGTCCCCTTCGAAGCTGCAATTCTGTGTTCAGCAAGTGGTTTACCTTGGGCACTTGCTGTCCAAAGGGGGGAGACAGCTAACACCTGACCGCATTCAGTTAATTGTAAACATGTCACAGCCCAAGACACAAAAGGAGGTACGAGCCTTTATAGGCCTCACTTCTTACTGTAGACAATGGATCCCTCAGTATGCATTCCTAGCGAAACCACTCATACAGTTGACAACCCAGGAGGCAGCGACATCGACTGCCCTTTCTTGGACTCAGGAACACACACAAGCTTTTGACGACTTAAAGAAAGCCTTATGCCAAGCACCAGTTTTAGCGACACCATGTTACAGCAAGCCTTTTACACTTTTCGTCACAGAACGTGAAGGTACCGCGTTGTCAGTACTCACTCAGGATCAAGCAGGTTCACACAAACCGTGTGCTTACTTTTCTAGTACATTGGATCCAGTAGCCCAGGCTCTGCCTGCGTGCTTGAAATCAGTAGCAGCAACAGCTCTAGCAATCAGACAAAGTGATTCCATAGTGTTAGGACACCAATTGACAGTACAAGTTCCACACTCAGTGGAAGTTCTTTTAAACCGAACACAGACTCAGCACTTAACTATAGCAAGACTGACAGGTTATGAATTGACATTGTTTCAGCCACACATAGAAATCAGATGTTGCAACACATTGAACCCTGCTACACTTTTGCCATTAAGTGAGACAGACCCATTGGCACATGATTGTATTGAAGTCATTACCATTACGACGAAACCCAGACAAGACTTGACAGACACCGCATTACTAGATCCAGACCTGACACTTTATGTGGATGGTTCATGCATGAGAACAAGTACAGGAGAATTAGTGGCCTCCTACGCAGTCCCGACAGAAACTGAAGTCATAGAAACGAGTTGTATTGACACCCTGTCGGCTCAAGCAGCAGAGCTCATCGCTCTGACTCAAGCCTGTATTCAAGCAAAGAACAAGAGAGTTAACATATACACAGATTCACGTTATGCATTCGGAGTCGTACACGACTTCGGTGTACTGTGGCGAGAGAGAGGTTTCTTGACCTCTCACGGTGCCACAATTCAGCACGGTCCCCTCATTCAAACTCTGTTAGATGCAATACATCTGCCTACAGCGATATCCATCATGAAGTGCAAGGCACATACGAAAGTCACAGATACAATTTCCCAGGGTAACGACTCACGCAACTGATCTGACAAAGACAATAGTCCAGACACCGACACATTGTATGACAGTTAAGGATCCCGCCCTAGATGTAATTGATATACAGACACATGCTACACCAGACGAAATCAAGAAATGGATTGAACTAGGAGGGGTCCAGACAGAACAGGGATGGATGACGAAGGGAAAATCTACATGGTTTCTCCCTGACTCTATGGTCCAGGTAATCATTAACACAGTACACAGTCCTGCACATTTAGGAGAAAAAGCCATGTTAGACAGTATTCAACACCTCTGGTTCAATAAACGTTTACGAGCAGCAGCCAAACAGAAAGTGCGTACTTGCATTATCTGTTGTCAGTTCAACCCAGGTAAAAGCATTCCCGTAGAACAAGGTGGATTTCATCCTCCCGATCACCCTTTTGAAGTCCTCCAGATGGATTATATCCAGATGGAACGTTGTCGAGGATTCAAATATGTCCTCGTAGTTGTATGTGCACTCTCCCGTTGGACAGAAGCATATCCAGTCCCAGATTACACTGCTCCGACCACTGCCAAGCAGTTGGTTCGTGAATTCTTCCCCAGATATGGTTTGCCCCGCATCGTATACTCCGATAACGGTCAGCCATTCTCGTCCGAGCTAATGAAGCAGGTATCCCTCCTGCTCGGCTATCAATGGAAGTTCCACTGTGTCCGACATCCCGAGGCAGCAGGCCTCGTGGAACGTCATAATCAGACTCTGAAAATTCGCCTTGCCAAGATCTGTAGAGAGAAAGGTGTCGACTGGATAGTAGCTTTGCCAGTCGCACTCTTTTATATGAGAATGGTCGCACACTCCAGAACAGGGCTATCCCCGTACGAGGTGGTCTTTGGTAGGCCACCGAATATGTGGGGGACGCCTCTGCCTCGCAAAATCACTGATGTTGACTGTAATATGCTGACAGATTACCTTGCTTCTTTGATGTCTGCACTACAATCATGTCGTTCACAGGTTGCTGCAGCCTTTCCCGACAACACCGAGGTGAAGCCACATGAAGTTGTTCCGGGGGACCTCGTCTTTATAAGGAACTTCGACAGGAGAAGTCCGCTGGAGCCCCGCTGGCAAGCACCGAAACTAGTACTTTTGACCACAAGGACAGTGATTAAAGTCGAGGGCCGCAAGGGCTGGCTCCACTCGAGTCATATAAAAAAATACCATGGACTACCGCCAGATCTAAACTCCCAGCCCGGCCCTCCTCCACAGACTGACTCAAAACTCCCCCTGGTCGAGAAAACTTCTTCTCAAGAATATAAATTAAAATTGAGGTCTAGCAAGTCAGACAGTTTAATTGTTTAAGTCCTCCCCTAGGTGAATCGGTTATACGAGTTTCTGACATGTATCCCCTAGACCCCAACAGAGAGAGAGATAGACAGAAACAGCTCAAGAAACGTGAATATTGCAAATCACTTCGCAGTCACTGCATTGTGACACTATTGATTATGTTTTTTCTAAGTCTTTTGATTGTTGCTGCAAGTATACTGTTACATGTATATTATCCTATTTTCAAGCGTGCACATTCTTCTTTCAATGTCACTGCCGAGCACTCTTTCAGTGAACTGCCCCCGCATGAATTATCTTACCGACTTGCGCTGCGCAACAACACATTCATTAGTATGTTACATCATTCCCATCAGACCAGCAATGCTACCAATTGTTGGATATGTGGCCGACTCCCTCCCTATCAGAAATACAAAGGAGTTCTGCCCCTCTTCCCGTACCCGTTCACACACAATGGTTCCTGTGGTGCATGGTTTAGTTTAATGAACTCTCTAGATTCCAATTCCGTAGTTTACCAGGGCAACTGGGTATGGGGAGATCTGAACACAGTTCTGCATAAAGTATGTTTCCCTGACAAGGAGGGTCTACCAAAAAGTACAGGGTCTGATCTAGAAAATGAAGTATATGGATTAGGTAACTTTACACTTAACCTCATGATTCTGAATGTTGAATCCGAAACCGAACCAGTCTTGCCCGCTATGTCCGTACTACCAGTCAAAGGTGAATTATGTGTCAGAAAGAATGGTTCAGTACACCTGGGTCATAGTAAATGTACTACTGTGATCGAATTCAGTGATAAGGGCAAGTCTACATTTAAAGCTTCTCGTCATTCCTACTTCATTTGTGGTCATACCGCATATATACGCTTACCTCTAGATTGGGATGGCATCTGTTACATTGCATTCCTTCTGCCACCTGTTTTCCTAGCCCCTCCTGATTATCATAGGGACACCCATCTAGTACACAATAGACCACAGAGAGATCTCCCGATTGTCGACTACACTGAAACGGCATGGGAACAATATACAGACTTCAATAAAGGTTTCTTTCCCTACTTAGGTGCTGTCTTTAATAGCAAACTGATACGAAAATTAACCAGAACCCTTGAAGCAGTAGTGAATGAAACTACTTCCGCCCTAGGTAACTTAACGGAGGAGCAGTCTGCTATGCGGATTGTTGTTCTTCAAAATCGTCTCGTCCTTGACGTCATCCTAGCCGATAGGGGCGGAGCTTGTAGAGTCATCGGATCGAGCTGCTGTGTTTTCATTCCAGAAAACGCGCCATCAGTATACAGAGCCATAACCCGTCTTCACAAGATTGCAAGTCAGATACACCAGAATCCAGGCACCTGGACTTGGTCCGGTTGGTTCTGGAGCGTGTTGTCAGCCTGGGGATGGAAGGTCCTATCTTTCCTAGGTATTGCCCTTCTCATAGTATTCAGTTGCTGCCTATGTCTGCAATGTGGGCCAGCGATTTGCGGCTTGTGCGCCACATCATGTATTCCTTATTCAAGTCCTCATTCAAAACACCGTAAGAAGAAAGAAGAGCAAATGATGTTACATGAACAGATTGATAGATTAATGAGGATTGATATATCATGAAGGGTCCGTAGGGGACAAGGAGGGAATGAGGTAATATGAATTTTCATGGTCAATTGTGTCCCCTATCGTAGACCCCAACGGCTCCATGTACGTGCTTTAAGTACATGTATGTTCCCTCCACTTCCAGCTATGAAGACGCAAATACATTTGCGTCCAACGTTAACATGTCCTCTTTCAGATCCACCATGAATGGGTCGGATATTCAGTTCCTAAGTGTGCCTTGCCAACGTCTTTACATGGTGCACTTTTCATGTTTTCTAGCTCTGGTGAGTTAGGCCCTGATTCCTGCCATCGAGCCCTTTCTGCCTTCTGTTTCTGAATACTACAGTCTGCTGCTTCCTGACCTCTGCCTTACTCCCTGTGTGGCGAGCGGTGCCTGGCTCGGCCTGCTTGCCTGCCAAGACTGTATTCAGCCTTCAAGTTATCTGCTCCGCTCCTCGAAAATACATTCCTGTCTAGTAGTTTAGGAAAACATCCTTCCCAGCTGCAGAGCAAAGGGCCCGGCCTCACTGTCTCCATGCAAGTAATTCATAGCTCCCGTTACCATGGTAGGCCCATGGCCCCTCGCATCTCATGTAGACACGTAGTCGTATATGCACGCACTAGCAGTCAGTATAGAATAGCCTCTGCCCGAGAGACCTTTCCTTCTAGATAATACAGTTCCTCAAACACAAGATATTAGATATGATTTGGGATTAGGTTGTTCTGACACCCCAGACTTCCGTCTCCTCATGTAGGGCTAAATGTCAAGTCCCCTTCACCCTCCAGTTCCACGTCAATTACACGTCATGCTGCTGCGCGCGCATCTCTGCCACATATTTCTGCTGACACTGCAGGATTCTTCTATGGATCCACCCACCTGTGATACGTTTCATATGACGTTGTCTAGCACACACCTCCGTGTACGCCCTCATGCACGCCTTCTGTTACGTACATGTGTTCTTATCTCGTTTCTCTCAGCTGTTACGCCTTCTGCATCTATCTCTACTGTAATGCATTGACTATATATATGATGTTCGGTTAATAAAACATTGTACATGTCCATGTCCATTCCCTTCCTGAACCCTTGTGGTGATGGAACATGATACCTGGTTCGAACCAATTCCTTTTTAAGGAATAAAACCCTTACAAAACTCAGATGCCACGGATTCTGCCTCTTATTTTTGACTGAGTTATTCTTATTGAACTTTACCGCATAAATTAAGTATAGGTAATTTAAATTTACCACATAATGCTGCAATGTCCTGGAGAAATTCAACAAATCTAGTGCTAAATGGACATATGGCTGTGCATTTTCAGGCTCGAAACACTGGACTGGTGCACAAAGAGCTCTCATTGATGAGTGGGGACTTTAGGAGCATCAGGAAAGAATGGGTGTTATAAACTGGACTTTGGTGTCCAATCAATACTTTTCAAACCAGGACATCGGTGTCTGCAAGTACAACTCCTTTTAAAGCACAGCTAATTCTTACGATCCGAACTGCTTAAAAACAGTCCCTGGGGGTGCGCTTGTCTTTCAGCCCTCAGGGCAAAATTCAGTACTACCCCCTATTGGCCGTTTTTGAGAAGCACAGCTAGATCCTGGACTTGCATATTTTTCTTTCAGTCCCAAAAACTGCTTTCAATGCAAAAAGCATCCGAATTTGTATTTTAAATATCTGCTAATCCCTACAGCACATTGAATTTATTTTGGTGACGCATTATTTTCTTTTTAACTAAATCAGTTTTTAGTATTTTATCTGTTTTGTTTCATAACTGTAATGTTTTTGGTGTTGCTGTTCATATACCAGGTAAGCTGCCAAGGATACGCGTGAGGTTCCATACAGAAACCAGCGTTTACTTTTAGGCTCTATCGTGCATGATCGACTGGGTGCTCAGCCATAGCACAGATTGAGAAAGACCTCTCTCCGCCTCACCCTGGCATTCCAGTTTCCTACACACATTCACACATCCAAAACCCGCCATATTGTCTCAGGTGACCAGAGTAATCTAAGGAAAGTGCCACACTTACTTGGTCACTCTCCAAACGCACTGCTGGTGCCTGTGTCTCCTCCTGTGTCCTGTAATTGGCTCACATAAATGGCGATTAGACAGACCAGAGCTTTACAGCCAGCATGACTGCATGCATGAGGTGCCTCCTCCTGACCTCAGACCCTTTTAGACATTTCAGGTATTACACACCTCTGCCCAGTGTGTGCCAGCAGCTATCACCCCCACAGTGTCAATGGATGAAGGTTTTGGCATTCCAAGAGCTCTTAGGAATACAATTAAATTGTTTCCTATTGCAAGTCATAGAATAGTTATACAAATCTGTTGCGCTTGCATTATGGCAACTCACTCTTTTTTGGCAGCTCTACATATTTATTTGTTTTATTTGTCGATTTTGTAATGCGCATAGCTGCCCCAGCGACGGGGCAGCTATGACATATGTCACCAGAAAGTTGCAGGGTATACAGAACGCTGCAGTGGGAACCTTGCTGAACATTCCCAAATCGCAATCAGCGCGCCCAGCTCTTCCCAGTCTTCATTGGTTGCCAGTAAGGAAGAGAATTGAACTTAAAACTCTGGGTTGTACACAAAGTTAAGCATGCCCGGTGACCACATATTTTGAGGCAATTTTTTGTTCCCCATAATAAAGCACATGACTTAAGCTCAAATAGTCAATTTCTTCTGGCTATTCTCAGAATAAAAAGGTCCAGAAGCAGAGGGGGGTCCTTTGCTTATCAGGCACCTAAGCTTTGGATTCCCTCCCAATTAGTCTAAGAGCCAATAGTAATCTGCTCAGTTTTAGAAAGCAACTGCAAAATCCTCTGTTTACCTGAGCAGTATAAAAAATTTCAAAAAAACACACAAGGAGGGCCTGAAGGGATACATTTAAAGACCCATGGACTCGATCCCCTATTTCAATTAATCAGTATACAATGGGACACACACCAAGCAGAAATTTCTGCTTGGTGTGTCCCATTGTACCCGCTCCCTTGTATGTTGAAAAACACTTGTGTTTATTTTCTTACAGGTACACTGAGACCTCCAACACAGAGAAACAGGTTGACAATCCCTATTTCTTATCACTTTTTTTGAGAGCACATTATTTATATCCTTTTCACGTCATTCACCTCATGGTCCTGATGAATGCCCGTAAGTCCTAATTAAGGCGATTGAGGCAGAAACATGTCGACCAATTTTTAACTTTCCCCTCCACTATTTAAGACTCTAATACTCTAAGTGCACCTACTACTCATAATAAGTCCATAAGATGCACTAATTCAGTTTACCGGACCCGAACCCAGACCCAATAACATTTTCTTCTATCTGGTTTTCCGGGCCTTTTAATATCACGTATCACTGGCTCTCTACTGCATCAACCTTGGGTAAGAACCTCCTGATGGAGGCTGCATAACCTGATCGACCTGATGATTATGCACACACGTGACTAGATAGCGGAGAATCAAGATGTAACGCTAAGATACCACCATACCCATCACGTGCATGAGGGTCTTTTAAATTGGGACACCCCCTGTTCTTCCTGCATACCTAAGGTTGTGCAGGACGAGTGATCCTTTCTCATTTGATTAGCATATAAGCCTGTTGGGTAGCCATGCGCTCTAAAAGATTTCGCAAATAAACACGCCTTTAGAGGCTGCACAACCAATACTTCTAAATGTATGGATGGATCACCATGTGAAAGTACTGCAAAGAAGCCTACTGCTACCCTGCCTACCTTGCCTGTGAAGACAGAGCCCCTACCACCAGTTTTGCACGGCAATGCGGGGAAAAAGGAGAGGAGAGCTGGAAATGTCAGTGTAGGGATACTAGCACCATGGAGCATCGTCTAGAGGTAAGGAGAGCGGAAAGTAGAAGAGGCTGCAGAGCATTGAAGGAAGAAAAAAAGAGTATGACAAGAAGAGGTCTGTGGATAAACTAGAACCTACTAGGTAAGGTTTGTGGATGCCACCTCCCAGATCTCGCTTTTCCACCCAGTAAGGGGGTGAGAAGGGC
The DNA here is from genome assembly GCF_964263255.1 of Lissotriton vulgaris. NCBI lineage: Eukaryota > Metazoa > Chordata > Amphibia > Caudata > Salamandridae > Lissotriton > Lissotriton vulgaris. Next base: position 230,705 of record NW_028244801.1, on the reverse strand, counting down.
CACCTCCTGCCGCCCAGTTACAGGATGAAGATCTGTTACCTCTGTCTGTTGTGGCACAGGGACTCCACTCCACAGAAACCAAGATTGTCACCAAACTCTACAACCTGAAAAAACAAACATTTATAAAGGCGCCGTTGAATATCCACCACTAGCCCAGAAACTCAGCAGAAGGGCCTACCTCCCAGTACTTGGATAGACCCAGAGCTCCATGACACTGGAGAAAGTTGCATATAATCAGGAAAGAAGGATCATTTGTCCCGCATAACCAGGGTATGCAGGTATCTTTCTGACTAGTCCCAAGTAAAAAACCCTCATGCATGTGTATAGTTCGTTTTTTTAGCTGTATATCTTGATTCTCCGCTGTACTTAACACGTTGTATGCATAATCATGGGGTTTAGTTGTTATGCATCCTCCACCAGGAGGCTTTACCCTTGGTTAAAACAGTAGTGATCAGTGATTTTGCAGTGAAAAGTGAGGTGAGTAGTTTAAAAACTTATCTTCATACTGGAATATTACATTGTTCCAATTCTGAGATAGTGAGAATTAATATTGAGGTTGTGTGGCTGAGAGTGATAATGGCTCTCGCACACTAGGATTCGTGAACATTAGGTCGACATGTTTCAGCCCTTTGGTTGCCAGGCGGTCAATTGGGCTTTCTTCAGGACCGGGGTGTAGTGTGCACAGAGACCAAGGGCGTCTCTGTTTATGTAAGGCAAATAGGTATTTCCTTGGATGCCTTCTTTAAGATCAATAAGGAAGTAATGTAAAATGTATTCCTTGCAGGTCGCTGGGTACCTGTGGATGAAAAGGTAAGACGTAGACTAGGGAATAGGGTAGTGGGGTTCATAGGTTACTAGTGTACTGGTAAATTTACCAGGAACATGAAAATTAATTCAGTAAAGCGTCGCAATTAAAAAATTAAAAAATAGCAATACTCTCGTTGGCCACACTCAACTAGCAATTAAGTTCAACTCTCCCAATGTGATGTGATATTATGGGTATAGCAAGGTATCTCTACTTGTTATTTAAAGTTGTTAGACTCTTGAAACAATGATTACTAACGATGTATTTCCACATATCAGGTTAGATTGTCATGCTATTGTTTGTTCCCCTGTTTTCTGAAAGTATTTGAGGTAGAGACTTGTGCCGATACTGAAATAAATCACAGACTTTCGTAAATTCGACACATACCTGTATTTAGAGTTATTTTTGCCTCGACGGGGTCTCAGTGGGTCAGGAGACCTCCTATAAATAATAATGAATATCAATATACATTTCGTTTTGGTAGTACATTACGGTTTGCAGCGGCGGTGGCGTTGTCTCTTGCTACCTGCAGTCTTGTGTTGCACGACTTGTGCTGACTCTACCAATCTGGGCCCGGGAGAAAGCATTCTCTTCCGGGTTACCAAATATGGGAGGCAGCAGTGTGGCAATTGAAGAAAGACCTGCCCTGAGCGGTCTGTGTCTGTTTTCGTTTTGTTATTGTTTAGTGATATAAATATTATTTGAGTTTTGATATTTGGAACTGGGATTTCCCGCATTGGTATTGTACATTAATTAATTGTCAAAATGAAGTGAAAGGGCAAGTATAGCTACTGAGTATGTGGCGTGATTTATACATTGGTGATAACTTTCGATCTTGGTTAACAACCTTAACTCATTTCAAAATTATCGAGTGTTCCATCATGGTAAATTCTAGATACATTGCAAATTTGCTAGTAAGGTGCATGGATGTAACTTTTTGGGATGAAATCTGGAACAAGTTTGTGCAAACTGATGTACTTTAAGATTTATCCTACTAGTACTGTTTTAACAATTAGAATCAGCTTATTTCTTGCAAGTACACATTGGTGTTATGTTTGGAAATGTCGACATTTTGTAAATTGATTCAAAGGAATGGCGAGTGTTTTTTTGAAAGAGCGTATTTTTGTTAGTGACTAATAGATTCATGAAAAAGTCAAGGTGTATTCAATTCTGCAATCAGTTATCTGTATACGCTTCCCCATGGGACAGTATCGTTGAGTCCATCTGAGTCAGTCTTTAGGCGGTGCAACCACCTCTGTTCCTTTTCAAAAAGGATTCTTTCTGCATTATGGACTCTATTTCCCAGGGTTTCTATAATTACCCAGTTTAGGTCTACAATTGTGTGTCCTGCTTCGAGACAGTGGCTTGACATATTGGTCGTGATCTTCTTACACTTAACACTACTCCGATGCTCGCAAATGCGTTGCTTGACCTTTCTACATGTCATTCCTATATAGCGCTTTTCGCATGGGCATGTGATCATATAGATCACATGGCTGGTGTTGTCTTTGTTAATGGGCATACCGAACATGAACCACATGGGAAGTGGCCAGTGACTGGACGGATGTCCCATAGTTGGTTCATTGCTCCAGTCGGTTTTTTAGGAGGTGGTCTGGTGTGGACCAATATGTCTTTTAGATTGCGAGTTCTTTTATTGGCAAATATAGGTTTTGGCCATTTTAAATTAGCTGAGGTCAAAATTCTCCAATACTTGTTAATAATCTTTTTCACATTGTTGCTGGCATGGCCGTATGTGGTTACACATGTCATCAGATCTGGTTCAGGTGTTTTCTGTGTTGATTCCAGAAGACTTTCTCTATTTTGATTCCTTGCCCTCTTCTTGCATTTATCAATTACTCTTTGGGGATAATCTCTTTCTTTTAGTTTTTCACATAGTTCATTTGCTTGTTTTTATACTCTGATGGTTTACTGCAGTTTCTGCGTAATCTCAGGAACTGGCTGTAAGGGAGATTCTCCCTGAGTGGGCAAGGATGAAAACTTTGGTATGAAAGTAAACTGTTTTTTGATGTTGGTTTTTGGTAGGTCTTTGTATGTAAAACATGGTCCTCGGCATAAATCATTATATCCAGAAAGTCCAATTGGTGGTTATCTGCGGTATAGGTGAATTGTAACCATTTGTCTCTTCTATTGATCCATGTATGGACATTTTTGAGGCTTTCTGTATCACCTTCCCAAATTGGAATGATGTCGTCGATATAACGGCGCCAAAATAAAATCTGTTTTTGATATAGGTTGGTTGGGTTGTTCATGTATTCAGATTCGAAATTGCTCACGTAGAGCCCTGCTACACTTGGAGCGAATGTGCTCCCCATTGATGTGCCGTGGCATTGTTGATACATGGTGTCGTTGTATTGGAAATAGTTTTCCGTGAGGGCCATCTTGCAACATTCATGTGTAAAGTGTCTTGGTGTTTTGTAATGCCAATCACTGCTAAAGATGATAGTTTCTAGTGTCTCGAGAGTCTTTTGTTGGGGGAGGCTTGTATAAAGGCTCTCTACGACAAGACCCACTAGAGTCATGGTTTCTTCTGAATAGTTGAAATCCTGTACGAGATTGAGAAGATCCCTTGTATCTTTTAAATAGGTGGGGGTTTTCTGTGTTAACGGCTTCAGATATTGGTCTGCAAACTGCGACAATGGTTCAAATACTGATCCGATCCCAGAAACAATAGGTCTTCCTGGTGGTGGGTTGCGAGCTTTATGAATCTTAGGCAAGGAATAAAAGTAAGGTATCCTGGAGAAAGTTGCACGTGCAGTTTGCAGATACTAATGACTTAACAGTAAGCAGTGTCAGAGAAACACTGCAGTAATTTCTCAAAACAGCAGAACATCCACATATATGCAATAGTAAAATGCCCGTGCATCAATTCTTTCACTAACCTAGTCAATTCCAAGACCACCAGGCACACCTGAGAGTACAAAGAGAAAGTCCAGTAGCAGCTCCTCAGCAACCTACAAGTGGACTGAGTATTGCTGACAAGAAGTCTTGGTCCAAGAGCAGTCCCAAAGAAAACGGAAGAACAGGTTATATGGTCCCACACCTAGCCAAGAATAGGAAATCCTGTTGAAAGGTCTTGAAGCGCGAAGACTGGAAGGCAATCAAGATCACCAAGAAAGGACAACCAGACACCGCTCAGACAGGAACAGCTCACTGTCATGACCTCACTGAATGCAGCGGAAAGGCAGGCTCAGTACACTAGCAGCTAACCCAACACCACTTCCTGTGGGACAAAGAGACTGAAGGGAGCCAGCCTAGATAGAGGCAGTCGAGGTACTGGAAAGAGCACAAATGCATGCGACAGCCGACAGCTCCTCCAGGTAAGATATTTGCATGAATACTAATGTAGAACAAATAATGGTGAATCACTCACAAACTGGTGCTGCTTGTCATTCTTTGAGAACACAACAACTGATGATGATGATGATGTGGAGAAGTGTGGCTCACTGGTTAGAGCAGGCAGACCCTGAAGCAGAGGTCAGACCCGAGACCAGGGTTCCATTCCAGACGCGGCAGGGTCTTGAGCTCAAATGTCCATGGACTCGATAATTCTCGCTTCGGTGCCTGACCTAATCATGGGTTCACACTCTGCAACTCTGGGCATTAAGCTTGCTTAATCTCCACAACGGCCCCCCCGCGGCGGGATGCCTGGCTTTCACCTTGGGGATGCCCTGTAGGGGCTATCTCACAGGGAAAAGCCAGAACGGGTTCCCAAGGCAAGCGCGGAGATACCCCTTCGGGGGTCGATTCAGGCGCTATATAAGAAACATAATAATAATGATGAAGGTAACCTCCACTGCCCACATGTAAAGACATCCAAAAACGTTGCAGATAGCTGAGTAACCTAGCAGGACGCCATTGTTTAAACGTCTGTGTGACATCCCCAGCGTGTGACTGGGTGGGTGACGTGTAAATCAGGGTACAGCCCATACAATCCAAGAGTAGTGCTTAAAGCACAGCACAAGGGGGTCTCCCACTCATTCTTTAAAGCTACTGCTCTTGTCCCAAAGCTATCACTGGGTGCATCAGCAGAGAGAGCACTGCGCTCCGCTGAATCACCACCCAGGCAACACCAAAGTGACTCTATTTCTCCCTCTCACTGGGAGAGCAACACTAATGTAGGCAGCAGAAGTGAAAGCATTGTGCACCGCCACCAAAGGCAAAAGAAGTGTGAAGGCTAGGCAGTGGAAGATGCCAGTAGAGCAACAGTAGCTCGATCATGTGGCCCATGGCTTAAAAATAAAGAAAAATAAGACACAATGAGCCCTGAATGCAAAGAGCAGTCATTTTGGAGACCGGCTTTTCTCCATTACCTCAAAAAGGCTGCCATCTAGAGGCCAGACAAGTCCACCCTAACAGAGCTGCCATTTTGGGATCAGGCAGACTTGATTTGAGAAACAGGCACTGCCTCAGACTACAGTCTGCAAACACACCATTATGAGCACAATAAAGGCCACAGAAATGTGGTAAAGAGCAACTTTCAAACAGAGGAACCAATAACCAAGCTGAAGCTCAGACGGAGAGTTTGAATCTGGAAAGAGTGACAGAAGGATCATGATTTATCGCTGCACAACAGATCTTTGATTAAATACCACCTGGAGCATGGTTGACCGATAACGGTAAAACATTTATAGGTGAGCAAGAAAAAAAACAACATGCACCGAGAAAAGACTCAAAAATGCTATTGCTGTTGATAAGACTATCCTCATAAAAGCACTTTTCCCCACTTAAGGGACAAGAATGCTCTCCTCACCATAAAAAGATGGGCAAAGCACCACAAAAACAGGACAACACTAAGCCTCGATAGCACAAGATTTACCACTTTGCAAGAGCAGTCCGAGACGAGCAGCAACTCATCTAAATCTCACGCCACATCATGCACAATATCTTCATCCTGCCAACCACAGAAAAACACAAACTCTTTATACACCAGAGGAAGTGCTGGATACAGGTTCATGGTGTCTGATGAAAGAATGCAAAGCGAAAGTATCTCCTGCTGGAGCTTATAATGGGAAGACATGTTGTCCGCTTTCTAATAGACAGTGGAGAATCATCAATCTACATCTGTATTGATGAACAGAAAAAGATGACACCCCAGCCAAACCTTAAAGATGTTGAGGTTAGTGTATCCGTCTGAATCGGCCAGGAACCTGTAACATGCCTAGGCTGGTTCAATACCCACTCAAGAAAACTCAGTGGAAACAGGCATATATGTAATGAATTGTCATTAGCTCATCCACAGCGGAACAACTCATTAAGGTAGTCACCATCCTTTACACAATGGACAAAGACCCACCTATCGTACGACAACACCCAATGCTATTCACTGGGGAAAAACACAGACTTTGAAGTACACATTCACTTTAGCCAGGATGTAAACCCCATAGCTCAGCGTTACCTGAAGATGCAGTTTCATCTATAGACAGCAGCGGAAAGTGAACTAATAGCTATTAGCAGGAGACACAGTAGAGGAATATAGAGGACCCGCCTATGATAGTACCACTCCTATGAACCCAGGATTGGAAGGCTTGTCTATGTGTGGATTGTGACTTCCGAACACAGCCAACGATCGAGAGCAACGCTACGGGACATGCAAAAATGACATGATTGCAATGCTGTTGATCTCAATAAAGAATAGTCTCATCAGCTGATGTTTCATACATACAAGATACATCCCAATGTTCACCACACACCTTTGACTATTTCATTAAAAGTGACTGAACTTCTGCATGTCGTCAACAGTGGTGGTATTCCAAGAAGGTATCAGGTGGGTTATCAGACCCATTGTCAATGCGCTGAACTAGAGTGAGGACATTCTGTTGAAGGTAACCTATTTGGAACAACGTGCAGCACTGGTAAGGGTGTGTCTAGCACTTAATAAGGCAAACCTGACCCTACATGCCACCAAGTGTGAATTTCACAAGAATCAAGATTTTAGAACATAGTATTTGAGTCGAAGGCATGCGCATTGATTGAAACCAGATCAAAGCCTTGAATGAGACCCCAGCACCAAAGAAGGTCACTGATGTCCTATCATAACTGGAAATAGATAGTTATGGTGCAAGATATAGCAAGGACTACTTCTCCATAAGCAACCCTCTTTGGGAGCTGACTGAGCAATGCACCTGTTTCAGTGGACACAAAAGTGTGAACAGGCTTCCCAAAATATCAAGGAGAACAATTGGCACCGCTACCACCATGCAGCAGCATCCGTAATGCTCAATAGTGTTTGTGATACCAGTCACATGACTCTGGCATAACCGAAGTCGAGAGAAAAGTAGAAGAAGCTAAATGTCATCATATAGACGACACACCTACTTCATCTGGATTCGCCATGTAGGAACTGAGGGCCTTCCAGCAACCGATGCGGGGGAGGAGCTACCTTTGCGATCCTGTTGCATCCTACTGCAGGTCTGGAGAATTGTCATTGCCACACTAAGAAAGATGGTCATTGATCTTGTCCAGGAACGACATCAATACCTAATGGCACTCGAGAGCCGTACAAGATCTAGTTTGGTTTCCAAAGCTATATCCAATGGTGGAAAAGTACTTGTCATCAATGGCTGACTGTCAGTTGAGGAGACCGATTTGTCGCTCTGCCAATGTCTCTGCTTCCAGAGGGTGTATGTCATTACGCACTGCTTCTGATTGCTTCAGTCATGAAAATACATACTTATTGTAATGGATGATTACGATTCCCACTTACAACACCACTATCGTTGATAAATGCAGCATCAGTTGATCCAGTCTTTGATAAATGTTTGCAATGTAGGGAATTCCAGAAGTTATAAAGACAGAAAATGGCCCTCTGCTAAACAGTCAGGTTTTGGCCAAATTCCAAGCACACCTTAACTTCAAGCACAGAAGCGTAACTCCTTTGTGGCCGCAGGCGAAATGCATGGTAGATCTATGCATGTCAACAAACGAGAGCATACCAAAACACACCGGACAGCATTACCAGTCTATGCCCAGGAACATTCCTGGTCTTTGGAGAGGTTCGAGCTGGAGTACCAAGCTAGCTTAACCTGACTCTCCAAACGTCAAACACTGAACATGCTGAAGTGCTGCACGGAAAAGACTGTCAATCTACGGAGAAGATGAAGCAGTATGCCAACTCGTCAAGACATGAATGGGTCTCAGACATAAAGGAAGGAGACTGGGTGCTGACAAATCAATCGTAGGTGAAGAAGACAGTCTTGAGGTAAAACTCTAAGCTTATGCAGGACACAATTTGTGAAGGATCAATGATAATGAAAAGCACTCGAGACAGAATACTATCTCGTAGAGCATCCCACTTCAAGGATTACTTCTACCCGCTGTGTGATCTGCAATTGACTGAGAATACCTATTCTGAAAGCTACTCCAGGCTGGGTTGTTCTCCACAAGAAGTAGAAACTGCTCTACTGTATAACTAATGGCCAAAAGTAAATATAACTTGCGCCCCCGCCATGCACAGTGTTGTCATGAATAATGTAATTTCAGCTGTCGGCAGTGATATCAATGATGTCATAGAACATATCATGAGCGATGTAATAGGAAAGGTAATAAGCAGTAAATGTCGAAAGCACGAGTTATAGTTAATTTAGTGCATGAGTGAGTCTTACTTGAGATACCTAAAACTGGTGAATTGTAGTGGTTTTGTTAATTTAAAATGGTATGTTTTAACTGACATTTTCACCTAACTATAACCCCTTTATCTATGTTTTTTCAGTGACTTTCTAAGTAAAAACATTTTTTGTAATGCAAAGTAAGATATTACCATACCTAACTGTAAAACTACTTAAAACTTTTTTCCGGTAGATTTCTATCTTTTTTGTTTCAAAAAATGTAAAGTAAGATGTCCATTGCCATATGCGGCATGGAGTCCCTGTATCCAACCAACCCCTGCGGGTGCCCTACTCCTGCAGCGCACATCCTTTTTAGGTCTCGCGCCTTGCGTTGCACTGCGCAGCAGTGATTCGCGCAGCGCGAGGCATTTAGTAATCGAAAAAGGGGTTTCAGCAGTCACCTAGGAATAGCACACACTCGTGCATTTGAGTTTCCTTTTCAGCTCCCCCATAACTTTCCGTGCGTCTTATTGTAAAAGACTGCACGCAATTGGCCCGAAGCACGTGCATAGCTCCTCCCATGGCCTATTGGTGTCTATTACGCGCATCAAGCGCATAATAGACACCAATAGGCTGTGGGAGGAGCTATGATTGTGCCCATACAGGCGTGACATGTACGCCACTTATTGAGCTGAGAAAGCGTAGAACACCGCCGCTAGTCTTTCGTGGGCTGGAAGAGTCCCAACTGCTTGAAGCGCTGTGCGTGCAGCCACGGTACACGTCACCAGATACACACCATGTGTGCACAATTCTAGCCTCTGTTCTCTCTTGTGACTCCTGCGTTCCGCTGTGCCCACTCAATTCTCCGCCCACCACACTCTCCTATTCTCTGGCCCCTCCCTGCCCACCATGGTCTCGTATCGCCTTGTTTGTTTATACCAGCGGGCATGCCGGGCACGCCCTATGTTATACTTTTACTCGTGGCTCGCAGCCCGTGAGATGTAAAAAAACAGGGTATGTGCTCAACAACGTACGAACTGCCCCCTATTCATCACAAAAACCACAGGAAGCACTATGTGTACGATGTTAGACGAGTTTCCTCAACGGGACTTGAACACCTTCTTGTTTAACTGAATGATCAGTGATGTGAGCTGACCTGAAGTGTTATACACCTATCATGCCGTGGGACCTTGTGGTTGGCATGATTCAGAGCAGCTTGGAGGCCCTCCTCTTCAGAAGCAGTGGTTTTGTGCGTGCCCACGGTCCCTATCGGGTATGTGTTTGAAGGCGGCAAGGAGTTTGGCACACCTTGGCAGTGCATTTTTTGGGGTTAGCAATGGGGTGGTTCGCAGCTGCTAACCACCAACATGACTAACAGCGCAGCAGGAAATGTGATCTTTTCACTGAAAACGTGCACGCTCTTGTTTCCCTGCTTCCTCCATGGCTTGCTATTCGCACAAAGCGGGTCAGTAATTACCAAATAGTCTAGAAAAAAAAAAGGCTACACATGGCTGCCACACTCCTCCTGTGCTGAGGCATCACACCCTCACCCAACGTTTGATTTATTAATTATTATAATTAATATTATATATATAATGTTTTATTTATAAATGTATAGAGCGCGGCTTATCAGCCGTTAGGGTATCCAGGCGCTGTCCATTGGCAACTGAGAGATTAAGTGATTTGCCAAGCATGTTGCGCCAATGCCGAGATTCGAACCCGGATCCCCAGCATCCGAGTCTGCATCTCTGGACGCCAACACACTCTCGCGAAAGAGGATTACTGCAGAAAAGTGTGGATTTTCAGTTTATGCTCACACCTCGGCTAGGTGTATACTCTGCTAGCTCTTCACTTAGCACCACATATAAACCAGCACAGAAATCCGTTGAAACCTTCCTCAGACTATATAGAGCCTCCTTGGCATCACCCAAACATGTGGCCAGGTCTATAGAAACTGGAACATTCTACAGTCTCAATATAGCACCTGCTTTGCATCATCCAGCCCACACCCATGTCTATCGCCAGTGCAACATTCGACAACTTGTATACTGAACCGCCTAGACATCATCCCATCACACAGCCTTTTTTATAGAACGCGGAACATTCCATAACATTTACTTGTTTTGATAGGAGCGCACAATAGTTAACCCATATGTGGGTCTTTGTACGTACCTAAAACATTTTTTTCTGGAAGCCATTTCTTTTGTAACACATCTCACAAGAGATTATCCCTATGTTATGCCAGGTTATGTTATTTTTGGTTTGTAGACACCCCGCTGTATGCGCCATAAAGGTCAAAGAACGAATCACTATCCTCATCAGAACGGGGGCTATTCAGGTGTGCAAAAAAATGCCAGACACTTAGCGAAGTGCCCTACAAGGAGAGCCAAGGGGCACTTTCTATGAATAGTCAGGTTTATTGTTTTGCAAAAGCAGCCAATGTCTTGTTGCCTCTTAGCCAAGAGAGAGAGAGTTCTGTAGCATTGAGCCATGCGCTCTTAAAAACTCCGTCAGATCCACACGGCACCTGAAGTTAGGCAGGCAAACGAAAGGGATAGAGAGACATATGTATGTGTAGACATATGCGTACACACACACAGAATAACATAGCACAGACATAGCTGCAGAGCACTACACGAAGGTGGGAGTAGAAGGTAGGATACAGAAAGGGGATCAGAGAGAGTTGCAGGCAGGACAAGATGTATAACTGGCTGAGGAGCATCCTCTGGAGCGGAGCACATGATCGAGATGTTGCTTGAAGAGGAAGATTTCAGTTTAGCCATAGCGAGCATGAGCAAGAATCGTAGCGCATTCCTGGGTAGGGAGTTCCTGATCTTTGGGGCGCATCAAGAGAACCAGCGATCTTGCATTCTTCTTCCTTGCTTTTCCTGCCACCTGCTGCTATGTGTTCCTATGCATGACTGACATCAAATGGCGCACAGTGGGCACCCTGTGCATTGATCCAGGTGCCACTACTCATCCATATGTTACAGTATTTAATATACGTTGTGTATCACTCTAGTCGTAGGTTGCGACTGGTTCACTAGCTGCAGCTCCACTCAGGAAGTCACCATCCCAGCACCCAAAGGTTAAGTGTGTGCAGAATATCCATACAGGTTAAGGAGTCTGTGTATACAGAGTGCATCTGTGAATCTGAATTTGTATTTCTGTCTGTTCTGTAGATTTGTAGGTCGCATGCTTTGAATGTTCACTTCCACATCTACAAATATCCGTGTTCATTGGTCATCTCTTTGTTCAAAGATGGTATCTTCGTACAGTGCACCTGTGCTAAACAATGTTAGTAGCTGTGTGGGGAGTGTCCCTGTCTACAGAGTATGTCTTTACCTGTCTTTAATCTGTTGAATTGATTTTGCCTCTGCGTATTATGTATCTGCATGCACAGTGAGTCTGTAGGATTGCATTAAATCTGTGTGCTTGAATCCTTGTGTTTGTGTGCCTGCTGTCTGAATGAACACTGTATCTATGAGGTTCAGGACATACCTGGGTACCAAGTGTCTTTGGGGGTGAATGCATGCATCTATGTGTACAGTACGTTTATTGTATACATTGTTTATGTGTGTACAGAATACGTCTCAGAGCTTAGCTCTGTGCACAGTGCATCTGTTAAGCTGTACCCATGTACACAGTGTATGGGTGTGGTACTCTGGTTTTACCTATGAGATTCAACGAGTGCATGCCTCTATGAATACAGTTAGTCTGTTTGTACAGTGTGTCTCTGTGGTTCAATGCCTGGATCCTCGTGCACATTGTGTCTTTGTGATTGACTAAGTGAATGTGTGCTGTACATCTCTAAGACCTAATGTTCGCTTCTGCGTGTGTAGATATTCGCACAGATGTGTATCATTTTGAAACCTCCGGCGGCGATACCCCTTTGTACGTGTGTTATTGCTCAGTAGATCTTAATTACAGCCTGTGTTCACTATTTTCTCTCATAGCTTTGTTGGACACGCTCTCTAAAAAAATATGTATAGCACGCATTTGCAATGCAATAGATCTCGCATTGGCAAGATTTTAAGCTATTTGCAATATAAATTACAGTGCCTTTTATTTATCTGTTTTAAAAAGAACACATAAATAAAACGCATTGCCATTTACAATGCCAATAGCTCAAACTCTTATTGTCTTTGCGTGCAGTCTGTTAATAGAAGTGTTTAATATATATGCTGAGCTTAGCTGGACACTGCCCATGATTCACATCCAACCACACACACATACACAACACACACAACCACACACACACAACCACACACACTCAACCACATACACACACAACCACACACACACACAAGCACACCCAACCACACACACAACCACACATACACACACAACCACACAAACACACACAACCACACACGCACACAACCCCACACACACACAACCCCACACACACACCAACAGTGCACACTTTCACTAAGCACAGACACCATGAGTCCTCAGTGCACGCTTTCACCAGGTACAAACACCACCAGCCGTCAGTGCATGCTTTCACCGGGCACAAACACCACCAGCCGTCAGTGCACTCTTTCACCAGGCACACATACACCACCAGCCATCAGTGCACGTTTTCACCAGGAACACACACACCACCAGCCGTCGATGCACTCTTTCACCAGAGACACACACACACACCACCAGCCGTCAGTGCACGCTTTCACCAGGCACATACCACCAGCCGTCTGTGCACACTTTCACCAGGCACACACACCACCAGCCGTCAGTGCACGCTTCCGCCAGGCACACAAACCACCAGCCAGCAGTGCACACTTCCACCAAGCATACACACCACCAGCGCACAATTTCTACAGGCACCTACACCAACAGCCATCAGTGCACACATCAATTGTTAACGCATCCACAATTAACTATTGTAGCAATCGCAGTTCGACGCACTTTACTTTAGAACATATTCATCTAAAGCGCAGTATGCCACCATTGCTACAAAAATAAATACACCTTTTTTTGGCCTACAATTTATAGACTTTAGTTGAAATTGGTGTTGCAATATTTAGCAATGCCAATAGCTCAAACTTAATTAATGCGAGACATATTGCATTGTAAATGCTTGTTCCATGTGCTTCAGGGATTGGCAGTGCATAGCTGACTATGTGCAACACTATAAAGGGTGTCTTTTTAAGTAAGGTGAAAACATACTGGCTTTGTCAAAAAGTCACCAATAACAATAATCAAATGTATATTTCATAATTTTGCAGATTGCAGAGGTTTATTTAAAGTAATTGGCATAACTTATTTCGAATAAAGACGTTAAAATGTCTTTGTGTCTTTCTTTTAACATTTTTCAAGGCACAAAGAGAAACAGTCGAACCACTAGATATGTAGCATTGCAGTTGGAAAGCATATGGCTCCAGCTTGGAGTGTTTATTTAAAATATGGTAAGACCTCCTGGGGTCACGGATTTAATGCCAATCAGTCCGTCGAAAAGAATGTTCATTTAGACCATTGTTTTTTAAAGAGCATAAAAATGTCACAAAACCTTGACTTCCTACTACATGTGTGTACAATTAGACATTATAAAAACATATACATGTAGAAAGTAAAACGACAAACATGAACATTGCCTGCGCCATCTTGTTTAATGAGGGCCTCTGCGTGTGCATAAGCTACAACCATTTTAGACATTGCGGCCATTTCTTACTCTGCTGGTCACCTATGTATCACCCCGACCTCGCTATCATCCCCCAGCACTCTGACTAAACCTGAACAAATGTTCTGGGGTTGTAATCCCTTGTCATCATGATAAAGCCCCGGAGTCATTTCCCGCACCTAACCCGTTTGTCATTTCATCCTCCATGCACGGGCAAGCCCCTTTGAAAACCTCCTTCCCTGCACCTGGCTACTCAATCCGGTCCCAGGCACTAAACGACCCCGCGGAAATAGTTTTATTACCCACACACGGCAGGGCTTGTTTTACTGACAAAGGGCCTGATTTAATCAATGACACAAACCCTTAGATCTGACCGATCCCACGTGTTCTTAGATAAGTGTCGGAATGTCCAGCTGCGAGATAGTGATCATCTGTTAGATCTGGGTGAGGGGATGATTGCTGCTAGGTTTGTGTGGGAACTAGCCTAAGGCGGGGATTCCAAGGATGTTTAATCATGCCAATAAACTGATGCAAATGTGTATAAAAGACCGAACCACGGAGATGGAGTTAGAGCACCTCCAGACGACATCCCAGTGTCTGAAGTGATGTGTTCTCCTCTGGAGTAATAAACCTGTTTCTTGCCTTCTAGTTTCCAGCGCCTGCCTCGTTATTTTGATAACCGTAAGCTTAATTAAAGCTGTTTTGCGCCGGGCAGCATTGGTGGTCTTAGGAGATTTGCTGCTTTTCATCAATTGGCGCACCAACGTCGGGCCCATCAGCGACACGTGGGTCCGGTAGAGAGGTCCTAACGACGGAGTGAACTACTAAATGATTGTAGTGCAGGCCAACCCCTGAAGCACATGGAACAAGCATTTACAATGCAATAGGTCTCACATTAATTCAGTTTGAGCTATTGGCATTGCTAAATATTGCAACACCAATTTCAACTAAAGTCTATAAATTGTAGGCCAAAAAAAGTGTATTTATTTTTGTAGCAATGGTGGCATGCTGCGCTTTAGATGAATGTTTAAAAGTAAAGTGTGTCGAACTGCGATTGCTACAATAGTTAATTGTGGATGCGTTAACAATTGATGTGTGCACTGATGGCTGTTGGTGTATGTGCCTGTAGAAATTGTGTGCTTGGTGGAAGTGTGCACTGACGGCTGGTGGTGTGTGTGCCTGGTGAAAGTGTGCACAGACGGCTGTTGGTATGTGCCTGGTAAAAGCTATATTGGACCTCCCCGACAAGATTGTACAGAAAGTAAAAACTATGATCCCGGAGAAAAAGATTGACTGGTCCATTGTAACCGCGTGCCGCCAGAAACCACAAGAGGATGTCTCGGAGTATTTCTCCAGATTCTAAACAGTGTTCTCCGATTACAAGGCATGTCCACCGCAACTGGACACCACTTGTTTGTACAGAATTATGTTAAGGGACTGCTACCGGAAGTATCGCAAACGCATTTGCTTATCCCAGACAGAATCAGTACCAACAGTCAGATTACAACAACACATACGACTTTGCGTAGGACAGCCAAGGGCAAGGGAGGGATCCAGTCGAGCTCTATGTTGATCAGCAAGGCCCTTATGTTACCGCAAAGGTCCTGGGCACAGAGTCTCCATTTTTGGTGGACACAGGAGCAACACGTAGTGCACTATCCAAACAACTGATTCCAAGGGCACCCTTGTCTGGCTCACATGAAACT
Source organism: Lissotriton vulgaris (assembly GCF_964263255.1). NCBI lineage: Eukaryota > Metazoa > Chordata > Amphibia > Caudata > Salamandridae > Lissotriton > Lissotriton vulgaris. The sequence goes on along the minus strand of NW_028244801.1, from coordinate 215,006 downwards.
TCAATAGGATTTGACGGTACGCCCTCCACCAACCCTTTGTCCAGACCGATCCCTTTTAATCTTGAAAAAAATATTTTTGACACAACATTCCTTCTCTCCTCCAACACCCCAGACGCCATTATGGGTCTCGATCTGTTGAAACATTTCCGTGCAACTATCAGATGTTCACCGGACGGGGTACGGGTTATTTTATATGACAACCACCAACACCTGAGAGATAATCCTTCCCAACACATGTATCCCATTTCTGAGACGGACACATCCCTACTAGACACTTTGCCATCACATCTGTGGGCTAGGGCTGATTCAGACCTAGGACGAATTGATGATTGACCCAGTACACGTGACAATACGACAAGACGCAACCTTACTGAAAGTACCGCAGTACAAGATATCGCCAGAGGGTGAGAAAGCACTGACAGAAATCATACACTCACTGGTAGAGGCAGGGGTGGTAGAAGAGGTAGTGAGCAATGTTTGTAGCTGTCCTATTTTGCCGATAATAAAGGGACCGGGAGAGGGAGATGGGAAAGCCTACCGCTTTATCATTGACTTGCGGTAGATAAACAAAATTGTAATGCCACAGTACCCAGTAGTTTCTGATATCACCACCATCCTGACCCTAATTCCGTCCACTGCTACCACTTTCACCGTCATTGATCTCAAAAACGCCTTCTTCTCCATACCTATTCACCAAGACAGCCGCTACCTTTTCCGATTTACCCTAAGATCCCGCTCATATAGATTTTGTAGAGAAACCCAGGGGTACACAGAGAGCCAGAGCATCTATAGCCAGGCGCTCAAAGGACAGTTAGATGCAGTACAATTGCTAGACGGGGTGGCGTTGATACAATATGTAGACGAAATCCTAGCAGCAGACACCACTCCAAGAGCCGTCACAGCCACCATCCAACTACTACATTTCCTTTCAGAAAATGGTCACAAAGTTTCTCGAAAGAAATTACAGTTCTGCAAACCACAGGTAACCTATTTAGGTCTCCTCTTATCGAAAAAAGGGAGTAAACTCACACCAGACAGGATCCAGACAATTCTAGACACTCCTGTTCCCAAAAATCAGAAACAAGTCCGCTCTTTGATAGGCCTCACCTCATTCTGCCGACAGTGGTTGCCGAACTTTAGCCTCATTGTCAGCATTCAAAGAATTACAAGATGCCCTTTGTTCAGCACCTGTTCTAGGAACCCCAGACTACTCCAAACCATTCTTTCTCTACACACATGAAGGGGAGGGATGTGCATTGTCCGTCTTAACAGTCAATTGTTCACACACATCACCCTTGCGCATATTTCTCTGCCACCCTCGACCCAGTAGCTAGAGCGCTGCTAGCGTGCTTGCGCGCTGTGGCACCTGCAGCAGTATCCATTCGCCAGAGCGAAGGAATAGTGCTCTCCAACCCAATCACTGTGTTAGTACCCCATGCAGTCGACGCACTACTGAAGCAGACCAAAACCCAACACTTGACTATCGCCCGACTGACAGGATACGAGTTGACCCTGCTGGCACCACATATCACTCTGAAACGATGCACCACTCTCAATCCAGCCACATTGCTACCCCTTCCCGAAAATGACCCTAGGGTGACTCCACTGCACGATTGTGTGACACTCACTGACGAACAAACAAAGAGTAGAGTGGATCTCAGAGACACTGCCTTTTCAGAGCCAGATGGGGAACTATGGGTAGACGGCTCGTGCATCAAACGCCCCGACGGCACCACCTCAGCCGCATATGCTGTTACCACAGCCCGAACCATTCTAGAAACAGTCGCATTGCCCAACGATCCGCCCAAGCAGCGGAACTCATTGCCCTTACACGAGCATGCATTTTAGCAGCTGGCACAACAGTAAACATCTACACCGACAGCCAATACGCCTTCCGGGTGGTTCACCATTTTGAGCTCCTGTGGCGAGAAAGAGGGTTCCTGACTTCACACGGCACACTCATCCTACATGGAGATCTAGTCTCCGCCTTGACAGAAGCAGTCCTCCTCCCCAAGCAGCTAGCAGTGATTAAATGCCAAGCACATAAGAAAGTGACTGATCTCATTGGCAGGGAAATGCACTAGCCGGCATTACTGCCCGAGCCACAGCCAAAGACAGAACCACAACACGAATTTACGTGTCCAAGTCACAAGCTCAGCAATGGACTGACGCTAGAACAACTGTAAGGGACACACAAACAACAGGCACACAAGACGAACTGATCGAGTGGGCTTGGGCGGGACTAAAAGACGAGGAAAGCTGCTGGAGGACAAAAGACTGAAACAAATGGCTGCTACCCAATGCCTATCTGATTCCCATATTGACCATGGCACATTTACCAGCGCACATAAGATCTGCCCCCATGACCAAACTAATCACCAGAGTATGGCATAACGGCAAGATAACAGATTCGGCGAAACGCCTAGTACAGCAATGCATAGTATGCCTGCAAAACAACCCAGGGAAAGGGACCGTAGTACCACAGGGAGGGTTTGGAGTCCCTGACCACCCCTTTGAAGTCCTTCAAATGGGTTACATCCAATTAGAGAGGTGCCATGGTCTAAAATATGTTCTAGTGATCGTATGCGCCTTTAGCAAATGGGTGGAGGCATACCCCACCCGGGACAACACCCCCTTAGCTACTGCGAAGGTATTACTGAGGGAGTTCTTCCCCAGATACAGCCTTTGTCGAATTTTATGGAGCGACAATGGCCCCCACTTCATAGCAGAGGTCGTACCGAAGGGGTTGGGGGTAAAGCAAAAGTTCCATGCCATTTTCCACCCCAGTCAGCGGGCCTGGTAGAAAGACACAACGCCACACTTTAATTGAAACTAGCAAAGATAGTCACCACGACCAGAATGAAATGGCCCGACGCCCTCCCACTGGCATTGCTATCAATGCATTCCACCCCAACCAAACACCGACTGACCCCATATGAAATGGTCTTCGGCAGGCCTATGAACATTTGGACGGCACCAAAACCAACCTCCATTAATGATGTCCCGGACATACTAATGTCCGATTATTTGTATAAATTGACGAACAAACTAACACTTATCCACCAACAAGTGCAGCAAGCCATACCAGATGTATCCAGGGGTCCGGGACATGATATCAAGCCTGGAGATTTCGTGCTGACAAGAAATTTTCAGAGGACGAAGAGTCTGGAACCCAGGTAGACGGGCCCCTGGCAAGTCTTGATCACCACCCGAACTGCCCTTCGAGTGGAAAGAAAAAGAAGCTGGTTGCACGCTCATCATTGTAAGAAAGTATCCCCAACACTGGCAACCCACGAAGAAGTGGACGCACATGAAGAACTGCTGACCAAAGATTGACCGGCCCTGAGTTGCTACCCAGAAACAGAGACACTTGAACATGTAGAGTTTCCCGAACCCACGGTACCATCGAAGAAAGGGTACAACTTGAGATCGACGAAAGGAGGGCGCTTCGACGAGCATGCCACTAACTGAGTCAAAGGTCTCGGATCGATAGCTAAAATCTACAAATGCTACCGGAAAAAGCGCTAGACAAAAGTATGTGGTCCTGCCAGTCATTAAGCCCCTTGAAGATAATGCAAGAACCCGGACGTCCGAAGAACAGCCGCAAAGACTCCAAAATTGCCAAATTGCACAGCACAAAGACAATCGCACTTGTAGCAGCTTCTCTCACCTGTTTTTTGCTAATGGTCACAGTCTGGATTGTTGAAGAGAGTGCTCCCGCTTACAGGACAATGTCACCCACCATGGAACCCACCACCAAGACTAAAGACGTGGACCAAGCGGACTCTGCCGCATCACAATTCCTCGATGCAGCGAAAGGACTCATCCCGCTATGGGCTCCGATGGCAAACAGCCGAGACATCAGGCACCTATCTCAAACAGTTGAAACAGCCTTGAACGTCACAGCTGGCATCCTTGCCAACAACACTGCTGAGCTTCAGGCGGTCCACCTGGTGGCTTTACAGAACCGCATTGTTCTAGATGTGGTACTAGCGAACCATGGAGGAGCATGCCACATCATCGGTGCCAGTTGCTGTACTTATGTCCCTGACAAATCACCTTCTGTTTTCAAAGCACTTGAACATCTCCACAGGCTGGCGTCAGAAATCCATCAGGAATCAGAGACTTGGACACTTGGAATCTGGTTTTGGGGCACTTTGAAAGAATGGGGCTGGAAAATAATAATGATCCTTTTGGTTCCAATATTGGCAATATGTGGCTGTTGTTTGGAGATACATTGTATACCACTTTTGTGTTCTCTTTGCCTGAACTCTTTGCATCCTAAGACTATGGACACTAAGCTCACGGAGATGAGAGGAATGAACGATAAAGAGATACAGGACATAATGGATATTGAAATAGACTAGCAAGCTGGCTAAGTTATGTTCAAAGGGAGGACTGTAGAAAGTAAAACGATAAACATGAACATTGCCTGCGCAATCTTGTTTAGCAAGGGCCTCTGCGTGCTCGTAAGCTACAACCATTTTAGACATCGCTGCCATTTCGTACTCTGCCGGTCACCTATGTATCACCCAGACCTTGCTATCATCCCCCAGCGCTTTGACTAAACCTGAACAAATGTACTGAGGTTGTAAAACCTTGTCATCATGATAAAGCCCCGGAGTCACTTCCCGCACCTAACCCGTTTGTCCTTTCATCCTCCATGCACGGGCAAGCCCCTTTGATAACCTCCTTCCCTGCACCTGGCTACTCAATCCAGTCTCAGGCACTAACGACCCCTGCGGACATAGTTTATTACCCACACACGGCAGGGCTTGTTTTACTGACAAAGGGGCCCGATTTAATCAATGACACAAACCCTTAGATCTGACCGATCCCATGTGTTCTTAGATCCTGTCGGAATGTCCAGCTGCGAGATAGTGATCATCTGTTAGATCTGGGTGGGGGGATGATTTCTGCTAGGTTTGTGTGGGAACTAGCCTAAGGCGGGGATTCCAAGGATGTTTAACCATACCAATAAACTGATGCAAATGTGTATAAAAAACCGAACCACAGAGATGCAGTTAGAGCACCTCCCGACGACATCCTGGTGTCTGAAGTGATGTGTTCTCCTCTGGAGTAATAAACCTGTTTCTTGCCTTCCAGTTACCAGCGCCTGCCTCGTTATTTTGATAGATAATCATAAGGTGAATAAAGGTGTTTTGCGCCAGGTAGCATTGGTGGTCTTAGGCGATTCGCTGCTTTTCATCATACAGGCCATTAAAATGTTCTTGTAAAATTCATAAAACATGAACATAAAATATTTATAAATCAGATCTCATTATAACCATACATGACAAACACTGACATTTCCGCATAAAGAAATGAAAACCAGCTTATAATTGACAGACCTTCTAATAATCAAATAAGAGCCATTTGATTGCTACCATGTAGATACATGGTGGGAGTCAAGCGGCTCTTATTAGATCCTAGGGCACAAGAAACCTCCAAATAACACATGACTGTTAAAGGTGCCCCTGCTTGTGCACGATTAATGGTACCATATTATTTTTTAAACGGTCTTAGGATTGTTTTCTGAAGGGACTGGACTTTTAAACAATCCAAGAGGATATATAGATTATTTTTTATTACACTCCAGCCGCAGGTACATTAACCAGATATATCTATCATTACCATTTTTACCTTGTCACTACTATAGCGCAGAGTAATACAGATTCTTAGCCTTAACAATTCATATCTTAGCCAAGGCTGTGAATCCACACAGGGGCTCCACTCCTCATTTTGCCATGAGTTGAGCACAAACTCGCTTAAGGCTTCCCCTTTATGTACTGCCAATTGTATTCTTTGGCAGTTTTCTTTGTTAAGATGCAGAGTTCGCCCTTCTCAATTTCAATATCCAGATTCTGGGAGCCCATCCGAAGACTCATTTCCCTACATATATCCTACAGTATTTTCCTGGCTCCCTTGGCCCACTTCAATTCATTAGGAGTATCTCATTATAACACCATGGGGATACCTTTTTCCCATCTACAGCATTCAAATGTTGCCAGAATCTACCTACCTCTGCACATGCCAGATAACTCTGTGACGCCGTATATGTTTCCATTCTTTCTGCCTGGATCATTGAGAGCCTCGGCAGGGACAATATACGTTTCAGACCTTTCCCCTCCTCAGATTCCCAGTTCCTTTTGCCACTTAAACTTAATAAATCTGCTCCGTCCTGGAATTGAGGGCAGGTGGAATAGTGGCTTGGGTGGTTAAAACTGGTCTTAAGGACCTATCACCATAGTCTCAATTACATTTTTTATGCCACTTACTGATGCTAGGGCTCTTGTTTAAGTGATTCAAAATGATTATTCCACAGTAAACAATTTTCAAACCAAACCTCTAGGTACTTATATTTATTAACTTATTCTGATTTTGTGGATCCGAAGTACCAGCCAAAGTTTACAGATGTTTTTTGCCAATGCCCAATACCCTAGTCTTCCCCAAGTTTGGCACTAGCTTTTCGTGGTTACGATATCCAGTGAAATCATCCAGCATCCCTCCCTTGTAAGCCTATCTCTGTCAGATCCATAATAACAAGATTGTCCACATACAGGAAGCATTCTATATGTTCCACATCTAATTTGGGGCTAACACCCTTTGCAACTGCTAAAGCTGATGGCAGGTCCACTATAAACAAGAAGAAGAGTAAGGGGGTCCAGGACACATCCCTGTCTCAACCCACTGTTGATTGGGATTTTCTGGGTCAAAGTCCCATCCGTATCCATAGTTACCTGAGCCCAAGTGTGTGAATACAGCCACTTTATTATTGCCAAACGTCTCTTGGGGCTGTTCTATTTCGCCCGTGTCTCCCTTGAACAATTTGGGTACACCAAGTCAAAGGCAGCACGAAAGTCTACGAAGTAGCAAAATAAGCTGCCCCTTTGCTCCATAGGCTTTGTGTGAGGGACCATGAACTGAAGTAGTGATCTATCGTGGAGTGGCCTGCCCCCCTGTTCCAGGGGTACAATGTGGTGTAGTTCAGCCCATTCTTTAAAACAAGCTAGGATTATTTTTGCAAACAGATTTTCACCCACATCCAGCAGCTTAATCGGCCTGTATTTTTTTGTGCCCTTTATATCCCCCGATTTGTATATCGGCCTAATGATCGTCCATTTCCAGTTATCTGAAAAAAGTGGCCTGTGGCTAATTTCTTTGGAACATCTAATGGAAGAATTTTTTCCACCAGTAGGCCCTGGTTTTGATTATAATGGCAGGGAGGTTTTCTGGACCCGCCGCTCTAGTCCGCACCAGTGTCGAAATGGGGTTTTTAATGTTGACCAACGAGAACCTGGATCTAATATCCTCATCCACCCCATTTCATTCTATTGATCTTGTGCATTCGGGCTCCAACCCAGGCTCATGTATTTCTTTTAAATATTCAATCCATGCTGCGTCTTCCACCGCACGTTTCAATGCCCCCATCTCCTTGCCTGTGCCCAGCTGCACAAGTTTCCAAAACTTTTTAAATTTTTTTGTTTCTAGGTCTTCTAGCAAATTATCCCAGCAACTCTATTTATATGCTCTTTTCTGATCTCTGGCCAGTTTTTTATATTCTCTCTTGTTGTTCTGGAGGCTGACATAGATCTCATGGTCAAACTTTGTTTTAAGGATTTTTACCCTTTTCCTGAGCTGGGCCTTTAACTTTTAACAGAATCCGTCAAGCCAATCATTAGCTTTCCTAATGTCAGACTTGGTCCATTTCTTCAACTTCCTGTTATCAAATTACATCTACTCTTGGGCAATGAACAACCTGATTAATTGTTTTCATGCCATGTTATACAATTTACAGGGGCTTGTGGCAGCTCTTGGCTCTGCTAGAAGTTAACTAATTTCACCAGACATTCCTCCGTGAATCTGGTAGTGAGGCACTAGGGGTAATCTATCTGTAGAGGTAAAACTGTTTCTCTAATCCTATTTACCTCCATGTTTATTTCCAGTTGCAGGGGGTAATGGTCGCTTTACTCTACATGCAATATCTGGAAACTCCAGATTTTATCAAAGAACCAGGCATGCATATATATCTGATCAATTGGGCAAAGTGGCAACCCATTTTTAATGTCTGGCAAGCAGGCCGGTCGGGTTCCCTGTGCTCATTAACACAAAATAAGCTCTTGAAGCCCAAGAATTTTCCTAATGCGATGTCACGCATAGCTAATGAACTAGCTGGGAAACTGGCAGCATTGATATGGTAGGATGACCATCTCTCCTAAAACAAGGGATCCAACTTTCCTGTTTCTAATTTATGGCTAAAATGTCCCAACAATATAATCATGTCTTTACAAACGTTTATGAAAATGTGTACATATTCATTCCACATCCTCCTTGAAATTCCTACCTTCAGACCCATACTCTTCCGCACTCCCCGCCTGTATATAAACATGATTTATCCGCATGCAGTCATATCTCTTTTCTGAATTATAAGGATACACTCTGCAGGCCACCATCCAATTCCATTTTACTTCTATAGGTGATAACTTTTTTGCAATTTTGGTAGATGCAAAAATGAGTAATGCCCCGGATGGACGCCCCTGCCGTCTCTTTTTCGCTGTTCTATTTACCTGCACAAATCCATAAAGTTGTCGGTGTTTCATCGCACACCCACATTTCCTTTAAACATACAATATCATATTGATCCGTTACCTCTTAAGCTTTCGGAGCGTGACGTTTTTGAAAACCCGCTAATGTCCCATGATAGGACCCCCAGGCTGTGCAACCACACTTTATCCTAGTTGATATTGGTTAGCCACCCGTTGTGGCTATAAACTAGTGAAGAATATACCACATATGTATTATCACATCTACTGACTCCCCAAATTTCTTCTGAGCTGGAGTGTGGGGCCTTTATTTTTAGGTCTTCCTTCTTTACATACTCCTGTTCAATCAACGTGGTCTGCCTTGGTTCTATCCCTACATGATATCTCAGAAATTGTTTATTCATGCAGCCAACTTCTGATATTTCTGTTTCTAGTACCAAATTAATCCCTTACTTTAGCACCTCGCTTTTTGCCTTTTCAAGCGCTGTTTTAACCAAACCAGAGTGCAGTAATACCTTGTTTGTCTTTGTTCCCTTTGTTATTGTTTGTAAACCCTACTTGTCAAGTCTTTTGACCCTATAGCTTTTAGGCTGGGGCATTGTGAAAATAAGTATTATAACTGAGAGGGGTTAGCTTCTTATTCTCATTACTTTTTTACCTTTTTGTATGGGTTAGAGTTAAATCCACAGCTTATTTGCTTTTTGCCCCTTTGTTACTCCTGTTCTCTCGTTTGCGCCTCCCCTACTAGTCCCCCTTTTTACTTTTGTTGCATTACTTCCACTAACATTTCCACATTTCCTCCACTAAAATGGAAATGGCTGTACCAGCATGGGCAGAGCCACATGTGCAATTTCCCTTTAAGCGTAACCACGCTTGCCTGAACCAAGCACCTACCTTAACCTTCATATGCGTGGTTATGACAGATAGCGGTCTAGTGTTCAGGATGGGCGGGGATCAGAGGAGGAAGCATATGAACAGAAAGCTCTGGATGCGGACAGGTAAGTGGGGCTGGGGCCAAGCAGGGGGTGGTGATAGTTTTTAGGGGGAGAGGTTTGCTTTTAGGTCTCAGGGCGGGGTTAGGGTAGGGTAGTTTTAAGGGCTGGGTTGGGGGGAGTTTTTAGGAGTGAGGGGTGGTTTTAGGGCTCAGGGGAGTGGGGGTAGGGTCATTCTTTTTTTTTATTGCAGCAGGGTTTTAGGCCTTAGGGCAGTGGAAGGGGTTGGGGTAGTGGTATGGACAGAGTGGGAGTACGTTTTAGAGCTGAGGGTGGGGGCTGAGATCAGGCCACATCCTCTACAAGGGGATCGGATGTAGCCTTACGGCTAGAGCAGCCGACCTTGAAACTCGGGAACTGGGTTCGAGTCTCGGCAAGGACTCTCAAAATCCTGTGATTCTGGGAAAATCACTTAGGGCCAGATGTAGGTCGCCCAATACCGGTCGGTAACGGCCGAAATTACCGAATTTCGGCAGTTACCGACCGGTATTGGTTTTTTTAGATGTAGGCGGCATTTTTTTAGGATTCAGTATTTTACCGAATCAGTAATTTATGGATTCGGTAAAATACCGAATTCTTAACATACCGATTCGATAAATTGCCGAATCCAGGATGTAGGGAGCACTCAAGTTGGTGCATTCCTTAGTTAAGGATTCGTTATTTACCACCAACTAAAAGTTGGTGGTAAGTAATGAAAACCTTTGAAAAAGCATTTATTTTGCTTTTCCAACAGTGCAATGTGGCAGACATACATGCCCTTAGGGCATTTATGTGTGCCACATGTGCACCCATACACAATTGAGGGGTGCAACAGGGTGTCAAAATGACACCCTGCCACCCTTCAATGTTTTCCATACCGATTTGGTAATTGCCATTTATTCCTATGGGCCTCCAGGCCCCTAGGAATGAATGGTAATTACCGAAACTTACTGATTCTGTAAATTTTAACGAAAAACTACCTACATCCCATTTACCTATTCTTAAATACCGAATCGGTATGATTCGGTATTTAAGAATAGGTAAATTGAGATTACATACATCTGGCACTAAATTTTCCTGTGCCTAACAAAAATGAATGTGTCAACTGTAACTAAACTGGTGCTCATGTAAAGCGCTCTGATACCCGATATCTCGTGCTATATAAAACTCTAAGAAAAAAATGGTGTGAGCATGTTTTAGGCCTCAGGCCAGGGAGAAGGGAAAGGGTAGTTTTAATGGCAGGTTTTAGGCCTAAGGGCGGCGGGCGAGGTAGAGGAATACAATTTTAGGGCTTAGGGCAGGGATGTGATTCGGGGTAGTGGTGATCTTAACCACACATACCCCTTTACCACAAAATTGCGTGGTAAAGGAATGCGTGGTTAAGACTCCTTCATGGTTCAGGCTATGTGGTAGAGGCATGCATGCCTCTGTCATACAACCCTTCACTTTAGATTCCCTGAGTTTCCCATTCCAACTTCATCTTCTCTGTACACATTATTAGATCCATTGGGTGTGATTCTGTGGTGTTTCTTTTTCTGACCTATATCTTTTTATTTTGGCCCTTTAGATATGCTGCCTATACATGGTTGGTTCACACTGCTTCTTTATCAACATTTGGTGCTTGGATATATAAACACAGGGAGCACTATCCACCTGGGATACAGCCCCTTCTGCCTCCCTACGGTCTTCATTACCCAAGGCTTGCTTATGTTCACCAACAGGCCTTACTAAGGTCGGCATATGGTCCTTTATTTGTTTTAGTTCCAATGTTATGATTTGTAATTTACTTTCTGTGATTTTAAAATATCATTGTTCATCACGGTCACCTCTAGTAACCCTTGCAAGTTTTTCTGAAGGATCAGCATTATATTGCGCATTGAAGCTAATGGCGAACCTGAGATCTCCAGATTTAGGATTAAAGTATGCACGAATCCACCGGTTTCTTCATTTACTGCTCGCATGAGCTGCTCTTGTATGTAGTCAAGCTCCCTCCTACTTTCTTTTGCAGTCCCTTTATCTTTCTCTTCGTTCAACACACTTTCTGCCCCCGTGCTTGCATCACCCCACTATCTAGTAGGGAGAAAAGCCAGGGTGATGTCAGCCTTGGTTCTTATGTAAACTTGTTACTCTTCAGCGTATCAGGATTGTTTATGGATGGAAGACTTAAGTCCAAAAGCTATCATTCCTCATCCATGTAGTGTCCTTTAAGTAGGGGCTAGAGACTCTGGTTGACCTTTCCTTTAAAAAAAAAAATCCCACAAAGTCCTTAATTGATTTAGTAACTGACGACCCACCAGTCTCACTCGGTGAGGTACTTTTATGGTGATCGTGCTTCTTTACACTTCGAGCAGACCTCCTTCTTTATCCTTTTGCACCACCTGATTCTCTTTCTGGGTCTTATTTTCTGTAGTAGTAGTTTCTCCCTTCAGTAGATGGCTACTCAATTCTTGGCACGTTCTATCTCTTGCCAGTGCCATAAGTTTTATTCTAGGGATACTTTTTCCAGGAATGCTACTACAATCTCTTTTTTCGAGTTGTAGACTAAACCACCCACTCTTAAAAAGATGAGGCTCTCAAGTTTGCCACTCTTAAATAAGGTCTCAAACCCCCCTCTAAAGTGAAGTATATTAAACACTTTTAAAAATCCTTATTTGCACAGAAGTCACTTATCTCTGCGCTCCTGATACGCTCTGTCGCTAAAACACTGAGTCCACCCTTTTCCACCTTGGTGCGCTTTCCTCACAGTATAGACTCGTTTAGCTGGGGCCTTTCCTTGCACCCCCTTCAGTCGCCCACATAACCAGTAAAGTTTGCTTGTGCAAGCTATGTCCCCCCAGAGGCTGCGTGCCTGCACTGCTGCGTGCCAAGCTCCTTACAGCTCCCTGTGATGAGCAGACACAGTTGCAGCACGTTAAGCCCCGGGGGCTCAGTGCTGTGCAGAATTGTCTCTTGGGTGCTGGCCCCACCACCCCCAGCTCAGAAGCTCCTTTTGGAGTTTAGCATGCTTGAGGAGTGGGGGAGGGCAACGGTGTCTCTTTAAAATAATAACTTTATTTCATGTGCTGGCTACACCCTGCGAGTGAACTCTTCTGTAGCGGGCGGGCATGAGAGCGACAGATTCCACGTTCCCAGCGTGTGCATCAGGAGGCAGAGCAAGTAACAGTGAGTCTAGATTTAATGTCATGGATTTAATGACCCAGGAGACTTACTATTTGTTTTATGTTGCTGGGGGACTGCTGCACTCGCTGCAGCCCTCACAACATAAAATAATGTTTGGTGGTGCCACTCTCTCTTCTAGTCTAGGGGCACCACCTGCAAGAAAATGTTTTCTTGAAAAAACATTTGGGGCATAATGGGGCACTCCTTGCTAGAAGTGAATAACGAATTGTGTCTCTTCCGCTCATTTATTATTCATGTTCCCCCTTTTTTTTATTGAGGGTGCCCATTGCCTGCCTGGAGCATCCACCACAGTTTTTTGTGGGGGGTTGTGAGTCAGTCGCAGTGGCTCTGGGGACCTACTAATTTCTCTGCCAGCACCCTTCCTGGGTGCTTACTAAAGATTTTATTTTCATTTCTCTTTTAATATTGAAGGGGGGGGGGGGAGGAGGGGGGGGTAACTCCATTGAAAGGGAAGGCGGGCATGCTGTCCACCTCCCCAAGCCAATACTCACCAAGAGGAACCCATCCCTTGGGACCTAAGGTAGATGTCTCAGTGCCCTCCCGGGGCACTCATAACACTCACTTTGGCCCTTTCAGCTCCCACTGCATGCACCCATTCTGGGTGCAGTGGGAGCCAGTTTTGCTCCTGCCCGATGAGAATAAGTCTTTTTCTTTACTCCTGCCATGCGGGGGCAATCTCTTTTTCCCTGCTCGCAAGAGTTCAGACAGGGAAAAATGTGTGCTTCCACATGGTGAAGCATTTCTGCACATCCCTGCTGGGTGGTAGCACACATTTATTTCCCTGCCTACATTCTTTCGAGCAGGGACACGGTGTCCCGGGGGTGGGCTGCCTGAGACACAATTGAGTCAGCCCTGGAGATGATGTCCCTGGGGTCTTTAAAGGCTCGCAGAAAGATGCCACACACCCACCCCTTTAATTGTATGCATCGCTCCGGGGATGGAACCTCAAGGTTCAAGAGGGGAGCTGTGCACCCCATCATCTTTAAGTTTGTGTCAGCTCTGGGGGATGGGTCCTCTAGGAACTAATGGAGGCTCTGGGATGAGGCTGCATTCCCCCATCCTCAAACTCGTCCGGCCTCTGGCCTGGATTAATTTTTTTAAACCACAGGAGGCCGTGCTTTTTTAAATAATTTTACCGCTGATTTGTGGATACACCCTGAATTTGCAGAAACATTTTTAAAAAAAAATTTGGGCCCCCTGGTACCCCTAATTTTATAGGGACAGCGTACCCCTTAATTTCACAAAAACTAGCGGATTTACATCAAATTACAAAAAGCACTTTTTCCGTACTAGGAGGTAGCATTCTGCCAAAAGTGGTGTAATTCCTTTCAGCTTTTTGGGCTGTAGCAGTCAATACATTTCCTATGGAAAAACTGAATGGGGAAAATGTGTTTTAGGACCCCCTTTTTTCTTGGTTTCCACCTGATGGATTATCTCGAAACTTTCCAGGAAGGTGCCGAGGTGGATGAGACTTTTATTTGTTTGGGAAAGGCTTGTGACGATTTGTGAAAAGGAGCCAAAGTTATAAGCAAACCAAAAAATGTTTTTCGTATGGAAACACAATCCTAACTAGAACTACCCAGTGGCAACCGCCACTAGGTCATTTATATGTATAAATATATATACTCATTGTATAATGTCATGCTTAAATATAGGTTGAGAGCGCATTAATAATTTGTGAATATTTACATAGCTATACAAGTAATTCACACATTTCTTTTTCCCATCGGACATCATCATGCGCCTGTTTATCCTGTAATAATGCTAAGAAATCACTGCATCTTTAGGAGTTTGGGATGTGGTCTGTGCTATGTTCTACAAGAGAGGTGCAGTAAACTTGGGAGATTTACAAGTCCCATGATACTTTGGAAGTCCCTGTGGTCATTATGGCTCCAAGACAATAAAATGGGTCTGTACCTCTCTCCTATGGTCTGTGTTTGTATGAATGAGTGCTTGACATTTGAGTCCGCTTTATACGGAAACAAGGAGAACATTCCTGAATCAAGGCGGTAAAGAAGTGGATACTGAGACTGCTGAACTGCTGTAGGAATGATTGTTTCTAGCTCTATTGGAAGACTCCCTGGTAAGGTTTTGGTGAAATCCAATGACTATTTAGAGACAGAAGGAAATATTTGGGCTTAAGCGACAATACCTTTTCTGTTAAAATATTGAGAATTTAAGACAGTTCAGCTTCTTAGTTGTTTTTGGTATTGTTTTTTTGAAAACTCTTGCATGGCTTTTGGAAAAAAACGCTTAAAATACAGACCCAGTGAATAAATCTTGAAGTTTGTATTGCACAATGCTGAAAGCATTCATGTTTGTGGTGCAATTGCATGGGAAGCCTTAATATTCACAAATCATTTTAAGGAACAACCCCAAGGAGAGGAAAATTATCCAACTTCGAACAGTGAAGATAACTCCTCAGTGGAAATCTTTTGCTGGTAAAGTAAAACCCTTACCTAGTCTAGCCACTCTGGGAGGAATTCCAATACAGATTGAGTCCATCAATTATCACTATCTAAAATGTTGCCAGTTCCTCTCATATTTACCTTTCTTGTATTTTCCCTGTTCGCCATTTATTTTATTACTATAGTAAAGCTCATTCATATAATCTGCACTAGAAAAGGGCTTTAATATTAAATAAAGCCTTTTAAAATATGCTTAGGACGGAGTTCTTATTTGTGTCCTTCATTTAGCCAAGGCAGCTCTAGAGCTCACTAATAAATATAATCCTGCAGTCTCGGAAAGGAATCATCAGCGCTGGCTCCTCCGTTAAGGCGGAAGAGCTACGCCCCACTGCTTTTTGAACAGTGAATAAAGAAAAAATAAAATGATAATAAAATATAGCTATTTATTTATCTGTGCTATGCCTTGTAATCTGATTCGGGGCAGGCTGGGCCATCCTGATTGACACTGGGAGGCTGGTAGGAGGAGTGGTACGCACTGCTAGAAGTGCGCATGTCTGCTTGGTTGGCCATTTTGGCCCGGCCAAACAGACATGCACACTTGGGTTCCTCCAACCCAGCTATATTCCACAGCCAGGTGGAGAAACAGCACAGACTCCCTGTGCCTGAGCGAGCGTCAAACCAGGCCACTCAGGCCAATCCACATACTGCTCTCAGGCTGGGTGTAGCATGAGAGCGCCGTCTGGATTGGATGAGGAGTCGGTCATGTGTCCCAAGGACTCCTGGGAGCAGAGGAGCGCCGAGGCACGAGGAGGACGGCAGAATCGGGTAAGTCCTTTATTTGTAACCCTGCCACGCTGCCCTCCTGCGCCCCCCATGTCCTCTCCACCCACCCACACACCACTTTTTATTTGTATTTGGTCGCCACTGGAAATCTTCCTTATCCAATATGCATTATATCCACTTAAGTCATAAATACGAGTGCGCCACAGCTTGTCTGTCTTTCCTGCTCATGTTGGCAAGGTGGTTCATATCTGTGCTTGTGCGGGGGCAGTGAAAGCATATCTGGGCCGTATTTACAAGGGGACATATGGTCAAAAGCGATTGATCATGCAGAAAGTGACATGCATCAAAATATTTTCATGTACATTTCCACTTTATCAATGTATGCAACACATCGGATTCTGGAAAACCACCATCATGATGAATTTGTTTCCACGATACTAATACTTACAACTTATCAGGTTGCCTCTGCTCATAGAATGTTTCCTGGTTGGCTTTTAAATGCCACAGTCATATGGGAAAGATGTATTAGCCTCATTTTTTTAACACAAAAAATACTTTTAAATGACCTTGTAGATGTTAGTAAACTGGTGTCCAAGCAAAAACCTGATCAACCCTCCATGCAGGTTTTATTGGCAGCAGGCTCCGGCCATGAAAACCTTACTTCACCCCTGCCTGTCATGATATCTGTCAAACCAACTCAGAAAAAAATAGACGGCTTTAAAACACTCAAAGAGATTAGTTTGCATTTATAATGTGGAAGTTGCAGAATCCCTCATATAAATATACTGGGGAGAAAAAGTTCCAGTTTACTTGTAGGAAACATCTATTTTTAAAATTGTTCATCCATAACTGAATCCCATTGTAGTAACCTATACACTGAGGGGGGGGGGGGAGGAGGAATGTGTGTAAACCTATTGCCAAAGCAAGCTTAGGAATCTATGACGTTTACAGACTGCCTCTCGTCACAGCAGGGAAATGACAGTGCTATCAAACAATGACTGAATTATGGCCTTTATGATGACATGCTCACTAGTGGTGTGGGTGTTTTACCACTGTGAAAAAGAAATCTCGATTAGTGTCATAAATTGGGTCGCTACCTCTTCAGAGTCCACTGCCCTACACAGAACATCATAAACATCAGGCTGACCTGCAGTTGCTTTGCTGCCAAGGAGAGGGGAAGGACTTTGCTGTGTCCCCTTGCTTGAAAAGATCTCCAAGGGCCTGAAGAGAGCTGGCCTCCTGTTAAGAAGTCCCAGGAACAAAATATTTCACCCCCAGCTTCCCCCCTGAACTCTGCTGTGTGAGTTCTGACCTGCCTAGAGTGCTTAATCCATGTGTGGG
Organism: Lissotriton vulgaris; assembly: GCF_964263255.1. NCBI lineage: Eukaryota > Metazoa > Chordata > Amphibia > Caudata > Salamandridae > Lissotriton > Lissotriton vulgaris. The sequence continues at coordinate 197,780 of NW_028244801.1, read as the reverse complement.
GCCTCTGGAGGTTGTTGCCGGCTGTTTGGGGAGCTGGAAAAGAAGAAGAAAATAAGATCTACAAATTTGCACACATAGCTCGCTTGCGGAGCGCATCGTCGACAGGGCGAGAGAATTCCCATTGCCATGAAGATGGTCGCAGCGCTAGTTGCTGCTGCAAAAACTGACATCTTGCTTGCGGAGCGCATCACCCTGGTGCGGCAAGATTCCTGTCGCTGCGAGTATCGTCGCAGAGACTGTCGTTGCTGTGAGAAATCGTCGCACCGCTTGGTTGCAGACCGCATCACGTCGCTGCGAATATCGTCGCAGAGTCCAGCGCAAGCGCATAGAGGGGCTGCAGCAGAAGAAGATCAACGCTTCGCCGCTGCACCGAAGATAGTCGCCGCCCCGAAGCTCGTCGCATCGCGCCTGTGCTAGACGCATCCTACCGGAGAACGTGCGCACCGTATCCCCCTTACCCTGACTAGAAGCAAGGGTCCCTATTTGGACAGTGGTACCTACCTCTGCCAACTAGAGACCCCCAGATCTAACATTGGTGGTTAGCGGTGAGGATTTTAACTTGTATTTGTCCTAGACCCACAGCAATCGGTGTACATCGCTACGCAACCACATACCATGTTTTGATTATTTTGGTTCTATTTTTGAGTAACTCTTCAAAGCATCATGTGCCTTCATTGGAAGGCAGTAAGTGAGAACTGAGTTGTTTGACAGTGTTCCTCTATATATCCTTCTCACAGTGACGTAGCAAAACTTGAGGCGCCCCCTCAAGTCACGAGCTCTTAGACAGGGGTCCGCTGCCCATGATTGATGCCAATGGGGGCCTCCTGAAGCTCGAGCCCCTAACACTGTGGGTGCTGTGGGGGCTATTGTTACGCCACTGCCTTTTCATCATAATTCGAAACCTTTGGTGCAATGGGATGAGACCATTGCGTTCCGGTGACCTATATTCTCTTTGCACCAGTTTAATCATACATGTTTCTTCAGTCAACACTGTATTTCTTCACAAAGTGGTACGGTACCACTGAGATTGTTTATCAACAGTACATCATGTCAAGTGCATTTATTGCCACTTAACATCTGTCTTGGTTATTATTTGGAGGCATCCGTTCATCATACCATTGAATATGTTTTAAAGAAAATTATCATTTCAGAATCTACCGACCTAGAATCAAGTAATTCATTTGGGAACTTCTATAATTCTTTTTTCCACAGGCCCTTCCCATAACATCTGAATTGAAGCTTTGTCCTCTATCTGCCACTTATATTACATTTTATTGTAAATTGTATAAATGTTATGATCAGTATCTATTATATTGTATGATGATGCTTTAAAAACAAATTGAAACATTTTATAATATTAAATCTAAACTGATTACTTGTATTGCACTGAACACAACCTATTACAACATCTTTGTGAAATTTAGAAAAGGAAGAAATCTAGGATATAATCATCGGACAGTCTGGGAAAGAAAGGCAATTCTCTAACAATCAAATATATTCATAAATGATGTCACATAATTTATAATTTACTGTGTGGCATAAGAACACACAGTTTTCCCAATATACATTTTTAACAAATATCCAAATATCTGAGTCTCAGGTTTGTGTTTTTAGAATTTCGGTGGCTTATTGATTGGAAGTCAATTTTAGAGGACCTTTTTGGGCAATCCTCGGTGTTCGTATTCAGTTTGATTTCTGTTTGATAATGATTTCCACCTCCAAACTCAATCCATCAGTTGATTTTTACTGTGATGGAAGAGCTCAAGATCATTCTTAAAGATCGTGTTTACCTCGAATTTGGGATCTAGCTCGATTCACTCCATTTACTTCTTGTTAAATGTATTGATAACTATTCTAACAATTTATATGTGGTTTTTTTGTATAGGGTTTAATACTATTTTTAGGTTCTTTCACAGAGCTGCAAAAAAGAGGGTTCCTTTCTGTGTAAATAGCTTTCTATTTGTGACCGAAGGGTCTACACACTAGTATAACCTTTTTAGTGTTAAACGTGACACGGATAAGTATATCTGCACAAAACTGAAATGTCTTTTTGTCTCACAAAATTTATTTTGATTGTATTAACACCTTAGCTGCGTGTAAACATCTCTCCCCAGTGCTGCGCTGTCCTTTGGAACCAGTGCTGAATGGACGTCCAATGGTCGTGCGCAGCACTGGGGAGGTAGCGCTGCTGACGACCGTTGGCTGTCAGCAGCACTTAAGGGGTTAAAAACATGTACGTTCCTTTTTTACATTACATTTGTTAAAAACCATATAAACATTCAGAGTTTATCTAATACATACAGTGTTAAATTTCAAATGTTCCCACTAAAATAAAAACAATCAATACAAAATAATGTTCACATACAAAAAAGTATTTTCAAAACATCATAACATTAAATGTAAAATAATGGAAGAAAGTCCTTTGTCGACGCGTTTCGGTGCTTTTGGTATCCTGAATTAGAATATTTGTGTCAGTCTACTATGTTTCCCCTATCACTTTGTATACACAACTTTTTCTAATTTTTAGCATTATTTTATAAGTGACTAAATAAGGCTTTATACCCCTTTATTGAGTCTCCATTTTTGTCATAGCCCCCTACTATAGTTGGCCTGGCAACCCATACGTTGTTAAGCTGTATGGTTACCTCATGTGACAGATCTGTTTGGCAACCAAAAAGAAATAGATTCATCCTGTTACAAGGGTACGAAGCAAAGATACACCCTAGACGAGAAGAGAATCCGTCACCAAGTAACAACCAGATTTTAAGGTATGTGGTGAACTAGTGTATGATTAACAACTAAGACACCCTAAACTATATGAGCTAGAGACATATAAATATAAATGCTCTTTTTCAGATTTAACCAAGCCACTAATTCCAAATGACCTGGCGCTGATTTAAAGTCGCAACATTGGAACAAGACACTATTGATATTTATTCTCCCAGTTGAAAGTAAGTGAAACGGGAAATAACTAAGACATTTGGTCCTTAAATTCAACTTGAGAAAGTATTTCTCTAATTTTAGAGAAAGAAAAGATATATATAACTCGGAGGATACGGTGACAATCAATCCTCAAGTGTGTGGAATCTTAAAAAATATACAGGATCCGCGACAACATATTAGCAAGTAAGATAGTCTCTCTTAGCTAATACCTTGACACTGAGGTAACCATGCACACTAATGTAATAAACTTTGTACTCACTCAAATATATGATATTAATTGTATGTATTTGTTTTTAGATTGAAGGAATTTGGTTTTTAATTAAAAGTCTGTCCTGAAGAAGGTGTTAGAACTGTTTAAAGCACCGAAACGCGTCGACAAAGGACTTTCTTTCATTATTTTACATTTAATGTTATGATGTTTTGAAAATACTTTTTTGTATGTGAACATTATTTTGTATTGATTGTTTTTATTTTAGTGGGAACATTTGAAAGTTAACACTGTATGTATTAGATAAATTCTGAATGTTTATATGGTTTTTAACAAATGTAATGTAACAAAGGAACTTACATGTTTTTAATACAATCAAAATAAATTTTGTGAGACAAAGACATTTCAGTTTTGTGCAGATATACTTATCCGTGTCACGTTTAACACTAAAAAGGTTATACTAGTGTGTAGACCCTTCGGTCACAAATAGAAAGCTATTTACACAGAAAGGAACCCTCTTTTTTGTTGCTTTATACCCAGTCCTTTCTGGTACTCTGGGAAACTCTCTCTTTTGAAAGTCTTTCACAGAGCTGCATAGATGAGGGCAGAAGGGTAGGCAACAGTTGTGAACATAAATGAGAGCAGAGATTGCAAACTAACTGACAGGGCTTTCTGACACATTGGGCCAGCCAATACAATGGGCTTGCTAATCTCTCCTCTTCAGGTCTTGACAACTTCTCCCACTCTGATGTAAGAGCAGCATTTAACATTAATAAACTTTTAGAGCATTCTGGATGCAGCTCAGCCTGGTTTCTCCACATCCCAAGAAGAAGAATCTGAAACATTGTAAAATTCTCAACAACTTGGTGGCCTAATCTTGGTGCGGATGCTTTCAAATCTGTGAGCAACCTTAGACTCAATTGGCTGCAGAAAATATTTATCATAATGAGTAGTGCTTTCAAACCAAACTACTAGATTGGTTAAGAGCAATCATTTCAGGGAGACTCCCAAGACCATGGTGGCGCCATCCAAAGCTCGGTCCTGTTTCCACCTTAGTACAAGATGTATATACTTTGCTTACTAGACTGATTTGTGACCCTTCCTTTTGCAATCCTATCCCAAAGAAAAGAAATAAAACTACTTTCAACCGAATGGGTGTCCCAGCATGCCTTAAATGCCTGTTCGTGACTGGCTTTCCCGTGTTCAAACACGGAATTCACGCTTCTTTTACTCTGCCCACGAAGTGAATTTTGGAGTTTGTTTTTTAAACAAACTCATTATTGAAGGTGAACTTAAAAAAAATAAAAACAATCTCCATTTTTTGCTTCCAGGATAATTTTGTCACCAACTCGTATTCAAATCTTGTAACTAGTGGAAAGGAAAGTCATGTTGTGTGGTTGAAGTGTTGGCTGAAGTTTGTACCCTGAAGATTTGTCTCTGCTGGTTGGCCATCACTGTGTGATGGTGCATTTTAACCAGATTCTAAATTCTGCTGGACAAATAACTTTATATAGAGAATATGAGCAACACTGAAACTGTTGCAGTAGAACCAGGGGTGGCATCTTCCGGAGTGTCACCAATCCTACTCACCCGAAAGTTACGACAGATTTCTGACTTGTCTGTGATTGGAACAGTGGTGAAAAGTGTTCCTAAGATGAAGGTGTGATTGACATCCTACATGTTTATTTGGTTGAATCTGTGGAGCCTTTGAGCCATCTCTTGTGAATTCTAGTATAAAGTAACAAATATTCTGGTAATCGAAGTTCAGGAAATTCTGAATGGGCACAATGGGTTTGGCACTGTAGTTGAATCAGTGCTTAATTTGTGCCAGTGCTTGGCATTGATACTTGGGGGCATATTTTCAAGGGCATTATCGCCGCTTTAGCAGGACTTTTTCCCAAGAAAGTGGCGATAATTTTATCGCCCTATCAGCAAGCTGTCGCTAACAACAGTTAACAACAGCTTTTAGGCGATAGCGACTTATTTGGGGTCCGCTTTGCATGTCAGCAATATTTATCGCTAATGACATACAAAGTGGGCGTACCCAACCTGTTAGCGACTGAAAGCAATCGCTAATACAGCTATCGCCTATTAGCAAGGCAGGCGAAGAGATACATAAATTTGCGCTAAACGCAAATATCGCCAAAACCTAACGCCTGCTCAGACAACTTCTTAATCTGTATATCCAATGGGAGGTGGATATTCAGGTTAATACCCTATTGGCGATAATGCCTGAATGTCGGTGGATTTCCAGCGATATTCACGCATTGAGCCGCTATCGCCGGATATTTTATCGCTTTTAAGATAAACGTTGCTAATAGCACGTTCTCTCAGCGATAATATCCATCGATGCGCGGCGATAAAAAAAAATGCACTAAGCTCATTTAGAGATAAATTTCGCTATTTGTTGCTAATATGCCCCTTATTTCTTAACACTGACGCTAAGTTCTGACAGCTCACCACCTGGAGACACTCTATAAGCAAAACACATCAGCAGAGTGTTTAACAATTTAGTACACATTACAAAAAAACACAACACAATTGCATCCAGGCCGCTCTCGTAGCATTGAAGCTTCAGAATAGACCAAGCTGTCACATTTCTAGGAGTGTGATGGTTAGTAGGGAGCACTGGTCCTTGCAGGTGGTACCGCGGGCAGGGGTAATGGCTGTGCCAAGCCGCTGTGGGTTGCTCTGTTTAAAATTAAGCACAGAGCTGAATCGATGGCTCAAACTCTAGCTTAAGGTCTTCTGAAGTTGCGAAACAGACGGCTGGCGGTGCCCATGCCCTCCATCTTACTAGGTCAGTATTTGCTGAAAGAAGGATACAAGAAGAATTGGGGGAGAGATGCTTTGGAATACTATCCTAGATTTTGGACCAAATGGCTGTGGAAGGGGGTGTTAGGGTGTGATTGGTAATAGGTCCAAATCGAAAGATTAGTGGTATATCACTGCTAGGTATGATTTACAACTTAGACAAGAAAAGTCACTTACAGTATTTAAAATGCAACATAATGATTTTCTGCAAAATATTCCAGACTCCGGCATGGCCTGACCTTGGGCCAGCAAGGTAATAAGGGCATAGAATAACGTGAGACAGGTGATGTTGGACCAGAAAGAAAGAACCTGCCTTCCTTCATGCACAATGGGGCACCTGGGGTCCAACAAATGTACACAGATGCCACATCTCTGTTGCGTCCCTGGCACCAGCACCAGCCATTGCAGGGGGCGTTCCGGACATGCCCCTTCATTTTTAGGTAAAATAGAACTTCATTGAGCATGTCACACACACAGATCAAAAATATTGGAAACCTGCTGAGAAGCCAAGTTTAAAGTACACTAGGTTTACATGGCAGTGTTGTACTCATCAAAGAACCTCGCTCCAGATGTGTAAAGTGTACAGGGTGGCGCAGAGAGCGGTGTTAATTGTTACCAGGCACATGAATACCCATGTCTGAAAGTGTGCATAGACTGCCAGAGAATAAAACAATCTAATGTCTTCTTTTCATAGTCACTAAAAATATAATACTGCATTTCTCACCACTTTTGAAAGTCTGTTATTGTCTCGGTGAGTGTTGTTCAATGTTTTCTGCAAAGTCGGTATATGCAATTTTTAGGTTCTTGCTAGAGCTGGCGTTAATATTTCTCTAGCCTCATGTAATCAAAATAAATGCATATATGCATACATAGAAGGACTCTGGGTCTGCCAACCACATCCATTGGTGTATTCAAGTGTCATTCACATCTGTCTCCACCCACCACAGAATGCAGCATAGGCCAATGACTCAGCAGAGCACTTCAGTGGCTGGGCTGGTGTCCAATGCTTTACTTTGCCATACTGTTTTTTTCTTTGTCATTCTTATCTGTTTATGTAGATATCCTTTTGTGTTTAAATTATATCTTCAAGTTATAAAGCCAATAATACCTTTAATTTACACCAATAAGAATCCTATTTTCTGTAATGTGTATTACAAGGAAAATGGTTCTAACCTATCCTAAGTATGCCAACCTACTAAGAAGCACCTTTATAGTTGTAAAAAAAAATATATGCAGAGATTAATGTCTATTTATATAAGAATGGCTGGCATGTTTAGGTGGCGGCAGGTTTATTTTCTTCTATTTTTGAGGCAGTAGGGTAGATTTGGGTTTGCCAGTGCTTGTTTTGCTTTTACTTATTTATTTCTAATATTTAGGGGTGTTTGAAATCTGTGTAATTTGCTTTCACGTGAAATTTCAGGAAAATTGTGCAAAAGTATGCAGCAAGGCGCATTTTGTCCTAAAAAATTGCGCAAAAAACACATTTCCGTGAACAACAGCTGCTTGTGTTCTGCTTGTTTGTGGTGTTCTCGCCCTCCTGTGCTATCGAAAAACGGTGATGTAATTACTCAACTGGCGTAATGGTGACATTTCAGGGATTTTGCATAAGAAACGTAATGCGAAATTACATGAATTGTGTCTGGGCCTAGGAAGAATCCTGCCAGATGCAGTGACCTGTGGCCACCATATGCCCCAAGTGGCCATACGGTTACGATGAGGAGTCCGAATTACTCACCGTGGCAAGTCTTCCTGTTTGGCCTTAGCCAAACACGCACTTTTCTCTGAATGGTTTGCTAAGCAGAAGCTAAGCCCTATCAGGCAGCCGTGGGCAGAATCTGGGTCCCATGTTCTGCTGCAGGGAGACAGTGGATGGATGCAACGTGGCACGATCAGTGCTGCTTCTGTATTTAGGTGATGCATTCTGGGTCTTCTCAAGGCAGCAGCAGGTTTATTATTGTCTTTCCTCATCAACACTCATCCAATGGTGTGAAAAAGTACTTGGGAACGTGTAATGGGAACAAAAGCTCCTAAGTGAGCAACTGTTTAGTGATGTGTGAGATGGATAAAGATAGTCGAAGGACCCACTGCTCCCCCTGCAGTGTGCAGTAAAGAATAGAAATAAAAATCAATGTGCACCTGGATTTGCTGCCTGATTATGCCGATCTATCATGGAAAATGAGATGGCAGAAGGTAACTATTGAGAACATCTGCAAGGAGGGAGAAGGGTCCACTGCATGGTTCCAGTGGCTTAGTGGACCAATGCGTCCACTGTAGGGGCCTGTGATTGACATCATGGCCACAGGTTGAAATCCCGGGGGTCCGCTTAGCCGTTCATCCTTCTTTGCTCGATGAAATGAGTAGCAGCGAATTGAGTAACAATAAACATCTGTTACTCTGCACCAAGATACTCTTCTGGGTAAATGTGCGCTTTACAAAAATACACTTTTATATTCCGGGTAGTGGGCGACCGTGCCCGGAGTTCACAGTAGAAAGATGGTGTTTTTACCTCCAACTCAGTACACACGGTGAGCATGCTTGTGTGCAGAGGCATGCTATGACAAGGGTTGGGTCCAAGAGTCAGACTCTGAGGACAGATGGACACGCTATGTGCAGCTCCCTTGCATGGGTGCGACTATTGTCCTCTTACTGGGCTGTAGAGAGCCATCAGTGGTGCCAACTATGCCTATTTTAAGTAAGCAGTGCAGGCCATTTTACCTGTTGCCCACTATGGAGAGGCCTTCTAGCATCTCCCATCTTTTTTTCAGTTGTTTGACAGTCCCGACAGCTATGTCTTTTGTCCATTTGTGCGCCCGACAAATAGAATGAGTGTTTGCATAAATGTTAGCCACAAGTGTGTGTCAGTTTATATGGCGCATGTGGCCATGGCCACACTGGCTTACATATTGAACGTGGCCCTCCCACTCGAATGGTCCATCCCACCTCCCTGCTCACAGTTTGGGCAAAGTCCGTGACTGGACCCACCCGTGTTTATGGAAGATACAGAACTACCCAAAACGAACCCACTGGAATATAAAGGTTTTGTCTCGGGTATAAAGTTCAATCTTTGGGAAAAATACTATTGAGGCTTGCACCTTGTGTAGTTTAACACCTTAGTTGGTGTCTTACCAGATTTTTCCTTAGAAAGTGAAAATTATTCACCCCAAGATATTCATATATTATTATGACTTCGGCCCCACAATATTACATGTAATACAGGGCGTGATAATTATATTGCACGTGCAACATTGCCCTAACCACCACAATGTAAGATTAGTATAGGTGTGTATAACAGAGGAATGCAATACCTAATAGGTAGATGATGCAAAGATAACAATACATATATGTACAATGATGATTTAATAGTAGGCCATGTACTGGTTGCAGTATCACCATAATTGACATATAAACCAGTAATTGATATAACTAAAATAATGGCATAAAGCCATCCTCTACAAATACCACAATCTCGTCAATGTGATTCAGAGCTATTAGTTGAAGCGTTATCCCAACAATGGCCAACGTCCCCTAGCTGCACTCAAGAATATTTTTCAATAAAGTTCATCCAATAAAAAAAAAAAACGTTCAAAAATGCGCTTTGTTGCTTGTATTCTTGTTTTATTATGAAGTTTTAGTTCTTCATTTAGGAGATTATTTATATCATAATCATTTCCTGGTGTGCCCAATGCATTTCGGGATTTTGCCCTTCTTCAGGGGACTTTATATATTTGTGTATTTCAATCTGCTCAGTTAAACATGGACATCGAAGCGTACGTGATTTAACATGAAGCCACACGCTAGAAAGATCAGGACCGTGTTATCTAGTGTGTCTTTACAAATTGAGAAAGGTATAAGAGTGTTTCTCCTCGGTAACCGCCATTGACGGCAATGGCGATTACAACCAACAAAGCACATTTTTTAACCTTTTTTTTAATTGGATGAACTTTATTGAAAAATATTCTTGAGTGCAGTCAGGGGACGTTGCCCACTGTTGAGATAACGCTTCAATAGAGTTGATTCACACCCTCAGACTCTGTAGGGGTCACCCGGCTGCACCTATCTACACAACTACCTGGATTTTAGACAATATTAATTGAAGATGTGCGATCGTTCAACACAATCTGAAGTCAGAGCTATTCGTGCCATGAAGCTAAGGCATCCTCGCGCTCTATAAATACCTTTATAAATGCTTAACACGCAACCCTACAATCTTAATTACATTGTGACAGGCATCGCACTAAATTATATACTGCAATTTACCATACCTTGTCCTAAAAACACAGAATAAAAAGTAATTTAGAATCATGTTAAATATATTTTAGGAGAGATATTCATAAATTTTTCTGCCCATTTGTTTAGTTATTCCAGAATAAAGGTACAATAAATTGAAGGTGTTACAAATGCACTATAGACCATGGCGCTCTTAATAGGGGGGACAGTACATCCACTACGTTTGTGATGGAGAAACCCATCCGCCAAACTCTAAAACAGACCCTTAGTTGCAGGAATAGAAAGGAGCAACGCCATGTAGTCCTAAGTAAGCGAGACACACATAGAAAGGTGTCAAACCAATAATTTAATCTCACCCTTCTGCCCTACAGGGAGCGAGGCTAATGAGTGCAAAAAGCTGCCACTGATGTAATCCCTTTCTTTCCCAAAAAGCAAATGGCCTGCAATATTTTAACACTCTGTGGCCTTTTGCATGAATGAGCTGGAAGGTGTTATAAGAATCTGGGCAAGAATGAATTGCTGTTTCAACAACTGCATCTCTTACAGACGAAGTTAATGTTAGCACTCAATGCAATAGATTTACTTGAACATGATCATTCGTTAGCCCCGTATACTTTGTGTTTGAAGCTGAGCTGCACATTCAGCATCACTACTAGATTTCATATAACCTCTTACACAGTGATTGGCCAATGGAGAAGGTCCTAAAGAGGGTATAGGTCAACCTGATCCTATAGACTCTTAAAGGCCAGCAGGAGAATTTAAGTCTTATTATGATTCATCTTTATTCTTCAGTACGGAGAGTTGGCTAAAGCTTTGGACAAGGAGGATGATTGGTGCCGGCACCCGATGGCGCATATAGGTGTGTGCAGCGCCATCATATGAGCAAAAATTGAGGTAAAGTCCCAGAGCAGGTCCAATGTGGTATCAGTATAAGTACTGAATTTGAGGGGAGAAAAGAGTGTCTTTTGTAGGTAGGGCTGTTACTTCATGCTTTAACTGTGTTCTATGTGTCCCTGCCTTCACCATGGGTGGTATGCTGTGCAGAATGCTGCTGTGTCAGTCTGAGTGCTTGAGCTGCAAAGTACCAAAGTTGAGACTGCTTACTACACTCAAAGGACTTCATTAATGGGACCCAAAAGGGCACTGGTCAACCAGTCGCATCCTTTTCATTCTAACTTCACTTAACCATTGCTGCCATGGAAGTGGCTGTTTTTCCTCGAAGGAAGCATCTGCTGCATGCTAGAAGCAGCCTCCTTGGGCCATCTCAGCATCTGCTGCATGCTAGAAGTAATCGGCCATCACGCCTCCAGACGGGACCCAATTTCGGCCCCACTACGAGCACTTTGCGGCTCGCACGGAAGAGGTTCAGGCTATCTAGCGTGCTGCCCATACCATAAGTACTGCCTTAAGGTTCATTTTTATTCGGGACCAACCATGCGTCCTTGTCAACAATCGCCGATGAAGTCTACGCAATAAAGTCAGGCTTTCACGGTTCATTTTATTTAGGACCAACCATGCGTCCGTGTCAATAATCCCTCAAGCCAGGCTCTTACGAAATTGATATATGCTGCATCGATTATTTGAAACCTGAACGCAATTGATGCGTGACTGTCACTTTGCAGCCCTTCGTCTTGCCAACGGTGCATCGTCCTTTGAAACCGGAACGCGATTCCAGCGTTACGGCTCAATCAATCAATCAGGCAAAGCTCTTCATTATAGTCCTGAAGATGATCCCACTATATCTTTGGAGATAGGGATCGAAACGTTTGTCAACTGTTTGTACAGTACTGCTCTGTCTATGATTTGTATTCTCTATTGCAGTCACTGTGGGTTTTGAGCTTATTTACAGTTTTTATTGTACTATAAGCCACCCTTCTCTCCTCTTTTGCCTGTTATTTTCTCTCTTATTTTCTCTTTTACTACTTTCCCCCATGTATTGTTCTTCCTCGACTTGGTACAGGCTTGTGCCCAGTTATTAATGTGTGACTTGTTTCACCTTATTCTGTGTATAACTTTATCTACATTCAAAATAAATACTTCTATGTCCGGCTGGACACTGAAGAAGAAAAACACACAGTCCTTATTTTAAGCCTGTGCTAATTATTCTTTCAAAGCATTATTAAAGCCTAGGACCTTTGTTAAACAATAATAAGCATGCTAGAAGCAGCCTCCTTAGGCCATCTCAGCATCTGCTGCATGCTAGAGGCAGCCTCCTTGGGCCATCTCAGCATCTGCTGCATGCTAGAAGCAGCCTCCTTGGGCCATCTCAGCATCTGCTGCATGCTAGAAGCAGCCTCCTTAGGCCATCGCAGCATCTGCTGCATGCTAGAAGCCTCCTCCTTGGGCAATCTCAACATCTGCTGCATGCTAGAAGCAGCCTCCTTGGGCCTTCTCAGCATCTGCTGCATGCTAGAAGCAGCCTCCTTGGGCCATCTCAGCATCTGCTGAATGCTAGAAGCAGCCTCCTCGGGCCATCTCAGCATCAGCTTCATGCTAGAAGCAGCCTCCTCGGGCCATCTCAGCATCTGCTGCATGCCAGAAGCAGCCTCCTCGGGCCATCTCCGCATCTGCTGCATGCTAGAAGCAGCCTCCTCTGGCCATCTCAGCATCTTCTGCATGCTAGAAGCAGCCTCCTTGGGCCATCTCCGCATCTGCTGCATGCTAGAGGCAGCCTCCTTGGGCCATCTCAGCATCTGCTGCATGCTAGAAACAACCTCCTTGGGCCATCTCAGCATCTGCTGCATACTAGAAGCAGCTTCCCTGGGCCATCTCAGCATCTGCTGCATGCTGGAAGCAGCCTCCTTGGGCCTTCTCAGCATCTGCTGCATGCCAGAAGCAGCCTCCTTGGGCCATCTCAGCATCTGCTGCATGCTAGAAGCAGCCTCCTTGGGCCATCTCAGCATCTGCTGCATGCTAGAAGCAGCCTCCTCGGGCCATCTCAGCATCAGCTTCATGCTAGAAGCAGCCTCCTTGGGCCATGTCAGCATCTGCTGCATGCCAGAAGCAGCCTCCTTGGGCCATCTCAGCATCTGCTGCATACTAGAAGCAGCCTCCCTGGGCCATCTCAGCATCTGCTGCATGCTAGAAGCAGCCTCCTTGGACCTTCTCAGCATCTGCTTCATGCTAGAAGTAGCCTCCCCGGGCATTCTCAGCATCTGCTCCATGCTAGAAGCAGCCTCCTTGGGCCTTCTCAGCATCTGCTGCATGCTGGAAGCAGCCTCCTTGGGCCTTCTCAGCATCTGCTGCATGCTAGAAGCAGCCTCCTTGGGCCTTCTCAGCATCTGCTTCATGCTGGAAGCAGCCTCCTTGGGCCATCTCAGCATCTGCTGCATGCTAGAAGCAGCCTCCTTGGGCCTTCTCAGCATCTGCTGCATGCTGGAAGCAGCCTCCTTGGGCCATCTCAGCATCTGCTGCATGCTAGAAGCAGCCTCCTTGGGCCTTCTCAGCATCTGCTGCATGCTAGAAGCAGCCTCCTTGGGCCATCTCAGCATCTTCTGAATGCTAGAAGCAGTCTCCTTGGGCCATCTCAGCATCTTCTGCATGCTAGAAGCAGCCTTCTTGGGCCATCTCAGCCTCTGCTGCATGCTAGAAACAACCTCCTTGGGCCATCTCAGCATCTGCTGCCTGCTAGAAGCAGCCTCCTTGGGCTATCTCAGCATCTGCTGCATGCCAGAAGCAGCCACCTTGGGCCATCTCAGCATCTGCTGCATGCCAGAAGCAGCCTCCTTAGGCCATCTCAGTATCTGCTGCATGCCAGAAGCAGCCTCCGTGGGCCATCTCAGCATCTGCTGCATGCTAGAAGCAGCCTCCTTGGGCCTTCTCAGAATCTGCTGCATGCTAGAAGCAGCCTCCTTGGGCCATCTCAACATCTGCTGCATGCTAGAAGCAGCCTCCTCGGGCCATCTCAGCATCTGCTGCATACTAGAAGCAGCCTCCTCGGGCCATCTCAGCATCTGCTGCATGCTAGAAGCAGCCTCCTCGGGCCATCTCAGCATCTGCTGCATGCTAGAAGCAGCCTCCTCGGGCCATCTTAGCATCTGCTGCATTCTAGAAGCAGCCTCCTTGGGCCATCTCAGGATCTGCTGCATGCCGGAAGCAGCCTCCCTGGGCCATCTCAGCACCTGCTGCATGCCAGAAGCAGTCTCCTTGGGCCCTCTCAGCATCTGCTGCATGCCAGAAGCAGCCTCCTTGGGCCATCTCAGCATCTGCTGCATGCCAGAAGCAGCCTCCTTGGGCCATCTCAGCATCTGCTGCATGCAAGAAGCAGCCTCCTTGGGCCATCTCAGCACCTGCTGCATGCCAGAAGCAGCCTCCTTGGGCCATCTCAGCATCTGCTGCATGCCAGAAGCAGCCTCCTTGGGCCATCTCAGCATCTGCTGCATGCTAGAAGCAGCCTCCTTGGGCCTTCTCAGCATCTGCTGCATGCTAGAAGCAGTCTCCTTGGGCCATCTCAGCATCTGCTGCATGCTAGAAGCAGCCTCCTCGGGCCATCTCAGCATCTGCTGCATACTAGAAGCAGCCTCCTCGGGCCATCTCAGCATCTGCTGCATGCTAGAAGCAGCCTCCTCGGGAAATCTCAGCATCTGCTGCATGCTAGAAGCAGCCTCCTCGGGCCATCCCAGCATCTGCTGCATTCTAGAAGCAGCCTCCTTGGGCCATCTCAGGATCTGCTGCATGCCAGAAGCAGCCTCCCTGGGCCATCTCAGCACCTGCTGCATGCCAGAAGCAGTCTCCTTGGGCCCTCTCAGCATCTGCTGCATGCCAGAAGCAGCCTCCTTGGGCCATCTCAGCATCTGCTGCATGCCAGAAGCAGCCTCCTTGGGCCATCTCAGCATCCGCTGCATGCCAGAAGCAGCCTCCTTGGGCCATCTCAGCACCTGCTGCATGCCAGAAGCAGCCTCCTTGGGCCATCTCAGCATCTGCTGCATGCCAGAAGCAGCCTCCTTGGGCCATCTCAGCATCTGCTGCATGCCAGAAGCAGCCTTCTTGGGCCATCTCAGCACCTGCTGCATGCCAGAAGCAGCCTCCTTGGGCCATCTCAGCATTTGCTGCATTCTAGAAGCAGCCTCCTTGGGCCATCTCAGGATCTGCTGCATGCCAGAACAGCCTCCTTGGGCCATCTCAGCACCTGCTGCATGCCAGAAGCAGTCTCCTTGGGCCATCTCAGCATCTGCTGCATGCCAGAAGCAGCCTCCTTGGGCCATCTCAGCATCTGCTGCATGCCAGAAGCCGCCTCCTTGGGCCATCTCAGCATCTGCTGCATGCTAGAAGCAGCCTCCTTGGGCCTTCTCAGCATCTGCTGCATGCTAGAAGCAGCCTCCTTGGGCCATCTCAACATCTGCTGCATGCTAGAAGCAGCCTCCTCGGGCCATCTCAGCATCTGCTGCATACTAGAAGCAGCCTCCTCGGGCCATCTCAGCATCTGCTGCATGCTAGAAGCAGCCTCCTCGGGAAATCTCAGCATCTGCTGCATGCTAGAAGCAGCCTCCTCGGGCCATCCCAGCATCTGCTGCATTCTAGAAGCAGCCTCCTTGGGCCATCTCAGGATCTGCTGCATGCCAGAAGCAGCCTCCCTGGGCCATCTCAGCACCTGCTGCATGCCAGAAGCAGTCTCCTTGGGCCCTCTCAGCATCTGCTGCATGCCAGAAGCAGCCTCCTTTGGCCATCTCAGCATCTGCTGCATGCCAGAAGCAGCCTCCTTGGGCCATCTCAGCATCTGCTGCATGCCAGAAGCAGCCTCCTTGGGCCATCTCAACATCTGCTGCATGCTAGAAGCAGCCTCCTCGGGCCATCTCAGCATCTGCTGCATACTAGAAGCAGCCTCCTCGGGCCATCTCAGCATCTGCTGCATGCTAGAAGCAGCCTCCTCGGGCCATCTCAGCATCTGCTGCATGCTAGAAGCAGCCTCCTCGGGCCATCTTAGCATCTGCTGCATTCTAGAAGCAGCCTCCTTGGGCCATCTCAGGATCTGCTGCATGCCGGAAGCAGCCTCCCTGGGCCATCTCAGCACCTGCTGCATGCCAGAAGCAGTCTCCTTGGGCCCTCTCAGCATCTGCTGCATGCCAGAAGCAGCCTCCTTGGGCCATCTCAGCACCTGCTGCATGCCAGAAGCAGCCTCCTTGGGCCATCTCAGCATCTGCTGCATGCCAGAAGCAGCCTCCTTGGGCCATCTCAGCATCTGCTGCATGCCAGAAGCAGCCTTCTTGGGCCATCTCAGCACCTGCTGCATGCCAGAAGCAGCCTCCTTGGGCCATCTCAGCATTTGCTGCATTCTAGAAGCAGCCTCCTTGGGCCATCTCAGGATCTGCTGCATGCCAGAACAGCCTCCTTGGGCCATCTCAGCACCTGCTGCATGCCAGAAGCAGTCTCCTTGGGCCATCTCAGCATCTGCTGCATGCCAGAAGCAGCCTCCTTGGGCCATCTCAGCATCTGCTGCATGCCAGAAGCAGCCTCCTTGGGCCATCTCAGCATCTGCTGCATGCTAGAAGCAGCCTCCTTGGGCCTTCTCAGCATCTGCTGCATGCTAGAAGCAGCCTCCTTGGGCCATCTCAACATCTGCTGCATGCTAGAAGCAGCCTCCTCGGGCCATCTCAGCATCTGCTGCATACTAGAAGCAGCCTCCTCGGGCCATCTCAGCATCTGCTGCATGCTAGAAGCAGCCTCCTCGGGAAATCTCAGCATCTGCTGCATGCTAGAAGCAGCCTCCTCGGGCCATCCCAGCATCTGCTGCATTCTAGAAGCAGCCTCCTTGGGCCATCTCAGGATCTGCTGCATGCCAGAAGCAGCCTCCCTGGGCCATCTCAGCACCTGCTGCATGCCAGAAGCAGTCTCCTTGGGCCCTCTCAGCATCTGCTGCATGCCAGAAGCAGCCTCCTTTGGCCATCTCAGCATCTGCTGCATGCCAGAAGCAGCCTCCTTGGGCCATCTCAGCATCTGCTGCATGCCAGAAGCAGCCTCCTTGGGCCATCTCAGCACCTGCTGCATGCCAGAAGCAGCCTCCTTGGGCCATCTCAGCATCTGCTGCATGCCAGAAGCAGCCTCCTTGGGCCATCTCAGCATCTGCTGCATGCCAGAAGCAGCCTTCTTGGGCCATCTCAGCACCTGCTGCATGCCAGAAGCAGCCTCCTTGGGCCATCTCAGCATTTGCTGCATTCTAGAAGCAGCCTCCTTGGGCCATCTCAGGATCTGCTGCATGCCAGAACAGCCTCCTTGGGCCATCTCAGCACCTGCTGCATGCCAGAAGCAGTCTCCTTGGGCCATCTCAGCATCTGCTGCATGCCAGAAGCAGCCTCCTTGGGCCATCTCAGCATCTGCTGCATGCCAGAAGCAGCCTCCTCGGGCCATCTCAGCATCTGCTGCATGGCAGAAGCAGCCTCCTTAGGCCATCCCAGTGTCTGCTGCATGCCAGAAGCAGCCTCCTTGGGCCATCTCCGCATCTGCTGCATTATAGAAGCAGCCTCCTTGTGCCATCTCAGCATCTGCTGCATGCCAGAAGCAGCCTCCTTGGGCCATCTCAGCATCTGCTGCATGCCAGAAGCAGCCTTCTTGGGCCATCTCAGCACCTGCTGCATGCCAGAAGCAGCCTCCTTGGGCCATCTCAGCATTTGCTGCATTCTAGAAGCAGCCTCCTTGGGCCATCTCAGGATCTGCTGCATGCCAGAACAGCTTCCTTGGGCCATCTCAGCACCTGCTGCATGCCAGAAGCAGTCTCCTTGGGCCATCTCAGCATCTGCTGCATGCCAGAAGCAGCCTCCTTGGGCCATCTCAGCATCTGCTGCATGCCAGAAGCAGTCTCCTTGGGCCATCTCAGCATCTGCTGCATTATAGAAGCAGCCTCTTTGTGCCATCTCAGCATCTGCTGCATGCCAGAAGCAGCCTCCTTGGGCCATCTTAGCATCTGCTGCTTGCCAGAAGCAGCCTCCTTGGGCCATCTCAGCATCTGTTGCATGCTAGAAACAACCTCCTTGGGCCATCTCAGCATCTGCTGCATGCTCGAAGCATCCTCTTTGGGCCATCTCAGCATCTGCTGCATGCTAGAAGCAGCCTCCTTGGGCCATCTCAGCATCTTCTGCATGCTAGAAGCAGCCTCCCTGGGCCATCTCAGCATCTGCTGCATGCCAGAAGCAGCCTCCTTAGGCCATCTCAGTATCTGCTGCATGCCAGAAGCAGCCTCCTTGGGCCATCTCAGCATCTGCTGCATGCTCGAAGCAGCCTCCTCGGGCCATCTCAGCATCTGCTGCATACTAGAAGCAGCCTCCTCGGGCCATCTCAGCATCTGCTGCATACTAGAAGCAGCCTCCTCGGGCCATCTCAGCATCTGCTGCATGCTAGAAGCAGCCTCCTCGGGCCATCTCAGCATCTGCTGCATGCTAGAAGCAGCCTCCTCGGGCCATCTCAGCATCTGCTGCATGGCAGAAGCAGCCTCCTTAGGCCATCCCAGTATCTGCTGCATGCCAGAAGCAGCCTCCTTGGGCCATCTCCGCATCTGCTGCATGCTCGAAGCAGCCTCCTTGGGCCATCTCAGCATCTGCTGCATGCTAGAAGCAGCCTCCTTGGGCCATCTCAGCATCTGCTGCATGCTAGAAGCAGCCTCCTTGGGCCATCTCAGCATCTACGGCATGCCAGAAGCAGCCTCCTTGGGCCATCTCAGCATCTGCTGCATGCTAGAAGCAGCCTCCTTGGGCCATCTCACCATCTGCTGCATGCCAGAAGCAGCCTCCTTGGGCCATCTCAGCATCTGCTGCATACTAGAAGCAGCCTCCTCGGGCCATCTCAGCATCTGCTGCATACTAGAAGCAGCCTCCTCGGGCCATCTCAGCATCTGCTGCATGCTAGAAGCAGCCTCCTCGGGCCATCTCAGCATCTGCTGCATGCTAGAAGCAGCCTCCTTGGGCCATCTCAGCATCTGCTGCATGCTAGAAGCAGCCTCCTTGGGCCATCTCAGCATCTGCTGCATGCTAGAAGCAGCCTCCTTGGGCCATCTCAGCATCTACGGCATGCCAGAAGCAGCCTCCTTAGGCCATCCCAGTGTCTGCTGCATGCTAGAAGCAGCCTCCTTGGGCCATCTCACCATCTGCTGCATGCCAGAAGCAGCCTCCTTGGGCCATCTCCGCATCTGCTGCATGCTCGAAGCAGCCTCCTTGGGCCATCTCAGCATCTGCTGCATGCTAGAAGCAGCCTCCTTGGGCCATCTCAGCATCTGCTGCATGCTAGAAGCAGCCTCCTTGGGCCATCTCAGCATCTACGGCATGCCAGAAGCAGCCTCCTTAGGCCATCCCAGTGTCTGCTGCATGCTAGAAGCAGCCTCCTTGGGCCATCTCACCATCTGCTGCATGCCAGAAGCAGCCTCCTTGGGCCATCTCAGCATCTGCTGCATACTAGAAGCAGCCTCCTCGGGCCATCTCAGCATCTGCTGCATACTAGAAGCAGCCTCCTCGGGCCATCTCAGCATCTGCTGCATGCTAGAAGCAGCCTCCTCGGGCCATCTCAGCATCTGTTGCATGGTAGAAGCAGCCTCCTTAGGCCATCCCAGTGTCTGCTGCATGCCAGAAGCAGCCTCCTTGGGCCATCTCCGCATCTGCTGCATGCTCGAAGCAGCCTCCTCGGGCCATCTCAGCATCTGCTGCATACTAGAAGCAGCCTCCTTGGGCCATCTCAGCATCTGCTGCATGCCAGAAGCAGCCTCCTTGGGCCATCTCAGCATCTGCTGCATGCTAGAAGCAGCCTCTTTGGGCCATGTCGGTGGCTGCCGATTCATCATGACAATGTCAGATGTAGAACTGCCCCAGCCATACGTGGGAAATAAAAATGTGCCTTCAGAGCAGGGGAACATTAATAGCATCCACTTGATTGGATACCAACACATGCTGGGAGTTTGCAGCTTAGTGAAAAGCACCAAGGTACCTAATGTCACCGTGGCGGGAGGCATTGCTTAAGATGATGGATTAGCAAGGCCACATTGGGCGTCTGGTCCCTCACAATTGTCAGCAATGCGAACAGAGACATTGTACCGGCTTCAATGGTAGAGCCTGAAGTGGTTCCATCATTAGGATGGTCTCCTTCCCTCGCTCTGGTAATTTGGTGGATGTCCCAGTACCACCACGCTCATTTAAATCGGAGGATAACTACCCAGCTGGCTGTTGACCTGTGTGGTGACCCTTTACAGCACTCCAATGCTTTTCGCCTAAGTTTGCTAATTCAGATACCCCATACATACATAGAATTGGAAATTTGTAGCTACTAAATTATCAAAGACCATGCTAAAGGAACAGGAGGATCTCATGGTCTGTGTTGCTTCTGTGAAGGTTTCTTTCAACAAGTGCACGTTCCATAAAGACTAGGAGCCCTCGTGCAAGTGCATGCCTCTGCATGATCCTTTGGCTTCATCTAAAGCTCCTGCATATTTAGGAGGCAATTTTGAGTATTCACTGATGTATACTGACTGTAGTGCTCCCAGGATCTTGAGAATGGCTGCTCTTTGGAATAGGTTGCAAAGTGGGAGTGACCTGCTGGGGCAAGGAAGAACAGGAGTCTCTAAACTACTGCAGTCTTCGATAGTCGGTAACTCAGGTCTGACAACCCAAATAGCAAATGTAACTGAAAGTCGTTTCTATCAACTTAAACTAATCAATCTAGCTTGCCACATCCTGGGAGTGCATGTAGTTAATGCTCTGAACCGGTATAAAATCAATTATGCCAATTCTATATTATTAGCTGCTCCCAAGAAACCTATTTCATGTCTTCAGTAAGTCCAGCATGCAAACATATGACTTCTTTCTCTGCAGTCTAAAAATAAAATTTGATTCAGTTACATTAGCCAGAGAAAATCTTCAATGGTTACGAGTTCCTAAAAGGATCATCTTCAAGGCATGAACTAATATTTGTAAAGCCATCTACTCCAGTACCCTGGAAATTATGGCAAAGAAATACTTCTGCTATTAACCTACTAGACACCGACGACCAGATCAACAGCTTATTTAAAAAATGTCCAAAAGTTTGAACCGCTACATTGTGGCTGCTAAACACTGGAATGCACTACCCTATACTCCATGAGCAAACTTCTCTGTCTATTTTTATTTTTTTAGAAAGTCCTTCTTATGTTATCATTGATTTTATAGCTTGCTAATCACCGGTGAGAGTATCCAGGCGCTCTGTAGCAGATATAAGCCCATCCCTGGGGGACTTACTCAAATAGCCAGGTATTCAACTTCTAGCTAAAGTCAAGAATTGAGGAGGAGGCTCTAATGTGGTGTGGGAGGTCGTTCCAGGCTTTAGGGGCCAGTTATGAGAAGGTGCGGCCCCCTGCTCTGCTTTGTGTATGCATGGAGTGTGTGCTAGTGAGAGATCAGCAGAACAGAGGTGTCTGAAAAGTTGGTGGAAGTGATTGCAGCTGTTCAGGCAGGCTGGGCCAGTGTTGTGGAGAGCTTTGTAGGTGTAGATAAGCAGTTTAAAGTGTGCCTGCCTGTGTATGGGGAGCCAATAGAGGTCCCTAAGGTGTGGTGTGATGTGGGCTTGGTGTGGGAGGTTGAGGACTTGTCTGGCTGTTGTGTTTTGGATCATCTGCAGTCTTCTTGTGAGCTGGTTGGTAATCTCTGCATAAAGGATATTATCATAATCTAGTCTAAGAGTGATGAGGGCTTGGGTGATCCTTTTCCTGGTGTTGTCGGGTAGCCACCTGAAGATTTTCTTCAGCATCCTTAATGTGAAAGCATGCAGAGACCACTGCCTTGACTTGGGCGGTCAGGTCCAGTTTGTCATCTATGACGATTCTGAGGTGTCTCGCTTGTGATCAGCTCATGGGGTGGGTCCAAAGTCTGGGGGCCACCGGGTAGATGGAGTCCCATGGGAGGCATTCTTCCCAAAGAAGACCACCACCTCAGTGTTGTCAGAGTTCAACTTGAGGCAATTTGGATTTTATCCAGGTGGCTACTTCTGTCACTTATGTGATGAATTTGTTCCTGGTGTTGGGTGTTTTGTCCGATAGGGACAGTATGAGTTGCGTGTCCTTGGCATAAGTGCACATGTTTATGTTGTGAGTTTGTATTACATCAGCCAGTGGGCTCATGTAACTTTTGAGGGCATTGGACTCAGTGAGGAGCCCTGTGGGACTTCACAAATAAGATCTCATGCTTCAGAGGCGTAAGGGGCATGTTGAAGGTTTGGGTTCTTCTGGTGAGAAAGGAGCAGATCCATTTCAGGGCAACTCCCTAGATGCCTGCTTTGTGAAGTCATTAGATTAGGGTGGGGTGGAGGACTGTGTTGAAGGCTGCTGATAGGTCCGAAAGGATGAGGACTGTGGTCCCCCCCCCCCTCTATTGAGGATCATCTGGATATCATCTGTTGCTGCTATAAGGGCTGTGGTTGGGTCTAAAACCTGAGTGCATGGTATTGAGAAGCTGGTTTTTAGCGAGGTGTTCGTAGACACGTTTGTTGATGGCTTTTTCCAGGACTGTGGCTGGGTAGGGAAGGAGGAATTTTGGTCTGTAATGGGCTGGTTTTGGTCGTGTAAGCCAAGATTTTTTGAAGAGGGTGTTGATGGCTCTGTGTTTCCATGCCTCTGGGAAAGTGGCTGTACTGATGGAGGTGAGTGCCTAGCTGATAGGGATTGGTCCATTGTCGAAGGCGTGGTGGGAGCAGGAGTCAGCTGGGGCCCCAGATGAATTGTCTTCATGATTGTTGTGCTTTCCTCAGTGCTAATGAAGTCCCATGTGGTGATTGTGTGGACTTCCATCGTCACTGGGGGACTTCGGGAGAAGGCCAGGGGGTCTGGTTGTAGGAGGAAGTTGCTGTATATGGTTGTAAGGTTTTGCTGCAATAGAAGTTTGAGAGGTTGTTGCACAGATCTTGTGTTGGGTTGAAGTTTCCGGTGACATCTGTGGAGCTGTGCAGTCTTTGACGATTGTGAAGATTTCTTTGCTGCTGTTGGAACAGGCCTTTATTCGTTCTACTAAGGCTTTTCTCTTGGTTTCTATGATGGTTTGGTAATACCTCCTCTGAGTAGCTTTGAAGGTGTATTTTTCCACTTCCACTTTGCTGGTTCTCCATTTCCGTTTCACTTGTTTGCAGTGTTGCTTGGTCATTCTGAGGTCTTTTGTGTACCAGCTGCCTTGTCTTCTGTTCAATTTCATGGGGTTCACAATGTTGAATCAGTTGGTGATCCGATCCACTTGTTGAAGTTCTTGATGTCGCATGCCAGGATGCCTGTGGGTTCCTGTTTGCTGTTGTGTATGGTGGTTGTCCAGTCTGCCTCTGTTCAGTTGTTCTAGTGTTGCTGTGCGGTGCCCGCTAGGGGGGCTCTTCTGCATGCATGAATGTTGATTGTAAAACTGACTATGGCGTGGTCTGTCCAGGTGACCGGTCTAGGGGTATTGATCACAATCTTGTCAATAATATGTACACGAGGTCTAGAATGCGTCCAGCAGTGTGAATGGGCTCCTTGACGTGTTGGTTTAATCCCAGGTTCCTGAAGTTGTGAAGAAGGGCCTCCGAGTTGGAGTTGGTCCGGTCTTCAAGACTTACCTTTTAACCACTAACTCTATAACAAACAACAAATCCAGTTTTTGCAGTTAGCGCCAAGAAACCTGTAGTAAACATTGCAATTAATAAGTAATGTAATCAGGACTAGAGCCATGGCCCTCGTGCATGCCTACTCCTACTACGATATAACTCCTTTGCAAACTTAAAACACACTAAGAACCATGCGCCAGGAGAGCACATTTTTCTCCATCACATTTCTAGTTGCTTCTTTCTCTAGGTTCATCTTGTAAGCTAGGTACCGAGTCTACATATTTTTCTTACCCCCGTTACTGACCAATCCAACCCACTCCAATGTCTGCTTACTCCAAAAAACAGAAAAATAATAGGTGTGTTGCTTGAATAATCTCAGCCACTGGCAATTACTCTGGGCTACAGTCGAGTCCAGTCCAGTCCATCAGATTTGTTTTCCTACCATGCTACCTCAGATAGGACCCAGCCATGTGGAAGGAGCCTTGATCCTGCTCCAATAGTAATAGTCCAGCCCGATATGCCAGGCCACGTCCCTGCTGAATGGGAGCACACAACTCTGGACCAGTTTCAGCCTATTTGGGCACCATCAGTAGGGTGCAACTTGATTTTTATGGCACAGTTAGCCCAGAGTTCATATCTGGGCCGTTGTCCTTAGGACATTGCTAAGAATCGAGGAAACAAACGAAAATTTTACCTTTTGCTACTTTCACTATGTACTTTATTAACAATGGTGATTGTTTGTCACAGTAAGCCAAATGTATTTGCGAAGTGTGTCATTGTTTGTGTCTGATTTTTGCCACTGAGGCTTTTCTGCAAAGCCACCATGCATTGATTGGCAGATATACTGTGAAAGGTTGTTTCACCCTTTAGGGATTCTGGGTTTTCAGGAAGCCTACAGGGTTGTATGGCTTCTAGATATCCGTACTGTGGACCCAGGGATTAAAAATTGTAAATCTACTCCTGTAGATTTACTCCTAAGTTTGCTGCAGGTTTATGAGTTTTATGGGATATGCAAAGAATTCTAAAACCACTTTTGAAAACCTAGACTGGTAGGGTTCTAGACTGATACTAGACCCCAATGCGCTAAATTTACACTTTGTAGGATTTCCACTAGTTGGAGCATTCCACATGAATATATGAAGCAGAAATGTGTATCGACGCATGCAACTTTTTTCTCCTGTAGAGAAACCTCTTGATCTACACCTGTTTTACCAATGTGGGTGTTCTATCCCCTTTCCCACTTTGCAAAGGCACTTAGTTCAGACTATTACTGGAGTAAATATCTGTGCACTTCGGAGATGAGAAAAAATCTGTAAATTGCTAACTAATTTGTCATTCCCTTTTATTAGAGCCTCCAAAATTAACCACTAAAACAAAGCAAATGGTGCTTATCTGCCATACTCACTGCATTGGTAAGTGCACTTTATAAAAGTATTATTCCACTACTACTAAATCTGAGAATTAGATGTATATGGAGTTTATGAATATAAATTGCTGTTCTTCACAACTAAAACATTTCTTTGTTTAATATTAAGTTTACTCACGTTTAGAATAAATCATATAAACGATGTCAGATATATTCACATATACCCATTTTAAAATTCAGTCAGAAACATGGTTGATTTGCAAATGCAGCATCTTTTTGGATTCATAAAGAAAGATTTTCGGTCTTGTTTCACTCATGTTGGTGGCATTTTAAAGACATAGGGGCCTAATCACAAACTGTATTTTGTAGTGCGTGTATGAGTACTACAGTGGTACTACTCATGCACTACAAAGTTCTATTCACAAACCTGCATGAGTAGAACTCCGCCTTGCCTATCATTTCTGTGCGGAGACACTTAAGTCTATGATTTAGTAGTAAATGTGAGAAGGACAGGAGGAGTGGCTGGAAAATGAGGAATACTTCCAACAAAAAGGAAGTGGAGATAGTAAGAAAAAGTAGGGATTTTGGGAGGGTTAAGGAGGGATTTGGGAATGGCTAAGGAGAGGTTTAGGGTGGGCATGTACTTACCCACAAAAACAATTAGCCCACTCTTGTTTACAAACTGCAAATCTAAAAGTATTACAGCTAAGCAATCCAAAAACAGTAGTAAATGCACTCCAGCTCAGATCTAGAGTAATTCCAGATCCACACATGGCCAATCACTGGTACCAGAAACGGGGGAGATAAGAGGCATTGCAGAGGAGGGCTCATCCTCCTATGAAAGTACCTTAGTCGGACGCGTGGGCCCTTTGGAAAAGCAAAAAGCTGTTTTTAGTATAACCCTTACCCATAAGTGTTGCCCATTGGTCGCATGCTTCATCACTGGGTTCTTCCCATTCCTCTGTGGCATGGGGCGTGCTGCTACCTGTGTGCTACACGGGAGCACTGTGTCCTATCTAACCACAAATGATGGATTATATAAGTTGGAGGGGTTCTAGTCAAGTTAAAAATACTTGTCTGGTATGAAAAACTATGTTTTGTTCAGACCTCCAGGCGGTGCGATTAAAATCTGGGAAGGAAAGGGTATGTCCTCGGGTTTAATTACCCTGCTTTCTTTCCTAAAACTTGCTCTACATGTTTCTGCCACCCTTCCCTGTGGCTGTCATCAGCACCATGAATCTCAATCCCTGAGGCCACTCATTATTCTTACATTATTATAAGCATAAAGTGCTGTAACATAACAAACTCTACATGTAAATATAAAATACACCTACCCAGTATTTGTTCCGAAATATCTGAAATATGAAAAAGGAGCGTTAGTATGCCATGGTAGAGAGCACTATGTACGGTCTGTGCGTCCAGCAGCGGTGTATCAATTATAAACGCTGCTTGTATTAAAATTCACCCTATCGTGGGATTTGCCCATGCACCTAAAGGAAGACCATCCACAATGCTGTATGAAATGAAGAAAATATCTAAACACACCTAATACACTCTCTGGACATGACCTCTGTGATTGAACATTCCCATTAAACATACTACCTGCATAGTGAACAGTACATAGGTAAAGAAAACACTACATACATAAAGAAACACTATTGGTGCTTCATGGGTCCCATGGTGACAAGGCAAGGCTGTTGTCACACTCTGCGCATAAAGAGGTAGGTAAATTAGTTATTAAGAATAAACATGCATGATCCGGCTGTGCCGTACTTACCTCATCAAGGTCTCGCCTTGTTTAATAACATAGTCATAGAACCCTGTCACCGGTACCTGCATGTTAACTGTGGGAGCCCATTTGCCGGGCTTTTAAATGCTGTGTCTTGCAGTGAGCGTGTATCATCCAGATATTAATGTTGTCAAGAAAGGGGTTGTGTGAGCACAGAATCTTATGTGTCTCAAGGTGATGTACGTACAGGCCACCTATACTTGGCCCAAAAGTACTCACCATGCTCGTCCTGCGTTTCTGTAAAAACAATGACCCTTCAAATTCAAAGAAATTCTGAGATAATGCCAGATTTTGCAGCACTGCATGACCAAATTCTGTGGGGTATGGTGATCCCACTCTACTTCAAAGAGCACCTCCTCCACTACATCCAGTATTTCCAATTGTGGGAGGCTGGTGTAGAGACTTTCTATATCTAATCCCATTAGTAGGTGGGATGTTGGGTCGCAGGAGGCATAGCACATCTATAGTATCTTTCAGATATGTACTGGTACCCTGCCCAATCGGTCAAAGAAAGGCAGCCACAAACTTAGAGAGGGGTTCTAAACCTGAACCAATGCCTGAGACAATGTGCGGTCCGGGAGGATTGGTCCCTGTCTCGCAAGAGGCATAGCACATCTTTAGTATCTTTCACATATGTACAGAGGACATTGTCCTCTCCAAAACCAGGCAGCTGGTTTCCCCTTAACTAGGGTGTAGTGTATTCACCTGGGTACTTTGGGTTTAATGTAATTTCTATGAAGCTAAGTCCTGGGTACACATAAAGTCATATTGAAACAAAAGTATAGTTTAATTCAAATGGATTTCGAAAGAATGTTAATGTTCATCACAGGTGAAATAGATTATTTTTCTTTTATTCTTTTAAAAAATAAGCAAGAGAAAACCAGCCAACACGTGTTTCGTTGCTACTGGAATTACTCCTGCGACTTCCTCAGGGCTGAATGAGAACATAAGAGTTATTATTAATCGCTCGGTCGGTGATAATTCTAACCCGGCTGGTCAAGGTGCACGTCACTTAATTAGTGAAGCGATAGTGATGGACAGAAATATGAGGATACACCACAAGTAACAGTGATCCAGTGAATGGTGTGACGCGAGTATATTTCGAACGGGGTAGTCCGTGATCCAGGTATTTAACTGTACAGCGGGTGCGCTGCGGTATCTCGCGACAACAATTCTTCAGAAAGTTAGTTCTGGGTGCGGGAATGTAATTTGTATCTACCGATTAGGCCATTCCATTAGGGACCTTGAGCCCTGAAGAATGCCTAATGACCTATAAAGGCTAGACACTGGGACAGAAACATGGTGGCTTAGGGAGATGTTTGGAGCCATTGTTACCAAGTACCATCTCTTTCATGTTTTTAGATATACCTGAGGTCTCCAATATTAAAGGTGCTATAACCGGGTACCCCAAGGTATTTTTAATGTGTCTGAAACATGCCATTTGTCCAGATCTTTATCTAAGAAATCCGTCCTCTGTTTGGGACCACTAGGAGGTTGAGTCCGCCCTAGTGGCATTGTACACCAGGGTAAGGAAAAGGTTGCGGATGATGGAGCATGAGACAAACTGTGTGTGAGGCTTCCTCCTCCAAAATATTGGTCTCCCCAAATGGGTCTTGGACTTGTATTCCCAAATAAGAGAAAAGTTCATTTTCTTCTTGCTGGAGGGAATGTACTATGTTGTGTTGCAGTCCATTTGTTTCTACATCGATTGGGTTACGTTCAAAATGCGGCATTTGGCTTCATGGAGAACACTTCCTTTTAGTCCTGGCTGCGTGCAGTGCAAAAGCATCTTTAAATCAGAAGCTTTGGGTTTTGAAGCCCAGGCTTCTAAGCATTTCGATTACCTCTCAGCTTAGTGCAGAAGCGCACCTTTGACTTGGAGCTTTCATGTTTTCCGGGGAAATGAAATGAAAAGAGTACTTGTAAAGCGCGGTAGCTACCCTGAGGCGTCCTAGCACTGCGAAACAAACGCATCATATAAAACTCAAAACTGGAAGAAAATGCTGCTTCTTCCCGGTGCTTCTTCCTTGTGAGAAGTCGGTTTATTTTAAGGTGCGGGGAGTGAAGCAGTCGCGCGCTGCAGATCACTTTCAGCATGATGAAGTATGTCTGGCACTTCATGCAAATGTGCTCTCTCTTCACTGTACAGCAAACACTCCTAGTCCCAGCAGCAGGAGCAGCTCATATCCATATGTTCACAGCTAGCAACGCCGCCCTCTCACGAGCAGACAAATATAAATACATACAGAGAAGAAATGCAAGACAAGAAACCGGGCCGGAGGAGGGGCTGGAGAGGATATGAACATGTCAAGGTCATGCATGATAGGACGAACAACACCAGGTGAGTGCGTGTCATCAGGGATGATGTCTTCAAGAGTTGTTGCTTTATTTAATAACCGTACGCATTATAGTTGAATATTAATATCACACTTGCTACACCTATGTGGGGCAATGAACCGCCTGCAAGCTACTCCATGTAGGTTGTGCGCATCCATATTGTTTGTGATAACCACGGAGGGGCAGTTATCGTATTATGGGACGCATTGATTGGCAGCGTGGTGGATGAAAAAGTGGGAGTGATTGGCATGCAGTATATGGTCTTCAGTAAACTGGCAGCTTTGAGCAGCTCTACAGGGCCCTTTATGGGATTTCTGTTTAAAAAAAAAAAAAATTCTTACAACTGGAGAACAACTGCCATACAAGAGAACAGGAAAACGTAAGATCGATAACACTATAAAAACAGGAGGCAAGCAAAGAAAAAATGTAACGGAATGCCATCATGACCATCGATATAGGAGAAGAATCGTGGACATAACATTCAGAGAAAAAAAGCATTGTCTTGGCCAGTCAGTGTCTCGCCCCCCCCCCATGGCCTAACTGGATCCCAGAACTTACTCAACCTCCATCTACGAACATCATTCTTTAACAAAGCCATTTCCAAAAAACAGGTATTTAGAAATTCCCACCAGCTCCAAGGACATGGGGCTGAACTCAAGAGCATGCCTCCACCAGTCTGGCCAAAGAAGATGCAAAAAATATAAAGACCTATTACATTTTGTGGAATAGCCGGTGAATGATCCACACTATTGACAGATGTGAGTTACTGTTGATTTTCCAAAAGATTAAAACCCCAGTATTCATGTAGGACAGGGCAAGTAGCAAAAACATGGACGGAATTGTCCCCCTTTGCCCCACGATGGAAACAGCTGTTATCCGCTCTAAGGGCCAGATGTAGGTAGGCGTTTACCGGGTGGTAACGGCCGAATTCGGCCGTTACCGACCGGTTAGAGCAATTTGACATGTAGGTCCCTGTATTTTACAGACTCGGTAAATTTACCTATAGGTAAATTTACCGAGTATGTAAAATACCGAGTCGGTATCATTACGGAATCTGGTAAATTGGTATGTAGGTGGGACTCTTCTGAGTCCCACAAGCAGTACAAAATCGGTATTTTACCATCAAATACTACTTGATGGTAAAATACCGTTTCTGGTGTGCATGCACATGTGTGCATGCACACCTATGCCATATGACAGGCAGACCTGCCCTTAGGGCAGGTATGCCTGCCACATGGCACCCGAGCCTCTTTTGGGGGTGCCAGAGGGTGTCAAAGTGACACCCCCTGCACCCTTGTGACAGTCGGTATTTTCCGATGTGGTAAATACCGACCGGTAAATGCCCAATCAATCCTATGGGCTTCAAAGCCCATAGGAATGAATGGGCATTAACTGGTCGGTATTTCCCGCATCGGAAAATACCGACTGTTTCCGATTCGGTAATTGCACATCTGCATTTACCTACATCTCGGTACTTTTATTTTCCGACCTCTGAAATACCGAGTCGGTATGACTCGGTATTTAAGAGGTCGGAAAATAAAATTTACCTACATCTGGCCCTAAGATTCATGACCCAGAGACGATGGGGAGCATAATACAAAAAATCATGAATACGTTGTAAATGATGGACCATGATACTCGATACATTTACGGCACTCTGTGCAAGATGATTATTGAGACTTTTTTCCTCAACCGTTACTGCCTGCCCAGGAGCTTACTCCATCTGTCTGCCCTTAGTTGAGAAGGATCGGTCCAGTGATCCAGTTCAGCTGAAAAGATTCATTTATAGGCCACTCAGATATTCCCCTTCACAGGAGCACTCGCTAACAAATATAATAGAGTGTTTTGGAAACAGGTGATCTCGTGCTAGATGTAGGTAATAGCAAATTACCGAATGGTAAATACCGAATTTTACCGATTCGGTATTTACTAATCGGTAATTGCTATGTAGGAAATAAAGGGCCAGATGTAGGTAGCCCTTTACCGAACACTTTAAGGGCCAGATGTAGGAAGCGTAATTCCGGTCGGTAACGGACGAAATTACCGAATTTCGGCTGTTACCGACCGGAATTAGGCTTTTCATATGTAGGTGGCTTCATTTCAAATTCGGTAATTTACCGAATCGGTATTTAAGAATTCGGTAAATTACCGATTCTTAAAAATACCGAATCGGTAAATTAACGAATCTGAAATGTAGGCAGCACTCAAATGAGTGCTTTTCCCATCTTAGGATTCGTTATTTACCACCAACTAGAAGTTGGTGGTAAATAATGAAAACATTAAAAAAAACATTTTTTGCTTTTCCAACAGTGCCATGTTGCAGACATACATTGCCCTTTGGGCATGTATGTCTACAACATGTGCACCCATACACATTTTAGGGGTGCAACAGGGTGTCAAAGTGACACCCTGCCACCCTTCAATGTTTCCCCCTTTTACCGAATCGGTATTTACCGATTCGGTAATTGACATTCATTCCTATGGTCCTCCAGGCCCATAGGAATGAATGGCAATTACCGATTCAGTAAATACAGATTCGGTAATTACTGAAACTTACCGATTCAGTAATTTTTCCCCCAAAAATTCCCTACATCCCATTTGCCTGTTCTTAAAAACCGAATCGGTATGATTCGGTATTTAAGAATCGGTAATCTGAGATTACCTACATCTGGCCCTTAGAGTCTTAAACCGAGTCCTTTTAAAATAGACGGTATCGATCACGCCACTACCTAAGACAATTGAGTCTCCGGTATTATTACGTCACAAAATCTGGTCTAGTCCTTCCACTCGACTCAAACTGTGACATGATAAATGATTGTCTTAAACTGCAAGGGGTATCACGTATACCATGGCTCAACTATGTAAAAAAGTTTGTGGCCAATCTGGGGGTCCCCAGAATACTTTTTTAATCCAACTAGCATTGCTACAGTCTCATGGAAAGATTTGAAGACTACCTGTCTAGATTACTTGGGCAATAACAGATTATCTCAAGAAATAATCAAACCGTCTGTTAGAGAGAATCAATTGCTTTAATACAACCAGGCATTCAACCCCATCTTGCAAGTGTGAAGGGGAGTTATGATAGGAGGTTGTTTACTTGCTTTCGCATGGGTAATATATATAGAATGATTGTGTTCTCAAACATGAATGATTAGTCCCGACTTCTAGACTTGTGTCCTTCTGACGACATTTCCTCTCAGTCTACTATACATGATCTGTTTTTCTGCAAATGTTATGATTTTTTTGCGTGAAAGATGGATCCTGACAATTTTGAAGCGGATGGGTTTTAGACAATGTCCTCCAGCCTTTTTTAAACTACGACTTCTAGGTGAAGACATTCTTATTGATTGCATTGCAAAATACTTGAAGGGTGTGAATAGAACTAAAAAATCAATGTTATCTTACTAGTTTTCATTGACTCCGTTTCGTTTTATTCCTATTATCCATGGTCTTAAATTTCTTGAAGTGATGAACGTTTTAACTCAGCCATGTGTTTAATACTTTTTAATCTTATAAACCAATAGACCTATAACATATGAATTTTATCTCTTTTTATGTATTGTGGTTTTATGATTTAAGTGTTTAAAACAAATAAAGCTTGTTTTGACTGTCTCCTAGTAGCAGATAAGCCGAACACATGCAGCGCTGCTCAAACAAACCCTCAGCCCAAAACCAGATGGAGTTGAGACAAGAAAGAAGCAAGATAGTAGAAAGGCAGAACAGTGGGGGAAATCCCACCCTAATGCTTGGACAGCTGCAGGAACTGTATCTTACAGCGAGGCTTCTTTTACCCCCAAATAAACTTCTGCCAACAAGACTCTATCTTGTTAAAGAAAGCCATAGAGAGAAAAAGCGGGATACATCAGAAAAAAACAGATGCCTGTGGAGGATAATCATTTTAATCAGATTACACCTTCCAATCATACCAAGGTGCAAGCAATTCCACTTATTAAAAACAATCCCTTTCCATTGAAAAAGTTTCCCTTAATTATATTCAATGATATCTTTCATTTTTGACCAACAGTTCTACCCCCAGATAAGTGGCTGAGTGTACCCAAC
Source organism: Lissotriton vulgaris (assembly GCF_964263255.1). Taxonomy (NCBI): domain Eukaryota; kingdom Metazoa; phylum Chordata; class Amphibia; order Caudata; family Salamandridae; genus Lissotriton; species Lissotriton vulgaris. Next base: position 164,531 of record NW_028244801.1, on the reverse strand, counting down.
GCCAACAAAGGAGAGGAAGCGGATAGCCCTGCCTGGTGCCCGGGAGATGTCAATGGGGTCAGAAAGAGACCCCAAGAACAGATCCTTACTTTCAGCCCAACATAGAGTTGACAGACTCTAGATATAAAGCAAGTGCCAAATCCTGCAGTCTCGGCCAAGGCCAAGAAACTCTATCAAAGACCTTTTCTGCATCAAGCATAATCATACTGACTGGACCCCCGTTAGCAGAATCGGCCTCCAATGCTGTAATGGTCGTTTTCGACATGTGGCCCTGTATCGTGTCCAGGATTGAATTCCCGCTAATTCAGATCTACTAGTCCTGAGATTACTGCTGAAGGTCGCTTAGCCAAGATGCACTTAGAGATCTTAATGTTGGCATTTAGGGGATTTGAGCAACAATATTAGTCTCACCCCAGGACCAGGGGCGGCTTGACAAGGCGGGCATTCGGGAATGGGCCGAAGGGCCGGTGCCTCAGTGCCCTCTGTGGGCCGTTTTTTTCTCCCCTGTCCCAGTCCACAGAGAGTGGACTAGGAAAGGGGAGAAAAAACAACGGCCCACAGAGTGCACAGAGACAGAGACTGAGAAAATGAAAGCAGCCTCGCTGTGCGGCCAGACAGCGATTGTCAGCTGTGGGCTCTCCTTCACCCCTACCCTGCCAAGCAATCAAGCTGAGGCTGGGCTGGTGAGGGGAGATTGTTTGCAATAATCGGCCTGCCTAGGGGCCAGGTGTTTCTCAGGCCTTTGAGCCATTCGCACCTCGGCCCCCTGGCGCCCATGCAGCCCAGAAACGGTGTTAGTCTTAACACCTCGCCCACAGCCCTTCAGATTCAGGGCATAGTGGGCGAGGAAGAATGGGTCTTGCTGTGGGGGCCTAGTGATGTTTGGAATTTTTTTGTTTTATTTATTTATTTATGCGGTTTTATATAGCGCGGACTTTACCCAAAGGTGTCAGAGCGCTTCACACTAGGAACAGCAATAATACATGAGGAGAAAATTATAAGTGGACAAATTACAGAAGCAAACGTTAAGTTGCATGAATCAAAAGTGACAATAGTGAGCAACCAAAATACAAGAGGAGCAAACGATACATTACAGGAGGAAAAAGAGATATGTGTGCAGGTTACAAAAGCGTACAAAATACAAGTAGAGGTATAATACTGCAATTAATGGCAGACACTCCAGCACAAGAACAAACGTTACGTAGGCAATGGTGGCACTTGTGCAAGTATCTAAAGCAAACAAAAGTGAGAGGTAGCAAACAGTGTGTTACAAGAGAAAAGTGACTTGTGCAAGTTACAAAAGGGTACCATACACAGGTACAAGGGTAATACTACAGTAAATGGTAAACACTCAAACTGCCAGAACACACTGGGAAGGCACTTCCCATGCACCAGCTTCACCTCAGCCTCCCCCCTGGCTACCTGGCTACCTTGGATGACCCAGAAAGCTGTGTTTTGTGCTCCCCTGCCAGGACATTTTCCCAAGGCCTGGAGGGTTGATTAATTTACTAATTGCAGGGGCCTTACCTCTGTTCATGTGCTCCTGAGCTGAAGGTCTGGGGAGGGCTGAGTAGGTTAGTAATAGCAGGGGCTTTGCTGCTTTTCAGGTGCTCCTGTGCTGGAGGGCTGGAATAATTTTGTGACAAAAAGGGGCCTTGCTATTTTTTTTAGTTGCTCAGCATGTAGGCCATTGTCACCTTGGCCCTGTGACGTGTGCAAGAACAGTATCCTCCCACTTTCATTCCTTGTCTGTGCAAATGGTGTTTCATGAAAGGGCACGCCCCTTGAATGTGGGCCAGCCCCTTAAATATGGGCCACGCCTCTTGAATGTGGGCCACTTTTTTCGTCAGTGCCCGGGCCGAATTGTGATCCAAATCCGACCCTGCCCAGGACCCGGGAACATGGCTAAGCATGTTAAAAGAATTAAGCAAATTCCATTGGATCAGGGCCAGGACGTGCAAAAAAAGCATAACATTCTAGAGGAATTTGATCAGGACCGGATCCCTTACCCTTAGCTAGGGAGCAAATATCAGCCTCTACCTTGGTGAGAGTAAGGGGCTCTAAGGGGTGCAGTGGGTGTAGTTTTTGACAGCAAACTCTCCTTTGGGGCCACATCAACACTTTCACTTCCACCACATTCTATAATTAGAAACTCCTCAGAATAATCTTCCCTTATATTCCACCTAACTTGCAGGTAACCATAACTTCAGCTCTTGAACTATCTGCGGTTGACTACTGTGATGCGCTATTTGTCAACATCCAAAAAAAAATGCCTCAACAAAATCCAGATTCTACAGAGTGCCGCTGCCTGCCTACTTTTATACCTTCCCAGATATGAGTCTGTCTCCTCTGCGCTGAATCTTCTTCATTGGCTTCCAGTCAAGAAGTGCATTGATTTTAAAGCCCTATGTATTGCCTTTAGGGCACTCCACTGCACTGGAACCAGACTTTTTCAGTGAAAGCTTCCAATGGTACATGCCACTTAGACCACTTCGTTCTGCCTCAGCTTACAATGTGATTGCTCCTAAATTCCAAAAGTCCTGCTGGGGCAGAAGAAGCTTTGTCGTGTGCACAACCAGACTCTGGAACTCCCTCCCCTTGGCACTGAAAAGAAAACAGATTAGTTGGCTTTCAGAAAATACCTAAAAACTTGGCTTTTCACCCAATAACTATCCTTTTTCCTAGTCAGCAGTTTACCTTAAGTGAGATTAGTATCTAGACACCTACGGGTATGTGCTCTAAAAACCCTGTTTTCATTTAATTTCTGATTTAGCCTGCTGGGCGTGATTAAGCATATAATGAAAATGCCACCCAATAAATTGAAAGAGCGCCTCAGCGGAGGCAAAACAATCCTTATGGTAGAGGTCCTGATACGACAGCCAAAAGACCTCTCCAATGCTGGATCTACAACTAGCTCCCCCTTTTCAATACTCATCTGCTGGATAGTATTCATACTGGCAGTGTCCTTCACTCTAAAGGAAAGCAACCACCCTATTTCTGTGTTGTTTTCAAAGCTTAATAATTTCTGGGCTCTGCACTTCTTAGACACCTGATTTTAGCTACTCTTCCTAAGTGAAGCCTTCAGAACAGCCACCTACTTAGCAAGACGATCCATCTATGGCCCTTCCATAGCAATTATATTTTGCCGAAGAGTAGACTCCAAAGTCCTAAGGATTAAGTGTGATTCTGTATTCAGCGCCATGGCCACCCTCCGCTGATGAGCCTCAAACGGCAGCGTATACCCCGACAGAAAGCCTTAAGTGTGTCCCAGATGATTGTACTAGCTGCCGCTCCTGCATTAACCTCCAGATACACCTGTATGAGAGCATTGATGTGGCAGTTATAGCCCTCTTCAAAGAGCCGTCTTCACTTGAATGTCCATCCTTGCAGCCTGGAAGTCTGAATAAGGCCACTTGATTGTATGAACAATGACTAGGACTTATCGTCAGATACGAATTTTGGATGAGCGAGATCAATGAATTACTGATTAAGAACATATCTATATGAGAAAGAGATTCATGGGGGCAGAGTAAAATGTAAATCCAGGTTAATTGGCTCTCTGTAAATGTGAATATGAAGATATGAGCTGCTTCAATGACCCCTTAAGCCGTTACTTCCTCTGGAGTGCTGAGCTCAGATGGCCCTGGTGCTGCTGCGTTTATGGGATTTATTATGATCCCAGTCCACTTATCTGGTTACTGCACTGGGTTGTCCATTCTTAGATATTTGTTTTAAAGTTCATGGTCCTGAGCAGGCATGAGTTAAAGGGAGAAATGGTGGAGAGATCTGCTGGGAAGTACTTTGTTACAATCATCCCATACATATCTGATTGTAGTTGTGAAATGTAAAGAATCATTCATAGTATGTTGCTAACTGAGACCTGCAGTGGTGGGCTCGATTAATGTCCTGCAACTGGGAGGTTATTCCATGCCCGTTTAGTAGGATGCAGTTTTTTATCTCTCCACCAGCCGTTCTTCATCGAAGGCAATTGTGGAGAATGCCAGTGTTGCAGAATACAGATCTTGGCAGCGGTCAGGGCAGTGACGAGCAAACAATGAGCATGGCAGGTCTGAAAGAATGTAAAGATCTGGTAAGTGATGTAGGAGAATTCAGGGGTCTGGAAGTGGTGAGGGCAAATCCATAGATTGATGGAGCGTAGAGCCCACTGCTGTCCAGAAGGGTGAATGGTTAATAAAGTAAGATATGAACAATATCATAGTGAGTGTGATTGCATCACCAGGAGGCAGAGTGAGGGAGCAACCCTTCAATCTGAAGCCATGCTGATGTCTATTGCCAGCCCTGAAGGATCTAAAAAGGACTGAGCTCCATCCGTGCCTCCCAGACTCCCCATTCCTAGGACTCCAAAAGTTCCGCCCAATCCTTCTCATCATATTTCACCTGCCAGGTCGTCCAGTGGCCAGCCAATTGTGGTTGGGAGTAGAGGTGAAGAATCAGGAGATTAGAGAATCCAGACATCAAACCATTAAACTGACCCCAAGTATTAAGGTAAGAGAGCATAGGGGAACAAGGGATGATCCATGTTTGGGTAACCAGTTTTCTCAGCAGGCAATGATGTAGTTGTGTATAGCGCCACTGAGTATGCAACCGGCCAAATTCATCTCCTAGTATCTCAAAGGACTTGAGTCTGCTGCCGGAGATTAGGTGTGTAAAAGTCAAGATGCCAGACAGCGCCAGGGGCTTCAATCAAAGAATTTTATGTAGGTAGAGCTTTGATCAGCGGGTGCTGGGCGCCTCTGGGACAAGAGTAGATGTGAGGCATGCCATTTAACTTGTGAACCATGGGACTCCGCTATGGAAAAATGACACCGACTGGAGTAGAGGTGCAGAATCCTAGATTGGCCCTCCCAAGACAAAAAAAAACCTATGCAAATTGTTTGGTATAAGTGATCACGTCCTTAACTCAGTACATTAACAGTGATTAAAAGGAAGACGATGTATGTTTTTTCATCATTATTGTATTGGCAACTCTATAGTCTATGCAAGAGCCCAAATCCCCACCGTCTTTGTGTACAAAAATAAGTAGGGCGACCAGTCACTGCAGCCACAGTCGATTTACTGTAATTCTACTTGATGCGCAGTATTATCAGGGGGTGTCCTCCTGAAGCGGTCCTTTTATATGACCATCTGAAATTGTTATGTCAGTTTGTGAGTGGCATTATAATGTAACATTTTTGTTAAAACCGATATTTATAAAAATAAGAAAAAACTTTAACCTAAAGTGACTTATTCGAGGAATTGAAGTAAGTTGTAATATACTGCAGTTCTTGATCCCTACTTATTTTTCACCGGTAAGAGTATCATTGTAAAACTTTGGGTATATATATAAAAAGACACACTAGTCCAAAGCCTGTAAATTTATCATAGCAACACCTCTTTTTAGGGTCTTCCTAAAAATAAATTGCTGATAAACGGTGGCTCCTGTATATAAGAATACATCTTGGAAATTGGATTAGCCAAGGTATTGAATTTAATATATCTGAAAATCCAATAATAGAAACACTGTAATAGGTTTTTTCAAGAATTTGCTGTTTACATTATGTTTTAAAGGTGTGCACCCTGACGAGAAGATTGGTACGCTCAAAGCACGGTATAGACCGGATTATTAAAATGAAAAGTCAATTTTTGCTCACATCTTGGATGTGATCTTTGAGGTATGTAATCATTATGGATCATTGCAGACTGCAGAAATCAGTAACTGCCATATAGTGGATAATATAACGTACATGGGTTAAATTGACATATCTTTATGCCAATGATGTCTGTAGGTAGTTGTCATGTCACTAAAGGTTGGTCGAGTTCAGAACTGTTATATTAAAAAATAGAATGTCTAAAAGAATGTAAACTGTACCAGTACCATGTTAACCTGTTGCACAAAAAATTCTTTGTAAAAAACAAAAAAAGGCTGTTAAATAATATGTTGTGATTAATTATATATTTCTTACCGTCTAGAAAAACTGCCCTGAAGAAGGTGTTTTAAAGCAAAAACCGAAACGTTGCGTCGACAACTGTGTTTTTCCATATTATTGTTTTGTTTCACATTATTGTTTACCTGGTGACAGGAAACTTTTAACTGTATTTTTTTACGTGTTTCACTACTCTACGGTCAGGTTTCTTTTGAATTTTACTCTGTGTTAGGGACATTCTTGGTTTACTTCTGTTCCCCTGTCCTAAATTGGATAAAAAGGGGACCTCCCTTGTTTTCTTTTTTATATATATATTATAGATACACATACCATACTTACATACATATATTTAATTTGTAATGCAAATATTGTGAAAGCTGCTCAACGAATTTACACCATACCACAAAATGGCCCGTTCCATTCAGTGTTTGTAGCTGTGGCAGGGAGAAAAAATACCCATTGGATTTTAAACTGGAAAATACTACTTTTACTACAATCCACAATACTAATTTATATATGTATTACAGAGGTGCAGCTGGGCATCTGTAGCTTTGATTGAGAACTCACAGTAGGAAACACCAATTTTGTGCCCTTAATTACTCCCCTGTAATCCGCCTTGAGCAACTTTCACAAATTTGTAGGAAACAGCATTCTATAGGCAAACTTTCTGTGTGCTATATTTGGTGCAGATTGCTCAAATGGAGCAAAAGGTGCAAAGGGGGCCATATAAAATGCCAGGAGTGGGGCCACTCTCGATTGCACTGCCACCCCTTTCACAGAAGGAAACAGAGTGCAGGGGCAGCTTTTAGTTACTGCACTACTCTGTGACTGCAAAATACTGTGAACCATGAAATAGCATGTATATTAACATTTCACCTGCCCATCTTTCTTTTGCTTTTTTTTAACCCCTGCCACACTTGGACAAGGCAGTGGTATGAACATACATCACACCCCTCCCTTGGGCAAGTAAGGGATGGGAAAAGTGTGTGCCCCTGTCTTTAATCAAGGCGGGGGATAATAGGCTGAGATGCCCACCACCCTGTCATTTAGCAAGGAGGATGGTGGATTAAAAAAGTAGACTTTATTTTCAAACCTTCCCTGTTTGCATGTAGCATGAAGATATAAATAAAAAATTAAGCCCCTCTCGTCTGTGGCCTATGGAAAAAAGGATAACGGAATGTAAGTACCCCTATACCCTGCAATTAAGCATATTGTAGGGGTCACTAAATGTATTACCTTTTCAACAAAATTGGATTTCTATTGAAAAGGTACAGCTTTCACAATGAAAATGCAATTTTATTCATAAAGAGCACAAGCTCACTTTTTCTTTTACTGGCTCCCGTGATGCCCAGCATTCGCCCATCACTAAGCAAGGCAGGATGGGGAAAATATACCCCCTCTATAATTTTGGTAAAACTGGTGACTACTTAACATCCCCACCCTCATACAAAGTGGGTGCTTAGCCTTGAGCAAGGCAGGTGGGTGAAAAACTAATTCCCAACCCTTGGACACTTCTCGGAAGCTAATACCACCCTCATCTTTGTGTGCGCTGGCTTGGTGTTTAAAATAACAACCACTTGCCACTGGACAAGGTGCAGCAAAATGTGGCAAACAGCTGTGGCCCATGCAGGTAAGAGCGGTGAGGCGGTGGGGCCGGGTGGAAGAGGGGGGGGGGGATTTCGACAGACGACCACGAGGGAAATTATTTGTTTCTTTTATTTCCCCTCGTCATGGTCAGTCGAAATCCCCCTCCCCCCCACCCGGCACCACCGCTCTTACCTGCTCGGGCAGTGGCTGGTGGCAAATGCCCCCCTCCCTATCCTTATGTTTAGCAGGGTTTGACAAATAAACCACCCACGATTGGGCAAGACGTGGGGACATATAGTGGTGACTGCATAACCCTCTGCCCATGGACAAGGTGAGAGTATATAAAAACCTACCTACTTACTCCTGTGGCCAGGAGAGTGGGGGGTGGGTGCAGAAAATGCCCCCATTCATTGCTCTTCAACAAGGAGTAGGTGGCAGAAAAGTTGCCACCCTTAAACAAGTAAGGTGGAAAAAATATCACTTCTGCTGCTGGAGGTAGCGAGGGAGTATCAAGGGGGTCCCTAGTCTACTTAGGCGAGGGTGGGCGGGAATGACATGTGGTTATTTTTGGAAGTTTCATTGGCCAATTTTCAAACTGCACATGGAGTTGGGTGTTGTGAGCGCATGTTTGGGGATACACTTTACACCACTGTAGGAATTATGCCAGAGGTTGAACGTACACATTGAAACCCGTGCAGCACAATATCGACGATGAGTGTGCCAGCCTGCATGTCACCTTGTGCAATGACAATCCCACTGACTGAAACTGCTGGCAGAAGTTTGAAAAGAGGGAATGGGCCCACTCCAGTGTGGATGCAGACGCCGTAGACCATTATTTAAAAGTGCTGAGTCAGCACTATGTCATGATCCGCCGTGTTGTAACCTTCCAGGGCTGAGGAGTATCTGGGCTGATTTGTAAATAAGCTATAAGGGTGAGGCATCCAGGCAGCAGGAATATGAATGCAAGCATAGTCAAGAATATAATTTCCTGCTTGTGCCCAGGGCACGGATATATCAAACAGAGCTGTTTGTATTTAGTCTCTTTTAAATATGTATGCTTTTCTTATCCTTGCAGGTGAAATATATATCTTCTGTGCACCTGCCTCCAAAATCAGCCACCTCATTTAAAGTCTCCTTGCTGATGGAAATACCGTACCTACATTCGCAAACAGACAATATTTACCGACTGGCGTTTTGTCATTCACAGTTTATCTGGGAACTACGAAGATGAAGCAGCCAGAAAAAAGCATGGATTTCATCTTTTTCAAATGAGCATTTTGTGCCAATTCATAAAGCAGAAAGATGGTCCAGAAATGTATGCACATAAATCACATCTACTGGGGACGATTTGAGATTTAGATTTTGCTTACGAAGCAGCGCTCATTCCCGCCAGAAGGGGGCAGTACCTTGCTTCAGTTGGAGAACGCCCTGGAATTCAAAATTTGTGAACATACGTAACAAGAATTTTCAATTCTATTAAGGACAAGGTGGCGAGGATTATGCTTTCTCATTTCTTTTAATAGAAATGCTCAGCAGCCAATTAGAAAACAGTCTATAAAAGAAAAAACTACAATACCGATGAACACCAGGGTATCACATGACAAATCATAGAGACACCAAGTATAAAACGTCACCCAGAGAATACCACATCCTCTTTCTTTGGTGACTAAAACAGTTCAAAACGAAAACAGACAGTCCAATATGAAGATCAAAAGGAAGGAACCAGTGGCACCAGAAATCCATGGAGAGGAAGAAATGGATGTTTGCAGCCGTAGACAACCAGAAACTGAAGACAACCACCAGGCAGGCCGAACCAGGCTGGACATAAACCTCTAATTAGGGTCAGAACCTGAAAAGAAAAATAGAGCCGTAATACACATTTGCTGGGGGGTAAAAACAAGAAACAGTAAGAAACAAAATACCATATGCAATTAGCAATAATCAAGAATAAGGTAACACATGCACAATGCAGAAAAATGGGTGGGATAATCCTCGCCTCCTTGTTCTTAATAGAATTGAAAATTCTTGTCACGTATGTTTGCAAATTTTTAATTCTATGTCAGGACAGGCTCCGATTATGCTTGTTCAAAGCTGATCCACCACAACAGAAGCAATATGTGCAATTGGTTTATAATAAAAGGTTTTAAACACAGTATCAGACGACCAATCAGTGGCCTTCATGATGTCCATCAAAGTCACTCCCATTGAAAAAGCTTTTGAAGCCATAGTCCCTCGTGTGGAATGTGCACCAAAGATAGAGACATCAATACCAGCTTCAGTCATGAGCCATCTGACCCAATGGGCCAACATAGCTGGGGAGACAGGACGAAAAGGCTTCTGTAAAGCCAGTAACAATTGACCTTGCATATCCTATCGAAAAGGAGCAGTACTCACCTCATAATCCTTTACACATTGAACCACGCAAAGTTTGGGATTATTGGGAAAAGATGGATAGGTGACAGAAGACGTATTACATTTAGTGCGTCTGGAAATAGCAAAAGTAACACCCTCAGGCGTGAAACTGCGACCTGCCAGGTCCAGTGCACAAACATCAGACACACGTTTGCAGAGACAAGACATAATAGCATAGTCAAATTAGTTGAAAGTTGTTTGCGGGATAAAAGAGAATTGGAAGGCCAGGCCTCCAAGAATCGCAAAACAATGGAAATATCCCATAGGGCCACGTATTTCGGAAAAGGTGGTTTCACTAGGCGAATACCCTTAAGCAACTTAGAAGTCAAAGGATGTTCACCCACAGGTTTGCCATCAATATGGATATGACCCGCTAAAATAGCTGAACGGAAATTATTAACCGTTCGATAAGCAAGACCGGAGAAGGCGATGAAAGCCAGAAAATTAACTACCATAGAGACATCAGCTCAAGCGGGATCCAAATCCCGTTGAGCACACCAATTACACCATAGTTTCCAAGATCCTGCATAACGTTTGTGGGTGTTGGGTGACCAAGCCTCGCTGATAAATCTGTTAGTGTCTCGCGAAAGGACTGGGACTTGCCAGCGTTCCCCGAAATGCGCCACGCAACTAGAAGAAGATGGCCTGACTCTATCAGGGAATGTGGATTGCCGAGAGGGTCCAGCAAGAGATTCCAACGCTGGGGAAGCAGGAGTGGCACAGCACAACACTTCTCCAGGAGAACTGGAAACCAAGCTTGAGCCCTCCCTACACAGAGGAGTGATCAGAATCAGCTCCGACTGATAATGCTTTGTGCATGCCAAGACCCTGGGAATCATCATAAACGGGGGAAAGGCGTAACACAGGAGCGATGGCCAGGTCTGCAGAAATGCATCCGTGGCCAGGGCTTCCGGATCCGGTCTCCAGCTGAAAAACAGGGGAAGCTGAGCGTTGAGGCAAGATGCAAACAGATCGATCTGACACCGGCCCCAAACACGGCATAGAGAGCGGAACATTCAAGGGTGAAGCTTCCAATCGCTGAAGTCCCGAAGATGACGCGAGTTCCAGTCCGCAATCAGATTGTTGCGACTGGGAAGATACTCTGCAATAACAGTGATCCCCCTCCTGAGACAAAAGTGCCAGAAATTGAAAAAAATGAGAAAAGGGGTTTTGAGCACAATTGCACCTATCTTGTATATTGCCTAGTTTTTTTATGGTGCCACGGATCGGAGATTCTTTTCCCTAGACCTCCTAGAACAAAAGATTTGTTCTAACATACAATTTTTGCAACAAATGATCCAGCACACAAATCAATGTATTGAAAATCTGTACAATAATAGTCACTATACATAAGTCAAAAAATGAAAAAAGTTCAGTAGCAGAATCTTTGGATTTTTTTTGGAAGTTCAGTCTTTATTTGATTCTTCACACATGTAGCCAACGCGTTTCGTCCTCCATGGACTTCTTCAGGGCTACAAACAATATATATGCATATACACACAATTAATACATGTACAATAAATACAACATAATACAAAACATTATTTTCCACATTTCAATTAATTATGACATATTAAAAGGAACCACAACACAATTCAAATTATGGTTTCTAGAGACTTGTGCAAACCTTGTTGAGTTCCAATTCCTCACAACACATTTATTTACATAATTTTTTACATATTTACAAGGAGCGCACCAATAACATTGTTGTACACTAAAACTCTGCTACTCTCTTTATTACATAACAAGGAGAGACGAACAGAGGTGGGCCTATCAACCTCATTATATATAACATTTAGGTGGGCTTTGGATATTATAGTAATATGCACTAGTTGATTTAGCTACTATGTAGTTGTCTATAGTACAGAGAAATTTTTCTCATGATTATAAAGCCTAACGGTTGGCTTACCAAATAGAGTGAACTCTTCTTGATACTGAATAGATATATGTTCTTCCATCCATTCAAAAGGCAATGTTATTAAAACTTATTCTAAAATAAAAGGTTTACAACCATATTAGTATTTAGCATATTATGTGGCCGGTGTTGTCATTATGATCACTTCAAATATAAGCGCCTACCGTTTATTTGGTGACAGACAGACACTTCAATTTCATTAGGTAAGATGACTCGGGTCAGATAGCCCAGTGTAGCAGGAATCTAAATAAAAAATAAATATACTTAGAACCTTTATCATTTTTTTATTATTTTTAGGTTTGGTCTATCACAGGAATTAATTGCTATACCTCCCTCAAGAATTAATGCCATGCCACCCGCGAAGATATAAACAGCCACATTTACTGTGTGGATCAGGTTTTGAAAAAATATAATTCAAAAGACCGATTTATACAAAGGATCATCTCGAGCACATTGAGGTGTTTCCCTCTAGTGAATGGCAGCAGCCATATTGTGATGTTACAATATCCTTAAATGCCTATGGCTAGGAATTGGCTAGTATCTCAAAAGCTGGAGGGAATGCAAAGTGCCCAATACCCAAATTATTTGGTTTGATCTATCACAAGAGTTAATATCGTACCTCCCTCAAGAATTAAAACTATGTCACCTGCAGGGATATAAACAGCCACATATGCTGTAAGGGTCAGATTTTTGAAGCGATTAGTGATAAGATGGATTTGTGAAAGTGAAAAAGGGGCAGCCATATTGTAAAGTTGCAGTATCTATAAATACATAAGGCTAAGGATGGACTAATATCTCAAAACTAGAGGGAATACTAAGTACCAAGTGCCCAAGTTTCAAGGTCTATAATCAAATAGTCGACTAGGGAATACCAAGCATCGCTGTTCGTGGAGCAACTATCTATTTTAAAACGCGTAATTATACTAACAGCGTTCAACTTACTTGCAGGAGTAGATCAAGCCGGCTCCATCGCGTGGCGTCTTCTCTTGTGATGTCTAAATCACAGAGAAATCTGGCGCTTTTATATGGTGTTTAATTGGTAAATTAGTGGCACCTGCGATTGTTTTTCGCCTAACCTCATTAGGGATCGAGTAATTCATCCGTAAAACGAGCGCCATCTTGAGCGTCCCGAATGCATCTATTATTATACTATAAACGCACACTGGCCACGGAGCTCTCACCATGTTTACAAAATAAATTCAATGGAAACCCATCAGGTCCATATTTCGATCGAGGATGAGTGGAAACAACAATTAGAAACATTTGTTATAAAAGCGGTATATTGTCATGTGAATAATAATGCAGCTCGATCTGCTGTACGATTAATCTTTATAAAGGTTAACCTAATTTTTATCCATATGATTGTAGTTGTACTCCGGGTAATGTAATCGTGACCCGGACACGCCATTTTTGTTAGGGATCCAATTTTACTTTGTGGCATGGTTTTGGGCGCCATTTTACAGTGTATAAACACTTTGGTTGCTGGTAGCACAAGACCATGCTACCGTAGATCGATTTCAGGCTCCATCTTGCAGTGTGAATAATAATATTTGGCAACATATGTCAGGGGAAGCATTGTTCTGATCCCACTAAGAAAGGATGTTTATAAATGGCTCAAGTTTGGAAACTCACAATATGTGATTTGGAAAATTAGGGCAGAGGGCTGGAAATGTTGTCTTTGAAAACGAGAAATATATAAATAAAACGGAGTTATGAATTTCCATTTTACAATTATAAATAAAAAATATTTGCAGTCACAATGACTCGAACACATATGTTATCTAGGATATTAAAGTTATGAGATTGGAAGGAATTTTAGTTTTCATACTGTGAATTTGCTAAAAAAATCCTCAGTCTAAGTGACTCAACCTCGATATCAAACGCCATATTGTCGCAGTGTTCCCAATATAGTGGTGACAATGTACAGCGCTGCATTTTCAATGTAAGCATCATAGATAAGCCCATTTTATCTCATGCTTATAACAGCACTATATTTAATAAGACTTTTATTAAGAATGTGTCAAATTTTGCAGTCTTATAATTACTTCTATACATTGTTGTTTCCAATTTTAGAGTATATATTTTTTTAAAGAAATATCTCTTAAGGTGGAAAAGGAAAAGTAAATCTATGTTGTAAGTCAAATTGTCAAAAAATAACCAAAATACAGAAATACAAGAAAAATTATCGGTCGCGCATTGCATGATTTTGAAGAACACATACTGATTTGAAATAAAGATTATCCTGAGTTATAGGAAATGATGTAATTCTGTGTTTGTATTGAGGCCCTGACTGGTCGTCCTCAATCTACAGATCCAGCCTGCCTCTGCTTTCCTTAGGGATAATTCTCTATTTCCACCTCTTTGCGGGGTCTGTACCTGTTCCAAAGCATGGAACCAAATATTCCTTTCATTAGGGTGGTCTTCTTGTATGTGTGTCGCCACAGGGTATCTAGCATCATTGTTCCTTATTGCCCTAATATGTTCTTGAACTCTTATTTTAAGGCTTCTGATGCTACTACCTATATAAACTTTGTTGCATGCGCAACCCAAAGCATACACGGTATGGGTGGTGTTGCAATTGATGAAAGATCTAATTTCATATTCTTTTTTGGTGTTGTACTGAAATCTCAACTTTTTATTCAAGACAAATTGGCAGATGGTACAAGTGCCGCAGACATAAAAATCAGCCGGTTTTGTTGTTAGCCAAGCGGTATTACTCACAGTCTTTTCCTCTTTTACATAACTGGGACATAGCATCTTTTTTAGGTTCTCTCCCCTCTTGTACACCACCCTGGGTTTAGTTGGCACTGTACCAGGGGGCATATTGCCAGATGCAATTAGGTGCCAGTTTTTACATAGAATGTTATAAACATGATTACTGTATAGGTCAAATTTAGTTATAAACAATATTTTATCTTTTCCTTTCTTTTTTTTATTTCTGTTAACACTACCCTGTAGGATGGTACTGCGGTAAACAGTTTTGATTCTTGACTCAGCTTTGTTCAAACATTCATCAGTGTATCCTCTCTCTTTAAAAGAATTTTTCATTAGTTTGACATGTTTTTGAAAATTCTTTTCTTGACTACAATTGCGTCGGGCTCTTGTCATCTCACCAAAGGGTATGGCGTTTATAGTTCCCCTAGGGTGTGCACTATCAGCATGTAAAATGCTGTTGCACGCTGTTGGTTTCCTGAAGATATCACTTTCGATTTTATTCCCATTGACATATAACTTTAAATCCAAAAAATCAATTGATTCCCTGGAATAATTCATGGTCAATTTAACATTGAACCGATTGTCATTTAGGTAGTTGAAATATGCCATTAGTTCTGTTATTTCTCCATTCCACAGCATCAGAATGTCATCAATCTATCTTCCATAGAAGATGATGTTATCATTCCATGGTTTAGACCCGATGCCCCAGGCATGCTCCGTTTCATACAGGCCCTTAAAAAGGCCTGCATAAGACGGAGCAAACCTGGATCCCATCGCTGTACCCTGTTTCTGCAGGAACCAGTCTCCGTTATGAAGGAATGCATTAATTTCAAGGATCATGCGTGTCATCTCTAACAGCATGAGAGTATGTTCCAGATTTGTGGCACTACGTTTATACAAAAAATGTCTGACAGCCTCTATACCACAATCACTTTTGATGCATGTATATAAAGTCTCTACGCCTAGAGTAACGAAAAGAAGATCTGCACTATCCCAGATGAAATCCTCTAATTTGCATAAAACGTCCCCACTATCCTTGAGGCAGGAGGGCAAGTTTTTAACAAATGGCTGGAGATATCCGTCCACAAATTCTGAAAGCCGTTCGGTGGGTCCACCATTCCCTGATATTATAGGTCTCCCAGGTGGGAACCCCCCCCCTTATGGATCTTTGGGAGGATATATATACACGGATAGCGAGAATCATGAGCTTGTAGATATTTGTATTCTGTGTCTGATAGTAAGCAGGATTCATGCCAATCTCTTAAGGCGGCATTGATGTTTTGTTCGATTTTTTTGGTGGGATTATCATTTAATTTGATGTAGCAATCTTTTTGTCCTAGTTGTCTATCTATTTCATTTAGATAATCAACTCTATTCATCACTACAATATTTCCTCCTTTATCTGCTTCTCGTATAGTTATTGTGGGATCATCTCGCAGCCCATTCAATATCTCTCTCTCTTTTTTTGTTACATTATTTTCATGTTTGCAATGTGAATGGGACATATGCTTATCCTCCAATTGGTGAATTTCTTGAGTTACCTTGTTGTAAAACTCATCAATGAAGGTGTCCTGTGGTCTTAATGGTAAAAACTTAGACTGTACCCTTAGGCCACTATCAAGAGAGACATCCTCAACTATTTCTAAGGATCTAGCAGTTTCAGTAATATCTACATACTCATCTTCCTCATCTAAAGTGGAGATTAAATGGGTAACATTTAAATCAGCAATTGACATTTCTGAAATACACAGATTTGATGGAACATTCTGCACACTTTTATGATGTCAAAGTATTTCTTTAATCTCAGTTTTCTTATAAACTTGAATAAATCGACATGTAAATCAACAAAATTACAGGTGTTTGAAACACAAAAATTCAGTCCTTTCAACAACAAAGTTTCCTCATTCCCGGTCAATATTCTGTCAGATAGATTAACAATACTTAATGCTTTCTGAACTGCATTTAGCTCCACATCATCATTTATTTCTTCATGTTTGTCTTGCTCTGCTGCCTGGTTTGTACGCCTTGTTTTATGTTTCTCCCCTCCCCTTCTGATTCTGAATTTTGACTTTTCTTTTTGTTTCCTAGTCTGTATCTTTGGACTTCCCTTAAAAAATGAGAGGAAGCAGAGGAGGCAGGCACTGTTTGTTTACTGGTACCCTCCCCAGGATCACTATCGACTGAGGAAAGAGATGTGGTGCTAGAGGAAACACTTATAGGTTTGGCATGAGAGTTGTCATTCGAATTTACTTTAGGGGTTATGTCATCATATTTTTTTGAAAAGGTAAAGATTCTGCCGTTATGATAATCCTTTTCATCCCTCTGTATCTTTTTCATTTTCTTTTCTTTCAAATATATTTGATAGGCAGCTAATTCTGTTTTCAAGATCTCATAATTTTTGGTAGTGGCGTCTTTTAGATTCATATCAGAGATTTCTTTTTCTAATTTAGCGATTTCCTCTTTTATTTTGCTGACCTTTCTTTCTGCATTGACAATAAGTATTCTCATCATGCGATAAGAGGCATCATAAAGTCCTTCCTCCCAATCATCTAACAGATCCTGTTCTAGGTCCTCATAGTTGGGGAAGATCAAGACGCGTAAGCCACGTGGTACCTTTTTGTTTTCAATGTATTTTCGCAGGGTCGCTCCATCCCACCATTTAGCGAGTACCTGCTTTTTTAATTTCTCTAATCTATAGAATTTTTCTTTTAGGCCCTCATTTTTAGGAGTCACTTTTTTAGTGACATTAGTGTTGGGTTCCTTAGATTTAAACAGAACCCCCAACATTTCCTCTCTTTTATCATCAAAGTCCATTTTTACTAAGTACAAACTGTAAGGCGGATAGTGCTAATCAAACCCAAATTACACAATTTAAAAAAAATGGGAAAAGGGGTTTTGAGTACAATTGCACCTATCTTGTATATTGCCTAGTTTTTTTATGGTGCCATGGATCGGAGATTCTTTTCCCTAGACCTCCTAGAACAAAAGATTTGTTCTAACATACAATTTTTGCAACAAATGATCCAGCACACAAATCAATGTATTGAAAATCTGTACAATAATAGTCACTATACATAAGTCAAAAAATGAAAAAAGTTCAGTAGCAGAATCTTTGGATGTTTTTTTGGAAGTTCAGTCTTTATTTGATTCTTCACACATGTAGCCAACGCGTTTCGTCCTCCATGGACTTCTTCAGGGCTACAAACAATATATATGCATATACACACAATTAATATATGTACAATAAATACAACATAATACAAAACATTATTTTCCACATTTCAATTAATTACGACATATTAAAAGGAACCACAACACAATTCAAATGATGGTTTCTAGAGACTTGTGCAAACCTTGTTGAGTTCCAATTCCTCACAACACATTTATTTACATAATTTTTTACATATTTACAAGGAGCGCACCAATAACATTGTTGTACACTAAAACTCTGCTACTCTCTTTATTACATAACAAGGAAAGACGAACAGAGGTGGGCCTATCAACCTCATTATATATAACATTTAGGTGGTCTTTGGATATTATAGTAAAATGCACTAGTTGATTTAGCTACTATATAGTTGTCTATAATACAGAGAAATTTTTCTCATGATTATAAAGCCTAACGGTTGGCTTACCAAATAGAGTGAACTCTTCGTGATACTGAATAGATATATGTTCTTCCATCCATTCAAAAGGCAATGTTATTAAAACTTATTCTAAAATAAACGGTTTACAGCCATATTAGTATTTAGCATATTATGTGGCCGGTGTTGTCATTATGATCACTTCAAATATAAGCGCCTACCGTTTATTTGGTGAAAGACAGACACTTAAATTTCATTAGGTAAGATGACTCGGGTCAGATAGCCCAGTGTAGCAGGAATCTAAATAAAAAATATATATACTTAGAACCTTTATCATTTTTTATTATTTTTAGGTTTGGTCTATCACAGGAATTAATTGCTATACCTCCCTCAAGAATTAATGCCATGCCACCCGCGAAGATATAAACAGCCACATTTACTGTGTGGATCAGGTTTTGAAAAAATATAATTCAAAAGACCGATTTATACAAAGGATCATGTTGAGCACATTGAGGTGTTTCCCTCTAGTGAATGGCAGCAGCCATATTGTGATGTTACAATATCCTTAAATGCCTATGGCTAGGAATTGGCTAGTATCTCAAAAGCTGGAGGGAATGCAAAGTGCCCAATACCCAAATTATTTGGTTTGATCTATCACAAGAGTTAATATCGTACCTCCCTCAAGAATTAAAACTATGTCACCTGCAGGGATATAAACAGCCACATATGCTGTAAGGGTCAGATTTTTGAAGCGATTAGTGATAAGATGGATTTGTGAAAGTGAAAAAGGGGCAGCCATATTGTAAAGTTGCAGTATCTATAAATACATAAGGCTAAGGATGGACTAATATCTCAAAACTAGAGGGAATACTAAGTACCAAGTGCCCAAGTTTCAAGGTCTATAATCAAATAGTCGACTAGGGAATACCAAGCATCGCTGTTCGTGGGGCAACTATCTATTTTAAAACGCGTAATTATACTAACAGCGTTCAACTTACTTGCAGGAGTAGATCAAGCCGGCTCCATCGCGTGGCGTCTTCTCTTGTGATGTCTAAATCACAGAGAAATCGGGCGCTTTTATATGGTGTTTAATTGGTAAATTAGTGGCACCTGCGATTGTTTTTCGCCTAACCTCATTAGGGATCGAGTAATTCATCCGTAAAACGAGCGCCATCTTGAGCGTCCCGAATGCATCTATTATTATACTATACACGCACACTGGCCACGGAGCTCTCACCATGTTTACAAAATAAATTCAATGGAAACCCATCAGGTCCATATTTCGATCGAGGATGAGTGGAAACAACAATTAGAAACATTTGTTATAAAAGCGGTATATTGTCATGTGAATAATAATGCAGCTCGATCTGCTGTACGATTAATCTTTATAAAGGTTAACCTAATTTTTATCCATATGATTGTAGTTGTACTCCGGGTAATGTAATCGTGACCCGGACACGCCATTTTTGTTAGGGATCCAATTTTACTTTGTGGCATGGTTTTGGGCGCCATTTTACAGTGTATAAACACTTTGGTTGCTGGTAGCACAAGACCATGCTACCGTAGATCGATTTCAGGCTCCATCTTGCAGTGTGAAAAATAATATTTGGCAACATATGTCAGTGGAAGCATTGTTCTGATCCCACTAAGAAAGGATGTTTATAAATGGCTCAAGTTTGGAAACTCACAATATGTGATTTGGAAAATTAGGGCAGAGGGCTGGAAATGTTGTCTTTGAAAACGAGAAATATATAAATAAAACGGAGTTATGAATTTCCATTTTACAATTATAAATAAAAAATATTTGCAGTCACAATGACTCGAACACATATGTTATCTAGGATATTAAAGTTATGAGATTGGAAGGAATTTTAGTTTTCATACTGTGAATTTGCTAAAAAAATCATCAGTCTAAGTGACTCAACCTCGATATCAAACGCCATATTGTCGCAGTGTTCCCAATATAGTGGTGACAATGTACAGCGCTGCATTTTCAATGTAAGCATCATAGATAAGCCCATTTTATCTCATGCTTATAACAGCACTATATTTAATAAGACTTTTATTAAGAATGTGTCAAATTTTGCAGTCTTATAATTACTTCTATACATTGTTGTTTCCAATTTTAGAGTATATATTTTTTTAAAAGAAATATCTCTTAAGGTGGAAAAGGAAAAGTAAATCTATGTTCTAAGTCAATTTGACAAAAAATAACCAAAATACAGAAATACAAGAAAAATTATCCGTCACGCATTGCATGATTTTGAAGAACACATACTGATTCGAAATAAAGATTATCCTGAGTTATAGGAAATGATGTAATTCTGTGTTTGTATTGAGGCCCTGACTGGTCGTCCTCAATTTACAGATCCAGCCTGCCTCTGGTTTCCTTAGGGATAATTCTCTATTTCCACCTCTATTTCCACCTCTGATGAACAATTATGCTAGATACCCTGTGGCGACACACATACAAGAAGACCACCCTAATGAAAGGAATATTTGGTTCCATGCTTTGGAACAGGTACAGACCCCGCAAAGAGGTGGAAATAGAGAATTATCCCTAAGGAAAGCCGAGGCAGGCTGGATCTGTAGATTGAGGACGACCAGTCAGGGCCTCAATACAAACACAGAATTACATCATTTCCTATAACTCAGGATAATCTTTATTTCGAATCAGTATGTGTTCTTCAAAATCATGCAATGCGTGACCGATAATTTTTCTTGTATTTCTGTATTTTGGTTATTTTTTGACAAAAATGACTTAGAACATAGATTTACTTTTCCTTTTCCACCTTAAGAGATATTTCTTTAAAAAAAATATATACTCTAAAATTGGAAACAATGTATAGAAGTAATTAGAAGACTGCAAAATTTGACACATTCTTAATAAAGGTCTTATTAAATATAGTACTGTTATAAGCATGAGATAAAATGGGCTTATCTATGATGCTTACATTGAAAATGCAGCGCTGTACATTGTCACCACTATATTGGGAACACTGCGACAATATGGCGTTTGATATCGAGGTTGAGTCACTTAGACTGATGATTTTTTTAGCAAATTCACAGTATGAAAACTAAAATTCCTTCGAATCTCATAACTTTAATATCCTAGATAACATATGTGTTTGAGTCATTGTGACTGCAAATATTTTTTATTTATAATTGTAAAATGGAAATTCATAACTCCGTTTTATTGATATATTTCTCGTTTTCAAAGACAACATTTCCAGCCCTCTGCCCTAATTTTCCAAATCACATATTGTGAGTTTCCAAACTTGAGCCATTTATAAACATCCTTTCCTAGTGGGATCAGAACAATGCTTCCCCTGACATATGTTGCCAAATATTATTTTTCACACTGCAAGATGGCGTCCGAAATCGATCTACGGTAGCATGGTCTTGTGCTACCAGCAACCACAGTGTTTATACACTGTAAGATGGCGCCCAAAACCATGCCACAAAGTAAAATTGGATCCCTAACAAAAATGGCGTGTCCGGGTCACGATTACATTACCCGGAGTACAACTACAATCATATGGATAAAAGTTATGTTAATCTTTATAAAGATTAATCGTACAGCAGATCGAGCTGCATTATTATTCACATGACAATATACCGCTTTTATAACAAATGTTTCTAATTGTTGTTTCCACTCATCCTCGATCAAAATATGGACCTGATGGGTTTCCATTGAATTTATTTTGTAAACATGGTGAGAGCTCCGTGGCCAGTGTGCGTGTATAGTATAATAATAGATGCATTCGGGACGCTCAAGATGGCGCCCGTTTTACGGATGAATTACTCGATCCCTAATGAGGTTAGGCGAAAAACAATCGCAGATGCCACTAATTTACCAATTAAACACCATATAAAAGCGCCCGATTTCTCTGTGATTTAGACATCACAAGAGAAGACGCCACGCGATGGAGCCGGCTTGATCTACTCCTGCAAGTAATTTGAACGCTGTTAGTATAATTACGCGTTTTAAAATAGATAGTTGCCCCACGAACAGCGATGCTTGGTATTCCCTAGTCGACTATTTGATTATAGACCTTGAAAATTGGGCACTTGGTACTTAGTATTCCCTCTAGTTTTGAGATATTAGTCCATCCTTAGCCTTATGTATTTATAGATACTGCAACTTTACAATATGGCTGCCCCTTTTTCACTTTCACAAATCCATCTTATCACTAATCTCTTCAAAAATATGACCCTTACAGCATATGTGGCTGTTTATATCCCTGCAGGTGACATAGTTTTAATTCTTGAGGGAGGTACGATATTAACTCTTGTGATAGATCAAACCAAATAATTTGGGTATTGGTCACTTTGCATTCCCTCCAGCTTTTGAGATACTAGCCAATTCCTAGGCATAGGCATTTAAGGATATTGTAACATCACAATATGGCTGCTGCCATTCACTAGAGGGAAACACCTCAATGTGCTTGAGATGATCCTTTGTATAAATCGGTCTTTTGAATTATATTTTTTCAAAACCCGATCCACACAGTAAATGTGGCTGTTTATATCTTCGCGGGTGGCATGGCATTAATTCTTGAGGGAGGTCTAGCAATTAATTCCTGTGATAGACCAAACCTAAAAATAATAAAAAATGATAAAGGTTCTAAGTATATATATTTTTTATTTAGATTCCTGCTACACTGGGCTATCTGACCCGAGTCATCTTACCTAATGAAATTGAAGTGTCTGTCTTTCACCAAATAAACGGTAGGCGCTTATATTTGAAGTGATCATAATGACAACACCGGCCACATAATATGCTAAATACTAATATGGCTGTAAACCTTTTATTTTAGAATAAGTTTTAATAACATTGCCTTTTGACTGGATGGAAGAACATATATCTATTCAGTATCAAGAAGAGACCACTCTATTTGGTAAGCCAACCGTTAGGCTTTATAATCATGAGAAACATTTCTCTGTACTATAGACAACTACATAGTAGCTAAATCAACTAGTGCATATTACTATAATATCCAAAGCCCACCTAAATGTTATATATAATGAGGTTGATAGGCCCACCTCTGTTCGTCTTTCCTTGTTATGTAATAAAGAGAGTAGCAGAGTTTTAGTGTACAACAATGTTATTGGTGTGCTCCTTGTAAATATGTAAAAAATTATGTAAATAAATGTGTTGTGAGGAATTGGAACTCAACAAGGTTTGCACAAGTCTCTAGAAACCATCATTTGAATTGTGTTGTGGTTCGTTTTAATATGTCGTAATTAATGGAAATGTGGAAAGTTTTGTTTTGTTTTATGTTGTATTTATTGTACATATATTAATTGTGTGTATATGCATATATATTGTTTGTAGCCCTGAAGAAGTCCGAGGAGGACGAAACGCGTTGGCTACATGTGTGAAGAATCAAATAAAGACTGAACTTCCAAAAAAACATCCAAAGATTCTGCTACTGAACTTTTTTCATTTTTTGACTTATGTATAGTGACTATTATTGTACAGATTTTCAATACATTGATTTGTGTGCTGGATCATTTGTTGCAAAAATTGTATGTTAGAACAAATCTTTTGTTCTAGGAGGTCTAGGGAAAAGAATCTCCGATCCGTGGCACCATAAAAAAACTAGGCAATATACAAGATAGGTGCAATTGTGCTCAAAACCCCTTTTCCCATTTTTTTCAAATTGTGTAATTTGGGTTTGATTAGCACTATCCGCCTTACAGTTTGTACTTAGTAAAAATGGACTTTGATGATAAAAGAGAGGAAATGTTGGGGGATCTGTTTAAATCTAAGGAACCCAACACTAATGTCGCTAAAAAAGTGACTCCTAAAAATGAGGGCCTAAAAGAAAAATTCTATAGATTAGAGAAATTAAAAAAGCAGGAACTCGCTAAATGGTGGGATGGAGCGACCCTGCGAAAATACATTGAAAACAAAAAGGTACCACGTGGCTTACGCATCTTGATCTTCCCCAACTATGAGGAGCTAGAACAGGATCTGTTAGATGATTGGGAGGAAGGACTTTATGATGCCTCTTATCGCATGATGAGAATACTTATTGTCAATGCAGAAAGAAAGGTCAGCAAAATAAAAGAGGAAATCGCTAAATTAGAAAAATAAATCTCTGATATGAATTTAAAAGACGCCACTACCAAAAAGTATGAGATCTTGAAAACAGAATTAGCTGCCTATCAAATATATTTGAAAGAAAAGAAAATGAAAAAGATACAGAGGGATGAAAAGGATTATGCTAACGGCAGAATCTTTACCTTTTCAAAAAAATATGATGACATAACCCCTAGAGTAAATTCGAATGACAACTGTCATGCCAAGCCTATAAGTGTTTCCTCTAGCAGCACATCTCTTTCCTCAGTCGATAGTGATCCTGGGGAGGGTACCAGTAAACAAGCAGTGCCTGCCTCCTCTGCTTCCTCTCATTTTTTAAGGGAAGTCCAAAGATACAGACTAGAAAACAAAAAGAAAAGTCAAAATTCAGAATCAGAAGGGGAGGGAAGAAACATAAAACAAGGCGTACAAACCAGGCAGCAGATCAAGACAAACATGAAGAAATAAATGATGATGTGGAGCTAAATGCAGTTCAGAATGCATTAAGTATTGTTAATCTATCTGACAGAATATTGACCGGGAATGAGGAAACTTTGTCGTTGAAAGGACTGAATTTTTGTGTTTCAAACACCTGTAATTTTGTTGATTTACATGTCGATTTATTCAAGCTTATAAGAAAACTGAGATTAAAGAATTACTTTGACATCATAAAAGTGTGCAGAATGTTCCATCAAATCCGTGTATTTCAGAAATGTCAATTGCTGATTTAAATGTTACCCATTTTATCTCCACTTTAGATGAGGAAGATGAGTATGTAGATATTACTGAAACTGCTAGATCCTTAGAAATAGTTGAGGATGTCTCTCTTGATAGTGGCCTAAGGGTACAGTCTAAGTTTTTACCATTAAGACCACAGGACACCTTCTTTGATGAGTTTTACAACAAGGTAACTCAAGAAATTCACCAATTGGAGGATAAGCATATGTCCCATTCACATTGCAAACATGAAAATAATGTAACAAAAAAAAGAGAGAGAGATATTGAATGGGCTGCGAGATGATCCCACAATAACTATACGAGAAGCAGATAAAGGAGGAAATATTGTAGTGATGAATAGAGTTGATTATCTAAATGAAATAGATAGACAACTAGGACAAAAAGATTGCTACATCAAATTAAATGATAATCCCACCCAAAAAATCGAACAAAACATCAATGCCGCCTTAAGAGATTGGCATGAATCCTGCTTAATATCAGACACAGAATACAAATATCTACAAGCTCATGATTCTCGCTATCCGTGTATATATATCCTCCCAAAGATCCATAAGGGGGGGGGGGGGTTCCCACCTGGGAGACCTATAATATCAGGGAATGGTGGACCCACCGAACGGCTTTCAGAATTTGTGGACGGATATCTCCAGCCATTTGTTAAAAACTTGCCCTCCTACCTCAAGGATAGTGGGGACGTTTTATGAAAATTAGAGGATTTCATCTGGGATAGTCCAGATCTTCTTTTCGTTACTCTAGACGTATAGAGTTTATATACATGCATCAAAAGTGATTGTGGTATAGAGGCTGTCAGACATTTTTTGTATAAACGTAGTGCCACAAATCTGGAACATACTCTCATGCTGTTAGAGATGACACGCATGATCCTTGAAATGAATGCAT
The DNA here is from genome assembly GCF_964263255.1 of Lissotriton vulgaris. Taxonomy (NCBI): domain Eukaryota; kingdom Metazoa; phylum Chordata; class Amphibia; order Caudata; family Salamandridae; genus Lissotriton; species Lissotriton vulgaris. The sequence goes on along the minus strand of NW_028244801.1, from coordinate 138,671 downwards.
TCCTTCATAACGGAGACTGGTTCCTGCAGAAACAGGGTACAGCGATGGGATCCAGGTTTGCTCCGTCTTATGCAGGCCTTTTTATGGGCCTGTATGAAACGGAGCATGCCTGGGGCATCGGGTCTAAACCATGGGATGATAACATCATCTTCTATGGAAGATATATTGATGACATTCTGATGCTGTGGAATGGAGAAATAACAGAACTAATGGCATATTTCAACTACCTAAATGACAATTGGTTCAATGTTAAATTGACCATGAATTATTCCAGGGAATCAATTGATTTTTTGGATTTAAAGTTATATGTCAAAGGGGAACAAAATCGAAAGTGATATCTTCAGGAAACCAACAGCGTGCAACAGCATTTTACATGCTGATAGTGCACACCCTAGGGGAACTATAAACGCCATACCCTTCGGTGAGATGACAAGAGCCCGACGCAATTGTAGTCAAGAAAAGAATTTTCAAAAATATGTCAAACTAATGAAAAATGCTTTTAAAGAGAGGGGATACACTGATGAATGTTTGAACAAAGCTGAGTCAAGAATCAAAACTGTGAACCGCAGTACCATCCTACAGGGTAGTGTTAACAGAAATAAAAAAAAGAAAGAAAAGACGAAATATTGTTTATAACTAAATTTGACCTATACAGTAATCATGTTTATAACATTCTACGTAAAAACTGGCACCTAATTGCATCTGGCAATATGCCCCCTGGTACAGTACCAACTAAACGCAGGGTGGTGTACAAGAGGGGAGAGAACCTAAAAAAGATGCTATGTCCCAGGTATGTAAAAGAGGAAAAGACTGTGAGTAATACCGCTTGGCTAACAGCAAAACCGGCTGGTTTTTATGTCTGCGGCACTTGTACCATATGCCAATTTGGCTTGAACAAAAAGTTGAGATTTCACTACAACACCAAAAAAGAATATGAAATTAGATCTTTCATCAATTGCAACACCTCCCATACCGTGTATGCTTTGGGTTGCGCATGCAACAAAGTTTATATAGGTAGTAGCATCAGAAGCCTTAAAATAAGAGTTCAAGAACATATTAGGGCAATAAGGAACAATGATGCTAGATACCCTGTACAAGAAGAGCACCCTAATGAAAGGAATATTTGGTTCCATGCTTTGGAACAGGTACAGACCCCGCAAAGAGGTGGAAATAGAGAATTATCCCTAAGGAAAGCCGAGGCAGGCTGGATCTGTAGATTGAGGACGACAAGTCAGGGCCTCAATACAAACACAGAATTACATCATTTCCGATAACTCAGGATAATCTTTATTTCGAATCAGTATGTGTTCTTCAAAATCATGCAATGCGTGACTGATAATTTTTCTTGTATTTCTGTATTTTGGTTATTTTTTGACAAATTGACTTAGAACATAGATTTACTTTTCCTTTTCCACCTTAAGAGATATTTCTTTAAAAAAATATATACTCTAAAATTGGAAACAACAATGTATAGAAGTAATTATAAGACTGCAAAATTTGACACGTTCTTAATAAAGGTCTTATTAAATATAGTACTGTTATAAGCATGAGATAAAATGGGCTTATCTATGATGCTTACATTAAAAATGCAGCGCTGTACATTGTCACCACTATATTGGGAACACTGCGACAATATGGCGTTTGATATCGAGGTTGAGTCACTTAGACTGATGATTTTTTTAGCAAATTTACAGTATGAAAACTAAAATTACTTCCAATCTCATAACTTTAATATCCTAGATAACATATGTGTTCGAGTCATTGTGACTGCAAATATTTTTTATTTATAATTGTAAAATGGAAATTCATAACTCCGTTTTATTGATATATTTCTCGTTTTCAAAGACAACATTTCCAGCCCTCTGCCCGAATTTTCCAAATCACATATTGTGAGTTTCCAAACTTGAGCCATTTATAAACATCCTTTCTTAGTGGGATCAGAACAATGCTTCCCCTGACATATGTTGCCAAATATTATTTTTCACACTGCAAGATGGCGCCCGAAATCGATCTACGGTAGCATGGTCTTGTGCTACCAGCAACCACAGTGTTTATACACTGTAAGATGGCGCCCAAAACCATGCCACAAAGTAAAATTGGATCCCTAACAAAAATAGCGTGTCCGGGTCACGATTACATTACCCGGAGTACAACTACAATCATATGGATAAAAATTAGGTTAACCTTTATAAAGATTAATCGTACAGCAGATCGTGCTGCATTATTATTCACATGACAATATACCGCTTTTATAACAAATGTTTCTAATTGTTGTTTCCACTCATCCTCGATCGAAATATGAACCTGATGGGTTTCCATTGAATTTATTGTGTTAACATGGTGAGAGCTCCGTGGCCAGTGTGCGTGTATAGTATAATAATAGATGCATTCGGGATGCTCAAGATGGCGCCCGTTTTACGGATGAATTACTCGATCCCTAATGAGGTTAGGCGAAAAACAATCGCAGGTGCCACTAATTTACTGATTAAACACCATATAAAAGCGCCCTATTTCTCTGTGATTTAGACATCACAAGAGAAGACGCCATGCGATAGAGCCGGCTTGATCTACTCCTGCAAGTAAGTTGAACGCTGTTAGTATAATTATGCGTTTTAAAATAGATAGTTGCCCCACGAACAGCGATGCTTGGTATTCCCTAGTCGACTATTTGATTATAGACCTTGAAACTTGGGCACTTGGTACTTAGTATTCCCTCTAGTTTTGAGATATTAGTCCATCCTTAGCCTTATGTATTTATAGATACGGCAACTTTACAATATGGCTGCCCCTTTTTCACTTTCACAAATCCATCTTATCACTAATCTCTTCAAAAATCTGACCCTTACAGCATATGTGGCTGTTTATATCCCTGCAGGTGACATAGTTTTAATTCTTGAGGGAGGTACGATATTAACTCTTGTGATAGATCAAACCAAATAATTTGGGTATTGGGCACTTTGCATTCCCTCCAGCTTTTGAGATACTAGCCAATTCCTAGCCATAGGCATTTAAGGATATTGTAACATCACAATATGGCTGCTGCCATTCACTAGAGGGAAACACCTCAATGTGCTCGAGATGATCCTTTGTATAAATCGGTCTTTTGAATTATATTTTTTCAAAACCTGATCCACACAGTAAATGTGGCTGTTTATATCTTCGCGGGTGGCATGGCATTAATTCTTGAGGGAGGTATAGCAATTAATTCCTGTGATAGACCAAACCTAAAAATAATAAAAAATGATAAAGGTTCTAAGTATATTTATTTTTTATTTAGATTCCTGCTACACTGGGCTATCTGACCCGAGTCATCTTACCTAATGAAATTGAAGTGTCTGTCTTTCACCAAATAAACGGTAGGCGCTTATATTTGAAGTGATCATAATGACAACACCGGCCACATAATATGCTAAATACTAATATGGCTGTAAACCTTTTATTTTAGAATAAGTTTTAATAACATTGCCTTTTGACTGGATGGAAGAACATATATCTATTCAGTATCAAGAAGAGTTCACTCTATTTGGTAAGCCAACCGTTAGGCTTCATGATCATGAGAAAAATTTCTCTGTACTATAGACAACTACATAGTAGCTAAATCAACTAGTGCATATTACTATAATATCCAAAGCCCACCTAAATGTTATATATAATGAGGTTGATAGGCCCACCTCTGTTCGTCTTTCCTTGTTATGTAATAAAGAGAGTAGCAGAGTTTTAGTGTACAACAATGTTATTGGTGTGCTCCTTGTAAATATGTAAACAATTATGTAAATAAATGTGTTGTGAGGAATTGGAACTCAACAAGGTTTGCACAAGTCTCTAGAAACCATCATTTGAATTGTGTTGTGGTTCCTTTTAATATGTCGTAATTATTTGAAATGTGGAAAATAATGTTTTGCATTTTGTTGTATTTATTGTACATATATTAATTGTGTGTGTATGCATATATATTGTTTGTAGCCCTGAAGAAGTCCGTGGAGGATGAAACGCGTTGGCTACATGTGTGAAGAATCAAATAAAGACTGAACTTCCAAAAAAACATCCAAAGATTCTGCTACTGAACTTTTTTAATTTTTTGACTTATGTATAGTGACTATTATTGTACAGATTTTCAATACATTGATTTGTGTGCTGGATCATTTGTTGCAAAAAAAGAAAAGTGCCAGAAATCTTTGGCGATCTCCGCCAATATCCTGGACTTCGTTCCGCCCAACTTGTTGACATACCGAACCCCCGAAACATTGTCCATGCGGAGAAGTATGCAACAATTGGACTGGCGAGGAGACAAACAACGGATCGCAAAAGACTCCGCTAGGAGCTCCAGGCAATTTATATGTAGAGACATCTCCTCCTGAGACCACCGACCCCCCATCGATAATGGACTGCAACGGGCTCCCCAGCCCCACAGGCTGGCATCGGACTCTATCACCACCTCCGGGGATGCTCAGAACAGGGCTCATCCATTCCAGGCATTCATGTGGTCCAACAACCATTTCATCTCCCACCTCGCTTCCTCTGAAAGAGGGACCAGATCTGAATAGCGAAGGCCTTTCTGGAGATGACGGATCTTCAAACGTTGAAGTGCCCGGTAATGAAGAGGGCCCGGGAAAATTGCCTGAATAAAGGATGCCAACAGAGCGACAATTCGAGCTATAGACCTCAATGACACATGCTGTCTGGATATAACAGAAGTCAACTTCCTCTTGATGGAACGAATCTTCTGATTGGGCAAGAGGAGTTGACAGGACAGGGAATCGACCCAGAAATTCGATCACCTGAGAAGGACGGAAGACAGACTTCTGAGGATTCACCAGAAAACCCAGAGACTGTAAGAGAGTGATGGACCATTCCAAGTGCGTCATCAGCTTCTGAGGACAATCTGCCATAATCAGAATGTCGTCCAGATAGATAATCAGACGAACACCTCGGGCGCACAAGGATTCCACGACGGGCCTCAGAAGGTTCGTGAAGCACCAAGGTACCGACGAGAGGCCGAACAGGAGAACTTTGTATTCAAACCAATTCCCCTGCCATTGGAACTGCAGGAACCGAAGATGAGGACCGTAAATCGGAATTGACAAATACGCGTCCTTCAGATCGAGATGAACCATCCAGTCCTCTTCCCGAAGAAGATCTCGCAAAAGATGAATGCCTTCCATCTTAAAGTGGCAATAAACAACCCCTACATATAAAATCCTTGAGATTGAGTATCAACCTTGACCTGCCACCTTTTTTCTGGACCAGAAAAACCGTGCTCGCTAAACCCTGGGGATGGCGGGACGTCCGAAGAATTGCCACTTTTTTCAGAAGGGAATCGATCTCCGCTGAAACGAACCTTTGATCTTGAATGGAAAAAAACAGGGGGGTAGGAGGGTGAGACTGACGCTGGGGATGGTAGAATTCTATCTTGTAACCCTGAACAGTCTGCAACACCCATGCATCGTTTGAGATCAGATGCCAATTTTGTAGAAAAAATTGAATCCTGCCCCCCAATACAACTTCCGAAGCAGGTATCAACCTCACATGAAGTGTTGGAATCCTGATGTCCTCCTTGGCCTCCGCTGTATCTTCCCTTCTTATATTGACCTCCTCCTTTTGCGAGAGAGGTAGAAGTTGGTTCTGTTATTGTAACCGGAATCCTGTCCTCCACCTATTTGGGACTGGAATCACCGTTGGGAATTCTGGTTTGAGCCTCGGCCAAATAACCGTCCCCTGTGTCGTCCGGCCCGAGCAAAAACCGGGCGAAAGGCTCTTCTAAGGGAAGCTTGAGCCTTATCCAGACCACTGAAGGTAGCCACAAATTTGGTTAACTCCTTTAGGAAAGGCTGGCCAAACAACAAGCCTTGGGCCAACGGACCCGACTCGGACGAGGACAGTTCCGCCAATTTGGGGTCCAATTTTAGAAGGATGGAGTGACGCCGCTCGCCAGACATCGCGCAATTGGCATTATCGAATTGACAAATAGCCCTCTGGGACCATTCAATCAACTCGTCAGGATCGACGAGAGTTGAGGACTCCTTGGCCTGAAACCCCAGGTCCAAGATTTTTGTAAGAGGACCCAGTAAGTCCAACATTTTATCCTGACAGAAACGCCATGCCCTGTCAATACCTTTTTTGGGATCCCTAGCATATTTCTTAAGGCACGTCACCATAGTGGCATCCACCTCCGGAGTGTCGGCCAACTTATCAGCCAAGTCAGGACGTGGACACTCAGAACGGAGGCGTGCTCAGACATCCTTTTCAAATGGCTGACGAATATGAGCCTGAACATATTCGGCCACGGCTGGGGACGAAAGCCAAGAGGAAGAATTAGGGTGAACGATATAAGATTGCTCAAACGTGAGGAGCTGAGGATGCGTTGGAGCATCACCATAGTGCTCCTTACAAGCCTTCTTTGAAGGAGGAGGTTCATCTTGGTCCGAAGACGAAGAAGAATGCGTCTCATCAGTATCAGTCTGTTGAACTTGTGACGTCGAAGCCCCTTTGGAGGACCTGCCCGCAGAACGATCACTGGACAGAGCCCTTGCCAGCCTCTGAAAATCAGACTTGTGGGGATTAACAGGAGACTTAGAGGAAGAGGTACGACCTGAAGAAGAAGGCAACCAGCCTTGTTGTTGCGAGTAGTTGGAAAGATGGCGTTTCAAGTAAGCAATTGCGCGAACAAGCGCTTTATTGACGGACTGCTGAACACCCTGGTCCAATGCCTCAACCAAGTCCTGCTCCATGGAGCCAGAGGCATCCTCATCCTAGTAATAATCATTGTCCTCATAATAACTCTCCATACCTACACCAAGTGTAAAATCAAGCGCCCACAGAGGAGATGAAAATAAAAATGCCAAAGGCACAATGCAGGGGGAGTGACCAACCCCAAAGCAAGCCAACACAGTACAGGTAGGAACCTGTGTAGCCAAGAAATAAATAGTGGAGGGAGGGCTTGCCTTTAAATAAATAAATATTTATGGCACTCTAGGCAGAGCCTATGAAAATTATACAGCCCAGAGCAATAGCAGAGGCTTTGGGTGTAATTTGGGGCTAAATACGAACAAAGCGCTAAGCAAAGCGGTGACTGCAGGCAACGCTCAATACACAAACAAGGTACCAAAACAATCATTAAAGCAGTAATAAGAGAGATGCACTTAACTGGATGCGGAGCAGCAAAGAAAGAGGATGTGGTATTCTCTGGGTGACGTTTTATACTTGTTGTCTCTATGATCTGTCATGTGATACCCTGTGTTCATGGGTATTGTAGTTTTTTCTTTTATATACTGTTTTCTAATTGGCTGCGGAGCATTTCTATTAAGAGAAATGAGAAAGCATAATCGGAGCCTACTGTCCTGACATAGAATTCCTTTTGGAGATTCCCAAGGGCCAGAATTGGTAGACTAGTACAAACAATAAAGGTCACGAGGGACCAGGGGATGTGGCTCAAATCGTGTTCTGGTTGCAGCAGCTAGAAAAATGGGTACAAGAAAGCCAACGTACTCTGCTCTGGTTGACTCGTTATAAGGGACTTATTTTATAAAATTAAGGGATTTGACACGGTTACCTGTTTAGCTAAATTAGTTGTAAAACAAACAATGTTTACCCTGACCAAATGTCGAAGGGAGTTTTGTATCTCTTCATTTGAGTTGCATCCAAAGGTTCTGAAAGGTTCACGAGCTTGAAAAATCTTGCAATAGGCCTGTTCCCTTCTGACCTTGCAAAAGGTATTAATAGAAACGGAGACTCTCTTTCCATCATTTCAGTGTCTAGAAAAGGCATAACATACCATCAAGCTGCTATAAATGAGAAAACGTGTGGAAGTCGACAGAACAACTTACTAGTAGAAAGTTTGCTTGCAAAACGAACGATTAATAGATGTATTCGACTATTGTCAAAATGTTGTTAATTTTGGTGGCAAACACACAGGGGTCATCCTTCCTTCAAGAACAGCTTTCAAAGTTTGTGAAGAGTGATACATTTTTCTAGTGAGCTTAACATTTGAAATAACGTGTTACCATTCATGGAAAGAGTTACAAATATTAATAATAATATCATTTATAAAGAGCCTGGTTACACCAGCTGGTGTGTCCCCACGCTGAGACCACTCTTTTAGACAAAAAGGGGAAAGAAAAAGGAGGCAGCAGAAAGGGTCGGGGCACGTGAGAAAGGCTAGCAGGAGCGCAGAGCTGGTAAAGCCAGGTTTTTAACCTTCTCCGGCAAAGGTTCTCCGATGACTCCAAATGGAGAGACAAGGGCAGAGCATTCCAGTTTTTTGCTGCGGGGTAGCTAAAAGAGCGCAGCCCATTCGTGCTTTTTCGACCTTGGGAATTTTAACCAGATAAATTCCATCTGAGTTGCCGTCCTGGATTATAAGGGACGAGGAGGTTCCGAAGGTAAGGCGGGCCTTTGCCCTGCAGGTTGCGGTGGCACAGGGCCTTAAAAAGAATCTTTTTATTTATGGGTAACCAATGTATGGAATCAACAGCCACATGCATCAAGCTAAAAACCGGTCGCAAACGCTGAGAATCTGCCCCTTTGCGACCGGTATTTTTGCATTTGGGATGCATCATCCCAAATGCAAAAATTGCAATTTAAAGAATCTCTAAATTGAGAATCCTTAAATTGCGATTGCATTTAAGGAATCCCAAATTGAGATTCCTTAAATGCAATGCATCAAAGTAAAAAAAATTGCGATTCCGCTAATAGAAGTAAAAAATTACCATGAAGTTGAACTTCATGATAATTTGCAAAAACTTTGAAAAATGCACTTTTGTGCATTTTTCAAAGTTTCTTGTTGCGCACCACATGCCCTGCGCAACATATGTGCACAGATCAATTTCAGGTGTGCAACGGGGTGTCATTTTGACACCCTGGCACCCTTGAAATTGCATTCTCAATTTGCAATTCTCTAATTGAGATTCGCAAATTGAGAATGTCTTCCCATTCATTCCTATGTCCTCAGGGCCCATAGGAATGAATGGGGAGGTATTCCTTTATTGCGATTCGCAAATTGCGAGTCGCAATTAAGGAATGTTTAGAAATTGCTATTTTTTAAGCGATTTCTACATGCATAGGGTTTTGCGATTCCTTTTTTGAGATTCCTTATTTTTCGTAAATAAGGAATCGCAAAAACATATGTTGATGCATGAGCCCTCAAGAGCTTTAGTAGAGGAAACTTTCTTGGGTAGATTCAGAATTAAGCGAGCTGCTGCGCTCTGGATGCATTGTAACCTATGAAGACATTTTTTCGTTGCTCCTAGATAGAGGACATTTCCATAGTCCAATTGAGATGTTACAAGGGCATGAACCAGAGTTTTTCTAGCGGAAGGAGGGAGAATGTCCAGAGTTTTTCTTAGCATTTTCAGAAAGAACTGTTACAATGAAAGAAGGGATTAGTAAGGAGGGCCTGCTTGACAAAACTGATTCTTCCAATTACTGATGATGAAAGATGGTAATTGCTTAGCTATGAGAAAATACAATTTTAATACGCACAGTAAAATATTTAAAAGAAAATCACAGATAAAACTATATACATTTTATTGTATGTTCATTACAATTGAAGAGCAACAATATTATTAAGTGCAGCATGGTATATTGATGCATGAAATAACCTAAACCTGATACAGATTCTTTTATGACCTAAAACAAGTGTTTGCAAGCATTTAAAAAAGTTGATATAAAAGATATGGCATGTGCTGCTCAATACCGTCCGATTGAAAGTAGAAAAAAAAAATGGTACCTTATAGTATCGCAAACCCATCAGTGCAAGTGTGGCCCCACTCATCACTTTTAGCCCAATTAGACCAATGTTAGGTCTGACATAGGGACAGCCTCTTTAATAATACAAAAATCTAAAAAATATAAACATATACAATACATAGATGGGCTTTCAGTCAGTTCTCTTCACCCAATGGGCTATTTAAGTGTCATTCACATTTAGCATATAGCATGGACTAGTGGGTCAGTCTACTATTGCATTTGAAGGGATGGCATTTAGTGTGATCACGTGTGCATTCTCCAAAAAGTTGTGCGTTTCAGTGCCATCATTGGTGGGCCAAGCCCTACCATGGTTCACTTTATACGTTTTTTTTCTTGGAAAGCATGCGACTATCACCTTTATCTTTTTACATTTACTATTCTAATTTATATCGAATATGCTTCCAAATAATTGTGCGCTTGCAAAAGCAGGACCCTTTGGCTTTGCCAGTAGTTGTTTTTACAGTAATATCACCTTAGGGATTTAACAAAAGTCAAACATAAATAAAGGAAGCGCTATAGCTAAGAAGCAAGTAAACTCAAACAGGGCGTTATGTTTTGTATTTACAATGTGACCAATGGTCCGTCTATTCATTTCCCACTTAATTTATTAATTTGTTAAACAGATGGTTGATGAGCAAAACCCAAGTGTAATTTCACTATATTCTTTTTTTTTATCTCGCTCGGCATGTATTCAAACAGAAAGGTTGTCTTGAGGTTCTAGGATATCTGACTTCATCCCGTATCTAGCCGCCATTTTGTGTCTTGCCGCCATTTTGTGTTGCCCTCACTCAGGCAGCATGGCGAACGATGTGTTTTTGCTTTCCCAGCTGCTACGTGTCCTTTCAGTTAAAAAGTAACTCCATTGCCTTTGTCTACGAAACCCGATGTCAGGATCTGGCTGAGTTTGTTAATCCATGTCTGGCTCGATTGATCCCTGTTTCGGCCGATTATTTGCCTTCTCCTATTCTTTCCTTGTACTATCTTATCCGACTGGCCTTCGCTATTCTCTCCTTGTATTCTCCAATTACACAACTATCCTTTGAGGCACACAAATACGTCCTGCCACCTGCAAGAAGGGATTGTTGACGCCATCACTGATTAATTTGTTGGGAGGGGTAGCACACGGGGTCTGAGAGAGGGGCGTATTTGAGACACCTGATAGCTTGTTTTCCAACTTTTCTCATTGGTTCGTTTTGTATGTGTAAGGAGTGAGATGCTGTAAATATGTTGCTATAAAAGACTGTGCGCCACGGATTGAAGTGGTAGTCTCCTGAGAATCCACCTCGTGTGTAACTTCTGGGACAACTGTGCTTAGCTACAGCTAATAAACCTGGCTTCCACGCTCAATGGAGTGTCTTGTGTCTCTGTTTTATACAAGGCAGGTGAACTCGGGGATTAAGGAGTGCCCTGTGCCGCCAGGCCCATAAGGCCCAGTTTTCCAACTGGCGCCCAACGTAGGGCGGTTTCAGTGGTAGCGGTTCAGCCCGAGGGTCGTGAGAAGCCCCGCAAGAAAATTGCGGACGGTTGGCGAGCCACGTCAAGTGACCTCTGTATGTCAAAGTGGACCGAATGTCTTTTGCAGCGCGGCTACTCCTTTCCGACGGCTGCTGATGACTGCTGCCCTGACTACCGGTCCGCCTTGGACCCTCTGGTGATGACTGGTATCGCAAGACGTTAGACGGACCTCTGTTGGTGTGAGAAGACCATTTAGTTAAGTATTCGTGGGTAGCGCCCACTTCTTTGTTTTGTTTTTTACTTTTGTTATTCGACTGTTGCAATAGCCGAAACCAAGGGGTGAGTACATTTGTACTGTGTTCTTTGCTTTCACTCCCTGAAGTTAGTAAACGGATTGGTGTGCTTAAAATGCCTGGTCTGAGCGGATTTAGGAAGCTTTGTTGCTTTTGCCGTACTAGGGATTCCCGGCTCGAGGACTCATGTCCAATTCCTCCGGTTGGAACTCCCACTTATGAGCTCTATTCCAAGCATGGTGTTGGCCCCATTGCCTTTAATGAGAAATGGATCCGGTACACGAAGAAAGATGGTGTTTTGCAGTGGCCACAAAATGGTAGCTTTGAGCCCGATATATTAGATAATTTGGAAGCAATTCTGTTTAAAAGAAAAGCCTGTCCGGCAATGAATGACTCTTTCTGCCTTTGGCGTAAGGAAGCCAAACAGAGAGAACTTAAACAAGCAAAAAGGGATAGGAAAATGAAAGATATGACGGTCATGCAGGCTGCCCAACAGTTCAAAGATGATGAGACTGATCGAGCGATTGAGGTCTCGGATAGACAACATCGAATGACAATTGATAGGTGCTATCCTGTGTTGCCTACTTCTCCACGGCGTAAGGATCTTGATGAAGATCCCTTAATGTCCCATTTGCTGAAATTACCTCTGCCTTATACGCCAGGTGCTAATGCACCCGTATTATTGCCGCCTGTACAGCAACCTGTTGTTCAGCCAGGAGCCCCCGCTCCTCCGCAATTGCCTCTTCCTGCATTGCCGCCTTCACCTCCTTTACCACCAACTTCTGTACCTCAGTCTCCTTCACCTTCAGTTTCTCTAGTAACGGCTAGTCCTTCTCTTCCTTTGCTTAATACTGTGTCTCCGGTTTTACTCTCTGCTTCTTCGCGATTCGAACTCGGTTAGGTGATACTGTCTCTGGTCTTTTCTCCCCACTCTTTGGATCATTTAATAAGACTCCTGCTTTTTCTCGAAGGCTATCCCGGAGTCAAATTCCAGATTCTGAGGAACGAGTTGTATTTGACTCTCTCGCTCATAAACGGATGATGAACGGCCCATTGTATAGTGTATCCGATATCCTGAGTACCTTTCTCCAGTGGAATGCGCCTACACAGAGATACGTTTTTAATGTCATGTGTGACGCACTTCTTACAGGATGGGAGGATATGGGGTTGGATTTAACTCCTTAGGGTCTATTGGATATACAGGATAGGTTTGATAAAGGACTTATTGTGGGTCCTGAAGTTGAGGGTGCTATAAAGACACTTGTTACTTTTAGGTCCTTATATTCTTCCCAGACTATTCCTGAACCTGCAGCTAGAAAGAGAACGAAGAATTATCCTATGAGAGAAGTTCCTCCAGTATGGAGGGAAGCGGTCCCACCGGGAAACAATGTTCCAGGTGTGCCTGCTCATTTCCAGCGTATATGGGCACATGTCCCTGGGAAACGAGCTGAAGTTTTAGCACTTAAGCAGTCTTTAACGGACCCTCGTAAAAATCCAGCGGGATATTATAAAGAGCTGTCCCAGACTATTGATGCATGTATTATGAATTTGGCCGATATCGTTATGCTAATGGGGAATGTAGTTCCACAAGCATTGTGGGCTCGGATTCGTAGAGAGGACCACGATCAAGCTTTAGGAGGTAATTGGGCCGCTATAGCTGCCGCAGATGCACAGAAAGTGGGTGGTGCTAAGCCAGATGATTTGATTACACAGTTGCCTGGTAGAACCATCGCTTTAATGAAGACGATGATGCCTGCCTTACGCGTTAACTGGGATAAGTTAGCTGCGTGTAAAAAGAAGAAAGATGAGAGTGTCTCTGATTTCTTTACTCGGTTTGAGGAGACATTTATTGATCGTAGTGGTCAGGATATGAGTACTGAAGGTGGACAGCGATTATTTGTGGATAAATTTGTATTTAATTTGCTTCCTGAATTATCCCATAAGTTGAAATATTCTGAAAGCTCTTGGGCTGTTTCTTCGTCTGCCCAAATATTAGCCACTGCTCAGTATTATGAGAATAGGGACAAGTAAGAGAAAGATAAGATGGAGAAGAAGACTAAGGAATTAAAAACGAAGGTTCTTCTTCAACAAGCTTATCCCCCTCGCTCTGACCAGCGTCAGTTTCAGCAACCTCCTCAGCTTCAGAGGTTGTTACAGAAACCTGAGCCTTTTGTCCCACGACCTTTGCTTGGTCCTAATCAGTGTGCCTATTGTAAAGAGGAAGGCCATTTTAAGAATAGCTGTCCGGTTTTATTGCAGCGTAATGGTGGATTTCAAGAGCCGCAAGGCCGTGGTGGTTTTCAATCAGCACCTAGGGGTAGAGGGCGAGGTGCTTTGCCTCAGGAACAGCGTTCCTTTCCCCCTCAGAATTCTTCAAATTATTTTGATCAGCAGAATACTCAGTCTGCGCAATATTACAATGACGATTATTATGTTGAGAGTGAGGTTCAGGATTTTCATTCTAGTTAGCACAGCCATGGACAAAGTAAGGGAGTCGTATCAGTTCCAGTGGATCAGAATGGACCTTATGTTGAGGTAGTTGCTTTGGGTGTTGCAGAGCCATTTCTTTTGGATACTGGTGCAATGAGAAGTTCTAGGATTCATTCAAAACTCCCTGGGGCACCTTTGTCTGGCTTAACAAACGTTTCTGTAGGATTTTCTGGTGCCCCAGTTGCTAACCCAGTTTCTTGTCCTTTGCCTCTTTCGATTGGTCCTTACAATTTGGAAGCTCCACTTATTCTAACGACTGGTTGCGGAGAAAACTTGTTGGGTTTGGATCTGTTGAAACGTCTTCATGCAACGTTGTATTGTTCCCCCTCTGGCGTACATCTTACTTTGGGTGAGAAATTGGTTTCTCCTACATACCTATCGAAAGATAGATTTCCGCCTGAGTTGCAATCTCTTCCTGCTACACTTTGGGCTACGGGTCCGAATTATGTGGGTTTGTTGCAGATTCCTCCTTATGTGGTTACTATCAAGCCTGATGTTAAGTTGCCACGTATTCCGCAGTATAAGATTTCTAATGATGGTGAACGAGCTTTGATGGCTATTATCTATGATCTGGTTCAGAAGGGTGTGGTCAAAGAAACGAAAGGTAATGTTTGTAACAGTCCTGTTCTGCCCGTTCTTAAATGCAGCGATCCTTCTCAGCCTCCTGTGTATCGCTTTGTGATTGATCTTCGGGAGGTCAACAAGATTGTTGTCCCCCAGTTTCCTGTTGTCCCAGATATCACTGCTTTGCTTACTATGATACCCGCCTCAGCGGCATGGTTTTCTGTTATCGATCTAAAGAATGCTTTCTTTAGTATTCCTATTGCTGAGGTAAGTAGGTATATTTTTGGCTTCTCTCTCGGAGGCCGAAGTTTCCGGTTCAAGCGTGCTCCTCAAGGCTATTGTGAGAGTCCCTCCATTTACAGTCAGGCTTTGAAATCTCAGCTTGATGCTTTCATTTTACCTCCAGGTGCCACTTTGATTCAATACGTTGATGATTTATTGATTGCTGCTGATTCGGAGGATGTCTGTAAGGATGTTACTGTTTCTTTATTGCGTCATTTGTCTGATCTGCATCATAAGGTGTCCCCCTCTAAGTTGCAATATTGCCGCCAAGAGGTTACCTATTTAGGTCATCTCTTGTCGAAGGAGGGAAGACGGTTGACCCCAGAATGAATTCAAGCGATTGCACAAATGTCTGAGCCATCCACACAAAGGGAGGTACGTGCCTTTCTGGGCATTACCTCTTATTGTAGACAATGGATTCCGAATTTTTCTTTGCTAGCTAAACCTTTGTTGGCACTTACGTTGAAAGATACGCCACAACCCCTCCCTTGGACTGACAAACGTCAAAAGAGTTTTTCTGATTTATGTACTGCTTTGTGTTCTGCACCTGTGTTAGGTACTCCAGATTACAGTAAGCCTTTCACACTTTACGTTCATGAAAGAGAAGGTTGCGCGTTGTCAGTTTTAACACAGCAATTTGGACACAAACAACGGCCATGTGCCTATTTTTTGGCTACGTTGGATCCAGTAGCCAAGGCATTGCCTAGTTCTCTCAGAGCTACAGCAGCGGCAGCAATTTCCATTCGCCAATCTGCTGGATTGGTATTAGACAACACTCTGTTGTTATGGTACCACATGCAGTAGATACTCTTTTGAATAGGACAAAAACACAACACCTCACGAGTGCTCGTCTGGATATGAGCTGACGCTCTTGGCTAGCCATATACACATCAAGCGGTGTAATACTTTGAACCCAGCAACATTGTTGCCCATTCCGGACGAGAAAGGCATTCAAGAACAGCAAGATTGTTTTCTCCAAAAAGAGGAGGAAACGAAAGGCAGAATAGATCTGAAAGACACACCACTTGTGGATCCGGATGGGATCCTATGGGTGGATGGGTCTTGCTTCAAGCTTCAAAATGGTGAGATGACTGCAGCTTATGCTGTTACTACCTTGCATACGGTAGTAGAGACAACACGCATTGCACAGAATTTAGCCCAAGCAGCTGAATTAATTGTCTTTACAAGAGCATTTTTTTTAGCATTGGGAAAAAGAGTGAACGTTTACACTGATAGCCAATATGCTTTCGGTGTGGCTCATAGTTTTGGTCGATTGTGGAGGGAAAGAGGATTCTTTACTTCACATGGGACTAAAATACAGCATGGTCAGTTGGTGACTGACCTTCTAGAATCACTTGCTCTGCCTACACAAATAGCAATAATCAAGTGTAGTGCTCATAAGAAGATTACTGATGATGTGGGTCGCGGGAATGCTTTTGCAGATGAGGTAGCAAAGGAGACAGCGAGAGATGCTACAAGTCGCATGTGTGTTGCGGGCCCGGCAAGATGGGTCAGAGGAGGAGGAATGTTTGAGGACACAATAGAAAGTGTGAGAATGATTCAAGAAGAGGCTACTGAGAAAGAACTGAGTAAGTGGAGAGAAAGTACGGGAATATTGGACACGACTGGGTGTTGGACGGAATTGTCAGATCAGCGATGGCTGTTACCAGACGCCTATGTACTACCTGTAGTTACTATGGCGCATGGTCCAGCCCACATCAGTGCAAAAGGCATATGTAAGGTTTTGGCTCCAGTATGGCAGAATGAAGGAATTCCTAAATGTGCAGAAAATGTGGTGAAGCATTGCATTGTTTGTTTAATGCATAATCCAGGAAAGGGAACCCCAACTCCAGCAGGTCATTTTGCTCCTCCTACGTACCCTTTCACGGAATTACAAATCGATTATATTCATATGGATCGTTGTAATAACCTCAAGTATGTTCTGGTGGTGGTATGTGCCTTTTCCAGATGGATAGAGGCCTACCCTCTAAAGGACAATACTGCTTTGTCTACTGCCAAAGTTCTTTTGAAGGAGTTTTTCCCGAGATTTGGTTTGCCGCGCATTGTCTGGTCTGACAATGGGAGTGAATTTGTAGGTCAAAGTATGCAGAAAGTGTGTACAGGTCCAAACCACCCTCAGTCAGCAGGATTGGTAGAGTGCTATAATGGCGCTCTCAAGCTTAAATTGGCAAAGATTCAGGCGAGCACAGGTCTCGCTTGGGCTGATGCCCTACCATTGGCACTTCTGTCCACGAGAACTACTGTGCATTCTCGTTTAGGTCTCAGTCCGTATGAGGTCGTTTTTGGGCGCCCAGCAAATGTCTGGGGAGTCCCTCGACCTAAGAAGTATTCTGACATTCCATACCCAATGCTGATTGACAATTTGCATGACCTCACCACTAAATTACGTGTTCTTCATCAACAGGTTCAAAACGCTTTGCCGGAGGCCTCCACAGATCCAGGTCACTCCATCAACCCTGGCGACTGGGTCTGCGTGAAAAACTTTCACCGGAAAAAGAATTTGGAACCTCGTTGGGGCCCACCGCGGCAAGTTTGGCTGACGACATGTACGGCAGTAAAAGTCGTTGGAAAGAAAAACTGGATCCATGGCGTGCACTGTAAGAGGGTACCTTTGCCTTTACCTTTTGACCAATGGATTCGTATGGGCATAGGTGATAGCGAAAGTGAAAGAGTACCTAGATTTGTACCGTTCAGTAGTGCACGCCTGGAACAAACGAACTCTGAGAAAGAAGACAACGACGTGTTACAAGAAGCCGTGCCACTACATTTGCGTTTGAACACAGCGAATCCAGAAGCCTTGTTTAAGGACCAGACGATCCCTAATAAGACTCGATATAATTTACGGTCAAGAGTGATTAAAGACAATTGAACTTTTCTTTTTCCTATTTTTCTGATTATGCTTTTTTTAAAGACATTAATGTTTTTTTCTCACTATCCATCAAGTTGCAGGGTCACAGTAGGAGTCTTAAGCTGTGACCTGAGTAGTGACATAGGTCTGCAGGACTTGCAGTGTCATAGGACAGCTAACAACCACAGCTAAGTGATCTAGGAAGATTGCCGTGAGCAACGCTTTAGAGTGTGGGTGTTAAAGTGGAAATTAATGATCAGACTGTAAATATGAAGAGTAGATTTAAGAAATTGATGGTTAGTCCATGTGGCATACTTTTATGTATTCTGATATGTTTATGTATTTTATTAGCATGTGGAAGTTGGGCTGTTTATGCTATACAGCCATCACCTGTCCCAAACTCTGTCTCTTTATCTCTCTTTACTACTGCCTCTCCACATCGGTTTTATACACTCTCAGAACATGAACAGACTAGGAGAACCGAATATTTCAATAATTCATTTATTCAGTTATTGCATCAGCACCAACTGGTGATGAATACTACTAATTGTTGGGTCTGTGGGCTCATGCCTCATAATACAGAGAGAGGCATGCCGTATTTAGTCTTTCCATTCTCCTATGAAGGTTCCGCTTGGGCTTATTTGGCTATGTTCTCTAACATTTATCAGAATCAGCTACGGTATCCTCCTGATAGTCCATATGGTGGTGGAGCAGACTTCAGTCACAGTTCCTTGATTAAGGGAATAGTGGCTATGGCTAAAATTGCTCAGATCAGTAATATTCCCGTAGATGAGAAAAGAGCATATGATGGATGGAATATAACCCAATATGTTACTAGCCTCACCGATAAGGCTAAGCGAAGGAGCTCCCCGCCAATCTGGACTGTACCTCATCAAGGTAATTTCTGCTTACAAATTAATGGCCAGAATGTTAAAAATCAACAGGAAAAGAGTGTCTGCTCTCATACTTATGTCTATACACCTCAGATTCCCTCACCACTAGTGCCATCACAAGGCACATATTTTATCTGTCACGATAGAGCCTATACATGGCTTCCTACTTATTTCTCAGGAACCTGTTATGTGGCTTTTCTTCTTCCTCCAACATATACTGCTCCTTCAGGTCATTTTAAGAAAAAATATGGTAGGGGAGTTATTTATCAGAAAGACACAGCAGGACTAGAGGGAGGTGACTTTATTAAAGGGTTGCTTCCTTTCTGGGGCCCAATGGCCAATAGCAGAGACATCAGACAATTAGTTCGCGTTGTTGAGGCTACCATAAATGCAACTTCTGGAGCCTTGAGTAATCTGACAGCTGAACTTCAGGCGGATCGTCTTATAACGTTGCAAAATCGGATAGTTTTAGATATTATCCTTGCAGATCGTGGAGGAGTCTGTAAATTGATCGGGTCTAGTTGTTGTGTTTACATTCCTGATAATGCCCCTACAGTATACCAACCTATCTCCAAAGTTACAAATCCTCTCCGAGTCTATACATCAGGACATGGGAGATTGATCTGTGATGGGATGGTTTTGGGGACTACTATCCACACGGGGATGGCAGATACTAACTTTCCTTGGAATGATTTTGGCCATCATTTTCTCTTGTTGTCTCCGTGTACAGTGTGGACCTGCCATCTGTGGTCTTTGTGCCACTATGTGTGTTCCGAAGCCTGTGTCACAGAAAACAGAGAATATTAGAATGATGCTACAGCAACAGCTCGATGACCTCATGGCCATTGACATCAACTCAGATTAGCTTGAGTCCCCGGTGTTTTGCCTAAGTAATGGCAAAAGGAGGGTCTGAGGTTCTACGGTTTCTGACTTCGTCCCGTATCTAGCCGCCATTTTGTGTCTTGCCGCCATTTTGTGTTGCCCTCACTCAGGCAGCATGGCGAACAATGTGTTTTTGCTTTCCCAGCTGCTACGTGTCCTTTCAGTTAAAAAGTAACTCCATTGCCCTTGTCTACGAAACCCGATGTCAGGGTCTGGCTGAGTTTGTTAATCCATGTCTGGCTCGATTGATCCCTGTCTCGGCCGACTATTTGCCTTCTCCTATTCTTTCCTTGTACTATCTTATCCGACTGGCCTTCGCTATTCTCTCCTTGTATTCTCCTATTACACAACTATCCTTTGAGGCACACAAATATATCCTGCCACCTGCAAGAAGGGATTGTTGACGCCATCACTGATTAATTTGTTGGGAGGGGTAGCACACAGGGTCTGAGAGAGGGGCGTATTTGAGACACCTGATAGCTTGTTTTCCAACTTTTCTCATTGGTTCGTTTTGTATGTGTAAGGAGTGAGATGCTGTAAATATGTTGCTATAAAAGACTGTGCGCCATGGATTGAAGTGGCAGTCTCCTGAGAATCCACCTCGTGTGTAACTTCTGGGACAACTGTGCTTAGCTGCAGCTAATAAACCTGGCTTCCACGCTCAACGGAGTGTCTCGTGTCTCTGTTTTATACAAGGCAGGTGAACTCGGGGATTAAGGCGTGCCCTGCACCGCCAGGCCCATAAGGCCCAGTTTTCCAGTCTCTATAACCTAATTTATGGCATTGGTCATATAAAGTCACACATCCCATAATTTTATGGACAAGGTCAGGATTACAGCACCTGTCTGCATGTTCAAGCCTCAGGTCATGTCAGTGCTCAGTATGCACGTGTGCCTTGATGTGGCTTCACACACACAGACAGACACTTAGACATACACCGCACACGTGCGGTCTGTATTTGTGCTTGCCCAGTCATGAGTGAAGATATGCACTCACCCACAGGAGGGAAACATCCATTAGTACGCAGACATTTCTTCACGTAACATTACTACGCATGCATTAGTACGCATGCGATATAACAACGCGTCACCTTTAGTACGTGTCCTGTTACATCGCATGTGTACTAACAAAGCATGCGTAGGGGGCAGACGCCGCTTTTTGAGGTTTGTCACGGCGGCCATTTGTTCCCAGGGTCTGCTGCTACTGAGGACGTAGGAAGCCCACGAGGGAAGATTGAACCACGCATGGAAAGAGGTAAGTGGGGCTGTGTAGGGTTGTGCAGGGTTGTGTACTTGTGTAGAGTTGTACTGTTTTAGGGTGGTGTCGTGCAGAGTAGTGTTTGGGAGTAGGGACTGTTGTGTGGGTGTAGTGTAGAGTAGTGTATTTGGGTGTAGGGTAGTGTAGGGAGTCATGAAGGTAGTGTTATGGGGTTAGTGTAGTGTAGGGTCGTTTTTTAGGGTTTGGGGTAGTGTTGGGATGTCGTGCAGGGTAGTGTTTCAGTGTAGGGACAGGACTGGGGGTAGGGGCAGGGTCTTGCTGGGGGTAGTGTTTAGGTTTAGGGTAGTGTTGTGGGGTTAGTGTGGTGTAGTGTCTGGGGTTGTGCAGAGTAGTGTAGTGTAGGGGGTCATGAAGGGTAGTGTTTCGGAGTAGGCACAGGACTGGGGGTAGGGGCAGGTTCATGCTGGGGGTAGTGTTTTAGGGTTTAGGGTTGCGTTGTGGGGTTAGTGTAGTGTAGGATTTAAGGGTTTAGGGTAGTGTTGTGGGGTTAGTGTAGTGTAGGTTTTAGGGTAGTGTTGGGGTTTGTGCAGGGTAGTGTTTGGGGGTAGGTACAGGACTGGGGCTAGGGTCGTATGGGGGTAGTGTTTTAGGGTTTAGGGTAGTGTTAGTGTAGTGTAGTTTACTGTTTTAGTGTTTAGTGTAGTGTTGGGGGCGTGATGGGTAGGGAATGAGTGTAGAAAGCGGAGTAGGGGATGTGTATGTTAGTGCAGGGGGTAGTGATTTAGGGTTTAGGGTAGTGTAGTGGTGTTTCATTAGTGTAGGGTAGTGTAGTGTTTTAGATGTGTAGGGTAGTGTATTTCTATAGTGTTGTGTTTTACACTTTTAAAAAAAAGAATGACATGTTATTCCGCATACCATTTTTATTACTAGGCAAGCTTTTACTTAGCATACATTAACACTTTCAAAGTAATTGTATGCGAAGTAAAAACTTGCGTAGTAACGGTTATTGCTAAGTAATAACCGCGTAGTAATAGCATGCAAAGAAATGGCATGCGAAATAACATCACATATTCCGCACAGGATGTTGAGATGATGTGGTCTATGGGTCGATAGAGTATACAGCAGTAAGGGCACGCTCAGGAAGAGTTTTAGGCAACTAACCACAATCATTGTGTTGATCACAATCTCGCTCATTGGGCAAAAAGTCAGGTTTCTTATAAGAACTGCAAACTACCTATAAATCATGGGCACAGGTAGAACCTGTGATGTTCATAACCTATTGGACAACACTTTAGCCTTGTTATTCTTGTAATATTTCGTTATGGCTGGCTGCTAACACCTTTATCTCTCTGGAATCGCAAATGTCATCAATTCTTCAAAAAAGTGCTAAAAGAAATACAGAACAAATTAGGATTTTAGGCCATCTCGATTCAAAAATTGTTTTTCACAGGATTTTCATGTTTTGTTATTACCTAGATGGGTGGTACATCAGGGCTTGCAATTTCATGGATGGCTTTATTGTTCCATTTGAATGCCAATTAGGGTTTGGTGATGGGTATCACAAATCCTTTTGTTAGACTGCAGATACGACATGACATGCAACTTGCAATTAATAGCTTTGGATGCTTGTTGTTGCATTTACTTTACTGGCACGAAGGCTTGTTAGTTTCCTATTGGCTTTTTATTAAGGAACTGTGTGCTCTTTGGATGCCTCAGCCTTTCATAAAACCACACTGCTATTAAACAATTGACCTTGTACATTGTTTTTTTTCTGTCATTATAACATGCTGGATTTACAACTTTTCTTGTTCCCAAAGTTAAGACATGCAAAAATTTCGTTTTTTTTTTTAAACAAGTAATAAACGATATTAGACCTTTATCAAAAGTGTTAACTATGCAATAATTTGCAATGCATGACTTTTACGATCATCACTTACACACTGCAATGTTCATCTCCTAATTCGTATTCATAGCAATGTTAATTGTGGTTACAGCTGTCCGAATCGGTCATCGTAATCGCTCATTCGGAAACTGTATCCATTAGAGCTGTATGATTCGACTCCAAACAACTGGTATCCCATTTGGAACCGATTCGGACAGCCAGAAGGGTTTCCGTTGACCGTAATTGGTTGTTCAGAAATGTGTCAAAATCAGTTTGAAACATAGGTTCCGAATCGGATTAGCTGAATCCGAATCCCATTCTGAGCCTTTCCGGACAGAGTAATTGCCCCAAAGCATGATCTTACAACCATAACTATGACCTAACTAAAACTCCACTGGTATATGGCCGAAAAGCCTTGCACCCAACTCCAACGAGGGGTACCCAATCTCCCACTCACCCAACATTGCATGGCCAGCCAAAGGGAGCACCTATCACAATATAAAAGGGGTGTCATTTTAAATAATGTAGGTCTATTGGCAGAAAACAAACTACTCTCTCTCCTGTGGATGGAATCCCTGGGACAGCAATACTTTGGGCTCTGGAGGATGGGGTCCCTGGGCTAAAAGTTGGCTTGGGGAGGTGGGCCCACACATGTCTTCTCTATATCATTATTATAAAAAATATAGATGCGTCAGCCCCCGGTCCCTGCCCAACCTAGTGGTATTAAAAGCAAAATGTTGCAACCACATTTTTCTTTATTTTGGCAGCCAGTTCCCATGAGGCGCGCATTAAATTAAAAAATATTTTTTAAAATTCAGACTGGGGAGGGTCCCCCCTCCAAAAAGATAGTCAGGGTGGGCCCGATTCACAGAATGAACTTAAGACTCAATCCTAAACTTACTACTGTTTTGGTATTCACAGATTGCACTTACTACTTTTGGTATTCACAGAATGAACTTACTACTTTTGGCATTCACAGAATGCACTTACTACTTTTGGTATTCACAGAATGAACTTACTCATTTCGGTATTCACAGAAGTTAGGACTACTAACTTTAGGACTCCTAAATGCCTTCTGTGAATACCAAAAGTCTTAAAATTAGGATTTTTCTCAATTTAGGAGTAGTAAAGTTAGTCCTAACTTTACTACTACTAAATTGAGAAAAATCCTAATTTTAAGACTTTCGGTATTCACAGAAGGCATTTAGGTGTCCTAAAGTTAGTAGTCCTAACTTTACTACTACTAATTGAGAAAAATCGTAATTTTAGGACTTTCGGTATTCACAGAAGGCTTTTAGGAGTCCTAAAGTTAGGAGTCCTAACTTTACTACTACTAAATTGAGAACAATCCTAATTTTAAGACTTTCGGTATTCACAGAAGGCATTTAGGTGTTCTAAAGTTAGTAGTCCTAACTTTACTACTACTATATTGAGAAAAATCGTAATTTTAGGACTTTCGGTATTCACAGAAGGCATTTAGGAGTCCTAAAGTTAGGAGTCCTAACTTTACTACTACTAAATTGAGAAAAATCCTAATTTTAAGACTTTCGGTATTCACAGAAGGCATTTAGGAGTCCTAAAGTTAGTAGTCCTAACTTCTGTGAACACCGAAATGAGTACGCTGATTCTGTGAATACCAAAAGTAGTAAGTGCATTCTGTGAATGCCAAAAGTAGTAAGTTCATTCTGTGAATACCAAAAGTAGTAAATGCAATCTGTGAATACCAAAACAGTAGTAAGTTTAGGATTGAGTCTTAAGTTCATTCTGTGAATCGGGCCCGGTATCCCTCCCCGCCCCCTTATGCCCTTTTTCTAAAACATTTTCAGGACAGGGGAACAAGTCCTCGAGTACTGTAATGGATGAACAACATTTCTTTTCATGTCTTAGCCAGGCAGTCAGAGCGCTCACTTTGAATAAAGCACCATCAGCCAATGAGAAAGCTTGGGTTTTTGAATTTCAGCCCAATAGTCCAGATATTTATAAACTGTGAACCTTAATTTCTCGAAAACTATTTAACACATTGGGCCCGATTCACAGAACTAACTTAAGACAAAATCCTAACTTCTGTGAATACCAAAAGTAGTAAGCTTAGGATTTTGTCTTAAATTACTTCTGTGAATCGGGCCCTTAGACATCAAATCACAAAAGGCACGCTTTCTAACTCCTACTTTATTATTCCGCAATTATGGGTGAATTGTAAAATTACCCTAGTCTACCGTGGTGGACTGTAAAGCATTCTGACACCTTTGGTGTTCTATAAACAGAAAAAAGTAGAATATATAAAGAAATTAGCATGCAGAGGGGACAAAGAGAAGTATTAAAGATTGTGTATGCTACAAAGCTCTCAATAACCAATGTACATTAGTCAAGACAGGAAGTGGTTAGAACGTTTTTGAAGAATGCAAATGATTGAAATAGTGAATTTTCCAAGGTTAGAAGCTGAAACTGGCAATATGCGACTACAAGTATTTTCTGAGCGAGGGGCGAGTGACTATCAGTGAGTGTAGTAGAATTAGTGCAGCTAATAATTCTGTGAATGCAAGCATAATCTGTCCCAAAGTTCCTTCCAATGTGTAGCAGTTTTGGATTACCAGTTGTCCTGTTATCACATCAACTTGTGAAGCCTAGCATTGCCCTCCAAGAATGGAATGAGAGTTTGCATTTTCCAAACTGCACATTTTCTTTTCTTGCAACAATGCTGTTAATTGGCTCAAATACCTTGTTGGAGTATATCCAGAAAGAGCCATATTTAAGAGGTGTGTAAACTCACAAATTACATGGACACATTTTATTTCATTATATGTAGAGGGTTGAGGTGGAATGGATGGATGGTGCGTCACAGTGTTTTTTCTGCATCGAATTAAGATGAATGTCGGGTAGCCAACATACAGAAGATATTTAGGTGAGGACACACATTCATGTGCTGGCCCCTACGTTGTCAGTGCTCACTAGCACCGGGTGCTGAGTGGTGCACTTAGACTAAGCCCAACTGACCGGAGGCCATTTTGGGCATGCCCAAGCTCTGAAAGGCCACACCCATCTCACCGCGGGGCTCGTTATGCATGTACCTTGCAGGGGTGGGTCCTCAAGTTTCGTTATGCCACTGGAGGAAGCTGATAGCACTACAGGTTATCTGTGCTAGACAAGTAATGCGCTTTGCATAGGGACGTGCTCAGTTCTGTGTGATGTTGTCGTTCAGCATGCAAACTGTCCAGGAACTGCCTAAAACTAAGGTGTGACATAACACTGCAAGGATTGTACTTAGAACTTCCTTGAAGAGTGACAGGTATCTGAGATTGCACTGTCAGGCATGGTGGAATCACCTAATTTGACGTACATGGAGATTTAGGGGCAGTTCTGAATTGTTTTGTTTGATCGAACAGCCCACAGAAGTTAATGCGGGCACAGGAGGTTTGCTAGGTGGGTCAATAAATAGGAATAGTTTATCAAAAATAGTTGGTTGTGGGACAACCACCACAAGGGTTCAGGTATTAACATTTGATTCTAAATTACAGAATTTAGGCAGCAACTCCCAGTGGAGATGATACCTCATCCTATATCCTATATCCTGGAACAGAAGTTCTTGAGCTCTTTTTACTTCTCCTTTCATCTGGTTTTCTTGCCCACTTTTCACTACATTCCTAGTACCGGCTTAAAATGTGGTTACACAAGGCTTGTCTAGGGAGCTGGTGGAGTGGGCAGCTAAGTATCTCAGAGGATAAAAAACACAGGTTAGTGCCCGAGTCTCAACAATCAGAAAGTGTGGTAAGTGGGCCAGGTGATCAAACTAGATTAGTTTAATAAAACAGAAACATTGTGTTAATAATATTGTTTACAAAAATATCGATTTCCTATCCGTATCATGGTAAGTACAATTTTTTTTAAATAATGTATATAGTGTCACACTAATATCATTACAAAGCATAGAACATTTTTGTTTCTTAATATATATACATATATCGTTTAAATTAGTACATCTTAAATATTTTAGTATCTACCAGTAATATAATATAAATTAAATACATGTTACTAATATTTAATCCTATATATACTTATATGAAAACACATACATATATTTAAAGTAACACAATTATGAAAAATATCTTTTACATTTATATATATATTATATATATATATTTTTGTTTAAATAATTAAAGTTAGTACTATAAAAAGCACTATATGTATACACACACACATATAAAGAGAGAGAGAGATTTATTTATTGATCGTATTGGTTCAGATTGGGTGAAAATGGTGCTCTCAATGTCAGCTGTGCATTTCTCCCTTGACAGAAACATGCCGGTAAAAATTTCCAAAGCTTGGCGCGGCAGCACCAGAATGAGGAGCGCACTTACAGGAAAAGTTGCTTTGCTTTTTATTCGGTGAGCACCCAATATATCTACATATTGCAAAAAACATAAAAAAGATGCAATTCAATTCCAAAACATTAAATAAATTGCCAAACAAATAAAAATTTAAAAATTAAATAAACAAAAATCACATTAACAAAAATTATATAAATTTGAAAATAAATAAAAATATAAACAACTATGTAAAATTATGAACAAATATTTAAAATTATATATTTAACCAATATTAGGAAATATTTTGGAGTCTGGGAATATCAGATATACTATCCCCACTCCAGTTTAGGCAACAGTAGGAAAAACGCTGGACTTTGAGGGGTTAAAGTTACTATTCTCACTCCAGTATATGCAACAGTAGGGAAAGCATTGGACTTATTTAATTATTCCTTAATTAACTTTCCATCCTACACCACTACAAACCTAGCAATCCACACCTAAAATATAATGAAAATGAATGGGTATAAAACAATTAAAACAATTGATAAACAATTACATAATTAATTAACAATAGTTAATTGTTTATTACTTAATTAACTTCCTACCTGTAGTATAATAGAAGAACGCTCCAAGCTAGGTGGATTTCCATGTAGGTTTATTGAGTAACAGGATACATAGTAGAATGAGTAATCCTTAAGACAGAGAGTAATCAAGAAGGTAAGTAAACTCCCAAGTAAGAGGGAAGGCATGAGCCCCACCAGGAGCAGCCTTCCTGCTGCTCAGCCCATCCACCAACTGATGCATACATGCAAACATTTCAAACACCAACATTCTATCAAGCAGTCATTCTGGCTGAGCAGCAGGATACCAGATATCTACCTTCTTTAAAACGGAAAAGAAGGAAGTTTAAAAAGGCAGCAAGAAAATGAGAGGATAGAAAACTGTAAAATGGCATGGAAATTAAAGATGGAAAAAGCAAGCAAAAGAAGTACAATGGGCAGGAAGAGACAGGAAAGACAAGTACAAACAACTCATTCGCCATCTTCCTTTCCACCAGAATCACAACACACACACCCATACCACAGAAAAAAAGAAACCAAGTACTAAGATCATGTAAGCTGGCCAGGCAAACATGAGGAAAGTACAGGGTGCCAGCAAGAAGTTGAAGAAGTGAAACAACCAAAGAAGTAAAGAGAAAAGAGAAAAAGTGGAAGACAGCCGTAGACGGTACGAGGAAAAAAAGGCAGCCCTACACAGAAATAGGAACATGGGGAAATGTCCCCAGAAACATAGCAAATAACGTGGTGTGGAGCTCACAGAAATAGGAAAGGAAAGAAAAAGAAGAGACAAGCTACACCAGAAAACTTCTGCCAAGAAGGGTTGGGGTGGTAAGTGTGGGAGAATACCACACAGTACAATGCAATAACAATGCAATAACTGCAAAACTACCCCAAACAAGAGCTGGGATACAAGGGGTAGGAGAGACCCACACAGCACAATGTACACATGTAAAATGCAGAAAAGTGGAATACCCCAAAAACAGGTTGGAGTGAAATGTATGGCGAAAGACCATACAGCACATAGATATTTTTAAAAAATGCAGTACTTCCCCCAGCACTAGCTGGGGTGGAACATGTGAAATAAAGAACACAGCACAATGTAAAACCCAGAAATTGCCGCACTTCCCCAGGACTAGCTGGGTGGAACGTGTGGAGAAAAGCACACGGCACAAAGCAAAGGGTAGAAAAGGGAAATTAATTTGGCAAATAGCTCAATGAATTGCTTCAAATGGTACGCTGCTAAGTTGCAGGAAAAAATAAAATAATCGTGAGTGCAGTACATAACTCCTTGCATAAAATCATAGTAGAAAATCCTTTCTGAAAATCCAGCAAAGAAGCACTAAAGGAATAAAATGGAAAGTGCAGAAATACAAATTATGTAAAGAAAGGTTCCCAATAAAAGAAACAACAGCAAGTAAGAGAAAGAGCAGATATGATGTCATTTAAGTGACCGCTCACATAAAGTATGACAGTGCCCCAAAATAATAAAATAAAATAAAAGTAGTCAATGTGGTCTGCAGTAAAGGAAAAGCATGCTGAAGCGTGAAGAACATGTAGAAAGTAAAAACAGTACCTTGGTTGAAGATTCACCCTCTCAAAACTGCAAATGTCCAGCATCTCTCCAAAGTTTTAGCAGGTAGTGGATAAATAACTATAAACTCCATAAATTATCCATTAAAGCATGGGTAGATAAAAAAGGGCGAGTTTGATGGTGATGAAGAAGTCTTGAAATACCTTTAAAGACAAGTGCAAACCGTGGTTAGCAGAAAACACTCCAAAAACGAATGAAGTGTAAGGAGCCACAGCGACGTTAATCTTCCCGATGAAATCTTCAGTGAACTTCACTTAAAAACGTGGTTGGCAGATCATGCATAAAGCATGTTGGAAGCTGCAAATGACAGAGAGAGTACAATCCCAAGATGGCGGGATGCATTGGTAACGCTGTGCCGGATGTCTCCCGGCATCACCGTGCACCAAAGCATGCGTGTCAACAGGAAACCAGGAGGACACATCACAGAAGATCCAAAGTAGGGGAGGCGCTATTGACCTACTCCTTGTTGCTGCCTGCCCTGTTCTTTCCGTTAGTTTCTGCCTTCTGTTTTACCGCGGGGACTGCTGCTCTTTTCCTGCGGGGCCCGCTGCTCCTTTCCGGCGGCCGAGGACCTCCACTGCCAGTGCCCATATCGCCACGCTAGGGGGAACTACGACACCCAGAATCCCCAGCGGCGCAACTCATCACGGATCTGCGCCAGGTTGCGCTTGAAAATCAACAAGGCCCCACGCAACGCGGGACGCGCGCGGGCGTGCCTTGGTGCTGCCCGGGCAAAGCCCGGGCCAAGGGTGGGCCCATTCGTGCCCGTCAGCGACTGGCAAAGGCTGGGCTGGGCCACTCCCCTAACTTTGTTATCAAGATCTGAAGTAAGCAGAATAATTATTTATGACTCCGGACCTAAGGGAACATAGTTAATATTTTCCTGTTAGCTCGAGTAGGAGGCTAATTGTTGGATAATTGTCTTCGATAAAGCTGTGCCATGTAGTGGTCTATTGTTGGCAATCAAGTTCTGTATAATTAAGAAAAGTGATAACTTAGGCTATGAGCAAGACCGCACGAAAAGGGGGCAATGGGGTAGGTGTTGTGGGGACCATAGATGCCTTTCTCTCTAGGTCTGAGTCTGTGTTAATACATGAGATCCAGCTCACAGAGCTATCTCTAGAACCACCAAACCCACTTCTACCACAAGTCCACCCATTAGAGCCCAATGTAGTTGTAGCTATGAGTCATAGAACATCACAGAGTATTGTATCCAACCCACAGCAGGGTACCTCTGAACCACTAACATCGGACAATTCTTTATGCTCAACACCACCTCCCTCTCCGCCATCGACCCGCACTAGGCAACCGAAGGTCATGCTAATGCCCAAAGGCAAAGATCAGCCAAAGAAGAGAAAAGCGCGTAGCGCACCTAAAACAAGCCAACAGACTGCTAAGCAGGCTAAGAATAGGAATGTCACACATGAGCAGGGAGGGCCTGCGGTTATGTCCTTAGCCTCAGATAGTCATAAGGGGGGTGGGAATAGCTTTAGTTCGCCAGCGGGAGTGCTAGGCTTTAATTATTTCGAGGTGACACCGGACTCTCTAAAGCAGTTAGAAGAGAGGATATCAGTATTAATTAATCCTGGTTTGGTGAAACTTGATGCAATTGCACAAAGGTTAAGTACACTAGAGAAGCATTCATTTTAAGATCCACTCACCATGCCCAGAATTAGACAAGAATCTGAGCCTAATGATAGAGAATTAAGATTACCACCTAGTTCCTAGGGTAGCGGGCTGGCAAGTTTTCCTTCAATCCCTATGGCTATGCCACAGAGTCATGCAATATCGTCCGATCTAAATGGCAGTGCAGGGTCCCAGGGACCTACAGATCGAATACCGGGCTGTAGAAATGAGCTGCCTCTGGGAGCATCATTACATCTCCCACCTGAGGCGACACCGTATACGATAATCTTAGCAAACGTACCGAAACTCCCACATAACGAACAGGAGCAATGGCCCTCTCTTAAGAATAAGGCACTCCACTTCCTGAACAGCAAAACAGGGCTTGGAAACCATCTCTTTCGGGAATTTAAGATGGTTAGAAGGGTAGCCTGGGTTGGTAATTCTGCTAAAGATTTAGATGGTGACTGTGTTGTGCTTAGTTTCAGGTCACCAAATATGGTCAGGTTTATACTGGGTCAGGTAACTTTTTTCAGGCCAAGCAATGAGGGCATTAAAGTTTTTCCGCTGGGCTTCTTCTATCGACCTGATGTTTATCACCGACTAAGAAGCAATAGGCCAATAAGTAACTGGTCAGGAAATACTAATAGTACAATCGTGGTGTCTAATCGATTTGATGCGCTTAGCACATTAGATGCCAATGATTGACTGCCCCTTTCAATAGACCTTAAGACTCCAGGAGCGGGCATGTCACAAGGGCATGGTGATGTTGAAAGACTAAGTTCCAATCATAGTGAGGAGATTACTGATCTACTGCTCACCAGCCAACATGAATGTAACAGCGTTATTAACAGCATCGGCAACAGGGTAGACCATATAGGGACTAGTAGGTCCCATTTCATGCCGAGGTCAGGTGTTAGCCCAGTATTAGGTCCAATGATTTCTAATGTTATTTCTAGAGCTAGTGGATCCCAGTCATGTGTCCACCCCAGTCCTGGTCTTACAGTACAATCCCTGGTCTCCTGGAATATCGCAGGGCTGAAGAACAAATTAAAGTCCTTAGATTGGCTGACATTCATAGACAAACATGATGTTTTATTATTCCAGGAAACCTGGCAAACGGAACCTCAGTATAGACTAGGCTACCTAAATTATTATAACCAAGCCACTCCGAGTACGAGGGGCAGACCAATGGGAGGGCTGACTATATGGGTTAGACAGGATGACAGCTACCAAGTTAGCCAGCTGGACTCCAAGAGCAGCGACATTTTAATAATCAAAATTGTAAGCCCTAATTCCAAGGATCTCTACTTTTTTAATATCAATGCAAGGGGGAAGCCTGGGGGTAAAGCCTCTGAGACTATTACATTGCTAGATCCATATCTTGATCTATATAATGGTAAGGGAATTACACTGGTAGCAGGAGACTTTAACTGTTGCTTCGAACCGCTAGAAAACAATGATATTGAACTTACATTGGAGGAAGATCTTGCTTGGGATATTCCGCAATTGACTATACCTCCAATTAAAAATTGGTCTGAAACTGCATTATAGCTTAAAGTCCTATATCTAGAACAAGGGCTTCCGGCGGCAAATGGAAGAACTAAGTCAGATAAGCAGGCGATCCCACTTTTAGTAATGGGATAAGTAGCAGTCGCATAGACTATCAGCCTGATTCATGTAGGTAAATTGCACTCGCAAAGGGCCAGATTCTCAGAATCTGGCCCTTAGCGAGTGCGATTTTTGCAATTGGTATTCATGATACCAAATGCAAAAATCGCTATGTAAGAATTCGCATATTTGCGTGGAATGGCATTTAAGGAATCTCTAATAGAGATTCCTCAAATGCTATTCATGACACACAACAAAATTGCGATTTTGGACCTTTGGGGCCGCTATTTACCGACAGGTCAGACCTGTCGGTAAATAGCAAAAACTCAGAAAAATGCTTTTAAAAGCATCATTCAAAGTTGCATGTAGCACACACACATGTCCTTTGGACATGTGTGTGCGCAACACCTGTCCAAAAGTGCATTTTAGGGGTGCTACAGGGCGTCCTTTGGACACCCCTGGCACCCTTAAAATCGCTATCTCAGTTGCGAGTAGCAAATTGCTACTCGCAAATCCCCATTCATTCCAATGGGCCTCTTGGCCCATAGGAATGATTGGGGAGTATTTGCGAGTAGCAAATTGCTACTCGCAAATAAAGAACATGTAGGAATCGCTATTTAAGTAGCAATTCCTACATGAATGCCGTTTTGCGTGTCCTCAATAGCGATTCGCTATGATTCGCTATTAGGGACACGCAAAACGGCATGTACATGAATCAGGCTGATAATCCTTTTCAATAAAGAGAATTGGTCCTCTATTAAGGACATGGTTGTCCAATAACGTGTGGAAAGTGATCATAATCCGCTTATTCTATCCGCTGAGTTGATTGGAAGTAAATTGTCAGAACCTAGTACCGACATAATTGATATTTATCTTACAAACGACACCAGGAGGGTAAAATGGTCAGACTGCCTCCTTAAAGAGGACCATATAGCAGCAATGAGTGGGATGGTAGCAGACGCGACTAAAGAGCTCCAGAAATGTGTCACTGAGCAGGACATGATGTCAAATGTTATTCCAATTCACACTAATCTTTTTAATTAGTTTAGGGCTTTTTTTTTATTAAAGAGGTACATAAATCAAAACATAGGCCTAAAGTTATGGAGGAAATATGGTATAACAAATCTTCTAGGACTGCCTACAAAGATTTGGCGATGGCAATAAGATCTAAAGAGAGGGACGGTATTCAAAACGTAAGGGCGATGTACAAGAAAGTGCAATATGAAGCAAAGCGGGCTTGGTATGAACAGTACTGAACGGAGTTGTATCACGCTAGCAGAGATAGGAACATGGGTGTATTTTGGGATTTGGTGAAATGGGGGAAGGGGCGCCCTAGGGACCAACCAAAAAACTATGTTCCCCCAGATTTGTGGGTCTCACACTTTACGACTTAGTTTGCCAGGCCGTCTTTTGAAGAGGTGCCGTGTTTTGACACCCTGAATATTCTCCTAGATATCATTCCATTACATTTTAGTTTAAATGAGGTTGACAGAACACTCAATTTGGTCTCAAAGGGTAGAGCGCCCGGGCTGGACAGTGTTCCTGCTGACCTGTTTATACAAGAGAGTATGGGCACCCTACATCCAGTCCCTCGCAAATGCTATTGAAAAAGGTTCTCCCATACCAGATACTTGGAAGGGTGCTGAGATTATCCCGATTTTTAAGAAGGGAGATCGTTCGGATCCAGCCAACTAAAGGCCTATAAGTTTGATAGACTGCATCCAGAAGGTGATAGCCTGGCTCGTGTTGTCGAGGATCAAAGCCTGGATTGAGGAGGAAGATATTCTGTCCCCCTTCCAGGCCGGGTTCCATTCACACACGAGCACTATAGATCAGGATTTTAGATTTGTTTTAATTTACTGCCGGGTGGTAATCCTTAGAGGTGGCACTCTGTTCGCGGCATTTGTCGACCTTAAGTCGGCATTTGACTTGGTACCGCGCTCCAAGATGTGGAGTGTCTTTTTAGAACAAGGTATGCCACTGGATGTACTGGCTTTTTTTATCGAACTCCATGAAGCAAATTTTGCCCAAGTCCGGTGGGGACAGCAAGGCAAAGTTACAGACAGGTTTCCGATCCTTAGAGGGGCTCGGCAAGGGTGCGTTCGGGCCCCAACACTGTTTTCTTTATATATTAACAGGGTTATCCAGTATTTTAAGAACCACCCTACAGATTTTCCCAAATTGGATGGAAACCCGATCCCCCTGCTAATGTTTGCAGACGACACTTTGTTAATATCAAAAACGCAGCAAGGCCTACAGAAGGCTATTGGGCATTTTGAAGAGTTCTGCAAGGATTACGATCTTATCAATGTGACCAAGACTAAGTTCATGGTCATGCACACTGTTCATGAATGGTGAACAGTTAGAACAGACCCAACTTTTTTCCTACCTTGGTATTGCATTGGGATCCAAGTTAGAATGGAAACCTCACATCAATCAGCTGGCCACCAAACATGCCCAGTTAGCAGGTGCTCTAATGAAGGAATTGCGTCTCTCAGCCACCAAATCTATCGCCCCAGCTTTAAAAATTTATAGCACCAAATTAAGCGCATCCATACTATACGGGGCAGAATTATGGGGGTTTGGAGATTTAGCGCAACTCACGAGCTCTCAAAACAAGTTTGTGAGGGGATTAGTTGGTCTTCCTCCATCTACGCCACTTTTGCCCCTCTTCTATGATTTGGGTTGCCAACGATTAGAGGATGTGGCACGCTTTAGACCTGTGGCCTACTGGAGGAGACTCTGGGTTACACCAAAACTCTCCCAGTATGCGCAGGCACTCCTCGAAGTCTGAGACGCAGATACAGCCAATAGAATCTCATGGTTGAGAGAGGTTAAGGCTGTCTACACTGCCATGGGTCTGAGCTCATTGTGGGAGAATCCTACCGTTAATTCTTTTCCGCCGCGTAAAGCTTTCAGGGAGTTATGTTGGTCAATAGTGTCATTGCGAAATTTTAGAACTTGTATTGGTCCATCAATTACAAGAAACTTTCTTGAGCTTAAGCAAGAATCTGTATATGAGGGCTATTGGGACATTATAACACTTCCCAAAGACAGTTAACGGTACCACCAATATAGGGTGGGTACCCTTCCGGTCAATTCATTTACCGGCAAATGGCAAGCAAAGAATAATACATCTTGTCCATTTTGTCTGTCTCAGCCGGAAAGTATACCCCATGTCTTGTTTATTTGCCCATAGTACAAACATCCCCGGCACAAGTGGCTGAAGCCCATCTGTTTGCTGAAGGGTATTACTACTGGGGCAGAGGCATTAAGGATTCTCCAAACTGGCTGTTCAGAATGTACTGTAATTGCTGCCGCAAAATTCTTACACTGGATGTGGGCAATTCGGAGGAGAAAGCTACACCACAATTCAAACTGTTTTTATTAATTGTAGTGTATTATCAATTCTGTGATGCCAATTGTTTTTCTTGACCTCAGGATCTTTTTATATGTTTAACTTATTATATAGGCTTCTTTTATCTGTTTTATGAGTAATTTATTAATTATTGTATGGATTAACTTGAAGACTTAATTATGTGTTAGCGATGCCCTGTCACTTGATAATGCACTGTTTATGATCTTTCTCTTTTTAATATGAACAGATTTTTTAAACTTGTATAGTCTTTTATGATATGTTTATCGAAATAAAGACTTTTTTTAATTGAATTGAATTGATCCAAAGTAAACATCGCTGAAAACAGGTATGTTTGCGCGTGCTGGAAGTGTGCGCGCTGTAAGCAGCTCGTGCCATATTTTGAAAGTTGCAAAGCAGTTTAACTGCCAACATGGATGCACATAAACTCGACAGCATTTGGCATGAAAAACAGCAGTAAAACCAAGCAGTCACAGTCAATGATTAGCAGTATATGCGACACAATTGACAGGCATAAGCAGACTGCACACTTCCAGATAAGGCTCGGAGAGCATCAGCGGTAAAACATTACTCTTGCCACAAAGCTTGCAGCATGACAGTAAGCAGCACAAAATACCATAGGGGCTCACACAGCACAGTGTGATGGATAAAAAAATCATGACCCAAAAACAGCTTGTGGAGACTGGCACAAAATGAATAGGGGCTCTGTAGCATTTAAAACAGGCACAGCGAGGACTGGAAACACGGGTTGGGTCACAGCAAGTAGAATCCAACAGTGAGGGATGTAGAAACAGTAGCAGAAACTGGCAGATTAAAGTTGGGGCGACCAGTGGAAGGTCTCTGTTGGGGCTCGGGGTACCAGTGTAATTTTAAAAGCGTAGAATAATTTTAAGGAAAATTCCTTTACCTTGAGCGTGGGGTGGCAGCTTCCTCAGGCTGATGAAGTTCAGCACTCCTGGTACCAAAATGTAGTATAATAGAAGAACGCTCCAAGCCAGGTGGATTTTCCATGTAGGTTTATTGAGTAACATGATACATAGTAGAATGAGTAATCCTTAAGTCAGAGAGTAATCAAGAAGGTAAGTAAAATCCCAAGTAAGAGGGAAGGCATGAGCCCCACCAGGAGCAGCGTCCCTGTTGCTCAGCCCATCCACTGATTCACGCACTCAAACATTCGAAACACCAACATTCTATCAAGCAGTCATTCTGGCTGAGCAGCAGGATACCACACTACCGTACAATCCTACAAACACAGTGGCCCACACATAAAATATAACTAAAATATATAAGTTTTACACAATTTACATAATTATTAATCAAGTAAATATTTGGTGATACATTAATAATAATATTTTTCCCCACTAAGCACTCCTACAAACCTAGCAACCCACAACTAAAATACAGCTAAATATTACATCATTAATATTCAATTTAATAATTAATAATACATTCTTAATGAATTACTTAAAGAACTTTCCACCCTATGCCCTTACAAACCAGACAGCCTGCACCTAAATTATAACTAAAATATGACTATTACACAATGTACATAATTAATAATGAATTCAATATTGAATAATACATGATACATTAATTGTTACCTAATTAACATACCATCCTATACCCCCACAAATGTAGCAACACCCTCCTAAAATATGTCTGACAAATCAATATTACATAATATACATAATGAATATTAATCATTTACTTTCTCAAAGTAATACTTAATTCAAAATTAATTACCATTTAATTAACTTCCGACCCTATCCCCCAACAAACCCAACAACCCGCTACAACACTATAAATGACTATTAACAATTACATAATTGTACCTCACTTGATATTACAAACTGTATTTGAAAAAACAGAATAACAATTATACAAACTGTCGTTGTATAAAAGTAGGTTCCAAGTAAGTCGTAGGAATGTAGATGGTAAGTTAGATGGTAAATAGTAACCCCACCAGGACCAGCCTCCCTACTCAGCCTGCAATCTTCAACTGCCACACACCAGATCTCCAAGCAACCCCTGCATTCATGACATCATCAAACATTCTACACTCGACCAGGTTGAACAAGAAAGAAGTGTCAGAGAAAGAAAGAAGATGAGAAACAACATTACAATATATCCTCTCTCTTTACACCAACAAAAGAGCAATAAATGAAGAAAAGCAAAGGTGTAAATGCAAAGATGTAAACAACAATATAGAAATAGGGTGGAGAGAGTAACATGGCATAAAGTGGACAGGCACCACAAAATGTAAAACATAGGAAACACATACACTCATCCTCTATTGTCACAAAGAAAAGGCACAAATAATAAAAACATATGCCAAGAAAAACCCTAAAATCCAAGTGAAGGAAAAATGGTGCTAAAAAGCACACCACATATCATATTGTACATACCCCTTGAAATAACAGAAAAGGCAACATAAGTACGCACAAAAACACTTCAGTGAACAGAAATGCAAGACCAGAGAACTCTATGGTAATCACGAAAGCAAGAACAAATATTGGAAGCAACACACGTACAATACTCATACACCTGATGACTCAGGCAATCCCACAGTCTGTACATTTGATCCCATCACCCGCAAAACACAAAACAACTTGTAGAAATGAACAAGTGTGGTAAATATGTCTTTCTTTTCTTTTTGTTGTAGTTCTTTATTATCTTAGGTCACTATGTATTTTACTTTGTAAAGAATGCTTTTACATCACTTAGAATGTTTTGTATGTAATGTGGAATGTGTTGGTGAGGAGCTCGGGATCGTTTGTCAGAGAAGCGGTTGGAGCTGATCTGACAAGATGCCTGAGCTTGTACGCCAGTGGGTCATTTACACTTATGAAATAAAATAAGTATTTAACTTCATTCGACTCCTCTGCTCTTTACAATGGCGACAAGGTGTTTGAATTATTAACTTAACGACCCACTGTGTGCTACAAGCAAATTTCTGCCATCTTCTGGGAAAATTTAAAGAAGATCTTCTGAAACTTACTTTGCTGTGGCTGGTTTGGCGTATTTTAAATTTTTCTATGCTGTATCGGCTTCGTGATATCCAGGTACTGTTGAATTTATTTAACTTCTGGGAAGAGACCGTTAATTACAAGTGAACCTGCTCGCGCGCTCAGTCATTGTGTGCCTTGAGCATTTCACGCGCAGCTACTGTGCCGTAATCCTCTTAGCTGCAGTTGCTAAGGAATCTCTGGACCGCATCTACAAAGCTTAGAATGCATCGTTAGGCTTTAGACGTTTGTGGAAGCACGCAACGTCGCGGCCATATGTATTTTGGTCCGAAGCCCGTCAGCTGATTTATATGCTCTTAATACTGAAATTGAGTTACAAGCGCGTAAATTGAATTTGAAGCTGGGTTATAATTGCGTACATAACGAGCTGATTACGAGCTCATACAGTTCCTTGGAATTTGCGGATTCAGAGTTTTGCACACTACCTATTTATGCGCAAATTGAAATTGAAGCTGAGTACCGTTGCGCATATAATGAGCTGATTCACGAGTTCACACAGTTCTTTCGAATTTGCGGATTCAGTGATACGCACACTACCTATTTACTAATTAATTTAATAAACAGTAATATGCACACTTATTCATGGTGAAGTGAATGTTACTTTTCTTCTTATCACATCATCTACTACAGTAATTTATTTTTCAATTTTATCTGCTACAGTGATATGCACACTTGCTTATTTTAAGTGCATTTTACATCTTCTCTACAACTGGGATTTGCATATTTACAGATTTAAGTGTATATTAGTTACTCTTCATTTGTTTATATTGTTTATTATTTTTAATACTATGGCATCTTCTCAAATTTTTAATCAACCCACTATATTTTTGCACATTCCTGGAAAACCAACATTGCGATGGAAAAAGTGATTGGAAACATTTGAGAATTATATTGTAGCCATCAATGGAACTGAATTTTCAGCGGAAAGGAAAAAAGCAATTTTATTTAGTTACCTTGGAACAGCTGCCATAGAAATTTGTAAGAATCTTGTGCCTATAGCGTCACCAAGTGGAGGAGGTGAAGGTTGGAATGTGTTTAAAGAAGCTGTAGCAAGACCTGAAAAACATTTCAAAGATGACCCGAATGTAATGATTGAAAGGCATGCCTTTCATAAAAGAAAACAGTTATCTGATGAATCTGTTGAAGATTACGTGGCAGCCTTAAGAGTTTTAGCTGCCAATTGTGAATTTGGAGCTTATGTTGATCTTTCAATCAGAGATCAATTTGTATTTAATTGCGCATCAAAAAAAAGACTTCTTGCATGTCGTAATCCCACTTTAGCTGAGGTCATAGATCTAGCTAAGGGTATTGAGAGGTCTATTGAGTCTTCTAAAATTGTTGCTGCGGAAGATGTTAAAAGTACTAATAATTCTTCTGTTTGTGCTGTTCAAACTCATAACAAGAGTAGTTTTAAAACAGGGAGAGATTTCAATTTAAGTTGCTTTAGGTGTGGTTCTAAAACACATTTGGCAAACTCAGTTTATTGTCCTGCTCTAAAAAAACAAGTGTACCAAATGTTGGAAGGTCGGCATTTCTCTTCGGTTTGTAAAACTCCAAGAAAAAGTTCTAATTCTAACTCTACTGTTAATAGTATTTCAAATGTTGAACATGGTATGCAAAAATTACTTCTCACAATTTATGATGATTCATTTAATGATTCTATAATAATATCACGCTTCCTTTAAAAGCTCCTTTAGGAACTTTTCATGTTGGTAATATTGCTTTTGAGACTATGGCTGACTCTGGATCGCCAGTGACCATTTTATCTGATGTTTTCTTTAATGAAAATTGGAAAGTAGTTAATCTCACAGTTTTAGACATTAATCCCAAAGCTTTTGGCAATTTTGACATCAAGATGTTAGTCTTTTTTGAAGATTCTTTGAAATTTGTGGATCGTATGATTTTTACTAAAATTTATGTGGCTATTAATGGAAAAAATATTGTTGGATGGTATGATTTGGGCAAATTAGGAGTAATTTTATGCCCAGGTTCTGATCATCCTATTCAATTGAGAAACATTTCTATTGACAATATTTCTTTGGAGAAACCTTCTTTAACTTGTATTCTCCATAGCTACGAGAAAGGTTTTGAACATACAGTGGGGGAGGTTAAAGGATATTCACACAAAATAAAAGAAGGGAGCAATACCTGTTCAACATAAAGTGCGTATGGTGCCTTTGGAGGTGAGAGATAAACTTAAATCACATCCTAATGATCTTTGTTCTGAAGGTATCATAGAGCCTACTGACAGTTCCGAATGGGTTTCTGCAATTGTTATCGCTCTTAAAAAAATCAAGATATCAGATTATGTGTGGATCTCAGATCCCTTAACAAGAAAATTGTTGTAGAAACATATCCTTTACCAAGAATTCAAGAGATGCTGGCTACTGTTAATGGTGCAAATTTTTTCTTAATTATTGATTTAAAATCTGCCTATCATCAGGTAACCCTTGAGAAATCCTCGAAAGATCTCACAGCGTTTATTACTCCATTTGGTTTGTACAGATTTTTTTGGATGCCATTCGGACTGGCATCAGCGGCCAGTGTTTTCCAAAAGTTAATTGAGAGTTTAATCCATGATTTAAAAGAGGTGCAGTCTTTCCAAGATGATATTTTGGTATTTGCTAAAACTGGTGAGGAGCATAATTCAATCTTGGATAGAGTTTTAAAAACTTTGGATGACAAAGGCATGACTGTCAGTAAAGAGAAGTGTACATTTTTGGTCAATGAAATTAATTATTTAGGTCACAAAATTACTCCTGATGGCATCTTTCCTAAAGAGGATATTGTTAATACTTTAGAATGGGCTGGTAAACCACAGGATAAAGATTCCTTACGCTCATTTCTTGGTTTAGATGAGTAATACACCAAGTTTGTCAAGGGCTATGCTCTTGTTGTTGAGCCACTAAGACAACTACTCAAAAAAGGCTCAAAATATTTGTGGACTAGTGTCCATGATGAAGCTTTTAGCAATGTGATTAAACTTATTGCTAAAGCACCTGGACTTAGCACTTTTGACCCTCAGGGAAAATCTTTTGTGACCGTAGATGCTAGTACCGTGGGTTCAGGTGCAGTTTTCGCGCAAATTGTTGAGGGAAAGGAAAGGGCGATTTCTTTTATTTCTAGAAGCATCAGAGGTGCAGAAGTACACTACAGTACTATTGAAAAGGAAGCTCTGGCTTGTGTGTGGGCTGTAGAAAAGTTGAAGAATTTTTTGTGGGGAAGACCTTTTGTTTTAGTTACAGATCACAAACCTCTGGCTTACATGATGGATGGGGTTAGAAGTGGAAAAGCCTCCTCTAGATTAGTCAGATTAATTGCTAGATTACAGGAATTTAACTTTGAGATCTAACACATTCCTGGTGGAAAGAATTTTACAGCAGACTGTCTGTCCGGACTACCACCTGTTAATGAATCTAATGATGAAGTTCTAGATCTACATGAATGTGTTGTAGCTTCAATTGATGCAGTTGATTCTTGCAATTTTGCTATTTCTGAGATGGAATGGAATCATCATGCTACCAATGATAATGCTTTGACTAAAGTTAAGCAATTTGTAATCAATAGATGGCCTTCAGTTAAGAATTTAAAATTACCCCTCAGCTCAGAAGTTTTGCACAAATTGCTGAGGAACTGAGTGTTGAAAATGACATGTTGTTGAGGCAAGATCTATTTGTACCACCAGCTAATCTCAGAGACAAACTCATCAATCTAGCCCATTCTGGACATTCCGGTATGTCTGGAACAAAACAATTATTTAAAAATCATTATTGGTGGCCTGGAATGGAAGCATCTGTTGAAAGATTTATAGATAATTGTTCAGTGTTGTGCATTAAATCAGATAAACACTGGAAAGTTTCCACTGAACCCTTGTCAATCGGAGATTCCCATGTAGGTCCTTGGGAAAAACTTTCTATTGATTTTTCTGGAATTTATGAATGTTTGGGCAGAGAAAAAAGGTTTTTAATTGTTCTAATTGATGATTTTTCAAAATGGTTGTACTACTCTTTTGT
Source organism: Lissotriton vulgaris (assembly GCF_964263255.1). Taxonomy (NCBI): domain Eukaryota; kingdom Metazoa; phylum Chordata; class Amphibia; order Caudata; family Salamandridae; genus Lissotriton; species Lissotriton vulgaris. Next base: position 95,995 of record NW_028244801.1, on the reverse strand, counting down.
TGAACATCCTACCACAGACGAAGTTATATTTTTCCTGGATAACATTTTCAGGATTGAAGGGGCACCCATATCAATTATGTCTGATAATGGAGTTCAATTTATTTCAAACAAGATGCAAAATGTTTTGAAGAAGTTTAATGTATGTGCAAAAAGAGCTCCTCTTTATAGTCCTCGTTCTAATGGTCAAATTGAGAGAGCAAACAGATTTTTCAAAGAAGGTATTCAAGCCGCTTTAAAAAGCAGCTTTGATGTGTTTGAATTTCTTAAAGAGAATGTTTGGAGTTACCATTTAACTCCTAACACGTGTACAGGTGTCTCTCCTTATTTTCTAATGAGAGGCAGGCAAGCAAGGTCCTTGTTAATGCCTTTCGTGAGTAAAGAAAAGGTTCACAGAGATAATTTGGAAACTTCTATCATTAAAGCTAGGAACAACATAGCTGCATCTCGCGTGTATGGAAAAAATACCATGATAACTTTCACCATTGTAAGAATAAAAGCATAAAGGTTGGTGATTGGGTGAGAGTCATTAAGCCTACTTTAACACCCAAATGTATGTCTAAATTTACAGTACCTTTTGAAGTTGAGGATGTCGCTGATTTATCTGATCCACTAAAAGGCAAAGGATGGTGTAGTAAATGTTGAGTTGTTATTCTCAAACCAGGTCAGGAACGTTTTTTTGGAAAAATGGAAGATGGTGAGGACATATGGCTTGATGATGTATCTGGTGATTCATTACTGTCTAGACAGTCTTCTCATTCGAGTAATGATTCTGGGGAGTATTCTCATTCAGGTATTGATTCAAATTTGGATTCTCCAGATTCAGACTCTAATGTTTGTACAAGTCCATCTGTACATGATTCATATGTTTTGCACAAAAGAGGTGTAAGATTACCCAAAAAATGAGATGACTATATTTTAGACTAAGTTTGTTTTGTTGTGAAAAGATACATGTGGTAAATACGTCTTTCTTTTCTTTTTGTTGTAGTTCTTTATTATCTTAGATCACTATGTATTTTACTTTGTAAAGAATGCTTGTACATCACTTAGAATGTTTTATATGTAATGTGGAACGTGTTGGTGAGGAGCTCGGGATCGTTTGTCAGAGAATCGGTTGGAGCTGATCTGACAAGACGCCTGAACTTGTACGCCGGTTGGTCATTTATACTTATGAAATAAAATAAGTATTTAACTTCATTTGACTCCTCCGCTCTTTACAACAAGTCATAAAGCACACAGCAAACTAGCACTGTAAACCAGACAGAACCAAAACACATAAAGTAGAAAATAACGTAGGTACATAGTAGGTAGTAAATAGTAAACAATGAACCCAATAATGCAAAGGCTGTGTAGAATGCCTAAAAGGACAAGAAAAGTCTCAGGCAAGCACTAGAAGTAAAAAGCAAATTGTAATGAGGAACGCATCACCTCACACACAGTAAAAGAAAAGCATACTGTAATGGGATATACTCACCCACAAAAACAGCCAAAGAAACCACAAGTAAACAAACCAATCATGCAAAACTGTGCTGTAAGCCTGACAGGACATGGAAAGTCTCAGGCAGTAAACCGTATGAAGCAAAAACTCAGCAGTATAACTCACAAATTGCACAGAAAACATGATCAAGCACAATGTCTCAGGCAAAATAACATATTGCGTAGAAAACTCTGCAAACAGCACAATAAATAGTAACCTGTTCAGGCAGCACAATGCAACTAACCCTAAAACTAGGTCTAAAGCACTAAGGGTACAATCCACAGCAAAAATAACAGCACATTAAAAAGTAGGTGTACATCACATAAAAATATATGAGTGCTAATAATGCAGAAACATGTGAAATTTTACATTTTTTAGGTTGTACCAGAACGATGAAGAAAATGTAAACCAGAAATAAATGAAAGAAAAATAAATCACAACATATGCAAAGAACAATGCACAATGTACTGCAAGCCACCAAGTTATTAAAAAAAAGAATGTAGTCACGTAGTCATCTTAGATGCAGAAAGATCCATAGACTCAGTCTTGAGCCCAGTTGCATGTTCCAAATGACGCATTCAACAGCTAGAACAGCTGATAGAATGCACCGGTATTTCTCATCAGCGAGTGCGCCATATATGCTACTTCTGTCACTGAAGTCTTCAACACGCTCTCAGCCAGGAATTCCACAAAATGCAGAAAAATTCCGCTTTTAAAAGAACAACATTGCGAAAGCAGAGGAATTTAGAACGCGGCCACAATAACCATGGGAATGCATTCCCCAGGGAGGCTTTTATGCGCAGCACCGAGAAGAGACGTGAAAGCATTTGCCGTGGAAGCTCTTACCCACAGCAGCATGAAGAGTAAAGTCAAGTATCGAAGATGTTGGCACGCAGAAATATAGCGTTCTCCACCAACATCGCAGGACACACAGCATCACAGGACAGCTTGGAGTCAACGATGAGAAGCACAGACGTCAGAGAGGCTTTACGCGACACCCAAATGAGGTAAGGTGTGTGTGTTGTGGCTAATATCACGCGGACTGCAGCGATTCAAAAGCCGCTTTAGTTAACGGCAAAATGGCACTCCTCAAAACAAAGTAAAAGAGGCACTCACCAATGATGAACAGTGTACATTCTCTTTGCCAAACCAATACTAGGTCGCATAAGTAAGGTCATAAAACACACAACACTTGTTCAGTATGACTCTTCACGCGGTGACATAGTGTTATAAAGGACACTGGATCATTAATAAGTGAAATTCCTTTAATGAAGTCGAGAAGCTGACCCGGCATCTGTACAGCTTCAGTCTCAAACAGCAACGGCCTCATTTACAAAATAATACATTCTAAGATGACACTATAACATTCTAAAATGACATATACAAATTCTGTAGAAACTTACATCATCAGGAATGCTTTGAAGAATGAGAACTCAATACATAGGTTTGCCAGAGATTGTAGGTGAACAGTATGGCAACTATAAATAATAGAAATCACACTCTGACAGATACTGCAGGTCACTACACAAATGAGGGTGTTTGTAAACTCCCAATGTTCATGTAGATTTAAGGAAGGTCAAACGGTCAAAGCTGATTGTCCAGATGGCAAAGGACACTGATGGGGCTGGTAGAAATGATGCAGCAGTCCTCCGGAAATAATTTCAATTACCATAACACCTTTCCCTGAAGTACAAAATCATACATATACTCAACAGTGGGGCCCATGACACTGCGAGTCACTCACAAAACACTTCCATCCTACTTCATGGATCGGTGAATTTCAAAGGAGAGCCGCTGTATAATAGTGGAGTGTCTAAACTAAAACTAAATATTTATACTATTTACACCTGCAGTTTAAGTAAGTTTACCATGGTTTTCATTTATCAAAACATTTATTTAGACACGCCACCACTGAGATCAATGGATCTGCTAGTAAAAATTAGGCGTAGGAAAACTCAAGACCAGCTTAATTCTCCATTTATCTAATTTTTATTAAGAGCAATTTTTAGCATGTCTAAAGTTTATTCACTTTATTTATTTCTTTATTTAAAAAAAAAAGAACATTTTAAAGAATAAGAATTTTAAATTCAAACAGTTAGATTCATTTATTCAAGAAACTCTAAAATAGACATTTTCATTTTATTTTATAAGTCAAATATTAACAAAAGACAGATAGTTCCCAAATAATCATTTATTCTCCTAGCTTCCCTAACTAAACCCTCACTTAAAGTGCATCTCCCTGTCAAAGGAAATAGAAAAATTAGTCAGAGTCTTAAATCTCAGGAAAATCAGCATTCCAGCAGCATCTCTGGAGGAAATCGAAGAGAAGTTTTTTCTTCAATAAAATCAGCACTTTTTATACCCTTTTCAATAGCTCTATCTAGCTAAAAGTGTAACTTTCAGCCTAAATTCGAGTTCTCATTGGACAATTTTGGGGTGGATGAGCAACATCTCGTCATCATAATATTACATTTTCTTCCGTTCGCAAATTTCTAATGGGTCCTTTGTTTTGGCCCAAGTCCGGCCTCGTCCTGTTCTCTACTCGCAACTTTGCCATGTATTCCCACGTTCTGAACCATTATGCTCATCATTTTGGCAGCTGCCTATACTTCCAGGCCACTCCGTCCTTGAACCGTAGTTATTCCAGGCACAAGCAGCTCGCATTCAAACTCGGACTTTGCTCGCGCATGCGTACTTCTTTTGTAACCACAATAATCGAGTGACTCCATTTTCTTTTAGACCTCACGAGTCAAAAATGGGAACTATCATAGAAACAAACACAAACAAACATTAATTTTAAGTAATTTAACCCTTCTGTTTACCACCCCCTTCCTAAGGTTTTCCCTATTATTAATTACCTAGCAAATAGCCACATTTAAGCGTAATATACTCACTTATCCTTGCGTTTTGCCACAATATTTTGTAAACAAAAGCACATTTATGCTGCGTTCTGTTATCTTAAAGCTGCTCATTAGTTTAAGACATGACAAAATCACAAAATGAGTTAATTATAATTGCGACATAAGCATAATTAGTTTCCCACATGTGTCTGTGTAGGTGCATCTTTAATTCTAAGTTGATTAGTTACACACATCACTCAATTATAGTTCAAGTTATGGTTATGGAAGTGTGACTTTACAAGGGGTTCAAAAACTGTTGTTTCTCCACCTTGCTCCATCAACTCCCCCCTATGGTGATTTATCACCAAATATTTCCCAAAATCTTCCCAAAATTTATCAAATCATGTTTCAAATTCTTCAGATTAGTACAGGTTTATACTCTAGTATCTTTCTCTAGTTTCTTTAAAGACTTTTTCTCGGAATTCCTCCATTCCTATATCACCTTTTTCTTTTTCTCGTTACTCTTAAATCATCTTCTTCACTGACTTTCTAATATTCCTTCTCTTCCTGTATATGCAACATAATCTTATCATAAAAACTACTAATACTATTACTGTTATTGGAATTAGTATTTTGCCTATAATTGAACTACCTATTTCTTGAAACCAATGTTTAACTGCTGTAAAACTTCTTCCAAGTCGCTCAAGAATACCATCAACCTCCAGTGGTTAAATTTCTCTATGCAAGTCTGTAATATTTGTTAATATACTTTTCAATGTTTTGACTTTTATCAGGTATGTAGGTGTACCTTCAAAATTCCACAAACTCCTCCTTCTTTTGCTAAAATTATATCAAGAGCAAGACGATTTTGCATTACCATAGTCCTCATAGCAATCATTTCAATGTTTACCATTGAGAATCCACCTGCTGTGTCTGTTGACAAACGATCTACTATCGCTGACAATCTCCGAATTCGATTTGCATTGGAAGATATTCCCACTGCTGGTATCAGTGCTCCAAAGATATCACCTATTATTTCTATTACACTCTCTCTTTTTCTACGACTTAAAGGTTTACCTATCTCATGTATACCGTTAGTACCTCTGTCTACATGAAAGATTTTAGGAAAGACCAAACCCACATAACAAGTCCTGGACCAGTGGTCAGGTGACCTATAATAAGCTTTGTTTCCACAAATAAAATAGATGCCAGGAAAAACTGGATCTTTTCCCCCTTTAAATCCCCAACCCCTTGAATTATATAAGTGTCTTCACATTGACTTGCTCCCACAAAGTAATTGTCATACATGGTATTGTCTCTCCTAATACAGAATTTCCCTAACAATGGGGTGTCTATATTTATAGCTACATTCACATTATTTTCATCAAGATTTTCATCATCAAATGTCCAATATTTTGATTTCTCATGCTTTACTTTTTTCAACCATATCTAAAAATGCTTTTTCTTCCACTCTCATTTTACATGTCAAATTATTCTTAAAAGCATAATCGTGTGTTAATTAATCTATTTCTAAAAAGTATTCTCCCATAACTGTAGCATCTTTCTTTTTATTTAAGGTTTTATCAATTTTCAACTTCGCAAACACCTCATCTGAATTCAAATAATGGTACTCTAGCTTTCCTGTTTGGTAAAACAGGCTTGCAATCACACTACAAGTAACTCCATATGTAAGCGGAAGGTGGTGATATGTCACCCCCTCGGAAACAGATGCAGGTAACTTTACACAAACATAGCAGTCACTAGCATCCATTGTCCTGACATATTCTGATAACAATTTTGAAAATGTATTTCTTGTAAAATCACTAATTGAGCTATCTTGGTGTATTTCTGGCCTATATGTATGCTGCTTTTTAGACTTTGATTCCACATCTTGTTCACCTGTACTTTCATTATGCTTCAACTTCACTAAGTTATCTCGAAAAGGAATAACAATAGCTAATATTATCCATATCAATATTAGTAATCCAGTACAAATTAGGAAGGATCTACACCATTTTCTAAAAATAGAACACTTAGGGCCCGATGTAGGTAATCCCAGATTACCGATTCTTAAATACCGAATCATAGCGATTCGGTATTTAAGAACAGGCAAATGGGATGTAGGTATTTTTACCGAAAAAATTACCGAATCGGTAAGTTTCGGTAATTACCGATTCGGTAAATACCGATTCGGTAATTGCCATTCATTCCTATGGGCCTGGAGGCCCATAGAAATGAATGCCAATTACCGAATCGGTATTTACCGAATCGGTAATAGGGGGAAACATTGAAGGGTGGCAGGGTGTCACTTTGACACCCTGTTGCACCCCTCAATTGTGTATGGGTTGGAAAAGCAAAAAAAAAGCTTTTTCCAAGGTTTTCATTATTTACCACTAACTTGTAGTTGGTGGTAAATAATGAAGCATAAAAGGGGAAAAGCACTCATTTGAGTGCTCCCTACATAGCAAAATCGGTAATTTACTGATTCGCTATTTTAAGGAATCGATAAATTACCGATTCAGTAAAATGCCCACCTACATCTCATTTTCCAAATACCGGTCGGTAACGGCAGAAATTACCGAATTTCGGCCGTTACTGATCGGTATTTGCCTACCTACATCTGGCCCTTTGTCTTATGTTCGTTATTAACCATTTTTTTTTTAAACAGCAAAATTTTCTAACAGGTTTCTTCGACCTTGTGTCTTATAATCTTTTTCTTTTCTAACAAAATTTCTTCGACCTTGTGTCACCTACAAACTTTTACTGTGTCCTTTCTTATTATCAGGATTTCAGAATTTACCTTTACTTTATTTCTTTGATCAATTATCACTTTTCTTGGCAATTCAGTCCTTTACTCACTTTTCCCATTTGTCTTTGGGCAATTCAAGTTTTCTTGACTGCTGTTCACTTCTTCAATTGGAGGTAGGACAATGTATGTCCATTCAGGTGATTTGTACTTCTGATTTGGTCTTCTTACTCCTTTTGGCCTCTGAACAACTTCTATTCTCTTTCCCAATGTCTCTCTCTGACTGGTTATTTCATTGACCTGTTCTTCTTGTTGTCTTTCTTTGTTAACCAGTTTAAATCTCAGTCCATCATTTCCTTTAGGCTAATTGTCTCCTTTGCAAACTCTTTTTGTCCTAGGCTCCGTGGTGTTATGTTCCACTCTCCAAGCCCTTTTTCCTTGAACTTTTTCTCAATGAGGTTTCTTCTCCACTGTCACCTGTCTCACTTTTGGTATCTTCGATAGTTTCATTTATGAGGATTTTTACAGCGTTTTTCTCTTTTTCAGAGTCAGTTTTCCCTTTAGACAGTTCTTTCACTCTGTTAGGAACACTTCCATAGCTGGTACTTGGAATTTCATCCTCTTCGTGAGCTGTTTCCGCTTTTCCAGTGTCAGGATTTTCGTTCCTGCTTTCAGAGCTTTCAGTCTGTCCTTCAGAATTCTCTTTTTCACCAGTTTTGTCTTCTCCTTGCTCAGTTTTCCTTACTGGTGTCAGTCTTTACCAATTCTCAATCTTCAGATTGATCTTCAGAATTCGGTACTTCAAGAGTTTCTCCTTCTCCTTCAGATGCAGAGCTAGTATCTGATACTTCCAGATGTCGACGTTCCTGTCGATCGTTTGTATCTGGATTTTTCTCTGGTTCACCTTCAGAGTCACAATCAGTTGTACTTTCGCCTTCTTCGTTTATATTTTCAGGTTCAGGCACACGGATTGTGTGGCTTGCGTGCACCCATCTTTTTATTCCGGCACATTTAACTGCAGTGGTGCTCACTAATATAACTTGTCTTGGCCTCTGCCAACGAGGTACCAAGTAGTTTTTTCTGTGGTGTACTTTTATTCGCACCCAGTCTCCAGGCACTAGATCATGAGCTGGATTTTTCTCTTTCGTGTTCGATTCAGTTCCTACCTGATGGAATACAGAAGTCATCACGTCAGACAGGTTTTTGCAGTAATCCAGTATGATGTCATGGGGGCTGGAACAGCAGGCTCCCACGAAGTGTGAGGTCCCTCCTGCGTGAGTATCTATCCCATTGACGTGACTGACTTTCAGTTCGGTTAATTTGTAAGCAAACCCAAGGGCTGTTACACTGCCTTCATCTGTCGGTCAACATGTCGGTCTGTTGTACTCGTTTTTCCCCCTCCCTCATTATTGCTTTCTTTCTGCGCCTCTCCCTCTCTTCTGTTCTGTGACTCCACTTTAAGTTTGTTATTTGCTGAACTTTGATTTTACATGACATTGACATTTGATCAACCAGGTGTGACATGACAGAGAAAATGTTGTGCTCCCCAGTCTGAGAATTCCAGTGGCTCCGCCTAAAACCCATACCCTCCTCCTGTGTAACACAGCCTCGGCTCCAGCGCGCTGTCCAGCAATGACATTCCACAACATAACACAATGATGCGATGCAACCAGCGCGCTGCTGAAAGGAGGAGCTGTGTCAGCTGGCATATTATGATTCATTACATTGCAGATCCTGTGCCAGGCGAGGTCGCCCCCACTCCGCTGCTCCTGCCCGCTGCCTACCTGAGCTGCCCTGACAAGCTGTCCTGCTGCCTCGCTGCTGCCTCGCTGCTGCCTCCTGCTACTTGCCCACTTTGCTGACTCGTGGTTGCCTTCGCCGCCGCTTCTGCTGCCGCCTTTGTTTCTTCCCTTCCTTGGGTTGCCCTGACTCGTTGCTTGTCTTTTTTTCTGCTGCCTCCCGTTTTCCCCCCCTTCTGCTGCCCTCCCCCTTCCTTTGAGACCGCTCCCGGCCGCCGGACGCCCCAGCCGCCGCCGAGCCGTCCTCTGTCCCCCTTCCCGCCACTGACCTACGCCGACTCCGCCCCCCCTCCTACCCATTGGCCGCCCACGCTCCCGCCACCAGCTGACCCGCCCTACCGGCTCCTTACTTAAGGGGACCGAGTGCAGGGACAGGGAGCGACCGCTGAGCCTGTGCCAGGCGAGGTCGCCCCCACTCCGCTGCTCCTGCCCGCTGCCTACCTGAGCTGCCCTGACAAGCTGTCCTGCTGCCTCGCTGCTGCCTCCTGCTACTTGCCAAATCTGCTGACTCGTGGTTGCCTTCGCCGCCGCTTCTGCTGCCGCCTTTGTTTCTTCCCTTCCTTGGGTTGCCCTGACTCGTTGCTTGTCTTTTTTTCTGCTGCCTCCCGTTTTCCCCCCCTTCTGCTGCCCTCCCCCTTCCTTTGAGACCGCTCCCGGCCGCCGGCCGCCCCAGCCGCCGCTGAGCCGTCCTCTGTCCCCCTTCCCGCCACTGACCTACGCCGACTCCGCCCCCCTCCTGCCCATTGGCCGCCCACTCTCCAACCACCCAGCTGACCCGCCCTACCGGCTCCTTACTTATGACGCCCCCAGAGCAACCGCGCAGCGGGAGCGCCGATTGAGCGCCGAAGGTGCGCCAAAGGTAAGCCCGTCTGCACCCGTCCATGCCTGGACCGTGCCCAGTGCCAGGACCCCTGGTTCCCGCAGACCCCAACCCACCCGCAGGACCTACGACGCCACCTAACTCTACGCACTCAACGCCGGTCGAATCCCGGGCTGCTACCGGGCCACCCCGAGACGCACCCACGGACCCTTCTGCTGCCATTCCTGCAAGTTCACCTGCATCCGGACCTGCACTACACCTGCATCGATCAAGCCAAGCCACAGCAGCAACCACCTCAAGTGCATCCTGTTCAACACCCGCTCCATCCACAGACACGCCATCGAGCTCTGGAACCTGCTCGACACCACAGCCCCAGACGTCGCCTTCCTCCTGGAAACCTGGATGAATGCTTCCTCAGCGCCCGACATCGCCATCGCCATCGCCATCCCGGACGGCTACAAGATCATCCGGAGGGACCGCGTCAACCAGACAGGAGGAGGCATCGCCATCATCCACAGGAACACCATCCGCATCACGACCAACTCCGACGACACCCTCGCACCCGCCGAACACCTGCACTTCCAGATCCACATCAACCCCAAGACCACCCTCAGAGGCACCCTCATCTACAGACCCCCGGGACCACGCACACAATTCAGCGAAGACATCGCCGACTTCATCAGCCCGCACGCCCTCCTCTCCGCTGACTACATCCTCCTCGGGGACCTCAACTTCCACCTGGAGAACAACAACGACCGCAACACCACCACCCTGCTGGACAACCTCGCCAACCTCGGTCTCAAGCAGCTGGTGACCACCCCCACCCACTATGCCGGACACACACTCGATCCCGTGTTCTCATCCAGCAAGGACATCACCTTCAGCCACGCCATCGGACTCCACTGGATGGACAACAGCTGCGTCCACTTCAACTTCAGAAGGACCATGATCCACCACCACCAGCAACAGGTTGCACGCAGAAGCTGGAACAAGATCACAGCCGACCAGCTCGCGACCTCCCTGAGCGTGAACCCTCCCACTAGCACAACGAACCCAAGCCAGGCGGCCACCAACCTCGCAAAGTGGATCAGCGACTGCGCAGACGACCTCGCCCCTCTGAAGATCCCGCCTAGCAGCACCGGCAGCAAGAAAGCCCCATGGTTCACCGACGAACTCAAGAGCTCCAAGAAGAACTGCCGAGACCTCGAGAAAGCCTGACGCAGAGACCCAACACCGAACAACATGGCTGCCCTCAAGCTCGCCACCCGAAAACACCACCAACTGATCCACGCCACCAAGAAGTCTGCATTCAAGGAACGACTGGACAACAACGCACACAACAGCAAGGAACTCTTCAACATCGTCAAAGAGCTCTCCAACCCCAACGCCGGAAGCAACAACATCACCCCTTCACAAGGCCTCTGCAACTCCCTGGCCTCCTACTTCCACAACAAGATCGCGGACATACACAACAGCTTCAGCACCCAACTGACGCATGCCACGACTGAACCACCGCCCGCCACCACCACCCTCCGCGCCTGGACCCTGATCAACACCGAAGACACCATCCGAACGATGAACTCGATCCACTCCGGATCTCCGACCGACCCCTGCCCTCACCACGTCTTCAACAAGGCCGACGCTGTCATCGCACCCCACCTGCACATTTTTGCAATCCTGTTCTTAATTGTTCCGTTTACTTGCTCAACCACTCCTAAAGCTTCAGGTCTGTAAGCACAATGTAGTCTCTGACGAGTATCCAGTGCTTCACATACCATTTGCATGAGTTAGTTTTGGAAATGTGGGCCACGATCAGTTTCAATTGTCACTGGGAAACCGAACCTCTGTATTATTTCCCTTAGAAGTAATTTTGCAACAGTTAGCCCATCATTCCTTCTTTTGGGGAAAGCTTCTACCCATCAGGAGAATAGACAGATGATCACCAAAACATATCTGAGTCTGTTACATGGCGGAAGCTCAATAAAGTCCAACTGCATTCGTGTAAATGGTCCTCCCTCCCATTCTATTGTTCCCAAACTCACAATTGTTTTCCTGTTTGGATTAAACTGCTGACATACCAAACATCTCTGGCACGGGCTCTAAGCAATTATCCTGAACTTGGGATTGTACCACGCCTGTCTAAATAAGCGAAGCATGGCATCTATCTCAATATGAGCTTGACCATGGTACATTCGGGCAATGTTTGAAATCATGCTATCGGGCATTACTGGTCTTTCATCTTTGTGAACCCAAATTTCATCTTCCTCTCTTTGTCTACATCCTGCCTTTAGCCAGATATTTTTCTCTTCAGCATCAGCTTCTTCCCGCATTTGTCTCACTTCCTGCCAAGTGTCAATTATGTTAGTTAGCATTAAAGGACTTGAAACATGCTCTTTCTCACGGTCCCTGTTGATTGATGCAAGATTTTTAGCACAGTATTTAACAATTGAGTCTACATACCTGTTAACTCGGGTGATATAGTCATCCCCCTTTTTGTGAGCTGCACATTTAACAACGGCAAGTTTATCAGGTAGTTGTATTGCATCCAGCAACATTCTCACAGATTCTGCACTCCGAATGGGGGATCCGGCAGAAGTCAAATAACCTCTTTGGGACCACAGTTGTCCGTAATCATGGACAACTCCAAAACCATATTGACTGTCGGTCACTATGGTTACCTTGATCTCTTTGCCCAGCTCACATGCTCGAATCAAAGCAATCAATTCCGCTATTTGAGCAGAACATATTCCTTTCAAACAAGAAGCTTCCAGTACATCTGCCACAGTACAGACTGCGTATGCTGCGCTCAGAGTACCCTCATCTGTTCTCAGACACGAACCATCTACAAACATCTCATAGTCTGACTCAGGCAAAGGCTCATCTCAGATGTCTGGTCTTGGTTTGGTGCAGTATTCAAGAACATCTAGGCACTTGTGATCAACTTCATTTCTCACTTTAGTTTCCATGGTGTCAGGCAATAATGTGGAAGGATTTACATTCACACATCTAGAAATTGTCACATTTTCTGCTCCCTGAATTGTCTTTTCGTATCGGTTCATTCTGTTATTGGTCAAATACTGTGTTTTTTTTCTAGTGAGGAGAATCTCCACAGAATGAGGTACATACACCCTCACAGGAAATCCCATCACTATTCCTTCACTTTGCTCAAGACTGACACGTGTAGCTGCTACTGCTTTCAGACAGCCTGGCAATGCTTTTGCAACGGGGTACAAAACAGCGGAGAAATACACAATAGGCTTTCTCAGTTTTCCATGCCTCTGAATTAATACTGACAATGCACAGCCTTGCCGTTCACTGCAGTATAATTCAAACTCTTTCTCATAGTCAGGCATCCCTAAAGCTGGTGCTTCACATAAGCTCGTTTTCAGCTGTTCGAATGCTTCCATTTCAGTTTTAGTCAAAATTATAGAGTCTCTGACATCTGCTTTGGTTAATCTCTGCAATGGCTTTGCAATCAATGAGAATCCACTAATCCACTGTCTACAATAACCCACCATTCCGAAGAACATCCTTACTTGTCTTTTCGTTTTTGGTGGTTGCATTCCCTGTATCATTGTAATTCTTTCTACAGTGACTTGTCTAATTCCTTTAGCAATCTTATGACCTAAGTATTGCACTTCTTTCTGACAAAATTGCAATTTAGATGGAGAAACTGTATATCCTTCTTCAGCCAAATGATTTAACAGTGCTATGGTATCAGTTACACATGCATCTTTTGTCTATGATGCCACTAGGAGATCATCAATATATTGGACCAATACAGATTCTCCAGGCATGCTCAAACTCTCTAATGATTTCTTTAGCAACTGGTTAAAGATAGATGGACTTTCAGTATACCCTTGAGGAATTCAGCATCATGCCAAAATTCGATCTCCGAATCTGAACGCAAAAATTAGCTGGCTTTCTGGATGTAATGGAACAGTAAAAAATGCATTACACAGATCGATCACAATGCACCATTCTGCATCATGGGGAATTTGATATAAAATGACTGCTGGATTTGGTACAATCGGACAACATGGAACAACAATTTTGTTTACTTTTCTGAGGTCTTGTACAATCCTAAATGTTCCATGAGGCTTTTTCAATCCCATTATCGGTGAATTACAAGCACTACTCTCTATCTCTCTTAGTATGCCTTGCTCGATCATTTTATTTATCACTGGAGTTATTCCTTCAATTATCTCTGTCATCATTTTGTCCTGGGGAATGTTTGGGTAACTCACACCTTCTTTTATAGAGACTTTTACAGGATCTACATCTTTCATCAATCCAATATATTCTCCTGTGAAATCCCACACCTTTTCTGTCACTACCCTTTTCAATTCCTCCGGTACCTTTTCTCGATCAAACACAGGAAACAATTTGTTTTGTTCTGCCTCAATCATGAGCATGGTCAGTTTATACAGACTGTCTTCATCTGGGGTTTGCAATTCTATGCCATCTGGTGAACAGTACATGGCACAGTTCATTTTGCACAGAATATCTCGTCCTAACAGATTTACGGGGCTACTATCACACACCACATATCGGTGCATATCTTTGAAATTTCCAATTTCTACTTCAACTGGTTGTGTTAAAGAGTTTTTAATCTGTCTATTGGCAACACCTACAACTTGGATGCAGTCTCCCGAGAGAGGAAGATTTTGAACTTTCACTGATCTAAAAGTAGAACGGGTAGCACCAGTGTTCACTAGGAAAGTTATTTCTACATCATTCACTTTTCGATTTACAAATGGACCAGACTGATATACCTCAAGAGTGGCTCCAAGCACACACTCTTCTCCCTCTCTCAGGCACCGTCAGAAACTTTCATCCGACTCACTTCCACCTTCCTCTTGCAACCAATACTGGGGACTCACATTCACTCTAGGTGATCTGTTTACCTGTTCGACTCGGCTGAATCCTGTCTCTGCACTGTATCTCTGTTGATTTATACTGTATGGAAGTGGCGGTTGTGGCACCTGACTTTGCTGAGTAACTATCTGCTGATGTAGCGGTTGCTGTTGAATTACCTCATGCTGCACCTGTGGATTCAATGATGTATTTTCTGGATTAACCCTTGGTGGATACTTACATTCTTTCTTCCAATGCCTTATCCTGCCGCAATTATGACAAGAGAACTTTTTCTTAAGTTCTTCTATATTCCCCACTAATTTTGTTTTTGGGAAATTTCCTTTTACTTTTCCTTGATTTGCATCAGCACTTTTGCTTTCCAATTGTGCTACTTGGTGTTCGGCTACCTTCACTTGTGCCCACATGGCCTTTTCTTTTAATTTCTTCTGTTAGGCATCAATTTCCTCACTACAATATTTGGCTTTTCTCAAAACATCACCCACAGATCCTGACTGCCATCCTATCATATTATGTCTGATCATGTCTCCGATTTCTGGTCTTAATCCATATACGAATCGGTTTATAAAATGACATATCTTTTTCACTCAGCTCTTCATATCCACTGTATTGTTTGAATACCAATAATAATCTTTCATAAAAAGAATGTACAGGTTCTTTTGGTTCCTGTCTGGTTCTGTCTTTTTTAACCCAATCTGTTTCTTTTGGCGGGATTTTATTCTTCAAAAACTCTATCACTTGTTCATATTTCCGCATTACTTTAGGTGATGGGGCACCTGTCACTTTGTCTCGAGGATACTCCTCTCTCGGCCAATTTATAGATATCTTACATTCAGTCCACAAGTCTGCTGGCACAACTATGTCAAATAATCCATCCAAATCAACCCATAATACTTTTGAAACTTTTACAAATCGATCTACTTGCCGATACCATTCTACTGGTTTCTCTCTCAATCTGGGGAAATAATTTGTAAATGATAAAATATCCTGTCTACTCCGTGGAACATGTACATAGCCTCCTCCTGGTATTTCTCTCATAGGAAACTCATTTGCAACTGTCTCTTTTTCTCTAACTGGAAACGCTAATGTAGATTTATCGCTAGTCTCCTCTCTCTTCTTTGCCCATTTCACTCTCTATTTATTCTCATCTCCCCATCTCCGTAACAAAACAATCAATTCTTTTATTTGGGTTAACCTTCCTGCAGTATTCATGTTTTCAATGTCCTTTTCTGAAAAATCTACTCTGTAGGATTTCTGCAAGGTTTTATTCTTTGCAAATTCTATTTCGAATTCATTTGCTAGTCCTTCCAATTGATCATGTACAGATTTTGCTTTCCATGTAATGCTTTTACACATGAACATAAATTCATCATCTTGGTATGTTTTTAGCCTTTGTGTTCCAATTGTTCAAATAATTAATTCTTCCATATCGACTTTTAATCTTGCTACACCAGTACTTTAGGTTCATGCTCTTTTATTTTCAAAGTCTTAATCCAATCAATTAGTTCTTTTTGTGACGGTCCAACAGGGGTTTGTATTAAGTCTATTTTCTCTATGCTCTTTTCAGGTGTAGCAGAGTCAGATTCTGCTCCGGTTGCATACCTATATGGCAAGCTCTGATTAAAAGTTAAATCTGGAGGATTTACATTATTTGTCCGTCTAATTTCTGTCAGATCTGGGTAAATATTTTCTTTTACTTTCTGCAAACTCTGTTGTAAAGGAATTGTCTAACTTGGTTCTTTTATTCTCTGATTTTCAAACACTGGAATTACAGGTCCTATCATTACTGGAACTGTCACTGCTTCCATGTTTTTCGTACGTTCCTGTATCTTTTCTGTCAATGCAGTTGTAGTTCGTATATATTCAGCAGTACTGGCTTGCTCTTCAACCCATTTTTCTGCTCTATTTACACTTTCTCGTTCATTAATTTGCATGGGGGTACCAGTAAGTCTTGTTTCTGTCATTGGAGTGTTTGGATTATATCTCACTTCTACTCTTTCTGGTACATCTTTAAAATTAGAAAATTGTTTTGGAGTCTCTCATTAATTCTCTCATCTACCGTTGGAGCATTAGGTGTAGTCCATAAAGAACCTGGCTGATATGGTGGCGGTCTCCTATTTAATATTTCTTCTAATACAGCAACCTCTGATTCACTGTCTCCATACCTTTCACTTCCTGTTTCTAGATTTTTCTTCTTTTCTGTGCATTTCCGCCCTTCATAATCATCCACTAATCTGACCGGAAACATGCCATCACACATATCTGCATTTCTCCATCTATGCATTCTACTCCCATGTGTCTCTCCCCATAGATTCTGAAATCTTCCTCTTGGTCTGATATGCCCTCTCAATCTTTCACTTTCTAGTTCATGCATCTCATCTTCCTATTCAACTAGAGCTTCAAACTGAGTCGATCTGTGCCTTGGTTCAAGATTCATCATCTTTTCTCTCAAATTTCTCAAATTTGCCACATCAAAGATCCTCCTTCCGGAAAAGCTAATACACCATCATTTTTGATATATCTCACCCAATTCTCTAACCAAACACATGTATGGTAACCGTATTTTGACAACATATAGGAAGCAGGCGTTTTCGGCGGAGGAAGCAATTTTCCCTCCCTTGTGACTATCTCCTTGTCCTTCACAAACACACTTTTCAATTTCTTAAACCATGAAGGTTTCTTCCTTTCTTCTCCGTAATAGTAATCAATTTTTCTGTAAATTCTCTGTTTTTCAAAAGATCGCGCACTTCCTTATTGCTGTTTTGTAACACCAACCTATCACAGCCCGGTTTACACTAACGTACCAATTAGAACTAGATACGTCGCCTTAGTGCTTAACCAATAGTATCTCTGCTTTTCGTTATGAACCTATCAACTCTTTCTCTGTTTTGGTCACGAGGACAATCCCAGCGCTGCACTTTTGACGTCACCAGCGCTCCAGCTTCTGCAGCGCCGACTGACCCCTCCTTTACAGGTTTTTTCAAGAAGCCATATTTGCAAGATATTCAACTAAATCGGTTAGTAACTTACACAAAACAACTCCATTCGTCTGTTTCGCTAAACAAAGTGATAGATTTTCTCAATTATACGAGTATTCTGTATTTTTGGTAGACAGCGCTTACCTCTTCTCTACCACAGAATTTTACATTCGCCGATAAATCAGCGCTTGCCTCTGACTTTACCCTTCTCACAAGCTCGAGTTAAGCTATATTACTCTCTCAGCAGTAAGTTTTAAATCAGGATACGCAATTATCCCTGTACTCGAAAGCCAGGATTTTATAGATTGTCCTCGCTATGCATTTATCCTTTCACACGTAGTATCTCTAAACAGTGATATACGACGATACCACCGCAGTATACGACAATACTACTTTTTTTTAAACAGACTATGCGATGTGCGACTTCACTTGCCACCTTCCTCTGCCTGCAGACAGAGTAACCAGCTTCGCGCAATACTTTGAAGCCTTTTCAGGACTACATATAACATAAATACGAACTCAACAGATGTTAGTCATAATTCTGTACATCAAAACCCTTTTATGACACTTTATACATAATCCTAGCTAATTCTATAGCAACCAATGTTCTGCTACCAAGCTAATTACTGATGCAACGGTTATCCGGAAATAATTTCTATAACCATAACACCTTTCCCTAAAGTACAAACTCATACATAAACTCAACAGTGGGGCTCATGACACTGCAAATCACTCACAAAACACTTCCATCCTACTTCATGGATCGGTGAAATTCAAAGGAGAGCCGCTGTATCATAGTGGAGTGTCTAAACAAAAACTAAATATTTATACTATTTACACCTGCAATTTAAGTAAGTTTACCATGGTTTTCATTTAGCAAAACATTTATTTAGACACACCACCACTGAGATCAATGGATCTGCTAGTAAAAATTAGGTGTAGGAAAACTCAAGACCAGCTTAATTCTCCATTTATCTAATTTTTATTAGGAGCACATTTTAGCATGTCTAAAGTTTATTCACTTTATGTATTTCTTTATTTAAAAAACTAACATTTTAAAGAATAAGAATTTTAAATTCAAACAGTTAGATTCATTTATTCAAGAAACTCTGAAATAGACATTTTCATTTTATTTTATAAGTCAAATATTAGCAAAAGACAGATAGTTCCAAAATAATCATTTATTCTCCTAGCTTCCCTAACTAAACCCTCACTTAACGTGCATCTCCCTGTCTCTTAAGAAAATAGAAACATTAGTCAGAGTCTTACATCTCTGGAAAATCAGCCTTCCAGCAGCATCTCTGGAGGAAATCGAAGAGAAGTTTTTTCTTCAATAAAATCAGCACTTTTTATACCCTTTTCACTAGCTCTATCTAGCTAAAAGTGTAACTTTCAGCCTAAATTCGAGTTCTGATTGGACAATTTTGGGGTGGATGAGCATCATCTCGTCATCATAATATTACATTTTCTTCTGTTCGCAAATTTCTAATGGGTCCTTTGTTTTGGCCCAAGTCCGGCCTAGTCCTGTTCTCTACTTGCAACTTTGCCATGTATTCCCACGTTCTGAACCATTGTGCTCATCATTTTGGCAGCCGTCTATACTTCCAGGTCACTTTGTCCTGGAACCGTAGTCACTCCAGGCACAAGCAGCTCGCATTCAAACTCGGACTTTGCTCGTGCTTGCGTACTTCTTTTGTAACCACAATAATCGAGTGACTCCATTTTCTTTTAGGCCTCACGAGTCAAAAATGGGAACTATCATAGAAACAAACACAAACAAACATTAATTTTAAGTAATTTAACCCTTCTGTTAACCGCCCCTCTTTCTAAGGTTTTCCCTATTAGTAATTACCTAGCAAATAGCCACATTTAAGTGTAATATACTAACTTATCCTCACGTTTTGCCACAATAATATGTAAACAAAAGCACATTTATGCTGCATTCCGTTATCTTAAAGCTGCTCATTAGTGTAGGACATGACAAAATCACAAAATTAGTTAATTATAATTGCGACATAAGCATAATTAGTTTCCCACGTGTGTCTGTGTAGGTGCATCTTTAATTTTAAGTTGATTAGTTACACACGTCACTCAATTAGTTCAAGTTATGGTTATGGAAGTGTGACTTTACAAGGGGTGCACAAAATTTTGTTTCTCCACCTTGCTCCATCAGAAGTGTTCCCTTCCATAAGATTTCAAGTAGAAATTTCTTTAGTAGTTTCCAGAAGTGCAATTCTTCAGTTTCAGAAAGATCCAGATGTCCACAGTAGTTTCAGAAGTACATTGGAATCCAACACACACAGGTTTCCTTCAGGATGTAAGCTTCTATAGCATATTTTTCTTAGTATTGTCCAGTAATATAGTTCATTATCAGTTTTCTTTGTGGTGAGGTCCAGGTTTCTTCAGCAGTTCAAATGTAGTTCAAACACATGCAGGTTCTTACTTCGAATTATCGCCAAAATGTCATAGTATAAAGAAGTCCAAATGTAGCCAGTATTAGGTTCCAAGAATGTAGTTTATTAAATCCAGTTCCAAGTAAGTAGTAGGAAGGTAGATGGTAAGTTAGATGGTAAATAGTAGCCCCACCAGGAGCAGCCTCCCTGCTCAACCTGCAATCTTCAACTGACACACACCAGATCTCCAAGCAACCCCTGCATTCATGACATCATCAAACATTCTACACTCAACCAGGCTGAACAGGAAAGAAGTGTCAGACAAAGAAAGAAGATGAGAAACAACATTACAACACAAACAATACTCACATAAAATTAGTATATAAACTAAAGAAATGTCATTTTAAAACGATATACTTTACAAATATATTAATGAAAATCACATTTGCAGCAACGATATTCTTAGCAATGACATTACTTATGAACAGTTTTATTCTTGATAACGACATTTCTGCATTACGATATTTTTCCATTACAATAAATTCAATGTTTTCATCTCCTGATACTTATAAATCAATATTTTGTCCAAATACCGTAGTCTTCCCACAAATTTTATGGGCAGTTTTTTGCTGCCTTACGACTGTGGGCATTATGAAACTGCCATTCAGTCATGAGATAAAATTGGTTACACCCTGTGAACTTTCCAGTAAATAATGGAAAGTTATTACAGAAAATGCATTAGCAGTGTGGAAGTTAAATGTCATACGTGGGCTGCATTGTGGACTTACACTATCCACATGTATAAATAAAATGTATGGCTGAGTGGAATACCTTTGTGTTCTGGTTGGGTGGAATTTGAAACAACCATTCTAACACGTCAGAACGGAAAAATGTACCTTTATGCATTATCTAATTCACTCCTAACTGTATCCTCTAAATTCTTGAGGTTTTGTGCTTGATGTGTAAAACTAACACAAGTGATGTCAGAAAAACCTACTTTTAATCATTATTATGTAAGTCACTCCGAAATGTATCCTGTAAGCCCCTGAGGGTATGTGTTTGAGGTATAAAAGTGGCACATACAAAATATTAAAGAAAAGTATGTCCCTAAAGTGAACAGTGGGCACAGCCTGTTTGCCTGCATGCAAATTTACATTTTCATCTGAGGTCCTAATACTAATAGTCTATTCATACAGTTGAACATGGGAAAATTGTAGAAGTGTGCTTAAATATCCTTTTGCTACTTTATCAAAAGTCTAGTACAGTGGTGAAAGTAAATTTTCGATATCTGTAGTGGAAAAACAGCTTTTAAAATAACATCTTGTGCATCCTGAAAGCAAACTCAAACATGCTCTGCTAGCCTTCCCTCCCATCAGTGACTGTAATTAGCATTTCTATTAGGCATGAAGACTTGTTTTAGCAGGAAACTGTGCAGTCACGTCACTTCTAAGGTCAGGACTCTTGTATTGCAACCACTTAGCTGGCATGAGCCATTAGAAGGAGACAGGAACAGATGGCATCCCAAAGAACTTGAGCAACAACATTATTTCCCCCTGAGAATCACAAAAGAGAATCCGAGTGGCAACGTTTTATCAGAGGGGACTCCTGGACATTAAT
Source organism: Lissotriton vulgaris (assembly GCF_964263255.1). Taxonomy (NCBI): domain Eukaryota; kingdom Metazoa; phylum Chordata; class Amphibia; order Caudata; family Salamandridae; genus Lissotriton; species Lissotriton vulgaris. The sequence continues at coordinate 74,453 of NW_028244801.1, read as the reverse complement.
TTCTTCCACAAGCAAGGAGTGGAAGTTGTTCCCAGATCAGAAGGATAAGTGGATACTTATTTTCATAAGGCTGGATCTGGAAAGAGACTTGGAGGTCCTGATACAGGTGTATCACATATGTAATCTTGAAAGAGGACCTATGGAAAGACTTGTATTTAGGTGAAACAGGAAATATAGAGAACAAGCATTTACAATGCAACGGTCTCGCCTTTGCAAAAGTTAGAGCTGTTGGCATTGTAAATTTCAAATTTTTCTCTGTATTGTTTTTGAAAACAGGGCATTGCCATTTACAATGACAATAGCTTAATCTCTCGCAAATGGGAGTAGTGAATAGTTGTAGTAGAGTTAGTAGATAGAGCGAGTAGTATAGTTATTTGAGAGTAGAGAGTAGTAGAGAGTGAGTAGTAAAGAGTGAGTAGTAGAGTAGTAGAGAGTGGTAGAGCAAGTAATATAGAGTTAGTAGAGTTGTAGATAGTGAGTAGTAGATAGTAGAGAGTGATTAGTAGAGTGTGAGTAGAGCAGAGAGTAGTAGAAAGTGAGTAGTAGAGTAAGTAGTAGAGAGTGAGTAGTAGAGTGAGTAATAGTGAGTAGTAGAGTGATTAGTAGAGAGCGCATAGTAGAGGAGTAGAGAGTGTGTTGTAGAATATTAGAGTTAGTACTAGAGAGTAATAGAGTTATTAATAGAGAGTGAGTAGTAGTGCGTAGTAGAGAGTTGTAGAGTACTATACTGAGTAGTGAGTATAGTGATTAGTAGAGTGTGAGTAGATAGTAGTAGAGAGTAGTAGAGACTCTACTACTCTACTATTCACTCTTTACTACTCACTCTCTACTACTCTCTACTCTCAAATAACTATACTACTCGCTCTATCTACTAACTCTACTACAACTATTCACTACTCCCATTTGCGAGAGATTAAGCTATTGTCATTGTAAATGGCAATGCCCTGTTTTCAAAAACAATACAGAGAAAAATTTGTAATTTACAATGCCAACAGCTCTAACTTTTGCAAAGGCGAGACCGTTGCATTGTAAATGCTTGTTCTCTATATTTCCTGTTTCACCTAAATACAAGTCTTTCCATAGGTCCTCTTTCAAGATTACATATGTGATACACCTGTATCAGGACCTCCAAGTCTCTTTCCAGATCCAGCCTTATGAAAATAAGTATCCACTTATCCTTCTGATCTGGGAACAGCTTCCACTCCTTGCTTGTGGAAGAAATTAATGTCCAGGAGTCCCCTCTGATAAAACGTTGCCACTCGGATTCTCTTTTGTGATTCTCAGGGGGAAATAATGTTGTTGCTCAAGTTCTTTGGGATGCCATCTGTTCCTGTCTCCTTCTAATGGCTCATGCCAGTTAAGTGGTTGCAATACAAAAGTCCTGACCTTAGAAGTGACGTGACTGTGCAGTTTCCTGCTAAAACAAGTCTTCATGCCTAATAGAAATGCTAATTACAGTCACTGATGGGAGGGAAGGCTAGCAGAGCATGTTTGAGTTTGCTTTCAGGATGCACAAGATGTTATTTTAAAAGCTGTTTTTCCACTACAGATATCGAAAATTTACTTTCACCACTGTACTAGACTTTTGATAAAGTAGCAAAAGGATTAGGGAGTAGGGAGTATTAGAGAGTTGTAGAGTAAGTAGTAGAATACTAGAGGGAGTAGTAGAGAGAGTAGTAGAGAGAGTATTAGAGAGTGAGTAGTAAAGAGTGAGTAGTAAGGAGTGAGTAGTAAAGTGTGAATAGTAAAGTGTGAGTAGTAAAGTTTGAGTAGTAAAGAGTGAGTAGTAAAGAGTGAGTAGTAAAGAGGAAGTAGTGGAGTGAGTAATAGTGAGTAGTAGAGAGTGCATAGTAGAGAGTGTGTAGTAGAGTATTAGAGTGAGTACTAGAGAGTAGTTGAGATTGAGTAGTAGATTGATTAAGGAGTATTCAAGAGTTGTAGAGTAAGTAGTAGAGTAGTAGAGTGAGTAAGAGTGAGTAGTAGAGAGTGAGTAGTAGAGAGTGAGTAGTAGAGTGTGAGTAGTAGAGTGTGAGTAGTAGAGAGTGCATAGTAGAGTATTAGAGTGAGAACTGGATAGTAATAGAGTTATTAATAGAGTGAGTAGTAGAGAGGTGTAGTGAGCACTACAGTGAGTAGTAGTGAGTATTGTGAGTAGTAGAGAGTGAGTAGAGAGTAATAGAGTGAGTACTAGAGAGTAGTCGAGATTGAGTAGTAGGGTGAGTAGGGAGTATTAGAGAGTTGTAGAGTAGGTAGTAGAGTATTAGAGTGAGTAGTGAGAGTATTAGAGAGTGAGTAGTAAAGAGTGAGTAGTAGAGAGTAGTAGAGTTGAGTAGTAGAGAGTGAGTAGTAGAGGGTAGTAGAGAGTAGTAGAGAAATTAGTAGAGAGTGAGTAGTAGATAGTGAGTAGTAGAGAGTAGTAGAGAGTGGGTAGTAGAGAGTAGAGAGTGAGTAGTAGAGAGTAGTAGAGAGAGTAGAAGAGAGTAGTAGAGTAGAGTAGTAGAGGGTGGAGGGTAGGGTGAGGGTGGAGTTTTATGGTGAGGGTGGAGTTGGTGGATGGAGTTGGTGGGTTGAGTTGGCAGGTGGAGTTGGAGAGTGAAGTTGGGTGGAGTTGGAGGGTGGAGTTGGAGTTGGAGGGAGGAGTTGGACGGTGGAGTTGGAGGTTGGAGTTGGAGGGTGGAGTTTGAGTTGGAGGGTGGAGTTTGAGTTGGAGGTTGGAGTTTGAGTTGGAGGGTGGAGTTTGAGTTGGAGGGTGGAGTTGGGGGATGGAGTTTGAGTTGGAGGGTGGAGTTCGAGTTGGAGGGTGGTGTTTGAGTTGGTGGAGTTGGTGGAGTTTGAGTTGGAGGGTGGACTTTGAGTTGGAGGGTGGACTTTGAGTTGGAGGGTGGAGTTTGAGTTGGAGGGTGGAGTTTGAGTTGGAGGGTGGGGTTTGAGTTGGTGGAGTTTGTCAGTCAGTCAGAACAAGCTTTATTCGATTACATTTAAAATCATAAAAGCAACAAGACAGCATAAATTTAAAAATTGATTACAATATAGCAAAGTTCATAAAGTTAAAAAACATTCAAAGGTCCAAATCTGTGACAATGTCCAATGTACGTAGATATAAAAGTTCACACCAATAATTCATACATAGTATAAAAAGGTTAAAAATAGTTAAAAAACAATAGCAGCAAATACAAGATAGTGGGGTCACCCTTCCAGTTGCCTCGGGGATAGCATCCTGGTCCTGGTCCTCGTACGCATGGCTGCGACCAGGAAGCTAGCAACCCCGAGGATTGTCCTGGTACTACCTAATAACTGCAGATAAAGTAGAGCAGGGCGTACCTGGACAAAACCTGCGTCTCTTAAAATGGGTGCCAAAAACCTCATTCTACTCTCTTTGTAGTGGCTACAAAACATGACAAAATGCATGAGGGTCTGCTCAGAAAAATTATCGCAGCTACACGGGGTTGACTCATCAGGAACACCCCACACAGGGAAATCTCCCAGGGAATATTGGATTATATTGAACCTAAATCTAATGAGCAAATGACGATGGAATGGTCTGCTCGCGATTTTTAGATAAGGTTCAATCTGGGGCGTAGTCAGAAGGAGGAATTTGGCTCTAACTCTAGGTTTAATTAGTTCTTTCTCCTCCCGTGTTTGGGTTGCCCTCCTCATAAAGTTTTCTTTAATCCATTTTAGGTCTTCCCTAAGTATAGTATTTGGGTGACTAAAAAGGTCAGGCCTGCCAAGTCTGCCCATCTCCCCCTTTACGTATTCCAGCCACGGAATCTTTGAGGCGTTATCCAAGGACATGCAGTCCCTAAGAATAGTATGGTTTAGTGTAATGTCCTTGTTCAGCCAGATTTGGTCCAACATACTAGGGGCGCTAGTTGGAGCAAGTCTGTGATATATCCCAACCCTAACTCAGTGTGTATTGATAGGACTGATGTAGATTCGGGAACACCCAATAAAGACCTAAGAAAGTGATTTTCTACTGTCTGTAGTTTGCCACAGTGAGAGTAACTAAGCATGGGCGGAAAATCCGTTACGCTCGCGGATTTTGCGGATTTTCGATAAATTCGCAATCCGCGAGATCCGCGAATTTCCCGCAAAATCCGCAAATTCGCACGCAGCGGATTTTTTGCTGCGTGCGGTGTAAGTTCGCAATTGCGAACTTACACAAAACCCTCACGAACTGGCAGAAATCCTTGCGAACTGGCAGAAATCCTTGCGAACACAAAAAAAGCATTCAGCAGGTTCAAAAGTTCAAACTCATCATTAGTAACCATTCCCTGTAGTGCTTCCTGACAAGGGCCCCTCCAGAGTTCAGTTGCTAGTTGCAACAATTATATGACCCTGCTCTGACCCTCACAGCAGGCTCATAGAATAGCTACAAGTAGGCCACAAAGGTCCTGGAAAAAAAAATTGCACTGCAACAGAAAGCAAATTACAGATAAGGAAGCAGGTGCCAGACTGGAATTTTAAAACAGTGACACATTAATAAATCAACCCCAAATTAATTCATGTCAGTTGAAGCAGGCAGGTGTGCTTGCTTTTCCCCCCCATAATCTACAGTGATGATGAACCAGAGGGTGGCATTGATGCACCAGAGGATGGCATGGGTAAAACAGAGGGTGGCAGGGGTGAAACAGAGGGTTCTGGGAACCTGTGATGATGAACCAGACCATAATCGTGACCGTTGCGAGCCGACATGTAAGTTCGCAATTGCGAACTGGTACAAAACCCTTGCGAACTGGCAGAAATCCTTGCGAACTGGCAGAAATCCTTGCGAACACAAAAAAAAGCATTCAGCAGGTTCAAAAGTTCAAACTCATCATTAGTAACCATTCCCTGTAGTGCTTCCTGACAAGGGCCCCTCCAGAGTTCAGTTGCTAGTTGCAACAATTATATGACCCTGCTCTGACCCTCACAGCAGGCTCATAGAATAGCTACAAGTAGGCCACAAAGGTCCTGGAAAAAAAAATTGCACTGCAACAGAAAGCAAATTACAGATAAGGAAGCAGGTGCCAGACTGGAATTTTAAAACAGTGACACATTAATAAATCAACCCCAAATTAATTCATGTCAGTTGAAGCAGGCAGGTGTGCTTGCTTTCCCCCCCCATAATCTACAGTGATGATGAACCAGAGGGTGGCATTGATGCACCAGAGGATGGCATGGGTAAAACAGAGGGTGGCAGGGGTGAAACAGAGGGTTCTGGGAACCTGTGATGATGAACCAGACGTAGAAACAACATAATCGTGACCGTTGCGAGCGGACATGTAAGTTCGCAATTGCGAACTGGTACAAAACCCTCGCGAACTGGCAGAAATCCTTGCGAATACACAAAAAAAACTCCGCAAATTCGCGAGAATTCGCGGATTTTGCGGATTGCGAGTTTGCAAATTCGCAAAATTCGCGAACGCCAGATTCGCAAAATTCGCCCATGCTTAAGAGTAACCCCACAGTGGGGCTCCATAGGAGGCTATAGATAAGCATTTGGTTTTGTAAACCTTCAATAATGCCTCCATCGGTCGAGACCCATGACGCTGGGGGGGGGTGGAGTTTGAGTTGGAGGGTGGAGTTTGAGTTGGAAGGTGGAGTTTGAGTTGAAGGGTGGAGTTGGAGGCTGGAGTTTGAGTTGGAGGTGGAGTTTGAGTTGGAGGGTGGAGTTTGAGTTGGAGGGTGGATTTGGAAGGTGGATTTGGAGGGTGGAGTTGGATTTGGAGGGTGGAGATGGATTTGGAGGGTGGAGTTTGAGTTGGAGGGTGGAGTTTGAGTTGGAGGGTGGAGTTTGAGTTGGAGGGTGGGGTTGGTGGGCGGACTTGGAGGGTGGAGTTGGAGGGTGGAGTTTGAGCTGGAGGGTGGACTTGGAGGGTGGAGTTTGAGTTCGAGGGTGGAGTTTGAGTTGGAGGGTGGAGTTTGAGTTGGAGGGTGGAATTTGAGTTGGAGGGCAGAGTTCTAGTTTGTAGATACTCAGCTGATCCCAAAACCGCCACCCTTCTGTACGCCCCAGGTCTTTCAATACCATGGTCTCCCAGAGTCTCTAGTCTTTATCAAAATACAGGCTACATTTATGTGTGACTTTTTGTTTGAGAGCATCAAGCATGGTGGCTGGGGCTTGTTACTACACTGGGGCATAGAGTCTGAAAGCCCAGAAGAACTGCACATGTAAGGTGCTGTTCATGGGACAACAACGCTTTTGGATTAGTGTTTAAAGGCCAAGGCAATAAATCTTTCTAGAACAAAAACCTCCTATCCTTCATGGGTTAGGACTATGGCCATGTTATTCCTAAACAACAAGTTAAGCTGTTCTTGCGTGTAAGAGAGTGGCAGGTTTCATTCCACACTGTTTAAAGAGGAGAGAGGGGTATAAATAAGGAAAACAATTTTTTTTTTACTTGAGATTCCACAGAAACAATATCTCCGCCAGCGGATTGGTCATGGGCTGACTGATGGGGTAAGGCATTCTAAAGGAGGCAGTGTCAGTCTGTTGTGTACTCCAAATCATCAGAGAGGAATAATCAATACATTTCTGGTATTGTAACTAATTGTTAAAAGTTTATCATTTTGCTTATTGAGATACCCTCAGGGTAATCACAGTTGATCTTAGATTCAAACGGCGCCAACCTGTTCATGAGAGTGCCTTATTCTTTACTTGGACTCTCTGAATGAGTGTTGTGTAGACTGCAATATAAGGAGGTGCTGCAATCAAAGGTGATGATTAATCGCCTCACTTTAAACCAAAGCACTATTTTTCATACTAGAAGTTGGTTGGACATGCAGAGAGGCAAGGAATAGTTCCCTTGTTACTTTCTTCGAGGATGCTTTATTTACATAAAGTTTTATGTAGCGCGGACAAGTCCCAGGCGGGTTTCAGAGTGCTTTACAGATGTTCCCGGACCAAAAGAGGTTGGCCAGTAGGTCCGTAGAAACAACAGTAATTGGCAAGATATTGGAGTTAAAAGAGGAACAAAGGGATATATATGAGCATATATGCACAACAAACAAATGTGTTCGGTTCTGCATGCATAATTGGTAGCCTCGTGTGGTATGTGGTTGGTCAATAAATATATCTGGTGGTCACGAGCATTCTATTGTGGGTCAGGTACACTGAAGTTAATACATGCTACTCAAATGTATTGATCATGTGTCGTATAAACAAAGGTCGGCTATTGGGATTTGCTGACAAGTTTTCCTCCTCGGGCAGACATGTAACTTAAAATATGAGTGATACAACGTCCTGTAAAATGTTGCCAGCCTGCAAAATAGTACAGCGCCTGAAATCCAGACAAAATACTGTTTTTGGCTGCTTTGATACGAAGCTGTGACAGTAGGGGCCTGGTTTGCAGAAATCGAAGAGCTCCCATCAGGCCTTATTTTTGTCTCGTAGCCCCCGTGTGGCCCACTCCTCACACGCACCCACGCACTCAGACACTCTGCGCCCCCCACTCAATCACGGGCTCTAATTGTGAAGTGTCTTATTTTCCTCGCTGCTCCCACAGCGCTTCTCCATCCATGCACCCACACACTCAGACACTCTGCGCCCCCCACTCAATCACGGGCTCTAATTGTCAAGCGTCTTCATTTCCTCGCTGCTCCCACAGCGCTTCTCCATCCACGCACCCACACACTCAAACACTCTGCGCCCCCCACTCAATCACAGGCTCTAATTGTGAAGCGACTTCATTTCCTCGCTGCTCCCACAGCGCTTCTCCATCCAGCCTGCAACCACTTTGCTCGCCCAGCTCCAGCTGATGCGAAACCATCATAGTTGAAATAAAAAAACAAGAGGGAAGCAGGAAGGAGGCATAGCGCCCCTGGCTCGGCAAAGTGTGGAAGGCAGGCAAAGTATTTGCACCCGAGAGCTGGCCTGGCTGCCGCTGCGCCTGTATGCTGTTCTTGCCCTGCGGCTGCATTCGTATTTCGGAGGTTACATTGCTGGACGTAGGGCTGTGCAACGTGTAGGTGGCTAAAGAGTTGTGTTTTTTTGTTCTAAACATTCCATTGGATTGTGTCGGAATATTTGTACAGCGCTTCATACCCCTGACACAGCTGTGAAGCACTTGATTACTTAATTTTTAGCAGTTCCCTGGCGCCCTTCCAGGGCTGTATGGATGGAAAGATGTTGGCGATATTGCTTGAGGTGCATGAGGTTCAAAGGCAGGCCCCAAACATTGTGCGGCCCACTGCACTTATTCACAACACCAGATCCACACCTCCCCTTAGCTCCTCCCACCCCACATTTTTTTTACTCACCATTATAGAAGACGTTTCGTACAAATTGTGGATAACAAACTTGCAATGGCGAGTTAAAAGATAAGGTTGACTGGTTTGTACCAAACTTTGATGAACAAGTAAATTCTAAAAGAAACAAGTCTGGGAGGGAGTGCCAGCTCTGAAGGGGCCGAGGAGAGACAGCCTGGCCCCTCTTAACATCCCCCAGAGAGGCGGACATTTTAAAACAAACTTGAGTGTCAGGGTTTAGGGCCAGCAGCGCCCACTCGGGGCACGGGGAGGGCGGCACGCACTTCAGGAGCTAGTTAGAGGGAAGGGCCGGCTTTGCTGTGATCTTGATGTTGGAGAAGACAAGGGGATTACCTGGAGTAGTGAGTGCAAAAGAGGATGAACAAGCACTCACCCGAGGATGACTTCTTCCGGCGGAGGTCGGGGGAAATGGAAACCAAAAGCACTGGCAAAAAAAAAAAAAAGTAAACGCCCACCTCCGAATGACAGAGAGAAAAGTGTCGGGTTAAAAAAAAGACAGAAACGCCCACAATCTGCTCCCGCTAAGATTGACACATCTCTGTTCCAATGGCTAGCCTCCATTTATGGAGCTAGCCAATGGAAGAGAGAGGCGGGATAAAGCCCAGTACTGTAAAACAAAATTTCTCGGCTGCGCGACACTGCTTGCGCAGTGTACGCTAGGCCGAGACCTAAAAAAGGGTTGTGATTTTGATTGAAGCTTCACAGGATTCGGCCTGGAAATCTCAAATCAATGGCTGATTCACTGGATGCAAAGATACCTCACCTCCAACTCCTCTGAGCATTCTTGGACTGGAAAGAAAACTCAGGATGGAAGATTAATACTATCTGACCTGCTGGAGAAAGAAGCATGAAGAACTCCTGCTCCCCACTTGCTATAAGTCACTGGAACTGCTCTTAGAGGTCAGCTGACCTTCTGTCCTCCCCAGCCACAACAGAAAATGCTGAGCAATGGCTCCATCCGGCTTGGAAGGACCAGCTGCCCTGTTGTTAAATGTGAACTACATCTGGCTCTGTGAGAGCACTGACTGGAATGGGATCTGGACACCTAGGAGCGTGTCCTGGGCACCTGGGCGCAGTAGGTAAGACAGAAGTGATCCATTTAGCATCTGTAAGAAATGCTGTCTCTTGGTTGAAGCAAAATGTAGGGCTAGTGAGATCTGCCTCACCCTTGTAGCTGTCCCTGCAGCCCCAAAGAAGAAAGCCAGGAAAAGCGAAAGTATTGAAGCATGCCACAGAGGAAGATAACTGACTCTTCAGCTGACCTCCTGGCCTATGTGAGGCAGAAGAGTTTGCTGCTAGCTTTTTCTTGTTCCCCTTCATTGATCCTATCGGCATCTTTAGACTTATTTGCCTTTAAACTTTATCAATGGACATTTCCCTCCACCTTAGTCCAATTTCAATTATGTTGTGTAATTTTCATTCAGTTTTCTGAATTTTCTTTTGTTGTGTTCCTAACCTAAATGAAACCGAATTAGAATAGCACACATGTCTCTGGGGTAATGCCTGCTGCTTGTGCCATGAATAACAGAGGCAAAGTACAAACTCCTCAATGGAATGGGCGGTGTTGCAACCTTCCAAGACTTTGTTTTATATGTTAAGAAGTTTCGCTTGGCACTTATGGTTCGGCAAGTGTGGGGGGTCGGGCTGACAGACTTCACAGAGAGCCAATGATGTTTGGTGTGTAGTTTGTGTGGGCGGAGCTTGGACTATGCGATGGCACTCCGTCATGAACTACACTTCCCAGCATTCTCTGAACACTTGTGGTGTTAGGAGATGGTGGTATCCATCCTGCTTTATCAGGTACATCTGTCCTTGTGTTTCACAGAGTTCTTATGAGGCAACCGTGATACAATGTTGCTGCAGAAAGGACCTTGCTATGTACATTCAGTATTTTCTTTTGGAAAGAACAGTAAGCTTCGTTGGAGTTTGCTGAAGGATATTTGGAATGCAGAGAATTACACTGATAGTTAGGTTGTGCAAAAAAAAATAACTTTTAACTATTTTTGAATATTTGACTTTTGGCATTGCTAAACACTTTAAGACAGCATCATTTAAAACTTGGAGTTAGATCCTCTGACAGAACACGAAAACTTATAAGGTGAAGATATGCTTCACACAATGTGTACATATGATTATGCATAAGGTATTAAGAGTTCTTAGTAAGTGATATATGAATTTACTAGGATAAGAACCACAGAACATTAAAGCCTGTAAATTACTGTTTCAGTGGCACATTAGTTAAGTAGCAACAGAGCTCTTCTTCAGCAGAGAATGCATGGTTACAAAGCCTGAGATAGTTATCTTAATAGCACTGGAAAAGTGTTGATGAACTTATATATATAAGCCGGGCTGAAGACGGCTGGAATGCCAGAATCTGGTCCTCGGAAGCTTGTTTCCGGTCCAGGGAAGACATGGCTTGGCAGTTCGGGCTGGACTGTTCCCATGAGGCACAGGGTCAGACTGATTTGCATATGGCCATGTCTGAACTGGGGTGGCAGAGTGGGCTAAAGAACGGTGATGGATTAAACCCAGATCTTTTGACTGGGTGTGAGTGTTTGATTGATTCAGATGCTCCGTCCATCACCACCCCCTTTTGTACCGAACTTATATATAAGATACTCATCTCTTGTATGCTTTAGATACAGGAAAACAAGCCTTATATCAGAACACACACAATTCTTTACACAGTGATACAGCTAAGGCATTTTCTTTGACTGTCACAGTAAGGTGCTGGACTTACATGGCAGGTTCCATCTCCTATTTCCTTTAGATACAGCCTTTGACCTGCAAACGTCAGTGCCCAGCAGAAGTAACGAGTCAGAGTGGTGGTATCCATTTTCTTTGTTTTCTCCCAACCCATGCCCATTTCCCCAATTCTAATATTCATGGTATTGTTGTATGTATCGCTGGTGGAGGAGGTGAGGGATGGAAGAGCGAATCACTGCCATTGGATCCAAAGTACACAGTTAGTGATTTCTGACATAGCAGGGATACATTTGCATGTTGTGTCTCTCAGTTAGTATTTCTCAGTCCGTAGTATAACGTCAGAGGTAGCAAGAAGGGTGGCAACAAGAGAGGGGTAGTGTGTTGTCCATTATAAAGGTTTTGAACACCTATAGAGTTGCTACTTTGTGGTTATTTTGCCATGGTTTTTAACACTCAGGGCCTGATTTACAGTTTGGTGGATTGGTACTCAGTCACAAACGTGATGGTTATCTTGTTCACCTTATTGCAAGTGCATTATATCCTAATACTCTTGTAATAAGATGGAGGGAATCCTAATACACTTGTTAGAACATGGACGGATTGAGTACCCATTTGCCAAACTCTAAATCAGGCCCTATAAGTCCTTAAGCACTATGTCAGAAAGAAGCAGTATCGGGGGTAATAGCAGGCTTCCATTTTGTCGGGATGGAAGGTGTAGTTAAGCACCGCATGTAAGATAATGTTAAGGATTGCCATGGGGACTCACGAGTCTTGGCCCTGGGGATTCCCAGAATCCCTCTTGGTCTCCCCACCCACTGCCTTGATTAAACAGCAGTACATGGGGTAATACTAGGGTTTATCTAAACCTGTGGGTTTTAGCAAGTGTTGTTCCCACTGATGCTATGGGAATGTCACCATGGCATGTAGGCCTTGATGATATCCGCCTGTGCCCTGCCATTATCCCACAATGACCCAACCTTCCCTGAAATCAAGTATAATATAAGCCAAGAAGTGCTTAGTTTGTCAAACAAAAAGTTCTGGTGTCCCAAGTTTTGCTCAGAAACCCACGATCAGCATTATTCAAGATTGGGATGCCAAATACTAAAGTAAACTCGTCTTGATCCCATCTCATGACTCTGTAACCCCTTGCATGCGCGGTGAATTTTCGCGCTGTGTGGGAGATTAACATAGTGGGCAGGATTCGGATGGCCCCTAGTCGTCGTGAGGACATGCCCACTGTGACGCATGACGACCGGGGGTCATCATGAGCATGCAAGGGGTTAATCCACCATCAGACATTCCCTGCCTCTTTATCTCACTCTTGCAGGTAATTTTTCATCCCTGCTTTCTCCATTTGTCACTGTTTTTCCATCTTTCTCTTCCTCCTTTTCCCCTTTTGCGTTTTCCTCTCTCTTGCTCTGGTTCAAAGTTTGTTGTGAAAAAATAAGTGCCGGACCTGAAAAATGAGAGCTGGTGGGCTCCACCTGCACCACTGGCTCAAGTTAACCACTGCTGAGTTGAGACAGGGGAATGCCAGTGTTGTAATGTTGAGAAGAGACAGTGCCTCTACCAGGAATGTCAGGGTGTCTTGCAGTGAGACTGTATGCATGTAGTGCCTGTTATTGAGTGGAATTGTGACTGAGTTGAGAAAGAATGTGATGGTGTTACACTGTGAAGCCTGTGTAGCGGAGTGTGAATCCTAGTAGAGTAAAAAGTAATAAAGTGTGAGAGTGGATTTTCTGTCTGAAAAGAGAATGACCGACTGAGCTAATACTGACATTAGATTGTGTTTACCATATCCCCCATCTTGCCTCAACATCACAATATACGATGTGATGACTACTGCTGATTTCTGTTTTACATTATGAATTGCTAGTGTTCAGAGGACTAAGCAGAGGGTTCACAGAAAATGTTCTCATAGTACCAAACGAAGGACGTTTCCAACTGGCACAGATTCATGCTAAAACTATGCATCTGTATAACTGTTCAGCTAAAACTAGGAGAATGACTAAATCTCAATGGATTACTATCTTGAGAGAATCCTCAAATGAATTATGCAGTAAAATGTTTCTTCTAGCTTGTTTCCTATTGGTGCAAAGCCTAAGAACCATGTATTCCCACAGAATATATGAAAGTCTATCAAAAGTCCAATCAAAGTATGTGGAATTCTGTAACCCAAGATCCCTTTCTGCAACCAGAGAGACCCCTTATAAGGCGAATCAATGCTGGATTTCACTTATAACTGTTCTTTTTACTTATGATTTATATGCTTTGCTGCTAAGCTTGCTTTTGGCATCTTTATTGTAATCTGCCTATTAATTCTTTATGTAATGCTTCGAAATGACAATCCTTGTCTGTCATTCTTAATAGAATGTTGCAGCATATCCACGTGAGTCTATATAATTCGAACCAGTGACGGGTCCAGTCATGGAGTTACCAAAGTCCGTGTCGGGGCTACACCACTCCCAGTCCTGGTTATTGGATAGAAAGAATTTGAGACCAATTTGTTTGCTGCCAAAGTGCAAGTGTCCTGATGCAGATGTCAACAAAACTAGGAACATTCCTCGCGCTAGTTCTCTGCAAGTGTACTGTTTTAGTAAGTTCCTCCCCCTGTAGATTTGTGTAAACACCTCCAAAAATACAGCCATCTTGCCTGTTGTGGTCTCTTAACTGTGTGACCCGCAGATTCCTGTATTGTAGTGCCCAGAGCGCCCCGTGATGGGCTCCGATCAGGACACTTGTCTCTCCCGCTCGTCTCTATGGTCCTTTCTTGTCTGTCGACAGCAGAGCTTTGCTCGCATCCTCTGTTCCTCTGCCTCAAACGCCGCCAGGGGAGAATAATTGGTTGCGGCTCCAGAGCGCGCCTCCTTTATCCCAAATTATTCCGAACCAAAGAGAAGTGTTGGCATGGCAGGTTTCTGAGGACAATAATTATTCTGTTGTCTGCATTTTTTTGTGCGCCTTCCTTTATCTGAAGAGCCTTAAAATTGCTGAGAAGCTGGAATTTGAGAGATGAGAAAAGCGGTGCCGGTTTGTTATTTTAACCCGCCGCGTGCTGGAGTAAGTCAGTGTTCGCCTCCGCGGAGTTTGGTGGGGGTCGTATCTAAGCATCCCCTTAACAGCGTGCAAGTGAACTTCAGTTTACCCGGAAGAAGGAAAACATTGCTGAATCAGCAAAAGCGTCCACTCCAGACATCTGCGTTAAACGTATATGTCTGCAGTCTTTCATAAGGACTGACTCAGACTTTCATTCTTAATCAGTTGATAAAAGGCGTACCGTTGGTAATAGGCAATCGTGATATCTGGTTTTACTGGGCTTACGTACCATGACACAATTATAAAAACAGACGTTTATGTTGCTATATGTGTTAAATAATCATGCCTTCGCAAAGACACATGCATCTCTTTATAAAAACTTAACATTGCGTTTTTAGGTTTGGCTTTAGCCGTGACATTTTGATTATTCTGAAAGGATATATAAATAGTTAGAAGGGATTTCAGACATCCCTCGTTATCTATTGATCTGTTCTTGTGCCATTTACATGTAACTATTGTCCTCTACACCATGTTTCAGCTATGCCCAGCCATTGCTGACTTCACTGCGTGTACATGTATTTACCTTGTCACAAGGTGCACATCCGCACAAAGTAGTTCCCTTCACTACCAGGACTGCTACATGCAGCAGACCTGCTTTGTGAGGTCCTAGTAAGCATTTATTTTTAATACATGCGAGGGCCCGGTAGCTCCTCCAAAAATCTTTTTTTACAAAAACCATGACAAAAAACCCAAGCACTGACAAAGTCAATAGACTAGCAGGCAATGCCAGGCATATCAGCATTGCCAATACTTGTCCATTGTCTTTCTAAGGTGCCAGTCTAAGTTGCTGACAAGAAAGAATTTTTGGATTTAGAGTTGCCCATACCTGTCCTAAATGATTACATTTTCAAGTTTCAGAGAAATACTTTAAATCCACAGGTAGCCTCATCCGGACAGCCCTATCTGTCCATCAAAAGTGTTTGGATGATGGTATAATGATACGACTTTCCAGCGGTGGTGGTCCGGATGAAAACCTAATTTGTTTACATTTTTGAGAAGTTGCAAAGTTGGCAAACTCGCAAATCTGTTTTTCAAACTTCACAGGTGTTGTGACATGCAGAGGCTGTAAAGCTGCACATCAGAAGGCAGCGCGAGGGAGAGTGTGGGACCCCACTGCTGGGAGTCAGCTTCCTGCCTAATGTAAGGTGCCCACCCAGAGGCAAAGATGTAAGTCTGGGTGCCCACTTCACACTCTACTCTCCTCACCACCATCCTAGCTTCCCTCCACACTGCCACCACCACCTTGGCTACAGCTGCTGACTCCTACCTATAGGTTGTTTGCCCCTTTGTGGGTTGGGCGGAAATTAGACAGACCTGGTCCTGATGTTCTGGGCACGCCAGCTCCCTGCTGTAGGATACAATGGACGTCAATTCACCAATATGCAAGGGTGGTGGAAGTGACTTCACATGCCCCTTGACCTTCACCTTAACTTACACCTCACGTGCTATAACTATGCAGATGACACGCAAATTCTCCTTCAACTGGAATGCCCCAAAATCATTTGAAACTCACCAGTTTTCAGTTGTGTCAGAGCCGTGGATCAATGGATGACGTGGAGCCATCCCAAACTGAATGCTTTTAAAATGAAAATACTCACGCGTGGCAATTGGAAACATTATGACCTGCTAACCGCCTGGCCTGATGAACTGGGATCACCGCCTAAAGTATCGAAGGAAGTAAGAAACTTCAAAATGACCATGGAATCCAAGCTATCTATAAATACCCAAGTGAATGAACTAGCAAGATCAAGCTTTGTTAATATAAAAACTCTGCGACTAATCTTCCCCCAGTTAGGATTACCACACAAGGTCCAAGCTACTGTCCAAGCTACTGTCTCCCTTGTTCTGTCCAAACTTGATTACTCCAGTAGCCTCTACCACGGATCACCTTTAACGATCATAAAAAGACTACAACAAATTCAAAATTCGGCTGCCAGATTACACCTACATATCGAACCGCGAGACCACATCTCCCCTGCTTTGAAAGGCCTGCCTTCGTTACCGGTTGGCGGTTGCCAGAAGATCCACGTTCAAGCTGCTTTGTATCACTCACAAAGCGATACATGGAACGGGACCGTTCTTCATCAGGAAAAAAATCACCAAACACATTCAATAGAGGAACCTTCGCTCTAGATTGGCGCCTCGCCTCAAATCAAAATCCCAAGATATAAGAAAAAAACCATGGGTGGCACATCCTTCTCTGTTCAAGCAGCCAAACCATGGAGCACAAGACCCTTAACATAAGATCCACAGACAACCACCTTATCTTCAGAAAACTACTCAAGAATCTGCTCTTCCCCACATAGGCACCATACGCAAACAGAAATATACAGCATATCTCTCTATGTATAAGCATTTATTTGTACTATACATATGCACCTATATATGTGTATTGCTTTGTGTAAACATGTAGAATAAATATGTTTTAAAACAAATTAATACAATTCATTTTTTAGTACAACAACACTTGAAAGCCAGAATTTATTTAATGGATCTTTAATCTACAAATACTCACTTACTTTATTCATCTATATACTTTTCATATACTTGGATCTATATATTTATTACTTTTCTGCTAACTGAGCATATTCAATGCACTTCCCTATTTCTCACCCTATACTTCTATCAATATATTCAATCTACATATATTTAATTCCTTTATGCATCTATAGACTTTCCATGTATTTATGGATCTATATATTTATTAAATTTCTTCTAATTCAGCATTTCCAATGCACTACCCTATTTCTAACCCTATACCCCTCTCAATATATCTTCTACCTCAACTCTGACTCACCTCAAACCTCTTTCTACTACTCTTTCCAATGCACTACCCTATTTCTCACCCTATACCTCTATCAATATATCCTCTACCTCTACTCTCATTCATCCCAAACCCCATACCACTAGTATGACCCCCAGAATAAACCTTTCTAGACTCTTCCCTAATCTACCCCTACTTGCATCATCTCATACCTCTTTTACTATACCAATCCCCCAAAACAAGTCTTTCTAATCCCTTCCATTTGACTCTTCCCCTCTACATCCCTTTTACTCATTCCATGCCTCCTCCTACTGCTATGACCTCTCCCAAAAAATTCGAAATCCTTCCCTCTTCTATCCCTCCACTATCCTTTTCAATCCAAATAACAGACTTACATGTCCACTCATATTTCACTACACTAATCCTTTAGCGTGCCACTTGCCGAAAAAGTGCTTCAAACCTCATCAGGTGTACCAAGCGCTATATAAATGCAAACCTTTTCCCTCTGCTACCCCTCCACTACCCTTTTCAATCCAAGTAACTGACTAACATATCCACCACTCCAATTACTTTCATATTTCACTATACTAACTCACCAGAAGCATGCGTCGCAGCTGCCTTGGCCAGGAACTACCATCCCCAATGCACCTCCATTAATAGAAGTCTATGTTTTTTACCTTTCGTGACGTCACATCCGGTCGTGATGTCACTCCACGTCTTTGACCGTCCCCCTACTTCTATGTTTTTACCTTTCGTGATGTCACTTCATGTCGTGAGGTCACTTCCTGTCTTTGAGCGCCCCCCCACTTCTTTATTTAGGACTTGTGCCCTGGTAATACCAGTCAGTCAGCGGCCAACCCTAGAGGTCTGGATGGCTGACGTGGCTGCAAGATTTTGAAAATACAGACTGGAAAAAGGCCTTGTGAATTGGGCACAGTGTTAATTTGCAATCCATTTGATAATCTAGACAGTGGAGGGACTTCAGGGCGGGGAGTGATGGGTCAAAGTGCATGGACCATCGTGGACTCTGGGGTGGAGCTTCAAGAGGTCAAGGTAATAATAGTGCCTTTAAATGCCAGAACTTTGTGGCACCATATCACAACATAGGCACTTAAAATGGTCTCATTGTAGGGGAACTGGGAGCGCTCCAAAGGTAACATTCATTTAGCTGGGTTGTAGAAAATCCTTGCACCGTTTCTGCTTGGATTCCTTTGGAGCTTGGATATGGTCTTCTTAGAGAGTCCTATGTAAGTACCATCAGGTGTCCAGGCCGAATGCTACAGCTGGAAGGACCAGGCCAATTGTATGAGAACAAAAAAGTGGGCCCGCCCCTCTGCACCGAAACACATGTGAATGATAGACTGCATTCTTCCGGAGTCTCTGGCGCCTAATGTCACTAAAGGCTGCTTTATGGCGCTACTTGCATCTCTATTTGCGCAGTAAATGTCCCCCTGACACCACTGCGCGTCTTGGCATCCCCTCCTTTGCTCGTTTTTCTGCATCCCTTCAAACCCATTCCAATTCTTATTTATTCTAAACGAGCTCTTGTAATAATTTCCCTTTAAACAGCAGCTTTCTTGCAAACGTCAGTATTTTGCAAGCAATCAGGGAGCTTGCTACATCTCAAAATGATTGCTTATAAACACCATTTCTAAAATTAGTTCTTTGTTGTGCAGCTTTGTAGGGCTTTATGTATCATGCGCCTGCAGAGTGCATGGAAAGATACATGAGTTATTAGGGTTGCAAAAGTTATTACTCTGTAATGTGGTGAGAAAACGGAGCCTTTCAAGGCGTGCGATGTTTCACTGTAATGTAGAACTATTATACAAACAGTGCAAATGGATTCTGCTGCATAGGGCTGATGTGGAAGGAAATTAAAAAGGCCCAGCTCAAGCCCGTGCAAACACTGTGCCAACGGCATTGGAGGCGGTGTGGGGGTGGGCAGTGGGGACAGTGGGGGGCTGCCTTCTCAGCAGGGGCTCAAGGGATGCTGTCACATCATATAATGTTGCCGAGGCTTCTGAAGTTATTAGCATCATAAGCAGAGGGTCTTTTCAATCTGGAAACTTGTCTTGGGTCCTATTGCATTTTTCTTAGACTTGGCCTAGCGATAACTTCCTGTTTTTTGAAAAATAATAAAGTTACACTAGACATGTGATTCTGGGCAAATAATTTAGGGCCAGATGTAGGTAATCCCAGATTACCGATTCTTAAATACCGAATCATACCAATTCGGTATATAAGAACAGGCAAATGGGATGTAGGTAATTTTTCCAAAAAAATTACCGAATAGGTAAGTCTTGGTAATTACCGAATCGTACCGATTTGGTAATTGCCATTCATTCCTATGGGCCTGGAGACCCATAGGAATGAATGTCAATTACTGAATCAGTAAATACCGATTCGGTAATTGGGGGAAACATTGAAGGGTGGCAGGGTGTCATTTTGACACCCTGTTGCACCCCTCAATTGTGTATGGGTGCACATGTGTCTGCAACATGGCACTGTTGGAAAAGCAAAAAAAATGCTTTTTCAAAGGTTTTCATTATTTACCATCCACTTGTAGTTGGTGGTAAATAACGAATCCTTAACTGAGGAATGCACTAACTTGAGTGCTTCCTACATCCTGGATTCAGTAATTTATTGAATCGGTATGTTAAGAATTCGGTATTTTACCGAATCCTTAAATTACAGATTCGGTAAAATACCAAATCCTTTCAAAATGCCACCTACATCTCAAAAACCAAATACCGGTCGGTAACGTCTGAAATTCGGTAATTTCGGCCGTTACCCACCGGTATTGGGCGACCTGCATCTGGCCCTTAATCTCCTTGTGCCTAGCAAAAAAATTAATGTGTCAACCTGTAACAAAACTGGTGCTAATGTAAAGCGCTCTGATACCTGATATTTTCTGGTCTATTTTGCGCTATATAAAACACACAAAAAAAAAAGAATAATATATGAATCCATGGGCTATTGGTCAGCCCCCTTCATCCACACTGGCCTGGTTTACTGTCATTCCCGGTTTGCTTCTGCCCATCACAGGTACAGCCTGGAGCAGTGGATCAGCCCACTTCAGCCATGGGCTCTCAAAACTGTGAGTGATGGCGTAAGAGCCGCAGCACTTGTGCACATCAACCTTAAGAGTAGACCACTTCAGTACCAAGGCTGGTGGGTCAATCAAGTGAGTTTCATTACTGCTTTTCTTTAACATTTTTTATTGCATTTATTTTTGCAAAGGCTCATGCTTACCTGTTTTTTGGCAAACACACGCATGCCATTTTTCTAAAGTGGCATTTTTACTTTTATTTTGCCTTTAGACTTTTAATGCATATTGCAAATGTTAGCAGAAAAAAGACATTACTATCTTATAGGCTTGACAAGGCCAGACCTAGTAGCTTTGCTAGCGCTCGTTTTCTGAGTGCACTTCCTCTGAGGCCTACGTTGTTGAGCGCTCCAGCAAAATAGACATGCCAGGGGCTCCGACTCGGGGTGCCTCTGCGCAAAAAAACACCTACTCGGCCACACCCTTATTCAGTGAAAAGTGTTTCTCAAGATACACTAACACGCGCATGGCGGGCGCTCCACAGTTGCGTTGTTAGTTCAATCTCCTTTAACCAAAGCAGCCTACAAAGAAGGTCTTCAGAAAAGAGTAATATTTTTCTTTTAATATTTCTTACTCGATTACTTGAAATCACATAGCTCATTCATTACTATCTCCACATAGCTCCCTGATGGTTACTTCCCTCATATGTATAGTATAGTTACTTCCCTGTTTACTTATGGTTACTTTCCTGTTACTTCCCTGATTCTTATGGTTACTTCCCTGATACTTATGGTTACTTCCCTGGGCCCTTATTTATGAGGCCTTGCGTCAGTTTTGCGCCGCCGATGTGTCACTTTTTGTGACGCACCAGCGGCGTAAAAAATGCGCCTTGTTGCGCCATATTTAAAAAGTGATGCATCTAGGTAAATGCGTCACTTTTTAAACCCCTGCGCCACATTATACCTGCGTCAGGTATAATGTATGCAGAGGGGGCGTTCCCCTGCAAAAAGCCTCGTAATAGTGACGCAGTGAAATCTATGAGATTTCACTGCGTCACTTTTAGGATGCTGTTGCGTCAATATCTTGCGCCTGCCTCACAGCAGGCGTAAGACTGATGCAAGCCCTTTCACATGGGGCTTTCCCCATGTGAAAGGACGCATTGCTGGAGTTGCGTCACTTTTGTGACACAGTCCAGCAATGCGTCACTTTTGTGCTTACAGATACGTCAGAAATACTGACGTATCTGTAAGTCCTTGCGACATGATGCGTCATACATTAAATATGACGCATCATTGGTGTCGCAAGGAGTGCGCAGTGAAAAGTGACGCATCGCTGTTTTCACGCAGCGATGCGTCACTTTTCATAAATGAGGCCCCTGATACTTATGGTCACTTTCCTGATTCTTATGGTTACTTACCTGATACTTATGGTTACTTCCCTGATACTTACGGTTACTTTCCTGATTCTTATGGTTACTTTCCTGATTCTTATGGTTATGGTTACTTTCCTGATTCTTATGGTTACTTCCCTGATTCTTATGGTTATGGTTACTTTCCTGATTCTTATGGTTACTTTCCTGATTCTTATGGTTATGGTTACTTTCCTGATTCTTATGGTTACTTCCCTGATTCTTATGGTTACTTCCCTGATACTTATGGTTACTTCCCTGATACTTATGGTTACTTTCCTGATTCTTATGGTTACCTCCCTGATACTTATGGTTACTTTCCTGATTCTTATGATTACTTTCCTGATTCTTATGGTTATGGTTACTTTCCTGATTCTTATGGTTACTTCCCTGATTCTTATGGTTATGGTTACTTTCCTGATTCTTATGGTTACTTTCCTGATTCTTATGGTTATGGTTACTTTCCTGATTCTTATGGTTACTTTCCTGATACTTATGGTTACCTCCCTGATTCTTATGGTTACTTTCCTGATTCTTATGGTTACTTTCCTGATTCTTATGGTTACTTCCCTGATACTTATGGTTACTTTCCTGATACTTATGGTTACCTCCCTGATTCTTATGGTTACTTTCCTGATTCTTATGGTTACTTTCCTGATTCTTATGGTTACTTCCCCGATACTTATGGTTACTTTCCTGATTCTTATGGTTACTTCCCTGATACTTATGGTTACTTTCCTGATTCTTATGGTTACTTCCCTGATACTTATGGTTACTTTCCTGATTCTTATGCTTACTTTCCATATTTCAGCAAGGAGGACTGTGTCATTGATTAATCCAGCATAGTACGCGCAGCTCGCCCCACATTCTCTCACTGCTATGCTCAAGAACAGAGATTAGAACCAGTTTGTGGTTTCCCCGGCGTAGCCTTTTTTATTCACATCAACATTTAAAATTGCTTGTAAGAGAAGTTCTTCAAAGGACAGGTATGCACCAAGCAAACGTTCAATTCATAGATATCAAAGCAAGATGGAAGATGAATACACAAGTCAAATATCATATTTCACTTTCCAAGAAGATCCAGCGCACATTGTCATGAGAGCCGCTGTGTGCAGGGTGCCAGCAGGCCCCACCTTGCAGCAGCCCCCTCCAGGTTCCACCCAGGGCATCCACGCACCCTTCCCAAAGGGAATTTACAGGAAAATCATTGGGACAACTTCACCACATCTCCATCTCCTCCAACCGCCGAGAATAACCTCACACTTAAAAACAGGTCACAGCATCGCTCATTGGCCCACCGCGGTACCTGAACACAGGCGTAATCTTCAAAAGTTCCGAACCCAGCATCGCAGGGTAGGGCAGGAAAGTCCAGGGACCACCAGCAGGTCAGCCCTCTGCTCCCGCCTGCCCGGTGCCCACACAAATCATACCCTGCCAAGGGGCAACCCAGTCCCAGACTCGGAATGCTTGTGTATCTCCCTTATTTTCTGCCAGGGACACTGCCAGCTCAGGGGTGAGTGGGTGGTTGACGAGCAACGGCTAATCCTGGCCCGCACCAGGCGTGATGAAAGGGACAATGAGGTAGCTCTACATAGCATGCTGGCTTAAATAGTCCAGAGGCTTCATTGCGCCTCTTGATGATGTCACCAGGTAACTCTCCGACTCCACTTTCTGTGCCAGCAAGGGTTTCAGGCCATGGTGAGACTGAGCGCACCCCTTCTCTAGTTACCGGGGGGGGGGGGGGGGGGGGGAGCACCTGCTCAGGATATACATATGTTTGTTTCCCAGCACATACTCTGCCCTTTCGCTGATTTAGCTACAACTTTCTCGAGGCAAAACTGGCATGTGGGTCAACATGAACTTTTTGGAAGCTTAAGCGGACTAGACAGACATTGGACCCCTTCTCAGCAGGCCCGGTTCCAGGAATTTTTATTTGGGTGGGCCAAGGGTGCATTTGGGTGGGCCAATGCGAGCTCGATTTTTTGCATGTATGTCTAGGCAGGCCTGCTTCAGGGTGCTCCTTTATCTCTTCTTAGTCTTACAAGGCCAAGTAAAACACACTCTCTCCCAAATCTCTTTCTAAATGTGATCACTCTCAAAAAGTGTTTTTTCCATGTAATGTCCCTTTGATGGGAAGAGGAGGTTTCTGAGGTGGGAGTATCAGGCAAGTGACACTTTTCGGGCTCCCTCTGTGCAAGCCTTCAGGGAGAATCCCTCTTCATTACTACCTCCACCTGACCGCGGACTCTGCAACGCACTCCCTTACATGCTTGAATATCCAATTCTTCTCTCCAGTGCACCTTATCTCACAAATGACCTTGAGTCCCAGCCCCATATCAGGCACCATCGGGCTACACTTTCATTTTTCCCGGTAAAAACATTAGGAAAATCACCTTCAAACTTAAAACATTGAATATAGCAGTGAATATAATTAGCACGCACTTTAAAGTATTTTCCACAGTAGACCTTATGACCCGACTGCTAATTAAATAATCAAAAACAGAAAGGCCGGCTTCAGCGTTGATATGAGTCTTTTTTGGCGCTGCACCAATAACCTCTTTCTCCGTAAATACCTTTACTCCCACCTTCCAACAGTGCCCCTCATCTCCCAATGCCCCCCTCTATTGACCTCCTACTTGGATTCCCTCAAAGCCATGCCACAAGTGCCCCTATCTCCCCATAGCCCCTCCCCCTATTGACCTCTTCCTCGGATTGCCTCAATGCCACTCTCCACCAGTGCCCCTCATCTCTCCCTAACTCCCCCCTCCACCCCATGACATCTTCCTCGGATTCCCTCACTGACACCCTCCAACAGTGCCCTTTATCTTTACGTAGACCCTCTCTCATATGCATTTCATTTGCCGCATAGCGCTACTCATATCAGTGTAGTGTGTGTCAGTACTTTACACAATGCACACATTATACAGATACAATAAATCAGTCTATTGGGAATGTCACATAAGCCAATGAGGATTACAAGGTGTATGAATCACATGTCATCCATACTGGTGGGCGGGATATTTTAAGAGGGTTTGGTCTGGGGAAACACAACCTTAGGATTTAAAGAGTATTCCATGGGGGTCAGCATTACTGATAAAAATGTATATCTGCCCAAACATACTCATTTTAACAACATTAGAATAATGAAAGACTGGGGGAGTTCTAACTATATCACAAAACCAAAAAAGCGAAGTTCTAACTATATCATTCATGTTTCTATGCAGCTCTTTGATGACTGTTCATTGGTTACTGTCCTATGTTAGGATTGTAACTTCTGAACTGCAAGTAACACAAGGATCTCTGTGACAAAGGCAGTAACCCACTGAGCTATCCAGGGCTTTAAGTGGGCCGGGTCTCACTAGGTCTGAACACCGGCAGTTTTTTAAAGGGGCCTCGAAACAGGTCTCTTTCTGGCTCAGGTAGTCTGTTTTTTCCCGAACTGCAGTGACAGCAGTCCGGAAAAAAAGTGTCAGGGCACAAAACAGAGCCCGATAGAGACCCGTTTCGAGACAGCAGGCACATCGGTGTAACCTGCTCACACTACTCACAAGTGGAATGTTACGGCATGACGTCATGCCAGGTGAGTGTTGTAGGGGGAAGGGAAATCCTTTAAAGAGAGTCATTTTCTCTCTGGATTTCCCTTCTCTTTTTGAAACTCAGGAGCAGCAACATTGTTTTGATGTCACTGGTGCTTTAAGTGGAAGCTTTTGCAATTATATACAACCAATAGTTGCTGTTATTTATCTTATGCAACTAACAACCATTGATAAAGCCAATAGTCCTGACTTGTAGATATGATGTTACTTGTTGTATCAAATACCTGGATGCAATGACAGAAACAGAAAAATACAAGTCGGGCCGCACACTGTTAAACACAGATTTTTAACGTACTGTTTTTAAGCCACGTCCTCAATTACATTGGCCACGCCCCTTTGAGAGACCCCCCCCCCCCCAGTTTTTTCATCCCACTCAAAGCCCTGGAGCTATCCACATAAAATACAGTTCATATGCATTTGAAAACCACTAAGAGACAAATGATTGCTCTCCAGCAGGATTATTAATCACCAGCGTTATCTGGGCATTTTGTATTCTTATTGTTGTCCTGCATCGGCCATGCTAATGATAAAAACTGTTTAAATGAAGCACACACGTGTGTGTCCTGCTGGGCCTGTGCAGATTTTAAAAAGAAAAATATATAGTAACACATTCTATTACCTACTCCATTAGTCAAAGTTTGTGTCACAGTCTTTTGTGATAAGCCACTGCAGGGGTCAGAAAAGGTGAATAGGAATAAAAAAACTTCTTTTCTCCTGCGCTGCATATAAAAATAAATATCAACGCAGGAGGACAGTAAGCAAAGGTTACCAAAGTTTGTCAAAGAAAGGGTTTGTTGCCTTTCGCCATGCAGAGAAGAAGGGGTGACAAAATAAACAAAGCCTCGTTAACATATACATGGTCTTGTAAAGACTTGTGAAGTACTCGGGCGTTGCTGCGATCATCTCTAAAACTGTCTGTGTGGGCGCGCCCCTCGGCCCGTGCTGACACACGCGACGGGGGAGGGTTGAAGCACTTAGATCCCAAAGACGCCTGCCTTCAGGCCCTCAGTGCGAGGGCCAAGGATCCTGTTTGGGGGGGCCAGGCTCATGTTTGGGTGGGCTTGGCCCATCCGGCCCACCCGCTAGAACCGGGCCTGCTTCTCAGACTCAATGAAACTATACATGCCAGCAGCCTTTACGCTTAAGTTTTTATGTTGATTCAGTTTTGCCTTGAGAAATCCATGGGACATCAGCATTAGGGTGAAACACGTGCTGGCAAACAAGCATAGGTATATTTTGGGGGGCACACTGCACTGGCAAGACTCTGTGGGTGAGTGCGTTCTGATGGGTGCCTTAGTAGCAGGTTTTTACAGTGGGCGATAGGAATCCAAACGCAATTGGGCTGTCAGAATTTTAGGGAGTGTTGTAGAGTGAATTGACAATCACAGCCTGCCACTGTCAGCTGTCTGGATGGAGGCGGGGAGGAGAGAGACTGTGACCAATCCTGCCAGGCAAACTACAGAATGCTCACCTTTCACCCCTCTATTACATTCAATAATTTACCACTTGCTCCCCATTGGGAGGCAAAGTCCAGATGTAGGAGCTTCTCGATTTCTTTTAAAGGGAAATGCTGGCAGGCATGTCACCTGTGTACAGAAGACAGTTTGCATTCTAAAAACTAAATTAATTACGTTATGATCCATGTGGCCTTTGCATGGACAGATGTGCAGGGTTACTCGTCCAAGATATAATGAACTGGGGGTACCCCTAATGGGCAGAAGTCTTCTGCCTCTCTTGTGCAAGTCGATTATGACCACACAGTCATGTCTTTGGGCTCATGCTCACAGAGTAAATGTGGGAAGGTAGATAAACCAAGAATGCCAAAATGTAAAAAATAGTAAGGCACTAAATTGTGTTTGTGCAGTTAGAACTTTCTGTCTCAAAGCTTGCCCATTTTAGGTTAACAAGGTCAATAGGACAATTTTCATATGCATTTAAAAGTGACATTTATGTCTTGTGCTTGACGTGGAGAAATTGGAAACCATTGGTGGATCATTTGAACTGAGCTTTTATAGTCTGCAGGTCAAGATGGCTGCCCTTGAGTTGTACATAGATTCTCGTGAGAGTTGTTGCTTGTTTCTTAGGTCAATAGGGCTTGCATTGCTCAAGTGTCTGGAAATGTTGCTAGTGACAGTTGGGCTTGTACTGCTGCATCTGGAAGTGTTTACACAGGTAATTGGGTTTGTATGTTCATGTGAACCTCCCTGGACGTCATATGAAAGAAGGCTTCTCAGGAAACCTGATGGAAAAGCTCATTAAAGCTCTTCCTTCCATGTTCTAACAGCAAACACACACTCAGCTTTCAGTCAGATTAGCCCAACTTTCCATGATGACACCACAGGTTCTCTCTGTAGAATGTTCATTGTTGAAAGCATTTATTCTTTTCACGCTTAACTGAGAGCACAACCTAAATTCAAAAACATGCATGCTCACAGGAGAAACAATCAGTCAGGGAATGTGCTGTTGCTGTTTGGGCTGCCCAAAGGACTCCATCTCCCAGAATTCTGTCTTGGCTTGCGAGGATGGAGGAGAAGGTGGGAAATTACTCTGGCAGAGAGACGAGTGTCATTAGATCATTGTGGTTCTATTCCATTCCCTCCACAAGAGAGGATTATAAGCAGTCATCAGAGGAAGTCTGTAAAGTAACAATGCCATCTCAGTGTGACCTGGCAGCTCTTGATTGTTTCCCGCAATGTTGGTCCCATAGTGCAAAGAAAAAATAGGACCAAGCGATCTGTGGTTCAGCCTGAAACTTTGGTTGACCACCATCCAGGTCCTCATTGAGTTGAGGTCGATGCAAGCTCCTGGGGAAGAGGGTGGAGGCCCTGACTGGGATCTATTCTTTGGTAAAGATATGGGGCCAAATGTAGGTAATCCGATTTTACCAATTCTAAAATACCGAATTTTACCGATTCGGTATTTTAGAATCGGTAAATGGTATGTAGAAAAAAAATCGGTAAAAAATACAGAATCGGTAAAATTCGGAATCGGACATTCGGAAATTACTGAATCGGTATTTACCGAATCGGTATTTCCCATTCATTCCTATGGGCCTTTTGGCCCATAGGAATGAATGGGAAATTCCGAATCGGTAAATACAGATTCAGTAATTTCCGAATCGGAAAGCAAACAAAAGTGAAACATAAGTAGGCAGCCAATCAGGTGCTTCCACCCTCCCCCTCCTTACCAGGAAGTGGCTACACAGGCAGCTGCAACTAATTAGAAGCTTCTGGAAAGGCAGTTGGAGCTGAGCTGAGTCCCTGAGCAGCAGAAAAAGTTTTGAGCACTTTTAAAACTGCAAAATGGCAAGCAGCAAAGAAAAAGAGCAGACAGAGAGGAGGAAGAAACTCAAATTAAGCAGCATGGAGCTGCAGGTCCTTGTTGAGGAGGTGGTGAAGGTGCACCAAAAACTGTTTGGCAGGCAGTCCCTCACTGTGGCAGAATCTGCCAAAAGGAAACTCTGGCTGGACATACTGGACAAAGTTAATGCAGTTGGGGTTACTACCAGAGACGCAGAGGACCTGAAAAAGCGATTCTACGACCTCAGGAACCAAACTTAGAAAAAATTGGCTGAACACCACAAGCAGGCAACAAAAACTGGCGAAGGCAAGAACCCAGCACCCCCCCTTACTGACCTGGAGGAGATGGTGGCCTCAACCATTGAACCAGACAGCGTCTGCGGACTGGGAGAAGTAGACAGCTCTGCCAGAGCAGCAAGCAGAAAAGGTAAGACACATGCACAGCATTCCCCCCTACCATCATCCTTACCTGTACCCTTTGTGGCCAAGTGAACCCCAGTCCAGTACTGCTAGCACTATACAGGAGCAATGCATCATGGTACATGTAGTCAGGCAATGTAAGAACATGTCATACAGCACAGCAACAACCAAGTTAGGGAAATGATTGCACAGAGAATAAAGCTAAAGTGTGAAATATTTAATTGTAGTGACTGTGAGACAGTAGCGCTTAGCTAATGTACGCTCATATGTCCACAGGTGAAACGTCTCGCAGGCGTTCGCAGGAGACTGAAGGCACACCACCAGAGAGGGAGGAGAGTCAGGAGCCAGGTCCATCTACCCAGAACGTACCACAGGACACAGGTGCACCAAGTAGCCATCCTCCTGCACAAGACTCAGAAATGGCTCCAGAGTTGCAGACGTCCCCTCTAAGATCTTAATCCCCTCTTTTGCTGTCATCCCCAGAAATGCCAGCATCATAGCATGACACAACACCTGCATCACAACCAAGCAGGAGGCATGTTGTGGTCCCACTTCAAGAAATGGAGTCAGCAGCAGCTGACATGGGGGAAGAAACGCACACCTTGCCTGTGGATGATAGCCCTGGCCCACTGCACTCCAGTGCAGAGGAGGGCCATACTGGTGGAAGACGCCGCAGAGTCCTAGAAAGGCGTGCAGATGCACCTATGGAGGGTCAAAGTGTGTTCCGTGGCCTGGAGGGGTCCATGGTGAGAATCCAGAGGATGCAGGGAAGAGCCATCCAGTCATACCAACGCCAAATGAGGTCCCTGAACAATAATATAGGAGACATAGGAAAGGGCATCAGGGAGATTGTAGAAGTGAACAAAGAGATGGCAGCAGGGATGAGCGAAATGAGCAAATCAGTGCAGTTGCTATGCACCAATCTAGACACTGATTTTGAGTCAAGGCGCAAGGAAAGGCAGCGTGCTCATGGCCAAAATAAAGCAATCAACCGCCTGGCCACTGCCACATCCCTGCTATGCAGGACAAGCAGTAACATGCAGGAGGCTATGACCCAAAACAGCAATGAGGTCACTAGGGGCATGGGAAGGATGACCAGTGCTCTTGAGGCGCTGTTAAATGCCCAAACTGCACAAACAGCTGCTCTGGATGTGCCTGTGAGTGAGGAGAGCACAAGCAGGAGCAGCATGGCAAGCTCCTTTGTCCTAGAGACAAGGAGGAGCAGCAGGCACCACGCTGAGGCCACAGGCCAGCAAGAAAGTGAGCACAGTGAGCACCATACAAGTGGCCCTGGGAAGCGAGGACGAAAATGACTATGACAGTTCATGGTAAAGTGAACCAGGAATGACATCATTTAAGTTAAAAAATGTTTGTTGCACATTTGTGCTTTAGAAACCTACGTCATGACACAATTAAACTACATTGGGTGCATACTCCACCTGTCTGTGTCTCTTTACTTACTTAAAAGAAGTTGTGTGTGATCTCTTCCCGTCTGTGTCTGCCATCAGTTGGTGTTGCAACTCCAGATGTGTGCGGCTCAGGCAGTGCTTGCTCGTCATCATGGTCCTCATAATCAGAGATATCCACTTTGGTGCCCTTCTTAACCGCAAGGTTGTGCAGCATTGCACAGGCTGCAATCATCTTGCAGCAGGTGATCGGTGTGTACTGGCGGGCCCCTCCACTCTTATATAGGCAGCAAAACCTGCTCTTTCACATACCAAAGGTGCGCTCCACAATGTTTCGGGTTGTTTTGTGTGCCCTGTTGTATCTCCTCTGGCTTGGTGTTGTAGGGTTGAGGTAGGTTGTGACGATGAAGGACCGGAGGGCATATGCACTGTTCCCTAATTGCAAGAAGAAAAAACATTACTCACATGCACACACACATACATCTGCTATACGTGTGTTACCTAGCAAGTATCCTTCGCCAAATTCCCCCGCTGTCAGGCGTGCGTAGATCCCACTGTTTTGGAAGATGTAAGAGTCGTGGGTACTCCCGGGAAATTTGGCTACTATGTCAGTGATCATGTACTTGGAATCACAGATCACCTGTACATTTATGGTGTGGGTGGACTTCCTGTTCCGATAAATGTACTCTGTGGCAGCAGGTGGGCATATTGGTATGTGGGTACCATCAATACAGCCAATGATGTTTGGGAAATGCGCCATCTGATAAAAGTCTGTCTTTGTCCTGAGCAGTTCTGCATGCGTTGCAGGGAAGCTGATGTAGTAATGCATTCTCTGCAACATGGCGTCAAGGAATTTTTTTAAGAAACCGGACAGACAGCTCTGGGACACCCCACCTACCGCAGCAACCACACTCTGGTAACTCCCAGATGCAAGCAGGTATAGGCTGCACAGCACCTGCACATGGGGTGGGATGGCGTGCGCCCTTGGGGTTGGATGGTCCAACAGTGGGTGGAGGTCCCTGATAAGGTCCAGGATAGTTTGGGGGGCCAGCCTGTACCTTTGAAGGATCTCAGGCTCAGTTAGTGATCCTCTGCCTGTACACCTGCTCCTCCCTCCTCCAGACCCTCTCTCCTTCTGCTTGTAGCCGTAGCCGCCTCGCAATGACATAGTATGCCGCCATTCTGGTGGAACTGGTGCATTTTGGGGCCTTTTTTTATAGCCTGCACCTGGTTACCACCTGATTTCAATCCATGGTAAATGCCGACTCTTAAATACCGAATTTCATGCAAATTCAGTATTTAAAAGGGTACCTACATCTCGAAATTCATTTTTTCCATTTCTTAATTTCCGAATCGGTAAATTTACCGATTCGGTAAATTTTCCGATTTGGTAAATTTTCCCATTCGGAAACTTTACCGAATCGGAAAAATTACCGATTTGGTAAATTTTCCGATTCGGAAACTTTACCGATTCAGTAAATTTACCGGTTCGGATGTTTTTGGGTCCCCTACATCCCAAATGCCCAATACCGGTCGGTAACGGCCGAAATATGGTAATTTTGGCCGTTTCCGACTGGTACTGGGCCACCTACATCTGGCCCATGGAGTCTTATATCTGCCCATTGGGGGAGTGTCTGCATTTATTGGAAAATTAAATTGCCAAACTAAATGCCTCTCGAGTGACACATGAATGCGGAGCTGGGAGCACAATTCATCCATCACCCACTGCGATTTTGGACCGCCAGTCGCAACAATCCCATTTGTTGGAGCCTCCCCTGGAAGCCTGCTCGAACACACTCCCTTCATCATTGGCTATACCTGAATGTCTAAATAATCATAGAGCTCCACGAATGAGGGAACACAGGCTCCTGGTCCTCATGGTCCAGCTAAACATGGTCAGTGACCTCCTAATCATCGATGTAATCTTCCACCCGATGCGTGTCCCTAGGTCGTTGTTGTATAATGGGCAATGTACCTATCATGGAGCCAAGGAAAACAGAATATACTATGCAGTTGAAGAATAAGGTGTGACATTGGGTTTCAAAACATGTCAATTTTACCATTATTCATTATGATAATATTTTGTTTGTTAGACTGGTGTTTGTGATAGGTCCTTCCCGGAAATCCTTTACAGGAGAGTTTGTAGTTATTAATTGTAAATATCCAGCTTTAGCACAACATTGTCTTAGAATTACTTAGATCATAGGAATGAGATACATATTAGTCTTTTACCTTATGTTTTTTTAAATAAGCATCTGCTGTGTTGGCTCGTAAAACAGCAACTAGGTCAACAAACTTATTTCTAATCCTGTGTATTAGGCCTGGTACCAATATCCAATCGTTTTCTCCACTGTCTAGATTAGGAATCTAGAATGACACATAGGGCAGGGTACTCTATGTATTGGGAATGTCTGTCCAACCACTGGAAATACAATGACATGAAATCCAGTATTTGTAAAGCGTACAATTACCAGAGGGTGCCAAGGCGCTGGGAAGATTACGTGAGCTATTGCCCAGAGTCACAAGGTGCTGTGCTAACCTGCCACCGGTGCCGGGGATCGAACCGTGAACCCTGTGTTCCGGAGTCAGGTACCCTGGCCACTGCGCCACACCTCTTCCACTTGCACATCTTGTGCAAGGCTACCCGTGTTAATGTTTCAAGTAAAATATCTAATTCAGCTCTCCCGGGTGATTTCCAGTATAGCTCCCACGTTAACTATTGAGCAATGGCTAACTGATGTAAAGCATATGATATAATGATGTGTCAGGAATCTTTAGCCGCTGTGGATATCACGTGGTCTGATATCTCAGTTTCTGTGTACCAGCAATCCCATCTCAGTGGAAAGACCAAAGGAGTGGCTTGTAATTTGTTCAGTCTTCATAGACTTAAAGATTGTGCACATTCCAATTCTGCACCATGGGATCCACCTCTTCTGGGTTTTTCACTCTATCCATTTAAATATCTTTTTAACTAACTTGTACAATGTTGT
This sequence comes from Lissotriton vulgaris, assembly GCF_964263255.1. Lineage (NCBI taxonomy): Eukaryota > Metazoa > Chordata > Amphibia > Caudata > Salamandridae > Lissotriton > Lissotriton vulgaris. The sequence continues at coordinate 41,472 of NW_028244801.1, read as the reverse complement.
AAACCCACATAAAAAGACCTGCAATATGGACACCTTATTCTCTGCTGCAGAGGTGTTGAGAATAAGTTCATTTCGATTTTGGAATAATTGTAAAATAATCCTAAGTAACGATTGTAATGCAAAGATAGGAGTTAGATCCACTGTCTCTGATGCGTATGAGCCAGGGGTAATTGTGCCATATCAGTCTAAAATGGATAACGGGGGGACAATCTCCTCAAACATTTATTGAGCTTTGACCTACGAAACTGTGTTGAAATTTTGGTGGGGAATTGACAAGCAAATTGCTACTTCTTCGGTTGGGGGCAAGGAACTATTATAGATGATTTGTTTCAGGGTCCATGCATAAGTTTGTTCAGTCTGGGGGAACCAAGACAAGCAGTTATAGACATCACAATCCTAATGATTTATTATTAACATCTCTCCTACCTGTACTCCATTCCTGAGGAAGGTTGGATCCATCTATCTTGAATTGAAGGACTCTCGTCTCTCGCTCACTACTCGTCAGCACTCAGGGTGGTGGGTTTTAAGTTCCGCTGGATAGGGTCAGCGCTCGGAAGCCTTCGGATAGCCATGCACTCTATGAATCCCCAGAAGAATAATAGGCTGAGGCTTAGGTGACGGGGTGGGAAGCTTAATTTTATATCCTGGATGTAATGCAAGCCCCCTTGCACCATGGCGCAATGGTGCCTTTGTTGGTGTCGGTGCATTGTTGGTGATGATGCAGTGCAACAAGTTGTCTTGCTGCGTTGCGATGGTCAAATATTGATAAATCTGGTCCTAGATCTTTAAACGCATGGACCCCCTATCTTTCCAAAGGATGTTTGAAGTTTAATCAGTCGGTGGAGGTTCTATTTGGCTTTACCAAGAGTGTTGGAAATAAACCTTTAGGGCCTTTACTGGAATTATACAAGTGCAAATGCCTGCCAATCTTGGCTTATAGGGCACCTGTCTGGGACTTTTGTGAAAATTAAAGATTGTACGTTGAATAAAATAGATTCTGCTGGTGTTTGTTAGGCCTTTTTCCCTGCAGCCATCAGTATTTCCTTCATGAGGAATTAGGCCTCGGTTATCTGGCAGATCAAACCAAGTGAGCCCCAGTGCTCCTTTGGCTTTCAGTTTAATGTAACAAATGGGCCCCTTTCACAGGGAAATAACAGAGGATTGCCTGATATGTGATCAAGAGCACAAGATTCTCTGGCTGAGGCATATTAAGCAGGCCACTTACGTTCTTGGTAGACCTGAATTATACACCTCGCATCATCATTTTAAGGGTCAAAAATCATTCCAAGTTATCAACCATTGTTAACAGAGAGGTGGAAGAATTGAGGAAACTGATGCTCTGACAATCTATGCCATTATGCAATCTATGCTGGAGGCAGAACTACCTAATTTGGGCCAATAATCCCTCAGAAAACCCCGTTCACAGTCGCAGACACATAGACGGACCCACAGGGTACATACGTTGGGGTAACGGGGACATGGAGGTGCCAGAAAATTACGGTCCTGTCCGTGTACGCACCCCCTAGGCCACAGGCTAGAAATATCACAGGGGTAGCGGATATTATTTTGAACACGCCGGACACTCTGCACGTGGCGGGTGGGAACTTTAATGATGTTGTGCATCCCCCTTTGGACAGGTCAGGGGTGCGAACTGACCCCCGCTGCAGTCCCCTCTAGCACGGTTTCTAGACACGGTGGGGCTAACGGACACATGGAGATGGCTCCATCCGGAGGCTAAGATGTACTCTTATTTCTGTGGGGCGCACAGAGTGTACTCAAGACTGGACTATGTCTTCCTACCCCGCCGAGTGTTGGATGTGGCCAACCAAGCCGAATATCTGGCGCAAGGCATCTCGCACCACTCGCCGCTGTTGGTGACATTGGGAGCAAGACTAGGGGTGAGGGGTAAGAGCTGGAGACTGGCTGCCTGGGATCTCCAGAACAAAGACTTGTTGAGGGGATTTAGGGCGGACGTGAAGGTGTACCTGGCAGACAACCTGGGATCCGTACAATCGGGGGTGACGATCTGGGAGGCTTTGAAGGCTGTTATGCGTGATGGAATACAGAACAGGGTAGCGGAGGATAAGAGGAGACTGCAGGGGGACCTCTGTGACTTGAGGCACGCATTCTAGAGCTCGAACAGCGACATGTCATGGAGGGGGGACCACGTCTACTACGACAAGTGCAGGATGCCCAGTAGCAATACAAGGCCCTAACGAGTGATGAGGCCAAAACTCAGGCGCAGGCGACCTTGCATCGTCTATACGATGTGGGGGACAAATCCGGGAAACTCTTGGCATGGCTGAGTCATAGGGAACAGGAGGCGAGGTGGGTAGATCAGGTGGTGGATGCGGAAGGCAGACCCAGTAGAACGGATGTGCAGATAGCGCAAATGTTCGCAGCTTATTATGAGCGGTTTTATGAGGCTAGAGACCTAGGCTCGACGGACAAGATTGGTCAACACTTGGACACAGTTGAGACCCCCAGTTTAGAGGTGGACGCTCGGGAGAGCCTGGAGGCAGAGATCACAGTAGCGGAGGTGTGGGAGGCAATAGCTAAACTACTCCCGGGGAAATCTCCTGGTCCTAATGGGTTCCCCGCGGAATTCTTTAAAAAGACGGCGGACCTCCTTACTGCTCATGTACTTGCCCTGTTCAATGGGGCTTTGGAGGAAGGAACGCTCCCTCTGGATCGCCGTATGGCCACAATAGTACCTATATATAAGCAGGGTAAACCGCCAGGGGAGTGTGCATCATACCGCCCCATATCATTGTTGAAAGTGGAGGTAAAACTCCTAGCGACGATTCTGGCATTGCGCCTGAGAAAGGTGAAAACAGAACTGATTCACCTGGATCAGACGGGCTTCCTGCCAGACAGGGCAACTTGGCACAACTTGAGGAGGACACATAACTGGTTGATGGAAGTAGGTGATCGTCAGGAGCCCCATGTTTTTCTCTCCCTAGACGCTGAAAAGGCGTTTGACGCTGTGCACTGGCCCTTTTTAGACGGAGTGTTGTTAAAGTTTGGTTTCGGCCCGAACTTTCAGAACTGGGTTGACCTTCTATAGATGGACCCGCGAACGAGGGTCAAGGTTAATGGAGTGCTGTCTGGGGACTTCCCAATAAGAAGAGGGACCCATCAGAGATGCCCCCTGTCCCCGTTATTGTTCGCCCTCACCATAGAAGTAGTGGCATGCGAAATACAGCAAGCTGGACAGATAACGGGTTTTTAAAATTTACCAAAGTGATGATTCTGAGGAGAAAATTCTGCTTTACGCGGATGACATCCTGTTGTATATCACAACTCCGGAGGTATCGATACCATGCTTGTTTAATTTGCTGGGCCACTATGGGTCACGCTCAGGCTATACTATAAATTGGCACAAGTCGGTCCTGTACAGCCCCAGAGGTGGGAGTTTAGGGTCGGCCCTACCTGCGGCCCTAAGAGTGACGTCTGACAGGTTTTTATACTTAGGGATCTATATGACGACGGATCGTACTATCTCATATACTGAAAATATTCAGCGATTTCTCAAAAATGTTGAGGAGGACGCGCTTAGATGGAAGACCCTCTCTTTCACAGTACTAGGACGGGCGGCAATGTATAAAATGATCACCCTGCCAAGGTTCCTGTATGCATTGCAAAATGAGTACTTCCCCCTACCCGACAGGTTTTTAAAGAGATAGACGAAGGGCTTAGAACGTTGCTTTGGTTGGGAAAACAGCCTACGATAGCCATGGAGACCTTACAGAGGAACCAATATAATGGGGGGATTTCCCTAGCCAATATTGAGGCATACTACTGGGCAGAACATCTGGCACCGATAAATGATTGGCTACACGCTACAGCTGATCACCCTACTTATAGACTGGAAAGGAGGAAACTGGAACGTCGTACGTGTCTACACTACATATATAGTGGTAGGGGGAAAGAAGCGCTACTATCCGTGAGAAGGGTGACTGTGGAGTTGTGGAATAGGGCGACGAGATGGATAGGATGGCAGCACAAACCGTCAAGACAAACCCCAATATGGCACTGTGCATGGCTATGGGAACTGCATAAACTGAGAGGGTTCAAAAGGTGGGACGACATAGGCATGCAGGGTGCTCTGAAGTTCTTCCAGATGTTAAGGGCAGAATACGGTTTGCACCCCACTCAGTGTTTGAAGTATGCGCAGGTACGCCCCGCTTGGCAGGCGGAAGAGGCGCTTTCGGGCCCCTTGCCGGAGTATGCCCCGCTAGAGGGTCGCCAGCTCCAGGACCTGGTTCCGGCCCAGTTAGTCTCTTTGACATACAAACCCTTGATTAACAATATGCCGGACGGACTAGTGAAACTAAGAAGTGTATGGGAATCAAACCTGGGGGAGATGGATACGTTTGACTGGGAGACTGCCCTGATGCATCCCAGGGAAGTGGCGATAAAATCCTGACTCCGACTCATCCAATTCAAAATTCTCCATACAGCTTACTACGATAGATATCGTCTGCATAGGATGGGGAGGGCCAGTCATCCCAATTGTCTGTGGTGTGGCTATACAGAATGAAACTTTTACCATACCATTTGGGAATGTGAGGTCCTCCGGAGCTACTGGGCCAAGGTACTAAGGGAACTTGGTGAAATACTTGAAACAACCCTCCCATTGGAGCCTAAACTGGTTTTACTGGGAATTATGAGTGAAGTGGATATGCCCCTACCTCCTATAATTTTCCTAACACTGACCTTAGCGGTGGCCAAGAGGGATGTGGCTCTGGCCTGGGGTGCCCCGAGCCTGGACGAATGGAAGTGGGGTATGGATATTTATATGGCAGCCGAAAGGGTTACCTATAAAGCTAGAGTTTGCACGAAGAAGTTTACTAGAGTGTGGGGGAACCGGAGACAATATCATGGCCTGGATGGGAGGCTTTGAGGAGGGAGTGACTGCCTTGCTTACAGCCCTGGTGGTCAGAGGAGGGACTTGGAAGCACCTATATGTTCTAAAACTGTCGGCATGTTCATGTATATAGATGTAGTGATATGTATTGTGCAATGCTGGAGGTGGTGGGCGGTGGGTGGGGGGCAGACAGGATACGGTGGACACTCTTCAGTGACATGCTTGTTGTGTTTATATGGTTCAAAAATGCAAATAAAAATATTTTTTTTAAATAATAATCCCTTAGAAAAATTGTTATTAGCTAGTTTTCGTCTAGGAAGTATTAGGAGGCATCTTCACTTCCCCTTAGGGCAAATTGATAAGTCAACAGCACTTATCTGCCCCTATGATGAACTTTCAGCATAGATCACGATGCACTTGTCTTTTTCGTAGATCACTTCCCCTTAGGGCAAATGGATAAGTCAACAGCACTTATCTGCCCCTATGATGAACTTTCAGCATAGATCACGATGCACTTGTCTTTTTCGTAGATTTTACAAACCAATGACATGATGGTACTGGTTACCCATTGTTAAAAAAATATGACTTTTTAGATGTAAACTAGCATGTTTGTTTTCAAGAATGATATCTAATCCAATAAACTATATATCCGTTGGATGCTTTTTAAAGTCTGCCATATGCCTTTGCAAGTTATTGCTTTTTTAATTTTTATTGATTGGATAGATTTTGTACCTCGTCTTTTTTAACTTGTGTTTCTATAAATTGCATTCTTTGTTGATGATGATGACTCAATTAACTGACTTGAAAACACAACTATGCCAAAGTAAAACAATAACACAAGGCGGAGACTTAGTTTTGCTTCTGTTAAGTGTCTTTCAAGTACATGTTGACCTCACAACTCACATAGGTAAAACAGGTATCAATAGAATCAGCATGCGGCCAAGATGGCGTCCGCGGGTCGGACGCGCGTCTGAGCAGCTCTCGGGCATTCCACATATCCTGCTGACTCCACGGCATAGAATGTGCATTAACGGGGGCAGCAGGGGGTGTTTAGAGCAATGTAAGTTGTTTGGTGGTTGTGGGATTGTGAGCGGTCTAGTAGTTGGGTGGGCGGAGTTAATGGGCTGGGGCAAGAGGAGGACCCAGGGGATGGGCTAGTTAGTTAGAGTAGGGACGGGGACCTGAGAGCACCTGTTGAATAAAGCTCTTAGATAAATAAAGAAGTAGTCTTTTGTTATTACAAGGAAGACACGACAGTGGTTTTCTTGTTGCCGCCCCGGATATTGAAGTACGGCAAAATCTGCAGAGAACGCCAAGCGTACCGGTGGCGGCAAGTGGCAGTGGCAGTGGCAGCAAGTAGCACCTGCACTGGATCAGATACTAGCAGCGTTCATACTACGGAGATTGCGGTATTGTTTGGATACAAGCTCTAAGAGGAGAGGGACCCCAGCGGCCAGCGGAGAGGCGGATTTCGAGCTCAACGGCTGGATGTGCTTTGCTTTTTGTTTTTTCACCACGATACCGGCGCTGGGTTAACTGGTAAACTGTGAAGTCCGGACTGTCGGCCAAGGCTCCAGTGAGTGTATTAGAGGCAGCGAGCTCTGGAACTGCTGTGTTTTTGCCTTTCTCGGCAGGCACTTTAAGATTTGCTGGGGTGCGAAAGAGTTAGAAGGGAGCGCCCTCTCACACTTGAAGAGTAAATTGAACACTTTGAGGTCTTTGGGCTTCATAATCCAGAACGGCAGTACGCTAGCAACCCATGCAAGGCAGGGCAATAATAACGTCCATATATCTAGCTGTGGGGCAAGCAGCAACTAGTAATGCCTACAAAAATGGCTCGTGGGGGGAAGATAAGAGGCAGTGGAGAGGCGCAAGTGGGAACTTGTGCGGCGCTTGCAGGGAAGGGCCCAAAAGAGCTGCTTGGAGATGAACACCTGGAGGCTACTTTGCAAGGCAAGGGCCTTACCCATGGGACTCCCAAGATTTCACAGATTTTTCAAGTGGCGGTTGGTAAGAAACTTTCAGTATCAAACGTCAGCTCCTCCAAAGACGACCCTTATGTCTAAAGTCCAGAAAGGTGGAGGAGAGCTGGCTTCTGGGACTCTTGGGGAAAGTCCTTTGGTGCTGGAAGACACTGAGCAGGTTCAGATTAAGGCAACGGTGGTCAGGAGAGCACAATCCTACAATGTAAATATATATTGGACTAATACAGTGTAGAGTCCCGGCAACAACAAATCAAAATGATGTCAGTAATTCCAAATAGGATGCAGGACAAATAGATAAGTAAAGTTCATGCTTTGTTTCATCTTTTCCTTTATTAATTTCTTAAAAGTGATTATCCAATTGATAAAACGACATCCGACACGTGTTTCGTCCGTACTCTGAATTAGTACAAGGACTTTTTCAAGGCTAATGGGGTAATTACGGCATGTGTATTGTCAAATCACGTGGAAAATATAATCAACTCAATGCTCCTGAATGCATAAGTAATCACAGTCCAAGTGGCCCGATTAAATAGATTGAAAAGTATGCTGCTGGATGAATATCAAAATGGGGATTCTTAACCATCAGTTCAGTAGTTAGCTAAGTTTGGTCCACAGTCGGGCAAGAGGATTGAGGTGATAAAAAGTAGACTGCTGCATAAGTCCTGGTCACAGCATTCCAAGTAGCGGCGGTAACACCAATATTAGGTTACAATGTAGTTAAACGGTGTAATATAACACCAACGTGCTACAGAACACCTCGAAGTTACATGAGGCGTAATGCGTACTCCGGCACCACTTGGTAATGGCACTCCGTCACGTTCAGATTAATACTGCCACAATTAATGCATATGCTTCAATGGAAGGAAACAGCACTGTAACGGATGAAAGGAATGAAGCCACTAGCAGCAAGCAAAGTGAGTTCTACTCCTTGTTGGAGCATTCGGAAGGGTCTGATATGGATGAGGATTTTCAGTTGCAGGAAAATGGATCATCAGGCAGCTCTCCTATAAGTACGGGTAATCTTCAAGAGAAAGGTCTCGGGAAACCCCATTGGGGGACTGTATCCTCGGAGACTCTCACCGTACGGAAAAAGATTAAAGAAGAACGAGTGGGACCGGAAATGGTCGAGGTGCCTGAATTGGAGCAGAGGAGAGCAATGTAGGAGAGCAAACGTTTGAATGATTGGATCTCTCAGACCCGGCAACTGGGGGTGTGACGGAGGAAATACAAGGTCAGATATCATTGGAAGCAATCTACAGATGTATTTCTGATCATAGGATGGAGACACGGGCAGAGAATTCCAAAATGCACACTGCTTGTAGGAAGCTGCAGAATACAGTGAGACGCCTGGTTAAAACCTGCAATGACTTCATGGAGAAAATGACAGAGGCAGAGACCCATATCTCGTTGCTAGAAGATCAAGTGGTGGTGCATAAGGATCTTGTAGCTGATATAAATGCTAATAAAGATAATGTCCATGACAAACTTGTGGATATGGAAAATCGACTGCGGCGCAATAACCTTTGCATTTTAGGCGTGCCGGAAGGACTAGAGGGGCAAGATGTCCAGAAATTTGTAATTGAGATGTTTGAGGAAGCGCTCCCTGAACTTAAAGAACGGAAATGGACACAGGACATACAACGAGCGTACAGATTTCCTTTTCGGCAACACTAAAAAGCTGTCTGGAATAATTTACCTACCGAACTGCGCAAAGAACCCAACTTGTTGCCTTTTCGAAAAAAATTAAAAACAGTGCTTTTTCAGCAAGCATGGGGTGTGCTGTAATTTGACGATCGGCTGTAGAACCTGGTTGGTATATACCTGGTAAAGCGCTTAGAGACCCCGGGGTGATTACGCGCTATATAAATTAAATAAATTAAAAAATAAATAAATAAATAAAAATGGTCAATCGGCGCAGCACCCAAGGGCGATTTTGATTTTACTAAACAACTTCCTGGCCCGACAGGCAGTATATAACTTGGCACGACCTGATAAGCAAAGGTCTGGCTAGGGGATACAATTATTTGTTAGACCTGACTACTGTCACTTTACAGTGGAAAGAAGATGACAGTTGTGCCAGCTGATAAATCCATTACAAGCAAAAGGTGCACAAGTGTTCCTATTACAACCTGCTACTCTAAAAGTTGTTAATAGGGGTCAGACACGGTTTTTCACCTCTGAGGTTGTGGCTAAAGTATATCTACAATCTTTATGATAATGATATCCAGGAATGATGCTTAGGGAACACTAGCCTGAAGTTATAGATATGTTACATGTTGGATGGAATAGTACACAGCGCGATAGTGTAGCCGTACATAATAGGAAGATGAGGGATGGGTGGGCACTAGGTGGGCTTTTCACCGACCATCACAAGGGCGATAGGCCCTAAGGCCTCATTAATGGGGAGGTTGTGCGGGGAGCAAGGGTATGGGTGGGGGGCAGGTAAAAGGTAAAAATTCATTTCATAGCTTGTCGTGTAGGAATGATGTGATATATACTGACATATCGATTGTTGTGAGATACAAATATATTAATGGTGGATAAGGTGAGAGATAGGAGGCTACGCATATGTACATTCAATGTCTGCAGACTGAATAATGCTCTTAAGAGGAAGCGAGTTGCTGCTGATCTGAGGTTAATAAACCCTGACATTCTTTGTTTACAAGAGACGCATGTTCCCTGGGCTGATCGAAAGATATTATCCGAGTTGGGATTTACGTTAATAGCCACTTCCAGACAATCTATGATGAACAGGGGGGTGGCGATTTTAGCGCGCCGTGGAATATCTGGTACAGGCAGGGAGAAGGTAGATAATTTGGGGAGGTGGGCCATCACGGAGTGTATTACAGGGGGTACTAAGGTAGTTCTTTGTACAGTATATGGTTCAAATTTGGATGATGCCAAGACTTTAGAATTTTTCAATGTCGAGTTGGCGAAGCCCGCTGATATTGAGTGGGGACTTCAATATACATGGGGAAGGGCAGATTTGGTATTTCCAGTATGCAAAGTATATTGGGCGCAAAAACAAAAGTATATAGGGCGCTACAACAGCTTTTGCAGAATCATGGGTTAGTAGATGGATGGACCATTGTTAATCATGGGGATCCTGGGTACACATTTTATTCATTCCCACACAATAAATTTGTCCGGTTAGACTATGTTTTTCTGTCTTGGCCATTCACCGTTGGTGCAAAGATACAGGTATGGCCACGCATTACATCGGATCATGGTCCCGTGGTCTTAGATCTTATTAGTTTTAGTCTTCCTAGGGAAAATCAGTGTTTCACTTTTAATAAGAAGCTTCTAGTGAACGATGACTATATTCATCATATTCAAACTTGGGGCTAAATTATTTCTTGAGAGCAACAGAGGCTCGGCTGCACAACCAATGCTTTGGGATGCATTGAAAGCTGGGCTAAGAGGTGAAACACTCAGCTATGGTTAGGCTAAGCAGAGACAACTCAAGGAGTGAATGTTGGATTTACTTGAGGAGCTAAAGATAGCAGAGTGGGAACTTATCCAAGCGGTTAGAGGTAATGTTGACATTAAAGAATTACAAACTGAGATTACATGTTGTAAGGCCAGGATCAATGGGATATGGAGTCAGGAAATAGCTGCACAGTTTAAAATGTATAAAGAAGAAAGGTATGAATATGGTGATTGAACTGGTCGATGCTTAGCTCAAAGACTGTGGGTCAGACAAGTAGCTCAGAGAATTGAAATCTTGGAAGATGGTAAAGGGGGCATAGCGGAGACTATGAAAGGAATACTGGAGGTATTCCACTCTTATTATAAAGAATTATATACTCAAGACCCAGTGGAGCAGGTTAATATAGAGCAATTTTTGCGGAGTTTAGATTTATCTGGGCTTGGACAAGAAGAACGTGATGAGTTAGAAGCCCCTATTACCATGACAGAGTTGGAAGTAGCATTGGGCGCATTAGTGGCAGGGAAAGCGGCAGGGCCAGATAAACTTCCTTTGGAGATATATTGCATACATTTCTCTATCATAAAAGAAGATATGTTGGCTACATTTTTAGAGGCTCAGGGGGGGGGAATTCACCACCTTCATGGGACAACGCTAACATTGTGGTTTTAAAAAAAGAAAGATAAATCTGCGAGGCTCCCGGTAGCGTAGAGTTCGCGTTTTCACTTCCCCTTCCTCCACCCCTTACCATTCCTTTGTCCCCCCTGTATAGCACCGTTTTCACTTCAACCCAGTCCTGAAGATAATCCCAAATTATGAGGATCGAAACGCCGTCGACCACTCAGCGCAGTAAGCGGCGCAGCCCACAATGTGGTTCATCCTAACTACAATCAACCTAATTTAGAACCCACGCTTCATGATTTAGCTGGAGCCACATTGTTTCATTTACTCACTGTATATATCCGAGCACCACTCACTATGCGCCGTTTATGCTGATCACATTGTCACTTGCATTGCCACATTGTTCATCACATGCACACCTTGAGCACCAAGTACAATTTGGGTTATATTGTTATTTGTTTACCTACAGTGCTGCTACAACTGTATTTTGCCCAACCTTTTCTAGATAAATATGATGCCATGAGCACATTTGTAATATTCAATGAGTCTCCTTATTTCCTTTCTGATAATGTTTATTGCATATCCATTCTAATTGTCTGTCAATAATACCAGTTGGGATATTATTTGCTTATTCTGATTATCCACCCCAATCCCAACATGGTTGATGGGGTCTTGCTCCTGTGTTTTATACATCATTTGAAATGTGGCGTGCAAAGTTTTATAATGTATTTAATCTGGAATACAGTTTGTACCGGATTAAATCACGCAGGGAAAAAAAGCTGGGGGCACAAATCTGGGGGCCTATGCTGCAACATATGGAGATATCGCTATGAGTGTCAACCACCTCCTATGGCTACTATGTTCTTGAAGTTTTTTTTTATATTACTTTCAAAGTGTAGATCATTCCTGCATTAATGATTTAATTGATTGATTTGTAAATATTATATGCTATGAAATGAACAATAAAGAAGTGAAAAAAAAGACTCTGCATGTGTCCCTGACATCCTGATCCCAAGTGCCTGCAAAAAGATGGAGTCTGACCCCAACAGGTTCTGTTGCCTTAGACATCTTAGAATATTTGAAATTGTTTCTTAGATGTTCGGGGCTGATCTCTGATATATTATTTCTTGTACTGCTTCCTAGGTTGCAATCTCTTTTTGCAATCATAGGGTCTGTAGTCTCTCTTGGGGAAAGAATGAGAAGAACCACCCCCCATGACATGTGGGAAAACGTGGATGAAGAAGCTTTACTCTTACAAGGAAGGGTATGCCTTTAATCTCTAAATGCCTTTGTGATCGTTTCCTCTAGCTTCTCACTCAACAGTTCCCCGCCATCAAAGGGAATTTTCAATAATGACGCCTTCTGTTCTCCAGTCATGTTTCCAAAGACTCCGTCTAGCCAGCATTTGCACTCCTATAGCAAAAGAGGATGTTTTTAGGATATCTGAAAAGATGCTGGCTGCATACTTCGCCTGCTGTTTTATGGCCAAAAGAAGATCAGATCAATCTGAGCCTTTTTGAATAGTAGTTGCCAAGCCATCAAAATCTTTCTCCAACGATTCTGCCGATTAGTCTACTCAAGTGGAGGATCTCAGAGAAAAAATATTTGCTGAAAAAAAACCCTCTTTGAGGCACTATCTATCTTTTTGTCTGAAGCATCTGTTGGATGCTGAGGCAATTCTGGAGACCTGATCGACTCAGCTGGGATCTGATCCTCATCTCCTTCTACTTCTTCGCTTTCCCTGCATAGTGAAATACACACTGGTTGTTTAAGAGCATACCCAGCCAAACAAAAACCCCATGAAATTCTCTAAACGGATCAATATTAGCGTAGGAGCTCCCATGAACGGTATGCAACAGTTACCACGCATATTCTACAACGCGGTACCGTTACAACGATACTTTTACCACGCAGGTCGTTACAACGAAATGCGCTGGGGGACGCTCCAGGATAGTAAATACTTTAATTTACTATTCAACTCCTTTCCCTAGAGTCCACGGGGACTGGAGTTGGAATAGTAAATTAAATAATTTACTATCCAGCGCCCCTCCACGCAAGTCGTTGTAACGACTTGCGTGGTAAAAGTAGCGTTGTAACGGTACGCGTTGTACAAGTACGCGTGGTACCGTCATACATCCCCCATGAACACCACTTCTCAGCCAAATAGCCAACACCAATAAAAATGTAACATTTACAGCCTCCATCAGAATATAAATAGGGAAAAAGGTTATATCCTTGTGGGCGGTTTTCCTTTGACCTAGATAGCCGATTCTTGAATGTGCCTGGGATCGCGTATCCAGCACTCCTCCAGCTCCCGATATTCAATCAGAGAACATAGCCCCTACCACTTTTAGCCAATCGGACAATGTTGCTGCCAGAGTGAGAGGGGCACTGAAAGAACAGCCCCACTACCCTGTGGAGTGGCATCCTTCGGCCAGAGAAAGCAAAGTAAAATAAAGAGGCAGTGAGCTGCCACGCATGCTTTCTTTTCGTTAAAATGATATTTATAAAAGAAAAACAAAATTGATGCACTTACTGCCCCTCGTATGGCTGACAGCTGCTGCTGACCAAAGAGACAGAAAAGATACAGAACGATTGTTGTGATGGGGCCATTTTATTTGGTTATGTCTATGACAATTGGTTGTCTAGGGAGGTAGGACTGCTTCAATCCAGTAAGGGAGGAAAGCAAGAGGGGAAAGTGGAGGTAATGTGAATTTGATGGAGTGAATCCAATAGCAACTTATGGTGGGTCTCCTGTCTTGCCTCTCTGTTTCCCTTGCATGGTTGCCTTGTCAGTGGTGACTGGTTTTCTCTGGAAAGGTCAGGAGAATTGAAGAGAATTTCAGTTTCTCCGCAAATGGGATGTCATATCTCTGAGGGAGAACGAGCTCGAACTTAGCTTGAACAGACTAACGATTGTGGTTTTCCAAAGTGTCTCCCTTACAGAAAACCCATTAGGTTTATAAAAGAACCCTCAACCACTAACCTAGTTGGTGGCATGCTTCATCATAGGGTTCCCATTCAGGGGGTCGAGTGCCCCATGGGTGTGCTCAGACACCTGATTACAGCGGTGCAGGTTTGTTTTGATGTGAAAAGTAACATGAACGTGAAAGTTTAAAACTACCTCCAGGATATCAGATTGAATTATTGTGCAGTTCCTGGGGTAGGATTAAAAAGATTTTTTGGAGTGAAGGTGCCCAAAGTAAAATGGTCTACATGTTTCAGCCAATCTGTTCCAATTTTATTGGCTTTCTTCAGGACCAGTGGCTCTGGGTGAATTTGATTTACTTCATATAGGATGCGCCCTTATTTTAGAAAAGATATATTGCCTGTCAAACAAAGCGATCCCAAGGCTCACAGTTGCTTAAGTTTGTTGATGAATAGCAGGAGGCAGGAGTTGCATGAATGGCAGATTTGGCACCACCACCTCTAGCTCTTGTATGTTATTAATCGTCATATGTCTCCTTTTCCCTTGTAGAATACATTTTAAACAGACAGTGACAATTCGTAAGTTATGCATTCACTACGGTTAAGCACACCTTACGTGTGTGCCTAATTAACAGCAGCTCTAGGCAAAATTCACCCAAAGCCACTGGTCCTGAAGAAAGCCAATAAAATTGGAACAGGTTTTCTGAAACATGTAGACCATTTTACTTTGACCACCTTCACTCATTTAGGGGACAGGCAAGATCATATCTACCCACTCACGTCCAGTAAGTCTTTTTAATCCTACCCCAGGAAATGCACAATAAATCAATCTGGTATCCTGGAGGTAGTTTTAAACTTTCACTTTCAGGTTACTCGCTTTTTCACATCAAAACAAACCCGCTCCGCTATAATCAGGTGTTGAAGCACACCCAGGAGGCACTTAGCCCCCCTGGGTGGGAACCCTCTGATAAAGCATGCCACCATCTAGGTTGGTGGATGAGGGTTCTCTTATAAACCTAATGGATTTTCTGTAAGGGAGACACTTTGTATAACCACAACCGTTATTCTATTCAAGATAAATTTGATCTCGTTCTCGTTGTTTGGTGAGTAAGCATCAGGGGAGACGAACACGCTTCTTCATTCTCACTTCTCTCTTGTTGGTCACATCTCTGATGAAAGCATCACATGCTGGGACCTGCGTAGAATGATGGCTATCATAAAGTTACATATTGATTTAAGGTTGACACGTAGTTGCTAGCCTTTCCTTATGGATGATTGAAACAGTCATAGTAGTGCGTATGCGGTATATTGATCTCTAAATCACTCTGTTCCCATTCAATAAATCATGACCAGGCTTTGGTGGCTGTATTCCAGGGAGGTCACTAGCCCAGACCATCATGCTGGCAGGAAGCCATTAAAGCAATGATTATCAGGAATATATTGTAGGTTCTTTCTCTGCTTGGGTCACTGCATTGTAAAAATGCTTTAAAGGTAAATTAAAGTTTGAGAATAGCTATTCAGGAATATGTTTCCATTACATTTTTAATCATTCCAGTTTACACGGGACAAAGGTTTACAAATTTGCATCATTATTAACAAGTCTTCAAAAGCACCAAAGAAAGGTTTAAGAGAGTACAATCTTCTAGAATTGAGTAAAAACACAAGATATGAAAATACACCACCCATATGTGTTGGTGGGAAACGGAGCGCCAGCTTACTCATGTCATGATTGCAGATCAGATCTAAGTCAGCACACCAGCAAAAATGGTTTTGATTTAAACACTGAATATTTCATAATGCTTTTCACACCCAGTATTCTGGGGAAAACCCCATCACTACATGGAGGTTAGACCTGGGAAATGTTGTAACTAGTAATCAGAGTAGTTTTGTGTTACTCTTGTACAAGATAATTGCAAAAAATAACATGACTACCCCCACTCAAGTAATTTAGATTAATTTGAGCACAGGGACAGAGTGCGAGCAGCTGCGTCTGTTGTGTTCTGTTGCATTAGCACCATTTTATTAGCGGAAAATGCATCGTTTGATCCATTTTGAATGCAAGAGGGCATTCTGTGCCATAAAAATAGCGCTAAGTGTAGGTTTATGTTTCGATTGTAATTCTGCATTGTTAAATCTGTAATCCTTCGGGTGGTCTTCCCCGAAACGCTTTGCCTCAGTCCTCCTGTTTTGCTGAATTTCTTGTAATAGGACTGTTAACCTGTTTTAAGGGCTTCTGCTCTCTCCTTTAAAACTGGCTTACACCCAATAACACATTTAATTTACTTGCAACTTCATAGTTAAGTGGTACTACATGTACTCAGGGCCTGTCAATTAAACACAACTAGTGGGCTTGCAGCACTTATTATGCAACCCATCTAAATAGTATTTTAGTACATATCTGAGGCCTGCCATTGCAGCATGTGTGTGCAGTTTTAAACTGCCATTTCGACTTGCCAAAATAAACCTTTTGGTAGGCCTACACCTTTGTTTTTAATACATATAGGTCACCCGAGGCCAAGCCCTAACATAGAGGCTGGAGATCAGAAGAAGGGGTACAAAAGGGGGTGGTGATGGACAGGGCATTTGAATCAATCAAACACTCACACCCAGTCAAAAGATCTGGGTTTACTCCATCACCGTTCTTTAGCCCACTCTGCCACTCCAGTTCAGACATGGCTATATGCAAATCAGTCTGACCCTGTGCCTCATGGGAACAGTCCAGCCGAACTGCCAAGCCATGTCTTCCCTGGACCGGAAACAAGCTTCCGAGGACCGGTTTCTGGCATTCCAGCCGTCTTCAGCCCGGCTTGCTTGAATCCAGTGGCAAAGTGAGCAAGGGACTCACGTCTGAGCATACCCTGCCACACTTATGGCGGCCAAAAGCGGTACAAAAGGGGGTGGTGATGGACGGAGCATCTGAATCAATCAAACACTCACACCCAGTGTTGCTGCAGAAAGGACCTTGCTATGTACATTGGAAAGGTAGACACTTTCCAAACACAGTGTGTACTTGAGCACACGCTGTGTTTGGAAACTGTCTCTACGCTTTTGTCATTAAAGCGCGGGGCAGACTGTGGCTTTTTTTTAAAGGGCGGGGCAGCAGGGGGCACAGCGGCTGGGTAAACGAGCGGAACAGAAGGCAAGAGGGGCATAAAACAAGGGAAAAAACGAGTGGGACAGAGGGCAGAAGGGCACAAAAACGAGTGGGACAGAGGGCAGAAGGGCACAAAAATGAGTGGGACAGATGGCAGAAGGGCACAAAAACTAGTGGGACAGATGGCAGAAGGGCACAAAAACGAGTGGAACAGATGGCAGAAGGGCAAAAAAACACGAGTGGGACAGAGGGCAGAAGGGCACAAAAACAAGTGGGACAGATGGCAGAAAGGCACAAAAACGAGTGGGACAGAGGGCAGAAGGGCCCAAAAACGAGTGGAACAGAGGGCAGAAAGCTACAAAAACGAGTGGGGCAGAGGGCAGAAAGGCAAAAAACGAGGGGAAGCGAAGTGGAACAATGGGCAGAAAGGCACAAAAAACGAGGGAAAAACGAGTGGGACAGAGGGCAGAAGGGCACAAAAACGAGTGGGACACAGGGCAGAAAGCTACAAAAACGAGTGGGATAGAGGGCAGAAGGGCACAAAAGCGAGTGGGACAGATGGCAGAAGGGCACAAAAACGAGTGGGACAGAGGGCAGAAGGGCACAAAAACAAGTGGGACAGATGGCAGAAAGGCACAAAAACGAGTGGGACAGAGGGCAGAAGGGCCCAAAAACGAGTGGAACAGAGGGCAGAAAGCTACAAAAACGAGTGGGGCAGAGGGCAGAAAGGCAAAAAACGAGGGGAAGCGAAGTGGAACAATGGGCAGAAAGGCACAAAAAACGAGGGAAAAACGAAATGGATAAGGCAGAAGGGCACAAAAACGAGTGGGACAGAGGGCAGAAGGTCACAAAAAAGAGTGGCACAGAGGGCAGACGGGCACAAGAAACTAATAGCACAGAGGCAAAATACAGAATACAGAAATATAGGTGCAGCTAAGAACAGAAGGCAGAATGGGCAGAGAGGCACGGGGCAGCGAGGCGAGGGGAACCGAAGGGAAAACTGGGCAGAGACACGGGCAGCGAGGGGTACAGAAGGAAAGACCGGGCAGAGAGAGCACAGGGACAGCGAGGGGAACAGTGGAAAGAAAAAGGGGCACGGACCACGTACAGGCAGCGGGGAACAGACAACAGCAGTCAGAGACACAACAATGAAAATACAGGCAATACAATAAATGTTCAAACTGCCTTTAAGACCCTTTTTAAAGTAAACGTTTTCAGTGCCATTTGGTGCCGCAGACATGAACGGTTTGGTTCCTGGCGCACATAGCCATGGTTGCAGCGCACAGAGACCCTCCACTGCCGCACACAGAGGAAAAAAATTACAGGGAATATTGGTTACCACTGCTCCTAATTTCCCCAGCAAAATAGGCTGCACGTGCAGTGTGAATGGCCCTGTGGTAGCTTTTTATTGCTGATTGATTACAGTTCTTCTGCGAAGGGTCATACTCCCGTCTCCATAACCGTTCCAACCTTTTGCGGGTTTTACGCAAAATGGCAAGATCATCGTTATACCATGGGTTGGATTTGGAGGTGCAGCTAATTGACCACTTCGCTGGGATGAGTGCATCGAGGGGGCTGCAAATCCAATCTGAGAGTGCTTTATTAGCAGCATCAGGGTCGTCTGGCATGCTGCAAGCATTTCTAGAGAGAAGGTCATGGAATTGGATGAGATTAAGTTTATGCCAGGGGCGTTTAAAAAAAACCTTCTGACGTTGCTTCTGCAGAAGGAAGACCCATAAGAGAGACATAGACATCAAATAGTGATCTGACCAGCAGACCGGAATCGGAGTGTGGCAGATAAAGAAGGGAGGTTTGAGAACACCGGGTCCAGCAGATGCCATGCAGAGTAAGTGGGACCCTGAGCCAATTGCATCAGCTGACAGGCACCCAAATCAGCCAAGAAATTGCCCAACTCCGTTTCCTGGGGATTTTCTAAATGCAGGTTCAAATTTCCAATGACACTAAAATTGGCTGTCCGTGTGGCCAAGATATTAAAGGTTTCCACAAGCGACGATCTAAACTCTTTGGAGGGTCCAGGCGGATGATATATAAGTAACCCAGACATTGTATAGCAGGCATTCAGAGAGAGCCCAAATAGAGCGCACTCACAGACAGCTAGAGTCTCTTTAGTGAAGGAACAGGTGTAGTGAGATTTAAAAATGAGGGCAATGCCCCCACCTCTAGACTCTCTATTAAGGGTCACAATGTTAAAACCCTGTGGGAGAGCCAGTCCTAGCACTGACTCTGAATCGGCAGATAGCCATGTCTCAGTTAGAAAAAGGGCGTCTAGGGATTCCTCAGTTAGCAAGTCATAGATGCCAGATGAGTGACGCATTTCAACACAGGTCCAAACACATTGCATCCCGCAGCCCATCCGAAGCAACGCTGTGCAGATGCATCCTCGACCCTGGACCCCACAATGCTCTATAAGCAGGATTTAAGGCACTTTGTTCTCTGTATCCATCCCATGCTTCATCACAGTTGGCCTGAACTTGTGACTTTGTCCTAGCCTGGCAGAACCAGATAACCACATTCAGCATTTTATGTTTTACACACTAACTTCACCTAAATCTTTAAAATTGCATTTCATCGGTTCTACTGATTATATTTTCGTCATGTTGGTGTCAAATAATTTATTAGAACTTACCTTTTTCGTCTAAATTGGTGTGGGGTTATTCTTGTGTGGTTTTTTCACTTTATTAGTGTTTGGTGCTGCATAGTTATTTTACTCATTGCCTCTAAGTTAAGCGGACTGCTTTTGTGCCAAGCTGCCAGATGGTTAAGCATAGGTTAATTTGGGGTTAGCTTGTGTTTCACCCTAACACAAATTGTAGTGGCTACTTGAATAGGCTTTCACCCCCTCAACCAGTAACACAATTTCCTACAGTAACTATTTTGGAAGGTATGCCAAAATACAATTGTTTTGGTGTTCTCTATCTCTTCCTATCAAAGGAGACACCCTATAATTCACTGATGTGGTGCAAGTGGTGGGGGATGTTGGCTGGAGGACTAACTCTGAGAAATTATGGTGGATTGAAGAACTAAACTGCTGGAAAAGAAGACGCCAGAAACTATTATCCAAATATAAAGGAAAAGCTGGCATGGCTTCTGGCTCAGTGGAACTCTTCCACCTGGAGTAACTGTACAAGGTGAGTGGCCCTGCTAGTTCTCCAGGCCCTTGGTATGAGATCTGCAATGTCTCTGATCAGTGTGAGGAAGTGGGACTTGTGTGGGGGAAGTTGTGGGGGTAATGGACCCGGTGCCATACTGGGGCTCTGGATGGTGGCAGGCCTGTCTGGAGGAGCTGTCATGTCTGCTGGCCCCTGGAGGTGTCCTGGACAAGTGGTTCTCTCTACCATGAACTGACGATCGGGGAGACAAGCCATCAAACATAACAGGGGCACAGAGAATAGCTGCAAATAGAAGGGTTGCTCTAAAGAGAATTAGGACCTTATTACATGTTTGGCAGTCCATGGACCACCTTCCCGGCAGCGCTGGTCTAACAGCAGCAAGCTCAGTGGTCCAGCTGCCGTTTTACAAGTTGGGCGGGTTGGATTTGCGAAGACCACTGGTGATAGATCAACACACCGCTGACTGCCGGGACCACGGTCGCGGGTAGGAAGTCTCCATTGGGCAGTACAGAGATGCAACATTGCCATCCATATTACAGGTTGGCTTTCCCACGAGCCGACAGTGTTGTCGGACCGCAGTCTAAACGTAGGCGGAAAAGAAGGATTTGGCGTACATACTCACTAATTTCCTGTTCTTCCCAGCAGATGTTGACATGGATCCCTTTCTCCAGGTCCCCCTACACAGGAGCATTTTCACGCCAATGAATATGACCCCGTCTGCAGTGAAATACAGTCAAGTGCTTTTTGCACCATATAGGCATTACCTGGACTGCCCACATATGGGTCAGACTCCAGCAATGGGTAGGCGGTATTTTTCCATATGTATCATGCATATGTGTTAATTTGACACATTTGCAGTGGAAATGTACACACAGGCATCGATATATTTGGTAATACATTGCTCATCAACACAAGACCGCCGCAGCCACACCGCTGGCTCTTCAGGAAACTTGTAATATGGCAGTCGGAAGACCATCAGCACTGCGGTCTGTATGTATATTCACTGAAAAAAACAAAGGTTACAGGGGCATTATAGTAAAGCTGATATTTCACCCGTACAAAACCAAATTTAGCAGTTCTAGTTAGCTGAGCTAACTATAATTATGCCCCCGCAATGCACTGCTTATGACCTCCCATATTATATCACTCCTGACATGGTCAGTGACATAACTCATGACATCAATAGTGACATCTTAAATGAAGTCACTGATGACATCACTAATTGCATCATTCACAGAACCACTCACACACCCAGTTACACCCCATATAACATCTCATACACCACTCTAACACAGTCACTGACATGCCTATTCACAGACCCATACAAACAGTTACACACCTACTCATTGATCCATGGTGCCAATAACACATCAACTCACCCAAACAGCTGATGATACAACCACTAAATCACATATACAGTCACTCATACACATTTATTTTAAATGACTTGTGATATTTGCGCAGGCGCAGCAATATATATTCACTGAAATAAACTAAGGTTACCTGGAAATTATAGTTAGGAAATAGAATGTTTTTTTTAACTTAGAAATTCACTTAACAAACCTAACGTTACAAGGTCATTATATTTAGGAAATAGAATTAATAAAATATTAGAAATATGCTGAAAAAATTAAAGGTTTCAGGGATGATAGAGTTATTCTCAGATTTTCCTCATACAAAACCAGTGAAATTCAGCAGTTATAGTTACCTCAGCTAACTATAACTTAAATAACTAATACTTACACCCCCTGCAATGCACTGCTTATGACCTCGCTTATTACATCATTCATGACATGGTTAGGGACATCACTGATGACATATCCAACAACATCTCAAATGACAACACCAATGACATCATCCACAGAACACTCATACACCCACTCATATCCCCATACAACCTCTCGTACACCCACTCACACAACCACTCACATACCCATGTGCATACCTATAGAACTACTTAGACACACACTCACTTATTCATACAGCCACTCACACAACCACTCATTTTTTTTTTGTTTGAATATTTTTATTGTTACAAAATGTAGACATTAAGCCATTTGACAATACTTGAATAGGAACTAGTCCTCTCGGCTAAGCTTGGTTACATGTCTGTTCTCCTGGGTATGCATATTTTTTAAAGAAACAGCAGTCAGCAATAAATCAGTGGCGGATAATAGAGTATAGCTTGTCAGTAGTTACATATACAATTCTATGTTACAAGGTATAATAGAAGCAACAGTGGTCGCCTGTCAACATAAACTATTAACTGCTTCTACCTATCCTATCAGCAGAGTGGCATGGTGAAAGCACTCATTGCATCGTGATGGTAAAAGCAAGGCTACACATATATGTCCTTAGTATTGTACATATTCAAGGCTTACATCCAGACTCAAGAAAACCATGAGTGTCAACAAATAACAAACAGTAAAGATAGAGAAACAGGAGACTAGATATCCACGGTCTAATAGTGCGTATGTGCATGTGCGCCACTCTAAAGGTAGGCAACAGAGGAAGTGAGCCTGTCCAATATTGTGTTAGTGCAAGGGTAGGTCAGGGTGGCTGCTGGTGAGTGCGCCCTGGGGGGGGGGGGGGCAGCACGGGGGGGGGGGGGGGGCGGAGGGGAGGCGGGAGGGAGGCGAGGGGGTCTCCAGGGGGGGGAGCGCGGTAGGGTGCAGAGGGGGTCACTGTCGGTAGGCTGATCAGTGTTGGTTGGGTGCCTAAGTAATGCCAATTTGCTGGCACGTCCGATGGTGTGCAGACAGGGCGGCGTCCCAGTCCTGTGCTATGGGGTACATGCGGAGACCTGCCGTCTCCTCCCTATGCAGCGCCACACTTTCCGCTCCGGCCCAGTTGGTAAAGGAATTGCGCCAGTCTATCGCCGGGGGGGGGACATTGTTCTTCCAGCGCTTGGTGATGAGGCGCTTGGCTGTTATCAGCCCCAAGTCCCAGAACCGCGCTTGAACCTTCGTTTGTTTAGTACGCTTAAATAATCCCAGAAGGCAAGCTTCCCACGTGTTTGGTAAGCAGCCTCCCGTCGCTGTCGCCAATGAGGCCAATACCGCACTCCAATAGTTGCAGAGGGGAGGGCACCCCCAGAGGACATGCAGCAGGTCTGCATCTAACAAACCACATCTGGGACATGTCGAGGTGGTGAGGCCGAAATAGCGATTCAACTTGTCTGGAGACAGATATGCTCGGTGCACGATATAATACAGGATTATTTTAAAACGTGAGTTCCACGGAACATTTCCCGCTCCGGCCAACACCATTGCCCATTGTTTATCAGACCAGTTGCGGCCTCTATCTGCAGCCCACTTGTCCCTCAGACGTTGTGACGAAAATTGCGTGTGGTAGTGTAGCGCTTGGGCAAGCCAGTGCACTATGTGAGAACCATTTCCCACCACGTGTAGATATTGAATCAGTAAGTGCATGGCGGCTCCTTAGATAGGTCTCCCCAGGCCCTCACCAGTGTGCAAAGGAGTTTTGCAGTAACCAGGAATTGTCCTGGTGGTAGGTCAGTGTTGGCCGCCAGAGTCTCAAAAGAGAGTAGAGCCTCCTCTTCGTACAAATCTCCCAAGCTGACCAGGTCAACAGTCTTCCAACTGTTCAGTGCAGTCTCTGACAGCGCGCCTCCCTCCCAGGGCGTTCCCAAAAGCGGTAGATTTGGGGCATATGGCTTTATGGAGTTCGTGAGCTTCAGGCTTCTCGCATAGCGTTTCTTTGCCACCGCTAAGTGTATTTGATCAGGGCAGCGACACTTGGCCAAAGGGTGGAACAGCATGTGTATCTGTGCCACGGTCATTACCGTATCTGCTGTGGCGGTATCGTTTAGGTTCCTGACACTCAGCCAGTAAGTGACCCATTGAAGCTGTGCTGCTAGATAGTATAGTTCCTGATTAGGGACTGCCAATCCCCCAGCTTCCGTTGCTGCATAGAGTCTTCAGCGCTACACGAGGGCGCCCCTTATTCCAAATCAGGCGTCTGGTCAGGGTTTCAAGTTCCCGGAAAATGTGGGTTGGGACGTACACTGGTAGATTCGCATAGTAGTACAATAGTTTCGGAAGTACTATCATTTTCGTGAGTGTGACTCGAGCTGGGACATTTAGCGGAAGAGAGTTCCAAAAAGTGACCTGAGCCGTTAGTGACGAAATGGCTCTGACTAGGTTGCCCTCTAGCAGGGCAATTGGGTCGCGATAAATCCGGATCCCCAGGTACCGGAAGACAGTTGGGTACCATATGAGTCTCTCCCCCATTACCTCAACATCGCACTCTGGCATGTCAGCCGCGAACGAATACACTCCAGACTTCGCCCAATTGACGCGTAAACCCGACATCTCTCCAAAGGTTCTGAAGATGTCGGTAAGAGTACGCGGTATGCAGGTCAGGTCTCTGACATAGATCAATAAATCGTCAGCGTACAGGGACACCAAGTGTGTCTCAACGGCCAGGGGAATGCCCCATGTCGCCCTGGAGACTCGGAGTTGCTCCGCCAGCGGCTCCATCATAAGCGCAAATATTAGAGGAAACAGGGGGCATCCTTGCCTAGTGCCTCTGCGAACCCGTACTCTATCAGAGAGTAGCTTCCCCGTACGAATCCGCACCTCAGGCACTTGATACAGCAGTTCCACCATTTGGATGTATGCGTCACCTGAGCCAAATTTCTCCAACACCTGCAGTAGATAGGGCCACTCCACTGAGTCAATGGCCTTCTCCAGATCAAGTATCACACAACCTGAGCGAGGCCATCTGGATGTGGCATAACGTTGGACCCGGAATAGCCGTTGAATGTTGTAGGCTGTGCTGCGGGTTGGTACAAATCCGTTTTGGTCTGCATGCACCAGGGTGGGGACTAGGGGTGCCAGCCTTTGAGCTAGCGCCATCGCCAGGATCTTATAATCCGTATTAAGGAGTGCAAGTGGTCTGTACGATCTCAGGTCAAGTGCATCTCTGCCCGGCTTCAGAAGAGAGATCACATTGGCTTCATTTAGAGATGGCAGAAGCATGGCATCTTCTATTGCTGCCCCATACATCCGTAGCAATTCAGGAATTAGAATGGTAGAGTATGCTTTATAAAACTCCGCCGGTAGTCCATCCGGACCCGGTGTCTTGCCATTGGAGAGAGAGAATATAACTGCGCGCATCTCTTCATCCGTGAGCGTCGCTCCCAACTCCCCTCTCTGTGCATTGGTGGCCGACGGCAGGCGCAATAATGACAGATACTCCGCGATGTCATCTTCGGTGACTCGCAAGTGGGAACGATACAAGGACTCATAGTGGGCCGTGAATTCCTCGTGTATGGCTCTCTGTGTATAGACCTCCGTGCCCCGAGTGGTGCGGACAAAGAGGACAGTGGTCGTTTGGGCATCGCAACGTATTAACCAAGACAGCAGTTTGCCTGGTTTGTCTCCTGTATGGTGAGTGCGCGCCGAGGGCGCAGCGTAGTTTAGATTTTTCAACCTATCCAGCAGTTGAGTATGTTCTTCCCTGTCTGTCACTAGTGGTGTGTCATCGCCCTCCGCCGCTTCTTGTTCGCGCTCCATTAGGACAGATTCTACTCTCGTTAAGTCTTTCTCTACCTGTCTGCGCAGTCCCGCCTGCATGCCTAAGCAGCTGCCCCGGGTGAATACTTTGAAGGCGTCCCACTCAACTTGCGGGGAAGACGCAGTATCACTGTTATCTTCAAAATACTGTAAAATGCGCCCGACAAAGTCTTGCGGTATTGGATGTCTAGTAAGACATCCGGCTGGAGTCGCCACATGGGCACTGGCGGATGTGGGCGTTCCCATACGAAGTCTAGGGTGTGAGGATTGTGATCGGAATGTGTCCGGCCCAGATATCCCTT
This sequence comes from Lissotriton vulgaris, assembly GCF_964263255.1. Classification (NCBI taxonomy): domain Eukaryota; kingdom Metazoa; phylum Chordata; class Amphibia; order Caudata; family Salamandridae; genus Lissotriton; species Lissotriton vulgaris. The sequence goes on along the minus strand of NW_028244801.1, from coordinate 15,574 downwards.
ATCAGTGACGTGTGGTAGCATAAACCTGTCTAGTCTAACATGCAAGGTGTGAGCACCGGAAAAGTATGAGTATGTTTGCGCGCCAGGGTTTTGGACACGCCACGCATCTTGTAAGTCCCACTGTGTTGCCCAATCTAGAAGCGCCTTTGATGCCCCGCTTGTTGACGCAGTGGGCATGGGAGGGAGTGAGCGATCCAATGTTACGTCCAGTACGCTGTTATAGTCCCCTCCTAGTAGAAGTGGCACATCAGACCAGGGTGCTATCACTGTCGATAACCGCGATAGAAATTTCCCTGTTCAATGTTTGGCGCGTAAATGGAGGCCACCACCATCGGCTGCCCATCCAATCTGCCCTGGGCAAACACATATCGTCCCTCAGGGTCAATAATGTTGTGTGTTAGTGCAAAGGGTACCCCAGGGCGTATCCAAATCAGGGTTCCGCGAGCAAACGCAGAAAAGCCTGTTGCGTATAGCTGCCCCCTCCATCTGCGGCGAAGCGTGAGCACCTCTGCGTCAGCCAGATGGGTTTCCTGTAGGAGGGCAATTTGCACCTGGTGGCGCTGGAGATAGGAATATACCTGATATCGGCGTGAGGGTGTATGCATACCACGTACGTTCCAGGTACAGAATTTAACCGCAGTCATGATGTCTTTTGGTTCTCCCAGCACCCCCCACCCACCCAATCCCCCCGCCCACCCCAGCCACATGGTTATTCAGGCACACTCTAGTTACAGTATACATTACCCACCCTCTCACACCACTTCGGAAGCGCACAGTCTGGTAAAGAAGAATAAGTGCTAGTCTCATAAACAGTATAAACATAACCACAATTCCAAAAGGTCGACAACGGAACATGTTGTCGTCCAAACGCTCTAGCGAGCTCAAATTATACTTAAGTTCAATGGGGGAGTTGCTGAGTTTATCAGGTCTGTGTTGCTAAGTGTTCCATGGTACCAGGGAAGGACTGGTGCCTCCCCGCCGCAGTCAGTAGCTGCGTGCCTGCAAGATGCCAATGTCAGCATTCAGTTCCTGACTTGTCCGTGGCTGCGAGTTCAGGGTGTCCATCTCCAGGAGCCACTTCCATTCTATCTCAGTAGGTCACTCACCTCTAGGGGTCCGGCCCCCCCACCTCTGCCGCACCACTGTTCACCAGCTGCTAGCACGACTTTCACCCTCATCGGTGATCTGATGCCTTCCAAAGTTCCAAGGTAGGTGACAGGTGTAGACATCACAGCAAGCAAGTGGCTGCAACAGCTGCAATACAGTGTGTCCCAGAGGCAATGGCGAATCTGTTGCAATTGTCTTTTTGGTCCTCATGGCCGCAGTTAGATGATCGTGTCTGCAGTCTGTGGCATAACATCTGGTATTTCCTCCGATGCTTGAGTGTTCGGTAATCCGTAGAGATATTCGTCATCACTCCCTTGGATTTCGGGGCTAGTGCTAGATGCTGGACCCGGAGACTGCGTGCCGCTGATCTCCGCCACCATGCGGAGAGCTTCTTGCTGTTCACTTTGCATGAGGTCAGGAGTGGGTCCTATCTCCTTCTCTGCTTGCGGCGGGCTCGCCGGCGATGGTTTCCTGTGCCTGCGTCGTCGGGTTCCGCGTTCTCTGCGCGGTTTTGGCGACATATCCCCAGGTTCCGCATCCACACCCGAATCGAGCCCGGCTTCGGCTGCTTCTGGGGTGTCGAAGAAGTGCGTCCTGTCCTGAGTGGCCACGCGCAGGCGGGCTGGAAATAGCAACGAGTACTTGAAGGCCAGGCGTCTAAGTCTCTGTTTTACTGCCAAGAAGGAGTGACGCCGCCGCTGCACTTGATTCGTGTAGTCAGGGAAGAACATGATTTTCGTATTGTCAATTCTGACATCAGATAATTTCCTAGCTTCACGCAATATAGCATCATGATCCCGGTAGTTCAACACTCGCAGGAGCATAGGTCTCGGATTGGATCCTGTTGGTGGAGGGCGGGAGGCACACGGTGGGCTTTCTCCACTACAAAGTGCTGTGATAAGGCGCCTTCTGGTAATAGTTCCCGAAGCCAGTTTTCCATGTGTTCCGCCGTGTCCCTGCGTTCCCATCGTTCTGGCAGGCCCACTATGCGAACGTTATTTCTTCTCGCACGTCCTTCCGCATCCTCTGCCCTGTCTTCTAGAAATTCCACTCTATTGAGGAGGTCACGTACATGCTTGTCCACTTGCGTAACTTTGGGCGATATATCTGCCACAGTATTTTCCAGGGTAGCTGTCCCCTCTGATAGTTTTTTGTGATCAGCTCGGAGGTGCGTCAGATCAATAGCCACGCTATCAATCTTTGTCTCTAGTGAAGTGCGGGTTAGTTGCATAGATTCCTCAAGTCTCTCCATTGCTGCTAGCATTGCGTCAAGTTTGGAGGCACTGTGGTCAGATTCCATCTGTTTTGCCATCTTCCCCTTGTTCTGTGTACCACCAGCTCCTGTTCTCGTCCTGGTCCCCCCTGACATGGAAGACACAGCAGGGTCTTGGGTGTAGTAAGTCTTGGGTGGAGGATCACCTGAGTGCGCTACATGGGCAATTCCGCTGGTGGGCACCGCTCCGTTGTACACTTCTACACTTTGAGGTCTCCCTCAGCCTAACTCTCCAGGTCTTGGTGTAGACCGCGTGTTACCAGGGGCGCGCCGGTCTCCGCCTGTCTGGGCCACCGTTAGTTGCAGAGAAATATCCAGCGATTGGGGGGTCAATTGCTCAGCGGTGCAGCTATGTAATGCTATGTAAGGAGTGGGTTCACTCCTGCTCTGATGGGTATGCCGTGGGGCGCCGTGGAAGAATCCGCGCCACACTCCCAAAGTCTCACACCCTGTTCTCCCCGTGAGTCTTCAGAGTATCGGTAACTATATTATGGTGCCTGTAGTGGGTGTCGCAGTAGCATTCAACCTATGCGTCCTCCCTCTGGTGGGGTCATCCGAATGGTAGCGGGAGTATCAGGCTTCCCGCCCAATCTTCAGGGGGGGATTAACAGTTGGTCATGTGAGGGTACTCATTGACTATTGGGCATTGTTATGTACCTGCGATATGCGCTGCTCCAGGATGAAATGTAGCGACGCTAGCCGTAAATAGCAGGTGCACTCATCGCTAGTGGTGCCCTGTATGGGCGTCTCTCCCCCTTCGCGGCTCGTCTGCAGGTGTGCACGTCCGCACACAGCCTGAGTAAGGCCTCAGCAAATGTCTGTGGCGGTGCTGTCGATCAGCTCCGCAGCGGGTATTGGGGTGTAAAAGTGCCAACTGCGTTGCACGTACCAACCTGCGTGCAGCACTCTTTCTGGGATCCGGGGGGCCAGTTGTGCTATGGGCGGATTGCAGGTATAGGGCGTTCCTACTAGTAGCAAATCGGTCCGCTCCCCTCAAGTTCCCAGCTTCAGGCCCTCAGCCACTATGCATCTTCGATTCTGGAAGTGTGGGCTTTGGCGGGTTCTTCTGTCTCCGCCAGTCTCGTAGCTATTCAGAGGGGTGCCGCCATGCTGGGAGCCACCGGCTACGCATCAGTGGGGGCCCGTCTCTGTGTGCCTCTAGCCAAGTAAACGGTTACCTTCAGGTCAGTGCAGCCGAGGGTGGGGAACGGCGCCGTATCCCTGGTCCGCCAGCACCGCTAAAGCACACAGGGGACGTCCCGCTTCAAATGGTAAATGCGGCCCAGTGCGGGAGTCGAGTCCCCGGCCTCGATTAGTTACGGTCGCCGACCGAAAGTGGGCCCAGACCGGGCGTTCTGGAAGGACTCACGGAAAGGTGGGATTTCTGTATCGCCAAATCACCCCAAACTTCTCCAGGAGGCAGATATACTCCTCGGGTACCTCCGTTGGCACTCTGGCAGCAATTGCGTGCGTTGATCCGGATAATTAGCCTGCGGCGGGGGAGCTTCTCACAGAGCTCTACCCAGGCATGTCCGCTCTCATTGCGTGCTCAGCCACACTCCCCTCACACAACCACTCATATACCCATATAGCCACTCACACAGCCATTCAAAGACCCATACAGCCACTCACACACCCAAAAAGAAATCTCACATACCCACTCACAGACCCATATAGCCACTCACTTACTCGCACACATACCCATACAATCACTCAAATACCCATACAGTCACTCACACAACCACTCACTCATCTATACAGCCACTCACACATCCATTCAGCCATCCACAAAACCACTTACTCATTCACACATCAATACAATCACTCATGCCCACTCATGCATCTATATAGTGACTCACACAAATGCTTACTGTGCAAAACAGCCACTCACACACCCACTCACTTACCCATAAACTGAGACAAACAGCCACTCTCTTATCCATAAATCCACTTACACACCCAGTCACTCACCCATAGAGCCACTCTCACAGCCACTTAGTCGCCCATACTACAGCCACTCACAGACACACTCATCTATCCTTAGAGCCCCTCACACAGCCACCACATCACTCAGAGACCCACTCTCACACTGATACAGACAGTCACAGCGCCACTCAGATGACCTATATTAGAAACAGTATCACTCATTAGAATAGCAATTTAACTTATACAGTAGCTTAGTATATATCTTTAATTCTCAGAAACTTTTACAAACATTTACACTCACTGAATGATGTCAGCAGTGATGTCATTTGAGATGTCATCAATGAAGTCATCAGTGATGTCCTTGAACATGTCATGAGTGATGTTATATGTGAGATCATAAGCAGTGCATTGTGGGAGTGTAAGTTATAGTTAGCTCAGGCAACTATAATGGCTGAATTTTACTGGTATTGTACGACTGAAATCTGAGCCTAACTGTAACATCCCTGTAAGTTTGGGTGTTTTTCAGTGAATATATATATACATCTATTACCTACTGGTGGTCGCCTGTCGGTAGTTATAGTTAGGACCTAGTTTCCATAGGAAAAGTGTTTTTTGTTTTGCCAATAACTTTGGTGCTGTTTGATGAATCGCCACAAATGTTTCAAAACTATTATGCACCTGAGTTCAGCTGCAGTCTGGAAAGTCTTAGGTTGATCTGTCAAGCAGAGGCTGAGAAAAATGGGGGTCCCAAAATGCCTTTTCCCCATTTCATATCTCGTAGGGATTTTGAACACGTCTACAGCCTGAACAACTGTACGGAATTACACCAAATTTGTCAGAAAGCTAGCTTTTGGTCCAGAAAGAGCCCTTATTGTAATTTGCTGTAAACCCTGTTCAGTAGTTTTGGAGTTATTAAAGAAAAAAATAGATATCTAGGGACGCAAACTCTCCGTGGATGCAAGAGATCTCATGCTGAGATCTGATTGGCTGCCAAAACTTTAACCAGACAGCCATTTTGGGACTCAGAGTCAGCAGAGTTCGGAAAAAAAGTTAAAAAAAGAGAAGTGGCCGAGTAGTAATATCCTAACACTCTAAGCCTGGTGGTGGGGTCCCACAGTGAAACCGCCAAAGCAAAAAATGCATTGTGTTTTAAAATGTTCCCACAAAAAATGTACAGGATCCTAAATCTCAGAAAGCATTTTTAAAAACAACAAGCGCGGTCTCCTACGCTTTTTTATAGTTGAGCTCCCAGGTGTGCCAGGTCCTGTGGGCAAATATATTTATTTATTTCAAGGAGGGGATGCAAGCATCCCCCTTTCCCGAAGCCACTATGGGGTCCAGGGATCTCTATCTCCCTGGGGCCAGGCCAACCTTAAAAGAAGAGGAGGAGGGCTGCGCAAAAGTAATACTGGGGAGGGGGATGCAATGACCCTCCTCTTGTGCCTAGTATTGCTCCGGGGACCCCGGGGTGCCTCCAGACTTTGAGAAATCACCAAGAACCTCGCTTTGAGTGTAGGTATCACTTCCCTGCACACTGCAGGCAATGATCTTGCTGAGTCTGGTATGTCGACTTGCTTCTCCCCGATGAGTTCAACACAGCACTCATGCCAAAAGAGGTACAACAGCTCTGGAGGGTCAACTCTGTCTCCCCAAACAAGATTGGAGACACCAGGACCTACCAGAGCTGCACCACACCAATACCTGGGGTACTGAAACCCTACTGCAAACAGCAAGATGAAGAGTCGGTGCCGGATCCCAACTAACCCAGAAGGAAGCACCCATCGAGGGATGTCAAGACCCTAAGACCCACATCCTGATTGGCCCAGCCATCCCAAAATATCCTCTCCAAGTTCCCTGCTCCTGACCACGAGGGCTTCTCGACACACGATGCCCGGCTGACCTATCTGCTCTGCACCTGGCTCTACCGGCCCCGGTAGCAAAGAACAAACCATGCTTTCATGGTCCTGTGACACTTGCGACCTCTTTCCTCCAGTGGGACCAACCTAACGTACCTTTAATTCCGCCTGTGCAGGATCTTTCCAGGTGGCCTCTTTCTTCATACCATTTACCGTCACCTTCAGCACCCTGGTCCTGGCTGAATCTGGGACGATTCAAATCATCTGCTGCTGGAACTTTGGACCTGGTCCTGCTATCGACCTGAAATGCAAAGGTGAACTTTGTGAAAGCATTCCCTGAATTTATGTGCATTTTTCTGCTTTTCCCCATTGACATCAATGGTGCAGAATTGCACATATAAAGTTATATATTTTCCGAACTCTTAAAAATCATAACTCCTAGCTTACTTACTGTAGATCGAATTTCTAGGGCTTAAAAATACATACAAATCAACATTGTTTTTATAAATTGGTCTCAGATTTATTCTTGAATGTGTGTCTCATGTATGGCCTCTGTGAGTACAACAGATACTTAGCACTACCCTGTGATCAGCCTAACTGCTCGCCCACACTACCACATAAACAGCACTCATATTATCTACTTTAACCTCTGTATACCAGTAAGGAATCCACTTGACCCCCTCACAGTGTACTTTGTTTTAGGACACTATTTAGAGAGCCAGATTCCTACAGTATGGGGTTGGGTACCTATGGGGGGGGGGGGTTGGGCTGGGCGCAAGGCCTGGCCAAAGGCTGTGTGTGGCACGACATTGGGTCTCTATGGGGGGTTGGATGTCTATGGGGGGTTGGATTCATGTAAGGTAATTAAATGTTACATCACTTTAAAGAAACCTTAGAAATTCACTGAAAAAACACAAAGGTTACTGGGATATTATAGTTAAGAAATAGTATTAAAAAAACCTTAGGAATTCACTAAAAAACCAAAGGTTAGAGCAGGTGTCTCAAACCAGTCAATCGCGAGCTACCAGTAGCTCACAGACTCCTTCAGAGTAGCTCACAACCATGAGTTCATTATAAATAAGCACAGGGTCACATTTTCCTTATAAAGTTAAGGGAAGTCTGTGTTATTGTACATTATTATCTTCAGGCTGCAGATTGCCGTGTGTAATAATGAGCAGTGCTGGAGTCAGATTTATGACTCCGGACACAGAGGTGAATAACTGAAGCCCCGAGGTATTTAAATCTTAAATAAAAGTCCTTGTCAACTCAATATTGGAGTGCGAGAACAAAATAATGTTTCTGGATGCTTTGAAATGGGATACATTTTAAATGAAAAGTTATCTTAATAATTAAGTTAACTCTTCATTTTAATTACCTCCCATTTAAAAGAGTACCATTCACAAAACAGCAGGCCTCTTGCTCCCAATGGCCAGGAGTAACTTTGCCATATTTAAAACTGACCAATACAGTAATTTGATTAAACGGGAGCAATTTTAAGTCAAGATAAATATTTCTATGAAACATTAAGTCAATCTTTTTCTCCACTTCCAATTAAGCCAATGGCGTCTTAATATTTCATGAAGCATGTGTCCTCACATTAAGGTACTCCCATTTAAACTAATGACAGTATTTTTCTGTAATAAATATGGCACTGTGTCTACAGGCCACTGGGTGCAAGTTGCCTGCTGTATGTAAATGTGGCACTTGGAAATGACAGAAAATGTAAATGATGAGTTTTATGGCATCCATATAAATATAAAGTTAACTCTTCACTTTAAATTTCTCATTTACACACAGCACTCTGTCTCCCCGAAGTAGACAATGTTGTAATTAATTTGGAATCTGACTCTGCTCAACTTATCTGCGTTTTACTCTACAGGCCCCCGCAGCATATGCGCCTGTTTCCACATTCCCTGGGCGAAAAAGTTGCCAATTTGGTCACTAATCACGCTAAAATCCTGCTGATAGGAGACTTTAACTATTGGTCTAACGACATATGAGGTGGGCCCCACTCTGCTGAACTAACAGACTTACTTACCAGCTTAAATTTTGCTCAGCGGGTATCTTCGGCCACATATATTAAAGGGCACATATTGGATCAAGTATGGACCACTAACTTGATGGTGTCTGCACTCTCGATCCTACCATGCATATGGTCAGACCACTACTTAATAAAGTTCACGATTATGAAACTCACGCCAGATAAAACCCCCATGACCAAGGGTGTATTGGCTAGGAAATGGAACACTACTGATAAAAAAGAATGTAATGATACAGTGGCCAACACAGCCCCAACCACCGATTCCAATATTAATTGTTATGAGGAAAATATCCCAGCTTGGTTATTAGCAGCCAGTATTAAACACCCTTCACTCAAACAAATAAAACTGGCTTGCAGTCTTGAGGCACAGAGATGGTTCTCCCCTGAACAAAAGTTACAAAAACTTGCCCTTTGCCAACTGGAAAGGAAGTCAGGGATGCCATGTGTGTCAGTGAGAGCGTGGTCATCGGGGATGCATGAACATGTGTGCGTATGGATGAGAAATATGTGTATGGGTAAATGAGAGCCTGAATAGTATGTACTTATCCCAATGGACTATATATATGTATTTTTATACGTATAAGTTTTATGTTGTATATATTTTTACTTATACATATATATGTGTGTGAAACACATACTTTTTGTTATATTACCTACTGGCGATCGCCAGTAGGTAGTTATAGTTAGGATCGTTTTCCACAGGAAATCCGCAAAATTCTATTGGGAATAACTTTGGCGCCGATTGAGGGATCTGCCTGTAATTTTCCTTAAATTTGCCTCGCTGCGCTCAGCTCCTTCCCTGAAAGTTTGGGGGGGATTCTTCAAGCGGGGGCCGAGATAAAAGGGGGGTCCCAAAACGTGTTTTCCCCATGTTAATTTCCATAGGGCGGTTGGACTCACTTTTAGCCCGAGCGACTGAATGGATTTCCACCAAACTTGGCAAAATTGCCGGGACTGGTAGCCCGATGTGCCTTTGCTATGTCTCAAGATATGTGCTCTAGTGGATTTTGAGTAATTTAGGTTCAAAAAAATATATATATCTGTAAGCGCGCCCCGGTACGCGCTCCTGGGTGCACTCCAGCGAGTTCGCAAGCGGAAAGCTGATTGGCTCTCGGGTGTCTGTCAACATTCCAAACAGCCCGGAGCGGCCGCCATCTTGTGTCTCGGTAGGATCAAGACACAAGAGGTGGCAAAAACAAAGGGGGAAATGACCAAAAGGGGGCAGGGTAGACCCCCCTGACCCCCTAGGTTTGATGTGGGGGCGATTTTCGCGGGGGGAGCGCCCGGAACGCGCACCGCGGAGCGTACCGGGGAGCGTACCATGGGGAAAAAAGAATGACAGATTTTTTTTAAAATGTAGCATTTTTATATAAATTGGAGGTAGTTCTAAAAAGAACTTTTTTTATTCTTTTTGTTGTTTTACATTTTTTTAATTTTTTTTGGAACATTTTTTACTTTTTTTGGCTTTTATGGACAATTTTATAATTTTTTTGTAATTTTTATGGGGACAAACAAAAAACGGAATTGTAAACGGCTCAACTGGAGCAAAAAAAAAATCAGGAAAAAATTAACGTTTCTTTATCCAGTTGTGATTGTCTCCAGCACGGTTGATCAGTTTAATTCTTTGCTCTCCATAGCAAATTGTAGTCCTGCAAAATTTACAAACAATTTTAAAATCTCCAAACTGGGGTTGGATATTTGGAACCATCTCCCTTGTCTCTGGACCCGATGGAGTGGGTTATGTACTTTTGGAGGTGCTGCGAGAAGATTGGGGAGGGTTCCTTGTCAGTTCTCTGACCTCTGCCGCAGCATAGTTGTTTGGGTGCCGGCGTTGCATATGGCGAATCATAGTATTGTTGCCAAATGAATACTTTTTGGCAGGGTTCCCCTGGAAAGTAAAGTGCCACAGATCAGACATGTAACTTTTGGAGCATTAACTTTCTTTAGGCCCCTTGGGATTTTAAAAAACTCCCAGACAATGTGCTCCTTTGGTTTATATGGGGCATTATCTTCAGGCAGGAACCGCCTCTCCTCCTCCTCCTCCTCCTCCTCTTCTTCTTCTCCACCACTGTGGTGTTGTGGTGGTACTTATGGTGGTGGTGGTGGTGGTTGAGATGCTCCTGCTGCTGCTGCTGCTGCTACTGTAGCCATTTCTCACTACAAATAGGTCTGCAAACAGGTCTTCCTCAGTCAAAGTACAAAGTGAGAATGAGGAAAAAAGGTGGGGGCTTTCATCATTTGGGAAAAAAACTGTTCTGAACCAATGAAAAGTGTTATTTTCAGGTCACATGACCCGACGCGCTTGTGACAGAGTGACAGACCTCCTTTCAGTGTAATGTAATCCTTGAAACACATATTCAAAAATAGAAACTAAAATATAAAACATATTTATTTTTCAGAAAGACACACATTCACTGGATGGTGTCATCAGTGATGTCATGAGTGATGTCACTGACCATGTCATGAGTGATGTAATATGTTACGTCATCAGCAGTGCATTGCAGGCGCGCAAGTTATAGTGAGTCCAACTAACTATAACGTGGGAATTTCAATGGTTTTATGTCAGTAAAATTTCCAGGTAACTATAATTGGTGTCAAAACTATGGTTTTTTCAGTGAATATACATATATTTATATGTAATACATTTACAAAAATACACATATCTTTTTTGCCCTTCAAAAATTCCCTTGCTAACCAAAAGCCCATGACCACCCTAACAATTCCCTTGCCACCAAAAACCCATATCCAGCCTAAACCCTAAACATTCCTTTGCCCCAAAAACACCCATACCCACCCTACATCCTAAAAATCCCTTACCACCCAGAAAAACCTATACACACCCTTAAAATCCCTTTCCACCCTCACAACCATACCCACCCTAAACCCTAAAGAATACCTAGCCACCAAAAAACCTATGCTCAACTTCAATCCTCCAAAAATACCTTCCCACCCAAAAACTCATACCCACCCTAAACACTAAAAATTCCCTTGCTAACCAAAAGCCTATGACCACTCTAAAACATCCCTTGCCACTCAAAAACCCATACCCACCCTAAGAATTCCCTTGCCACCCAAAAACTCATACCTACTCTAAACCCTAAAAATGTCCTTGCCACCAAAAACTCATACCCACTTTAAACATTACTTTGCCCCCAAAAACCCATACCCACCCTATATCCTAAAAATCCCTTACCACCCAGAAAAACCTAGACACACCCTAAAAATCCCTTGTCACCCAAAAACCCAAACCCACCCTAAGAATTCCCTTGCCACCCAAAAACTCATACCTAGCCTAAACCCTAAAAATGTCCTTGCCACCAAAAAACCATACCCACCCTAAACCCTACAAATCCCTTACCACACAAAAAACCTGTACCCACCCTAAAAATCCCTTTCCAACCAAAAACACATACCCATCCTGAAAGCTAAAGAATACTTTGCCACCAAAAACCCATACTCACCCTAACCCCCCAAAAATCCCTTCCCACCCAAAACCCATACCCATCCTAAGCCCCAAATAATCCCTTCCCTCCCAAAAACCCATACCCACCCTAAACCCTAGAAATTCCCTTCCCACTCACAAACCCATACTCACCCTAAACCTAAAAATTCCCTTGTCACCTGAAAGCCCATATTCACCCTAAAATCTACAAAAAAACTTCCCACCCAAAATCCCATACCCACCCTAAACATTATAAATTCCCTTGCTAACCAAAATCCCATGACCACCCTAAAAATTCCCTTGCCACCCAAAAACCCATACCCACCCTAAACACAAAAAATGTCCTTGCCGCTCAAAAACCCATACCCACCCTAAACTCTAAAAAAAATCCCTTGCCATCCAAAAACCCACACCTACCCGAAACATTCCCTAACCACCAAAAACGCATACCAACCCTAAATCCTAAAAATTACCATCTAAAAAAAAACCAACATCACCCTAACAATGCCCTTCTCCAAACGTTTGTATATATGTATATTCACACAAACATATATCACACTTACCTTTATACGTACATTTTGCATGGTAATGGCATGCGTTGTTAAAGCAGGTCATGATAAAAAACGATGTGGGAAATATACGTGCATTGTTAAGCTTTCGTTGTAATTGCATGCCCAGTTCAAACCGCGTTGTAATTGATGTTTCCCATAAAAATATGTGTCAGTGGGTCACCTGGGAGGGAAGGCAGTGAAAGATGCAGATTGAGAGGCCACCATAAGAAAGCCTTCAACAAGCAGTGAGCCACACAACTTTGAAGAAGACGTTGAGACTGACCCTGAAGATGATGAGGGTCTATGAACCTGGGTCCCGCAAGGGCTCCCGTGATGGCTGGTGACGTATACGAGCTTTGCAAAAATCACCTGAAGCTGAAGCCATGCACTACATGCTGCACTTCACCACAGAATGTATGGAGACAATTACACATTTGGGGACATATTTGCAAGCCACTAACGTCACCGGACATCCCTTTATTTGATGCTCCTGGTGGCGTTGCACCATTCCCCATATTTAAAAAGTGGCGCTTGTAAATATGACCCTTTCTGCCAAAGTCCTCTGATGAAAAAGGGTGTACAGTGGGAGTCGCTGTGGGCGTTCCACAGCAACACCCATTTTTTTTTTTACGCTGCCCCAGATTTACAAGGGGGTGTAAATCTGTGGCAGTGCCAACAACTAACGCCATTCAAGAGCAGGCATTAGAATGGCATTAGAATGGCGCACGAGGAGAAAATATTCTGCTCTTTTTTGCTTTCTCTATGTGTATTGCATTCTGCAGTACACATAGGAAGAGCAAAAAGCCATTAATTATTGTTTGTGTGCAACAAGATGTCGCATACGGCCCATAAACACTAATTAACCCCTCCCCTGCGGATGACGGAACCGCTCCGTCATCAGCCGCGGTGGCGCTGTGCTGATGACGGAGCGGTTCCGTCATGGCCAGCCCGACGCGCCTGCGCGTTGTGAATTCCGCGCCTGCGCTGGGCGTTCTATTGAGCCGGCGGGGCCATGACGGAACCGTTCCGTTATAAGCACAGTGCAACCGACGCTGGTGACGGAGCGGTTCCGTGACCAGCATGCGCCCGCTGCTCTTCCGCCCCGCCCCCTTAGCACTGCGATACCGCCGCAGTGAAGGGGTTAAATCATGGGGATTTGCTACTTCTATGGGTGCTGCAGAATGCAGCACAGAGTGAAGTAACACATGGCCATTATGGATGGTTTATGTGTAGGGACACCTTCTTGCACATAAACAATCATTCCCTGAAACGCAGGCCCCCTTGCATTATATTCTAAGGGTGCCTGCGTTGGCAGTAGGCAGCTAAATTTTAGCGCTAGGGAAAACACAAGGGTGCGATTTATTGTAGTAAAATATGTCGCATACCTAAGTTTTGATAATGTCGGAGTGCGGCGCTGCCAAATTTGGCGCAGCTCTGCGCTCCGACATATTCCAGTAAATATTCCCCTTGGTCTTTGCGCAATAGGGGTTAATATATTTTCCAATTTGCTAATGCTCATTTTATTGACATCGTAAAGCATGATGGCTCAGTTGGCACTGCCAACATATAAAGGTGTGATTCATTTGTTACATACACCCATCTGCAGAGGGAGCCCGACCAACTGAGCTACCTTGTCAGTAGAACCTTGTGGTGTAGACTAGGCTTGATTTTCTAGTACTGAACTTGCATATCCAAGCTTTTCTGGTGATTTTCCTGTCGTCATATGACGGACATGCATAGACCTGAACATGGCAGGACACTTGTGTGCATCAGCAGCTCTCTTCTTCCCACCCATGGCCAGTGCAGCGCCATGCTTGCAGTCTTCAAGGCTCCCTGAGCTCCGCATGCAACCAGCCAGCTCACGTCACTGCAGTCGAACGGGGCAGAGCAGAAAGGACGCGCTGTGACGGCGTTCCGCAGGATCTTGGCCCGAGTCTTGCTTACAAAGTGCTGTCAGGCGTCCAGAAGTCATTTTTCTTCCTCCTGCCCGGAACTTTTCATGCAGAGGAAGCATTTGAGCTCCGTAATGCCCTGATTAATCCGCCTGTGCCTGAAAGAACATATTGTCTCTGAAGGAGATTGATGCTGACTCACCCCCTATAAGCTAATAGGTGCAGCGACGGACAGCTCTAATGGCGGGCGGGATGGCGGGCTGCGGCCGCCCCGGGATGCGGCGGTGCTGGGGCCAAATCCAACCGGAGCATCCTGGGAGGGAGGAGGACAGAAAGCAGACCTTGGCCTCTTCTCTGCATTGTACACGGGGGCCACACACATTGTTGAAGCATTCTTTCCATGGAAGTGTGAGCGAAACTATCTTTAGTTCTACTCTCTCACCCAATACCAGGTCAAACATGGAAAGTGGAGGGAAGTTGGTGTTAGGGAAGAGAGGGTGGAGACTCTGGAACCCATACCCTCTTCTCTGCAATGCATACGGGGGCCACACACATTGTTCAAGCATTCTTTCCATGGAAGTGTGAGTGACAATATACTAGCTACAATCTCTGGCCCTCCTGCTAGCTCAAAGATTCGGATGTTGGGGAGTGGGTGGGCTGGTGGGATGAAGAGGAGATTGTGCCCCATGTCTTGTTCTCTACAATATACACAAGGCCACACACATTATTGAAGCCTTCTTTCCATGGAAGTGTGAGTGAAAATATCTTGGTTACACTCTCTTTCCAAATACTAGGTCAACCAATGGATGTGGAGGGGGGAGTGGGTGTTAAGGAGGTCTCTGGAACCCATGCCTTCTTCCCTGCAATGTACACTGGGGCCCACACACATTGTTCAAGCATTCTTTCCATGGAAGTGTGAGTGAAAATATGTTAGTTATACTCTCTTTCCCAATACTAGGCCAAACATTGGAAGTTGAGGGGAGTTGGTGTTAGGGGAGAGAGGGTGGAGACTCTGGCACCATTCCTTCTTCTCTGCAATGTACACGGGGCCACACGCATTGTACAAGCAATCTTTTCATGGTCGTGGAAGTGAAAATACGCTAGCTACAATTCCTGATCCCCCTGGAAGCTCAGAGGTTAAGACGTTTGGGGCGGGTGGGCTGCTGTTATGGGATGGAGAGGAGAATGCGCCCCATGTCTTGTTCTCGACAATGTACACAGTTGCACTCTCTAACCCACTACTAGGTCAAACATTGAATGTGGAGGGGGCAGTGGGTGTTGAGGAGGTGCGGGTGGAGATTATGGAACCCATGTCCTGCCCTCTGTGATGTACACGGGGGCCACACACAATGTAAAAACATTTGGTCCTTGGAAGTGTAATTGCAGGATGGAGTTACACTCTCGGATCTAATGCTAGGTCAATGATTTGGTGTGAATGGGGGGAAGCAGAGAATGGTGGGGAGGGGGGGGGGTCTCTAACCCACTT